>NC_079134.1:135881596-136529225 GCF_945859705.1 Episyrphus balteatus
TAATTTAAAAGACAAAATTTAAAAAGAATGTGCAAAAAATAAAATAAAATATCTTTAAGATTTCAAAACCATATTTGAATGTTTATGAGCTCCAAACGAAGTATCTATTCCATTTTCTTTGAGGTTCGACAGCTAAGTTTTTTTTGGAATGTCGTAATTGCCATTTTTTAAACTATTTTTTTTTTTATGATATGCTTTTCTAAGGAAATTATTATTCGGCACAGAAATAAAAAACTACAAAAAAATAAAATGCACGACTGGGGTCGCACGAACTTGCTCTTAGAGTTAAAGTTGCTTAAATTTTTAAGACTTTTTATATAGAAATTTGGAGAAAAAAAAATAAAATTCGTTTAAAAAAAAAATAAAATAAAATCTGAAATTAAATTGCCCTCCAAAACAAGTATGCAGTTTTGATTGATATATTAACATGCATTTTTAGAATAAAAATTTTCAAAATCGTTAGAGCCGTTTTTTAAAAAACTAATTTTTTATAAATAATTTTTTGGAAAAAAAGTTTAAAAATAAAATTGGTATGCCATTTTGTAGAAATCACTAATCAACATCTAAAAACAAAATTTCAAAAAAATTCAATGTCCCGTTTTCGAAAATTTGATTTTTCAGAAAAAAATTTTCAAATTTTTTTTAAAAATCCAAAAATTATTTTTTTCAAAATTTTATTCTTGGCTTATATTTAAATTATATAAATGCTTCTTCACAAAAAGTTTCGTTAAAATCGAATAAGCAGTTTTGGAGATATTCGGATTTGAAAAAAACGGTTCTATGGCAGGTACCGTTAATAATGATTTTCAAAAAAAAAATTTTTCATTGGAAGATAGACCTTAGCTTAAAACTAACATTTAAATTTTTTAAACAAAATCGTTAGAGCCGTTTTCGAGATATTTCAATTCTACTAAAATCGGTATATGACAAGTACCGTTATTTTTGGTCCAAAAAAATTAATTCCAAAAACTCCTCTGGAGAGTCGCCAAATAACGCTGCATACCAATTTTGACATCAATCAGTCCATCCGTTTAGGCTGTAGTTCCTTATACAGACAGACAGACAGACAGACTGACAGACTGACAGACTGACAGACTGACAGACTGACAGACTGACAGACTGACAGACTGACAGACTGACAGACTGACAGACTGACAGACTGACAGACTGACAGACTGACAGACTGACAGACTGACAGACTGACAGACTGACAGACTGACAGACTGACAGACTGACAGACTGACAGACTGACAGACTGACAGACTGACAGACTGACAGACTGACAGACTGACAGACTGACAGACTGACAGACTGACAGACTGACAGACTGACAGACTGACAGACTGACAGACTGACAGACTGACAGACTGACAGACTGACAGACTGACAGACTGACAGACTGACAGACTGACAGACTGACAGACTGACAGACTGACAGACTGACAGACTGACAGACTGACAGACTGACAGACTGACAGACTGACAGACTGACAGACTGACAGACTGACAGACTGACAGACTGACAGACTGACAGACTGACAGACTGACAGACTGACAGACTGACAGACTGACAGACTGACAGACTGACAGACTGACAGACTGACAGACTGACAGACTGACAGACAGACAGACAGACGGACTTCCGGGACCCACTTTTTTGGCATTGTCTACCATCGTAATGTCATGGAAAAATGTTATCTCAACTTTTTTTTTTGTACGAATGCATAACTTGATATACAGGGTGTCCCAAAAGTAATGGATCAAACGAAATATGCTTATAGGCCAACTTTAGGGCTCTCAGAATTTGGTAACTTGTTTATCCCAAATCCTTACGGCTTTCGATTTAATGCAGTTTTTGTGAAATTTCGAAAAATCCCGACTTTGCAACAGTATTTTGCTTCCTCCGCTCATAATTGTTTTTTGTTTTTTACAATTCTTTCACTAAAACATTGCCTAATAATACGAAATAATTAATTAATCAAAATATTTTTCAATTCATACGCCATTTTGCTGCAAATTAATTAACAGTTCCATGTTTTATGAAAACTCAATTTCTTTCTTTTATTTCATAGCAACACCCTGAAAAAAATTTGTATGGTGTGGCACTGGTTCATTGTTTTGAAAACTTGCCGTGTTATTGCACTTTTCAAAAATGTATAAAAGTTTCCAAAGTTGTAGTTAGAACTGAAGATATTACAATTTAAAAGCAACAAAACAGGGCTTTTCAGAGAAAAATAACAAAGAAAAATAAACACATTTTCTCGACTGTTGTTTGTTTATTTCCTTTTTAACAAAAGTCTCGATTTTTGTTTGTTATTTTGCTCTGAAAACGTCTGTTTTTTTGCATTCAAATTGTAATATCTTTTGTTCTAATTTCAACTTTGGAAATTATTATACATTTTTGAAAAGTGCAATAACACGGCAAGTTTTCAAAATAATGAACCAGTGCCACACCATACAAATTTTTTTCAGGGTGTTGCTATGAAATAAAAGAAAGAAATTGAGTTTTTATAAAACATGGAACTGTTAATTAATTTGCAGCAAAATGGCGTATGAATTGAAAAATATTTTGATTAATTAATTATTTCGTATTATTAGGCAATGTTTTAGTGAAAGAATTATAAAAAACAAAAATCAATTATGAGCGGAGGAAGCAAAATACTGTTGCAAAGTCGGGATTTTTCGAAATTTCACAAAAACTGCATTAAATCGAAAACCGTAAGGATTTGGGATGAACAAGTTACCAAATTCTGAGAGCCCTAAAGTTGGCCTATCAGCATATTTCGTTTGATCTATTACTTTTGGGACACCCTGTATAGTACCTATATCGCAAGGAAACACTCATCCACACCTTTTTAAAAAAGTTTAATTTCGAAAAACAAACTTGGTATTCGTTTTTAAATTCAATTCTTGTTTAAAATATTAGCACTTCGGCTAATTAAACGCTTCCGTAAAAAATCGGTCAAGCGATTCACAAGAAAGTCAGAAATAAAGTTTCTGTGACAGGTTCCATGAAAATAATTTTATTTTAAAAAAAGGACCTGTAAGGACCTCCGTAAGGTAACGAAAAAATTTTCTTCATGTGTTAATTTTGTGTTTTTTTTAAAGAACATAGAATTTATTTTATGAACTGAAACGATTCAAGTGCTTATTATTTCAAAGAGAACATATCACTCTTCTTCTATCTTCATCTACAGTCGACTGTCTGTTCTATCTAAATCCTTCAGTTCCATACAAAGGCTATTTAAGATACCCGTATTATTAAGATGCTCTTTATACTTATAGTCAACTACTGCATTCTTCCTTCACAAAAATCTGAGATTTATTTTTCATTCTAAAAAGAAGCTCTACCAAACGGATGAATCCGATTAGTTGCATTTTCACATTTTCTTTCATTGTTCAGCAAAGATGAAATTTAATCATAGTTACCACAAAAAAAAAAAAGCAAAGAGAACTAACAAAAAAAATCACAGCTGTTTTCCAACGAAGAAACACAAGTATCTGCATCGATTGATGGCAAATGCACCAACATAGTTCCTAGAAAAGAAGCTGCCCATTCCACAAACCACTTCTCTTGATATAATACAACACTGTTAGAGTGCTGCACTGCAATCCAGACATACTCTACAACGAACAGAACCTCAAACCATGCGATGGCAATGCTAACCTGCCATAGAATCAAAGGAGAACAACGATGACGACTCTGGCACAAGCTTGAGAAGAAAAAAGATTGAATAGTTCATTGAACATCCAACAATTTATATGTGTTCCTTGTTTTATGGTAGCGTTCTTTTTTTTTTTTTTGTCTACTGTATGCTCCCATCATGCTGCTCTGTTTTCCTTTTCCTTATGAGCTCAGCTGAAAATCTCTGAAATCTCTCCTTTTTGGTCTGGACTGGATGTTGGAATTATAGTTTTATCATCCAGGAATTAATGTTTCTGAATGTTTCAGTACAAAGTTTCAACAAAATGTTAATTCCCGTAGCCAACAATATTGTACTCTATCGCTCTCGGACTATTTGAAAATATTTTGTTCTATTTTGCTGATGGATTTCTTTTTTTTTGCTATGCTTTGGGAGATTTTTGTCTGGAGTGCAATTTGATTTGTAAAAAGAAATCTGCGAGAAATGTGCGCTAGAAAAAAACTGAAAGAATAATCTTAAATGAAAGCGAAATATGTATGTACGTTAGACGTACAGATACCGTACGGTACCAAAACCAATGGGAAATCTCAACTAAAAGCAAAACAATAAGGAACAACACGAACGAGCGACGGACAGGTTAAATATTTTGAAGGTTATGAGAGCTTTGAGAGACAGGTAAAAGAAAGAGTGAATGCGTTTTGCATTGTGTTTTTCTTTGTTATTCCTGGATGTTTTATTGAAATTCTAACAAAAGAAGATTATTTTATTGAAGCATTAAAGGATTGAGGATAACATCAAAATTATAATAAGAATATGTGTAGAAAGAGTGTCAGAAGCCATTGAACTGTAGAGGAAGATTGAGTGATAGATCACAGAGAAAATATGACCCGCTAAAAACTAACAGATTGCCATATTGTTTTACCTTCCATACATTTCATAAGGAAATCTTATTAAAATCAACGATTAATAAGGTTTTTTTAAGGAGATTTCTTATTATTTTTATAGAGAAAATCTTATTAAAATTTGACTGAAAAGTTGTTTTTTTTTGCAACTTAGCACTAGAACAAAAATCGCGATCAATATTTTCATGGCAGG
Organism: Episyrphus balteatus; assembly: GCF_945859705.1. NCBI lineage: Eukaryota > Metazoa > Arthropoda > Insecta > Diptera > Syrphidae > Episyrphus > Episyrphus balteatus. Next base: position 135,886,336 of record NC_079134.1, read on the forward strand.
TTGGTCCAGGTGGTAAGGTGAGCGACTAATGATTTGAAGTCTCCAGTTCGATTCCCAGCCTGGTTCGTTTTTTTTTATTTTTTTGCAGATTTTAAAACAATAAGGAAAACCCAATTGTTTTAATAAGGTTTCCTTCTTGGATGAAAACCATAGAGAAATCTTATTGTTTTTGTTCTATTTTATGTGGTCTATTTTTCTCTGTGATTATGAGGATAAGTGAAATATGAATTGAAAAACTTTTCGAGAGTTTGCAACATAAATATCTAAATTACCCCGTCGAGCAATGGATAGCTCGATAGACTACGATTCATAATTTTCTTGAAAAGATGCACCTCGCGTTAAATTGCAAAAGAATGGTTGACAGTTGACAGTCACCAAGCCTTGGTCATTCGTTCTTAAAAGTTTCCTCAAAAATCATCAAAGTTGCCGACAAAATAAAAATATGAAGTTTTGAAAAATATCAAAAAACACTCTCAGACTTTGAGGATCATTCTAATCAATTGGAACAGTAAAATGCTTACAATTTGTATTCATCAGGAAATTAATCAAAAAATTCTACCAATTTCAGGTAAATTTATTTTCATTCTCATCTCAAAGTTCTTTGATCTTTACCGATTTCAATCGGGCTGCTTAAATGTAAAGTTTTGTCTCAACAACTTTTTAATTTTGACAGTCAAAAAATGACCAATATAAGTCAAATTAATCAGCGATTATATAAGATAGAATTTAGAGGGTCACTGTGGCGTATGTGTAACATATTTGTTCAGGAAAATCTTAAAATATATATAGATACTACACTGGCGATCAAAATTATAGACCCAGAGCCCACAGCGAATTTTTGGAGTGGAGTGATAACTAAAATGTGAGTACATAGCATATGCAGTTTTAAAGCCTTATGCGTTTTTATAACGAATTCAAAAGTCTGGCAGCTTTAAATTGCAGCCTTATATGGTTTTCGGGAGGTTAAATATAGCCAATTTTACAATTAATGTGAGTCGGCTGAATTGACACAAATCGAATAAATAAATGAATAAATGCATTGCTCTTATTATGTACAATATTATATTATATATGATTTATTTTTTTTTTTCAATAGCTACAAACTTTTCGAAACACAAGTCATAACTTTTTGCTTTTTCTGCAATTTTCAATTGAAAAAAAGCTCATCTTAAACCTTCGAGCTTCATTGTTTTAATTATTATAACACTGGTTTACAACGGTTTTGTTACCGAAACAAAAATATACTTTTCTGAAGGTTTTCGGTGTGCTGAACTCGAATCAGAAAATATTGATCAGCTCCTGTTTTTGTAAAAATTACCGTAAGAAAATGCAAAAAAACTTTTTTTGACTACTTCGGACCTTGTTCTTTTATATAAGGAAATTTTTTTTGAACATATTTAGTAACGGTTTCTGATAATTTTTTTCTGACTTCGGATTCGAGTTCAGGAACAAAAAAAAAGTTAAATTTTGTTAACCAGTGTAATTTTTGTTTTACGAAATTTCTAAAAAAAATTTCAAACGTTGCTTCAAAGAAGAAGGTTTTTATTAATTAATAAAAAAAATTAAATTTTTACCAAATTGAATGATATTAAAAATTTGTTTAAACATTTTAGATAAGAAAAAAAAAACATATTAAGGGCCCTACTTTTTAATTATAGGTACCACATATTTTGAATTATAATTTTTGAAGAATTAATTTCAAATTCTGGTTACCAATGAAGTTAAATACCTATAAGTTTCCTCATATGATTTTATAATTTATAGTAGCATACACGATTGAGAATAATTTCAACTACAAAGCTTCAACTGAGATAAGACATAACTAAGTTATATTATTTTATACAATACCCAAAAAAAAAAAGAAAATAACATTTCAAGGTGCTTGAACTATTACATAAGGGTGACTCAATTAACTTATTTACTCAATTTTAACATTCAACAACAAAAACAGCCACATCCACTATTATATTAGTATAAGCAATTCTACACCATTATTTTGTTTACTCCCAAAAACTAAACCAATTCAAGTGTAATTCTTTATGTGGTTAACCCAAAAACATATCCATATTACTAAAAAACTAAGGGCAGGTATCCCATTACCAAAAAAAAAAAAAAAACACAAAAGTCACACAACAAAAAAAAAAGTTAAATTCATTCAAAAACACTTACCTTATCCTTCGTGTTAGTTTCACATGACAAAGGCTGATGGACAAGTGACACCTTGCCATCGGAAATTCGAATATAACTTGGTGGTGGTGCCACATCCTGAAGTTCTTCTTTTTCTTCTTCTAATGTTTTCATATCAAGAATTTGTCTGTAAAAAAATAAAAGAAAAAGAAAAAAATAAATTAGCATTGAATTCACTCCACATAAAAATTAGCTAATAAAAACCATGAAATTAATACTAATTTAGGTCAGTGTTTCATGTCAATCTTTTATAATCCCGCAAAAAGCCCATTGAAAAGGACAGAAAAAAAAATAAAATAAATTAATTTAATTTAATAAAAAAAAAAAAATAAAATGAAAGCAAAAATCAAGACAAAACGATTTCATATTCAATTTTGCGAGATCTTCTACTATCAAAGTGACGGTTTTAATTTTTTAATGACACGCTCAACTCATTCCCGGCAAAATGCACAACGACGAAAGAAGCTTGCAGAAAAAAATAAAAACGCGCCGTCAAGTTAAATGAAAAATTATACAAAAAAAAAATCTTGAATTTCTTGGCCATGTGAATGGAATGGAGAGAATGACTGACTGCGCGCTCGAGAGGGGCCAACTCAGTTGATGATGGAGATGAAGAAGTTGCCCCCGCAGGCGGCAGAGAGTCATTCATGCAGGCAAGCTGTCTGCCATGCCATGCCGATGCTATTCCACTATATACGCCAGTGCCATCGCCATGCCAACCCAGCCAGCTAAGCGCGTGCAATCTAAGAAATAATAAATGAAAGTCGAGTAAAATAAAAAATCTTAAAAAAAAGAGTAAATAAAGAATTATTATTCACATCTTTCCGTGGATAAAGGTAGACAGACGTTAATTTAAAGTCATCCAGATGGTGGTACGGTACGCCTACGTTCCTCTATACGAAAGACCTGAATCAGGCGGCTTACTGGACGATTTTTAAAACGGTGACGGTGAGAAGAAAGAGGTTTTTTTTTCAGGCTCAGGGTGTTGAAATCAGGGCTGTCGTCATCAGATTAATTTTTAACAAAGTTTAAAAGTTAAAAAATGTACACTCTGTTGACTTTTTGACTAGTAAAATTGCACAAGGCATTCGATTTTTTCTGCCCTGTTCGATTTCACTAGTCAAAAAGTTTTTTTTTAAATCAAAATGAATTTTTCTAATGGTTTTTGTGCGCTGAGCTCGAATCCAAAGTCAAAAAAATTCTATATCACATCACGTTTTTGAGATATTAACATGCAAAACATCACGAAAATAGTGTTTTGGACGTCCAAAATTCAATAGGTCTCAAAAACTTTTCACGTTAGAGCTATTCTAATGCTAGATTCAAATTGAGAAGGTTAAAGGCCATTAGAAAAGTATAATTTAGTTACTATGGAAAATTATAACTCTCCGATATTACTGTCATTTACGGAAAAATCGATCTTAAAAATCATTTTTTTGTTTTTTTTTTTCAATTTTTTTTTCAACATTTTATAAAACAAAAGTATAGTTTTTCCACACAATCTTAAATAATAGATTTTAATATAAATAATTGCACTCCAAACTTTTCAAAAATCAAAAATTTTTTCGGTAACTTTTTTGTTTGAAAAATAGGCTATTTTTTCAAATTAAATTCGTCAAAAATCCAAAAATTAAGTTTTTGCTCAAAAAAGTTTTTAAATACATACATAGAAAATATAACAAAGTAATTTTTGACCAAGTTTTGTTAAAATCCAACCATTTTTGTAAAAGATAAAAAATAAAAAAATCGTATTTTTGCATTTTTTTTTTTCAATTCAATTTTTTCTTTACTTTTGACAGAAATCGTAAAAAACCACGATTTTTGACACCCACCCCACTTTTTCGCCCACCCACCCCCTTTCCCCCAATTTGTTTGAGGGCAATTTATTTTTTCCCTTTCATACACCATTTATCCTAAATTCTCCAACCACCCATATGCTGCTAATAATTTTTTCAACTTTTGCCCTCTGAAAACCGAATTGGCACTGGTATCAACTTTGACACAGATATTTCTTCTTTTCGAAAATATCTCTAAAGAATTCAATCCTATCCAAATTATGGTAGCAGAAAAAGTACTATCGACAGCACTGGTGAATGTAAGTAGGTGTCCTCACTATGAATTTAGTATTAAAACAACAACAACAACATTATCACTCAGCGAGTTTCAACGTTATTCAACCTACAGTCAACAGGAAACTGGAATATTATGGAATGCATGAATGAAATTGAAAATTTGGATTTTAATTGAGAATTTTTCAGATGTTTTCTTTTACATTTTTGTTTTTTGTATTTTTCATTTGCAAGTAAGTATTTGTGTGTTGCCATTGCGAATTTTTTTTACTTTTTTTTTATAATAATCATTAAAACGTCTTTGATGACGAAAGAATGAGGAAATCCAACAATAATTAAAGGGTCTTTTTTCGAAACAGATGAGCTGTACATTTGGGTGTATAATAAACAAAAGAAAGAAAAGAGATATTACATTATTTTTTAAGCATAACGAGGATCAAAATGGATATGTCTGTTTTTTTAGATTTAGGACTGTTTTTTTCTTAATTGGTATGTTTGGCGCGTCTCTTCAGATTAAAACAGAGTGCAGGCAGTAGTGGGAGGATGTGAAATGTGTGAGTGTGCAGACAGAAATATTTTGTTGAGCTGTCAGATTAAGTTCGAGGTAAAAAAAAGATGTTGAATATGAAAATAAATGAAATGTAAAACGGTTGAATGAAGAAAGTTTGATGGAGATGAATATGAGATTTTAACCTTTATCATGACAGGAAAAAGGGTGTGAAAAGGTTGGAGTTTTTTGTATTATCATTTTTTTTAAATAAATTTAACATTTATGAGATTTTGATGTGCTTGGAAGATGGAGGTGCTAAGTTTAGTTTTTATAAATTTGAGTAAGTAATAAAGCGTTCAATTTGTTTCTTCTTCATATACAATCTATGTTATTGCTAGCCGTGTTTTATTTTCCCCGTGATTTATATCAGATCCATCCTCTTATTTATTGGCGTTGCAAAAAAAACAGGATTTCGCTTTGTTGTTGTAAAGCAAATAAAAAGAGAATCTTATCTTGATTACGAGGACATTAAAAAACGGCAACTTTATTTTAATTTAAAACTCAAAAAGAACTTACATATTTAAATGGACAGAAGCTCAAGTCTTTGTACAAAAAAAAAATCAGTATTCCAAATAACGGGAGAGACTTCCATTAATTACACTAGTTTACAGAAAAATAAAATTATACTTTTCGTATAGATTTGAGCAGAGAAAACTCGAAAATCTTATCTAAAAAAATATTTATGGATAGGTTTTCGAGACATGATTTTTCAAAGTTTTTTGTCGTTGTTTTTTCCAGCCTACCGGCTGGCGCCTTAAACCTTAGTAAATAAGAAATAAACACTAGAACAACTTTTCTGGGTCACTCCATATGTTTAAGTGCAATGTATATTAAAACATTTAAAAAAAAATCGATTTTTTAAAGGAAATTTTTGCAAAAAAAAAACTTTATTACTGAAAGAACAAATCAAAATCTTTCGAATCCTCATAGCTTTAAATTTTTTATGTATAGTACACTTCCTAAAAATGTATGGATAAATTATAAAGATATGACCACTTTTGTAACGATCAATATTTTCGACTTTTTCTGTTACTTTTTGAGTTTTTGTCTAGAACTTTAAAAGCAAGCCGAATTTGAAAATTTGTATTAAGTCATTTTTTGTAGATAATTAAATTTTCTATCGATATGTATCCTTTCAAAAAATTTAAAATTGAAATATTGTAAAAAAACTTAAGAAAAACTATTTAAAAAAGAGAAAAAACGAAATTATTGATGTTTTTACTAAATGGCCTGTTTTTATCATTTGAGCATTTATAGATATTGAACATGAAAAGGAAAAAAGAAGATACTTTATCTTTCAACATAATGGTCACAAAACTTGAATACGGCTAAAATTGGATAAAAAATGGACTTTCAAAATCTAGTATTTTTGTTCTTTTTGAATCATTTTTCTTTTTGAAAAATGTTTAGAGCTGTTACGAAATTTAAGGATTTAAGTTCTACATAAAACCTTGTGACTGTTTACGTAGCGGAAAAAGTAGAGCATAAGATTTTATGTTCTACTTACATACATATGTATATAAATTTCGCTTCACCAAATGGTTCTTAATCATTTTTAAAAAGAATAAATATACATATATATATATATATTACTAAAAGGCTTTAACGATTTAAATTTTTTTCTATAAATCCTTTTTATTCAAAAAATCAAATTTTATACTTCTTTTTGTGGTCATATATGTATGTTTAAGAGTAAATTGTTTTTCTGTTTTCTTTTATAATTCATTATTTACTACAACTTCCTTAAAAAAAGAAAAATATTTGAGATACTTTTATTTTAATGAATTAATAAATCTCAAAAAAGGGACACTGGACCTCGTAAAGAGCTTGACCCTTCTCCAAATGATTAAATCAACCACTTAGATGAAAGTCTCTTATTAAATATTAATCTCGATTATTAAAACTTTTCATCTGAGAATATAAATAAAAGTCATAAGACTTTATTTTCTGGACTAAATAAATTAGAATATTTGAAAAGATTTAAAAACTGAAACTCAAAGGAAAGCGATTTTTGAAAAAGTCTGAAAAAAATGATTGTCTTTACCAAGCAGAATCTCTAAAAACATAACAATTTAAAATCTGAAAAATGTTCACATGATAGCTACACTTATAAAGTTTAAGTCTTTTAAGTTTTAAATTTTTTGAACAAATGGTTTGGCTGGAATATAAAATTGATCGAACTAGGTCCAAGAAATATCATGTTATTCAAATAAAAAACTTCAACCGCTTCGCTGCACGGGTTAGAATGAAGTTATAGATTTGAAACTTGGGGAATATTTTCTTTAGTTTATTTCCAACCATATAAGATCTTAGGAGCATACAAATGCCAATTATTTTAAAATATCGAGCACCCTATATATCAATTCACATCATGATTTGTTATATTTTCTAGTTACGAAAAAGTAGCCTATATTCCGCAGTTTTGGTCAAATTCAATAAAATAATACACCAATTTGTGCCTAAATAAATATTCTTTCAGAATATAACCTTACTTTATTTTTTTGTTTGTTTTATTGTGCAAAAAAAATTGGGTAAAGTTGAAAAAATTGAGAAAAAATCACTTTTTCAAGATTTATGGGATAAAAACCTACACTTAATTTGTTTAACCAATAAACTTATATACATCATTCAAAAGGTCTGGAAATCCTCTTTCTAAAAACATATAACATATTGAGAATTGTTAAAAAAATGACTGAGATATTGATAGATTACATCGTAAAGTCTGTAAAAATGGTTTTTTGTAAATAAAAAAAAATGGAGGGTTCCAAAAATATAACAAAAATATTTGTATGCATTATTCGACCATACGAACAGCCTACACTATGAAATTCGTCGGGTGTATTTTCAGTGTCGCACCGTGTTATTCTTGGTTTAATTTTTGTTGAAGGGAGGCGAAAAATTATAAATACAAAATATTTCCTAACATGGCAAAAGATATCAACTACCTACTTTATTTAATACAACCAAATTAATGGAAAAAGGTTTTTTTTTTCGGATTATTGAAGATTGAATTAATTTCTTTAAACTTCTTCACCTGAATCCAAGGACTACATAGCTAACTATTATGTTTTATCGTTTTTTTTTTTTATGTTCTGGGGAAAACAATTTTCTTTGGTTCCTAGATTTTTTTTTAAACTGTTAAAAATCGCTGTTAAGAAAAAGCACTGTTAAATAAGCAGAATCAGCATATAGCATTATTTTAAATACATCTGTATACTGAAAGAATTTTGAAAAGCAGAATTTTCAAAGACGGAAAAGAAAACAGCAGTAGCAAAAGAAAGCAATAGTTTCAGCGGACATTTAATGGAAACTACCACCTTAAATGGGGTTGAACCAAATTATTCTCTTTAATTTTTACCAAAAAAATCGAATTTTCGCCTGGGTTAAAATAAAATGGAAGAATTCTTTAAAAAAATGATGAAACTTTCACAATTGTACTTTGTAAAAACTAAGTTGTCACATTTCAACATAATGTTTTGTCATTTAAGAAGGAAATGTGAATATCGAAATACCTGTAATGAATTGTGAATTCCTAATAAAATTTTATTGCACATACCAACCCTGCATTCAAGCAAAGAAATATTTCCTTTACAAAAACTGTCGAGTGCCTCTTTGTCAAAGGCATTTGGGATGTCTTTAAAGAACTTTGTTTTTATATTACTTTTCAAGGAACAAATAATATGTCAATTTCATGAAAAATTTCCCCATCAAAATGTCACAAATAAGAAAAAAAAAAAAAAACCTAACAATTGTGACGACAAATTTGTCAAAAGTGTCCATTATTGTGCTACGTGTGTTGGGTGCACCATCATCGTCAACATTATTATAAAATCCATGCAATTTTCAATTCACCTCCTTTTCACTGTCAAGTCAATAATAATTTATTATTTGCTCCACACTCACACACAAGAGTGATTATGCATTAAAATAAAATTTATTACTGCTGTTAATGTCAAAAGTTTTGTTTTACTTCTTATTTTTTTTTAGTTTTTTTGTGCCTTTTTTTGCAATAATATCATGTTAAAGGCGCTCCTTCAAATGCGTGAGAAGAATAAATAAAAAATTTAAGCCTCAAAGTCTTAGCAGAGATATCTTCCTCCATATAGACTTTAAGTCTATACATAAAAAACAGGTGGTCCAACCCTTGAAATTGTTTCTTAATTCCTTATTTTCCTTTTGAATGTGTTTAACTGTGCATGTGTGTACGTGAGGAATGCCATCAGAACTTCTCCTTCAGACATTATTTTTTTTTTTTTGAAAAGGCATCAGAAACAAAGTTATCATCATCGTAAATGTGATCTTCCTTCACCCAGACCGAAATCAGAGTAACAAAAGTTTTTTTTTCTGTCAAGAAAATAATATGCAACAAGTGTGAGATGCCTAAAGGTTCCTACACCATCCTCATATCCTCTCTCTGAATCTTTGTCTGGGGATAGAAAGACGACAATAAGAGAACCAAAACCATGTCCCACTGTTGGCTGGCTGGAGCTGGAGGAAGCCCCGCACATCTCCAAAAATAGTACAATCCACACTTCCACAGTGATATAGGGTGGCTAAGTGGTGTTTATTTATACTCAATTCCGATCACGTAGGTCGACTTCGTATAAATTCCGAAAAACAAAAAGTCGCAACAAATTTGTACTTCCTCTCTTGCTTCTCTCTGCTCCTTCAAACTTGCCTTTTGGAAAAAAAAAAGAAAAAAAAAAAAAGATTGACTATGCAGTTTGTTGTGTTTTAGCTGGCGGAATAAATCCGTATATGCCAGGCGGGCGTTCAGATTTCCAACCCACTTACAATTCGATTAGAACACTATAACTTTTGGATCGAATTGGAGTCAATTCGATGGCCAAATGGGTTGATTTACTTCCTTGAAAAAGGAGGAAAAAAAACAACACTTTGTGTGAGTCTCTCCGCCTTTCTTCCAGGGTGTTGGATGTCACTCGATAGATTATAACAACACACAACCATGTGTGGCAAGTTAGTTTATAAGTTTTAGAGATGACATGTGAAACATTTTTATTTGTATTTATGTTCATTTAAAGTGACAGCTTGGAGAGTTGAAGGGCCAAGAGTGGACGAGTGAAGTAGTTTGCAATAGAAAAACATATAGAACATGATTTAACACTCATAATAAAATTGACAAGACTATTTGGATACTTTGGCGAGCAAAAAAATGCGGTGATTTTTATTTTTAAATCTTTGTTTTTGAATGTGGTGATTTTTAAGTACATGAAACTTGACAAAAAGTTTATATTTAGCATAAGAATCAAGAGTCTATAAAACAAAATTTGGTGGAAGGCTTCATATTTTATTCAAAGAGGTAGTTAATTCTGTTGTAAGTCCCAAAAAGCCAATGATTCGTTAATACCTACGAGCTTTAGTAAAAACTTCCAATTAGTCATCGGTACCAAAAATAAATTGTCTGTTTTATTGGGAGAAGAAAACAAGTAATTATTGCCAAATATTATTTTATAATACCGGTACACAATTGAAATCTAGTATTTAATGGTAGGTACATAAAAATAGGAGCCAAGTTTTAATAATTTTGTATGAAAGGGTGTTTTTTTTGGAGCAAGGAAATGTAGAGGTTTTAAATTAATGTAATTTTGTTTTCTTTTCTTAAGAAAACACTCTTCCAAAGGCTAATTTTATTTATGCTTACTATTATAAATAGAAAGTCAAGACATTAAAAGTTCTTCGACGCAACTAAACGAATTATTTGGCTTTTTGCAACTTATCACAAAATATACTCCTTCCTCGAAAAAAAACGCCCTTTCGTTCAAAATTATTTTATGAAACATCTTTGTTCCAAGTTTTAGTCCCAAATGAAATGGCATCACCAAATTTCACTAGGCTAAACAAAGTTACAAAAAAAAACAAACTTTTAACCATGATATTCTTATCACCCTTTTGCATAAAAAAAAATGTACAGACATATTTTATTAGTAATTCTCACAGTAAAGACAATATTTGTAATAAAACTCGATTAATTTTTTACACCATTTATATTTGAGAACTTATCGCGGATTTTCCTTATTTCCTTAAAAAAAAACCTTTCACATTAAGGCTTAAATATTTTAATAGAATCTTGGTTTCTGTTGTAAATTAAACATTCTTACTTATTTTCATTGGGGTACAATATAAGCATAAGGTATAGTTTTTATGGTACCACTTCTGAATTTCTTCTTTTCTTAAAAAAATACACCCTTTCACTCAACATAATTTTGTAAAATCTTTGAGTTCTTAGTTTTTATCAATCGAAACTTTTTCACCAATTTTAAAAAAGAAACAAAATTTATATCAGCTGCAATACATTTTTCTCATACCTACCTCAAAAAAAAACACCCTTTTACCAAAACTGTTTTTTTTTTTTTTAGTATGTAAATTTTTTATATACGGCGCAGGGACATAGGTCCCCGGGACACAAGTCCCAAATTTTTTTTTCGGGACTAATGTCCCACTTTACTGGGTCATAAGTCCCGAATCCAATTCGGGAATTATTTCCCACCCTACTGAAACAGAAGTCCTGAATTTTTTAGTTGAAAATGCGACATAAGTCCCGAATTAAGTAAAAACTATGGATTCTCCCGTGGGCAAAATTTTTTTCCGCTTCGCGTTTGGGTTGTGCAAATTAAAGAGATTCGAATCTGAGAATTTTTTCCGCTTCGCGTTGATCGAGTTATAACACAAGCATATCTTTGGAAAAAACATTAAACTGGCAAAATATTCTCTTTGAAGTTTAAGTTCTATTTTTTTTTCCTTGGCAAACTGAAGTAAGACAAATTTTATATAAAACTAATTCTTTGAAAAGTTGGAATGATATAAAAATCATAATGGCATTATTTCGCTTTAATAAACCGAAACGAGTCACATTTATTTTTTTTTCTGAAAATAAATTGACGTGAAAGAGAAATAAAGCCAAATGTTGAAAAATGGCTTTATTTATCTTTTGAAAATTAAAATTATGCCAATTCTCGAAAGGCTTAGGCGTATTTCATGGCACCAAAAAATAATCGTATGGATTACTTAGTACCTAAATGAACATTTATGGTAAAAATATGTAGTAAAATAGTTTTTACTTAATTCGGGACTTATGTCCCATTTTCAGCTAAAAAATTCAGGACTTCTGTCTCAGTAGGGTGGGACATAATTCCCGAATTGGATTCGGGACTGATGACCCAGTAAAGTGGGACATTACTCCCGAAAAAAAAATTCGGGACTTATGTCCCTGCGCCTTCCTGAAGTCATTTTAAGTCGAAAAACTTTAGAGGTAGTTTTATCGTTTACGTCCCGTTTTCGAGTTATGTATGACGTTGTTTATGATTTTCGCTCTCATTTTTCTTAACTGGCTTTGCCAAATAAAGTCCGATTCGTAAGAATTTATAAATAACCAATCAAGAATTTATTTCAGTTTAAGTTTGTCCAAAAACTACTTTTTTTCTGCGGACAACCGTTTCTCTACAATTTTGCATAAAAAGCTATTTTTTCATTTTTTTGTTGTTTTTTCACTTTCATATCATTTTATTCAAAAAAAAAAAAAAAACACTTAAATGAGTATTAATTTTTTTTCGCCCAGTTTATTTTCTTAAAAAAAATATTTTTCTTTTCATAAAAAGAACAGCTGAAAGTAATTAAAAAAGAAATGAACAAACTGAGTAAATTAAAAAAAAAGTTTTTAAATACCTACAAAATTAATTGAAATCAATTAAAACTTTTTCTAAACTATTGTGGTTAAGAAAAGAACTGAAATATGTTGTATAAATTGTTCAATGTAAAGTGTAACTTATGGTTTACATAACTGGTGTTGTCCTTATACCTGCACAAACAAAAACAGCAAGTTTTGTTAATTTAGAATCTGATACTGAAAAAGTACCCTGGTGACAAAAATATCAGCTAATTTTACTCACTTAAGAAAAAAAGTATTTCGAATGAAAAGACTTGAATGCATTCGTGAATGATAAAATTTTGCCTATGTTCCGAAAAGAAGTTGCACTACCATGTCGAACATGCAATTTCTTTTGTGTAACGTATTTGTTCTAAGTCAATAAGTTGAAAAAATATTTTTTTTTTTTCGAAAAAAGTACGTATACCTACACCACAGTGACCAAAAACTAGTCTTTTTTTTTCTTCTAAACTACGGTTTATTATGGCTTCTACAAAAACAAAAGTGAAAAACTAAATTTTATTGTGACTGTTTTGACTTTACATTAGGCAAAGTTAAATTAAGAACAAAAAGAAAATGAAAAAAACTAATTTGGATTGCTTCAATAAACGTGTTCAACAAAAATAAAAATACATTACACAAAAAATATCAAACTTTTAGCGCCAAAACGTCTATACAACAAACACTTTCGTTCAAGGCCATTAAGATTTCCTTTTTTGACAGCATAACAAATTGCTTCTCCATCGCATAGAGTGCGTAGAGTAATTATCTCGTCATGTCTATTTGCGAGTTTGTAATTCTTTTAACCAAATATGTTCCTTACCAAACCAATGTTATCGACCAAATATGTAAAATCACTTTCAACTAAACCAAAACTTATCTACCTATATTGCATTGAATGACATCATTTAAAAACACTCAAGGCGACTTTATATGATAGAAAGTGTGTAAATTTATTAAAAATGTTGTGTTGTGACCCATTCACTTCTAGTTTTTAGTTTTTCAATAAACCATTATAGAAAATTCATTATCGACCTATTTATGGAGTTTCCAATAGTAATTATCTCTTACACTCTTGTCAACGATAATGTCTTTCTCGCTATAAAATTACCCTCCTCCCACTTCACCACTACGATTTTGCTGCGCTTTTTCAATAATTCTTCTTTACGTGGACGGAATTAAAAATCATAATTAATTCATCAACACACTGAAATAGAAATCTATATAACTTGGTCTCTGCTTCGACTTCATCGTCGTCGTCGGTCATCCGTCATCCGTTGTCGTCCAAACACTTAATAAATTATTTCTCTAAGAACGAAAGTAAAATTTACGAGATATTACAAAAAAAAACCACACAAAAAAAAAACAGAAAACGCATTAACACAATTCAAAATAATTTAATGCATTAAATCAATGAATTAAGGTTTTTATTTCTACTCTGTTTTTGACTTTTTTAAGTCTTTTTAATTTATTCTTTCGAAAAAGTCGTTTAAGAAAAGAAATCGTGCATAGCACGTTTGGCAACATTCAAACTAATGACCGTTATTAATTGGCAATGGCTGACAATTATTTAAATTAACCCTGGTATCGTGCAACGGGTAGTCAATTACCCGTGCACACACAAAAAAGTAGGTACACAATAATTGCACACGGCGAAAATATGTTCGACAAGACTAAATGATCGCTTTGCGTTGGTATCGTTGGCTCGCGATCAGCCACCCAATTAATTAGGAATTGAATTCGAAGTAGAGTACGAGTATAAGTTCCTAGACGACTGACTACTCTCGATCAAGAAAGATGCCATGGAATGTGCTGCCACAGCGGGTATTAAAAAATTTCAGAATATGCCACACCCAAAGCGATACAATATTCAATTAGACCAATCGATCGCAGAAGTGATTGATCGGTTTGGCTGCGATCTCTCAATAAAATCGAAATTTATTACCTTCATATGGACTTTATGGAGAAACAAGAAGAGAAATGCAAGAGGCAAGTATGTTTTTATGAAGTTTTACAGGTCTCGAAATTTAATTATAATAATGCGTATTCATGTTGCAAGTTGTTGTACAAGGAGGGGTTGGGATTGAGGTAGTTAATAAGGAGGCAGCAATGCAGCTCCTACTCAAGCTACAAACCACCCGCAACATATGAGTAGTTGTTAAAAATAAAAGTCTTACCGACCTGTTAGTTATGTGCAGCTACCATTACTTTTAGGCTGACCATAGTGCATTTTTTATTTTGGATATACATATGTGTATGTTTAGTTTGACCACCTGATTGGTATAAATGTTGGTTTAATGTTTTTATTACGAAAATTTCGAAAAGGGAAGTATGTGTAAGTTAATTTTATTTTCATTTATTTTCTGATTGGTATAAACTGGTCTAATGTATATATTTTACACTGGTGGTCTGGTGTCCACATTAAAAATTGTTTTCCTACAAAGTTTCACTTTTGATCATTCTACATAATTGGTATAATACGACAAAGCCAATAAATGAATGGTGTAAAATGAATATTATTTTGTAAATAAATGCCTTTCTGTCAAAATATTTGTTTGCCATTTTGGTTCTTTTAAGTGCTTTTTGTCTGATTGGTATAAACTTGTCAAAAATTTTATAAATGCATACCTACATGCTTTTTGCTTTCAATAATACCCTTCATTTGGTTAGTATCTATTTTTTATATTTTTGATTGGTATAAACATTTTTTGGCAATTTTGTCACCGACAGTTAATAAAATAAATTTGGTGCTGTCATTCTTTTAATGAGTTGATTAATATTTGAAGTGATTCCCGCCTGATTGGTATAAACTGTTCTAGTGGTCATATGAATGGCTAGAATAACTTTTTCGAAAATAGTGTTTTTGTTAACAATCATGTTTTTGAAGTGTGAATTGTTTGTTTTTTTAGGTTCTTGGATTGGTATAAATTGGTATAGTGCCCATTAAAAGGTGAATAAATGGTATAATGGTTATTCTGTAACTTTTGAAAATATATAAATTTTTATTTGTTTGTGATAAGTGTACTTGATTGGTATAAATTATTTAAAAGACCATTTTTTGACATATTTTTATTTATCGTTACAATTTTTCTTTTTAAGTAATCTACGGATTTGAAAAATCTAAAAGATCACTACTTCTTGTATATTGTTCTAATTTGATTTGGGACTCTTAAGAGTTGTAATCTGAATGGTATAATAAGTCTTATAACTGTGTTATTGTTATTATATATTAATATTATTTGTGTTAACTTGTCTGCCAATTAAAAAAAGCATTTTATGCACAATCGCATTGTGTAACTTTCAATTGGTAAAAACTATTCCTGATTGGTATAAACTGGTATAGCACTCATGCTAGTAATATTCTTCTTACTTAACCCAAATATTTAAAGAACAAATGACTTTTTAACAAAAACATACTCTTAAAATTTCAATTTAAGCTATTTAGCTCTTTCAACCTGATTGGTATAAATAAGTTTATGGCTTATTTACATGATATTTTGCCAGTTTTTTTTTGTTTGAAATTTTGAATAGTTTCCCCTTTCTGTACATACAACTTTGGTTCATGGTTTCAAATGCTTTTTGTATGATTGGTCTGATGTTCATTTCAATGGTATAATATTTTTTACATTTTTAAAATAATTTTTTTGAAATGAGAATTAAAATTCCACTAAGTTTTCGTTATCATCCACATTCGTGAAGTTAGAAAATAGGAATACAAAATTAGAATTAGAAATATGGTCACCCTAAATTTGTATACAGTATAGACGGTTGAGCGTCTATTTTTGGTCGTTCATCAGAAAACATAAAATCAAATTAATTTATATGCCATGGGCCTTTAGAGCTCGTCATGCAGTGCTGCATAAATAGTTGGCGGATTGAAACAAGTACGCTGCACCTGCATACTGAAATTGAAGAACTGCAATGGCAGCCAGTATGGTGGAAGGAATGATATTCCAAAAAAAACAAAAAAAAAAACAACTTACCAACAAGACAGACAGACTCTTTATGATGCCCACAGATCGGACAGAGACTCTAACATATGCGTTGTTGTCGTTCCATTAATATGAGTGTACCAAACAAACTAGCGTCTCAAACATACGTAGTGTGTATCGTAACTTTTCTATTTTTGCAATTGCATTTATTTTTGGTTGAGTTGAGGATATGCACTAACTTTCTTCTGGTTCTTCTTTGAATATAATTTTTTGTAAGTGTGTTTGTTTGTATAGAGTTTATGATATTGACCACGCATTTTGTTGTGTGTCATAACATTGATATGTTTATCTTTCGTTAAGTTTGATGTGATTTTCAAATTTTGTGCCATGCATGGAGTGAAAATAGTTTTGATTTGTATTATGGAGATATTCATGAATTAAATTTAAGTATGTACTTTTTTTTTTGAGAAAATAACAGGAACTTTATTTGGATTTATGAAAATAAAATCGAAAAATTAAAGGAAGTGTTTTTTTAATTCAATTTAGTGTATCATAAATTTTATTCGTTTTTTTTTCTTTTTGAGTTTTATTGGAGACTTATTTAAAGCATAGCAATTATTCAGCAAGAAATAAGCATTTCAGATATTTATTATAGATTATAGATATAGCCTCGGGGATTCAACTTACTAGAATAATTTATTCACAACTATTTTTTTGCACACACATACAAAGGTATTTAATTATAATAATTATAAATTATTGTGTTGTAAGAAAAATTAACATTTTCATCGGATTAAGTTTTATAATCGTTTAATAAATCTGAGCAAACTATTATTATACTCAAGTCGTGCTAATGGGTCGATTTTTTTTGTTTTAAACTTTATTGAACCCTAGTATTTTATGACTTATCGCTTATCTTAATGAAGGTCATTGCTTGAATTTTAATTTTTATAGTCTTGAAGAAATCTCACGTTTATCAAACATCCGTATAGGTCTTGGAAGTAATGAAAAAAAAAAATATTAATGTACGCAATTTGAAACAAACTCTATCTTTCATTTCTTTTGGCAAAAAGATATTTTTAAAAGATCTCTTTGCTACAATCGTTTTGTAAATGCATTAGGTACACCTTTTAAGTTTTGTTTTAGCGAAGAAAAAAGTTTTCTTATAAAAAACTAATAACTTTTTTGCGGTCTTAATATAAATTACATTTCAAAGCATTTGCAATTACGTCCTTATTTCAATGAAAATGCGTTCTTAAAACACAATCTCATCATTTAATTTGTTAAATCAATAAAGAAGTTAAGAATTCTACTTATGTATTACTTGCAGAAAGGGCGTTTTTTGAAATGGTAAAAGATATACCTATATTTTGAACAAAAAGACCCTGTACAAAATATGGTACATTTTTAGAGTTCTGTATAAATAATGTTGCATAAAAAAAGAGAATCAAGCATAAAAAGGGGTTTATTCAGAAATTAAAGTGACATTTTTAATGGCGAAAAAAAATTGATTTTTTAACTTTTGTTCAAAAATGTTTCCATAGTTCGAACGAGGCTAGTTTTGAAATTTGCATCATCATCTTTACATTTTAAACCATTTAATCACTAAACCATCAGATTATACAATAATCCCTGGCCTTATGTTTTCTCCGGTTATGGGACCGTAGACCGTAAGAAAGAGAACGCAAAGTTATTTTAAACTGATCTTTCAAAAATAAATTCCGTCATTTTTAGCAACGCTTAAAATTCTTTTTCGCAACTTCAAACATTGTAAACGAGTTAACAAGCTTTGGAAAGTTAGTGTGTCTTATGAGGATTTTCAACTCTTTCCGAATCTTTTCCAGCTGTGTGTAAAATGAAGAAAGAAGTTTGTAGACACAAATGTTTGGAGCTTTTTTCTGACTACACTCAGAGAAACTTAAAATCATAAAAAACCACTTTATTTTAATCATTTCTTGAATTGATTTTGCATTGAAATTGAGAATTTTAAAATAGAAAAATAATAAAAAGTTGTTTTTTTTTAACATAAAATATCGTTTAGTTAAAGTTTTACACGTTAAAAAATAAAATGCACAAAAGTATACTTTTAAAAAGAAATGAAATTTTATTCCTACCGGAATCGCAATTTAAATCACTGTTTATCAGGCGTTCTTTAAGAAATAGGTTTTTTAAATACAAATTTTCAAACATTATTATTTGAGAAAAGAAAAAAAAATTATCGGGTCGTTTTCAAAAAAATTTATTTTTCAATAAAAAAAAAAAAAATAAATAAACCATAGGTAACCACTGCGAAACAAAGGAGTAAGAGAGTGTTCATAAATTTGTACGTGTGCAGACATTTTAGTTTTTGGTCTGTTGAATTTCAGCCCCACACAGTGGCGTATCCAGAAAAAAATTTTGGGGGGGGGGGGGGGGCTGAAAAATTTTTCAAAAATTTTTGATAAGGTACTACAAATTTGTCTCTTTTTTTATTCATCTTTGATCGAGAGAAAAGCGCTGTGCTGCGGTACTGAAAGTCGTATAGTAGCATTTTACTGCTCCCGACAACTTCGTACTACTGTCTCCTTTCACACTCTAAGTAGCTATTTTTCCAAGTTCTTGTATCCCAAACATTTTACACAAACAGCAAAGTGTTTAGTAATCTTAAAAAAAAAAAAACACTTTTTCGTTCGAACTTTTTCATGTGCTGAATTCAAAGCTGTTTACAGATTTATTCCTATCACGTCTAGTTTTTGAGCTATACTCATCACTTTTTTCGGTATAAATGCCCATATTTCCGCAATTCGACCGAAAGTGAACTGGCATCACTTTTCAATTTCACGTGAAATTGATCTTCGATCGATTTCGAAAACTTCGAAAATGATTCGAACTGTCAAAACTGAAGGATCATCCATTTTTATTTTGCTTCTTAAGTTAAATTACTGCTACTTTGAACATGGATGCAATTTAATTGGCAACTTTATTGGAAAAAAGCAGAATTTAAAAGAAAAAATAAGAAGTCACATTTTGCGAGACATATGAAATATGTAAGTGAAATGCAGAACATGGGCGATATTATTGCAAATTTTCAAAGAAAAATGAATTAGATAAGGTGTTAAGCGAATGAGGTTGCAAACACAGAATCATGATATTTCATGCCTCATGTGTTTAATGTATTTTGTATTAAATTAACAACAAATAAACAATAAAAAAAAAACAATAAAAATATAAGTTTTAATAATATTTTGTCCAAAAATTGGAGATTCATTGAAAAAGATACCAAGTTCACGAGCAGAAACAAAGCGATTCAGAAAATCGAAATGAGCGAAAAAATGTAGAACACCTAATTTCACTATCGGCAACGCAAGTGAATTCTCAAAAAGTGAAATGCAGAACGTAAAAGTCTCAAAAACTAATTTTCAATGAAATTCTTTTGATGTTTAATCCGAAATATATATTTTTTAATAATATGTTCCTTTTTTAATACAAATCAAAAGCACAAACTGGAATTTGCTTAAATAAACCATTAGTTATGTTGACCACTAAGATATTGAGATATAAAAAATTTGTATTTCCAATATCAATAACAATTTGGATCATTTGAGCTGCCTCTAAATCTCTACCATTTACGAAGAAGTTTCAGTTAATCATGTAGATTATGATGAAATCAGCTAAATTAGTAACATGATTTTGGAGGCTTGGGGGGGGGGGGGGGGCTTGAGCCCCCTGAGCCCCCCCCCCCCCCCTCAATACGCCACTGGCCCCACATTATCACTTATCGAAAAGTTCAGGTATTGACTCAGGTATTTGACTCCCTCATTTTGGTCATTAACGCTGGGTTAATGCAGACACAAGAAAAGTTCCTGTCCGATTTTCATATTTTATAGAAACTTAACACTTCGACAAAGAATTGCTGCAATTTTGTTTCTAAGTTTTATTTAAATCCTAAGGTTTGTTTACACACATTCGTTTCTTCTATAACAAATAGCTAATAAACAAAAAAAAACAAATTGCTTTTATATAAACAAAATTGAGTTATTATTGTCACGGGTCTAACATCTTTTTGTTACCAGTTAGACACGTGCAAATTATTCTGCAAGAGAAGAGTTTTCTTTTAAGTCGACTTGAAAAAGAGTTTTGCTTAGTTGTAAGTGTTCTTAGGACTTAGGGTCTTAGGGCTCAGGGGTTCTAGTGACTATTGGTATGAAACTTGGGTCTTTCAGTATGTACTTGCTTTGAATCTTAGAAATGAAGTGTTGCGTTATCTAACAAAAGCTATCATCAGATGAAAATGCAATATTTGTTTCTATTTTATTCTTGACTTCTTGATAGAATCCCAAGATATTGACATGAAGAACTAATAAGTAGTTCTTCAAGTCAGTTGCTTCCGTTTGGTACCCAATGCGATGGTTACCAATAGGATGTAAAAAAAAAAAGTTGAATTTACTGGATGCTACCAAATAAGCCGAATGTTTTAGGAATAATATTGGTAAAATTCTAGTTTTTCATTTAATTTTGGAAAGAAAAAAATATGTTTGCACATAACCTTTTTTATGAAAAATATAGTTTGAAAGTTTATTGTCTGATGAGAAAATTAGTCAGAGGCATAATCAACTGTCCCTACCAATCAGTTACCTACTTTTTTCCATTAAATATTCAAACCCAGTTTACATTCTGAAAATTAACTGCACCCGAGGGCGTTGTTAGATAGATATACATATACAAAAACCAAACCCATGAAAAAGAAAAGACAACAAACTTTTAATTACAAAAAAACATTCAATCTAACTAACTTTTTGATGTGGAGGAGAACCCCCCGAGAGTGTTTTTGTTATAAACAAATGAAATTTGTTTGCAATTGACTCTTGGCCGCTGCCGCTGCCACATGTCACTGTTACAACATTTTGTGTCCACAATCGAAATGTCAAAAAAAAAAAACGAGAGTCTAAAAAAACCGCGCACTAACCAACCCAACAATTACCACCTACGCATTCTATAATCTGATTTGTAGACGCAAAGCCATGTAGAGTCTCAGCTGAATGGATAAAAAGCAGCAAGTCTGCAGCTTTGATGATGATGATGATGATGGCGGACCGGTTCGCGTTCACACCAACTCAGTCAGCATCATCGTGTTGCAATTAATTCATTTTTTTTTTCTTTAATTCCACAAAACAGACTATATACACAAACAACATATCAACAATGGGCTCGAGGATAGAGTCTTAACAGAGCTCAAAACCTAGCAAAGCAAAGTCAAACCAAGCCAAGGCATCGATCATTCAATCGTGCGTCCGAGGGTGATGAACGCCAATTGAAAAGGTCAAGGCATTCGAGTTGTATAAAAATATACTATAAACATAGATACACCCCAGAGGGGCTAGCGATTATAGAGCTATAGAGCTTCGTTCTGATCAATTTATTACTCATCGCTGTGTAATGGCCAAGCGTAAGTCATTGATTGACACACAAAAGTAAGAAAACAAATTTTTTTTATAAGAAAAAAGGGAAAATCAAAAGCTGCCTGCCCTCTCGCTTTGATACTCTATTTTCGATCTTCGCGGACACGCAAATCCCCCAGCAGATGCATCTGATCTTCCTTGATCTCTTATGTTGAAGCTGTTTGTTGTGAGTCAGCAAAAAGTATCTGTCTGATGGATGTTGCAAAGTGTTGTGTGGACTTCACATAACGCGTGAAGAGAAAAAAACGTAATTGCGGAACCAGAATTTGTGTTTTTTATTTTTATTTATTTTTTAGTTTTTTGAGTTGAAGTTGGGATTGGAGTGTCTTTTGTTTGACATTCCGGTTGTATTGAGTTACCGGATTAAGGTTGATTTATGTGTCCATTATAGCGGTTGACATGTTGCACTGATATGTGCACTTTTTTTTTGTGACAGGTTTGGTGATAGAATCTGTCACTGGAAATTAAACAAAATTTTTTAAAACAATTTTATTTTTTTTTTGTCTTCATTTTTGATTATTATGAACAGGACATAAATGCATATGCATGATGCAGGTGTTATCCATACAGAGGTTGGGCTCTGGACACGCCAATATTGGTTGACAATAAGTGAATTAAGAAAGAAAAACCGGCTTAGGTTTTGGAGCACAGTTGTCTGTATTATAGTCGCGTATTTGCCAGATTCCAGATGCAAATCCTTTCACTGTATATAAAAAATGGTGCAGCTGTTTCGTGTCATACACGGACGAGATTCTTGCGATATCGAATTGATTTGTTGCTATGACAGATAAATTATTTTGTTTTTTTTTGCATTTCAATTAATTGTATCTATTTTAATCTTTTGTATTTTTTGTTTTTTTTTTGTACAATTTTCTGATTTAAAGACTATTTTTAATTGCATAATCTAGACTCGTTATGCCAAATGTTTTATTTTTTGATAGGAAAAGATAAAGGCGTTATGCAGCTTTAACGTAATGTTATATTATAAATGTACGGTCCGAAGTTTGGCTGTAGAATATGAACAATTGTCCATATATTCTTTGTAAAGCGTATGTATTATTGTTTTTTTGAAATTAGGAAATATAAAAATTATGAATACACTGAAAAATTTTGAAAGTTTTTTCTCTATTAGACAGTTAAAAAATTTCAATCCAAAAAGTAATACCGGGATAGATCCATATTGTAGCGAAACGATAGCACGATATTTTATCAGAAATAAAATTTTGGAATAGTGGAGCATAAATAAAGCAAATTTATGGTATGGAACACGGCCGTAAAGCTTCGATTTTGATGACTTTTTTTCAAACGACGATAGATAAAAATGCTTTAACCTCTAAGGGCCAGTTGTACAAATATTTAATCCGTGGATCAGCAACTTTTATCTTCTGAAATCGTTAGCAAGGCTGAAGTTTAGCACTGGTTCAAGGTTCACATATGTATAAGTAGCAACATTCATGCTTGAACCGAAGTTGACCCGCATCTAATCCGCCGAAATCGGTGGGTAAAATTCCTGAACCAATGCTGATCCACGTTTGTACAACTGGCACTAAAGGTTCAAAATTGCTGATGTTGATGTATTGTTTTTTTTTTTAAACAATTTTTATGTTTAAATTTTATAAATTATATGTGTGAATAAGAGAAAATCATTGGATTTCTTTTTTTGATAAAACTAAACTTTTTTGTATTGAAATAACAGATTTTTTATAAAAAAAAATAAGCTCAATATTTTTTTCGAAAAATTCTATTAAAAGAAGTTCTTTAAAAATGAATAAACTATTTTTTTTTAAACCTATAATACATATTGACATTTCCTTTTCTGAATTCAAATAATAATAAATATGGCAAAAAAAAAATTGAAAAATAAATCTTTATTTTATTATTAAAAAAAATTTGTTTGCCTAATACCTACATTTTTTTTTCAAAATTCTGAGTTTCAGGACCAGTTTTTCAAAAACATTTTATTCAATTTACTTAATTTAAATCGACTAATAGGATTGGCTTTTTAAAAATGTGTATTTATAATATTGTAGGTGTTTCCGTTGTGTTAATTTTTTTTTAAAGTTTGACGTCAATTTGTAAGAAAAATGCATTTATCGCTTAGACCTTAAACGATGGAAAACTTTTGGTATCATTAAATTTATGAAATTTTAACAAAAGTTTCTAAAATAAAATTTTTAGAACAATCATTTGAAAATCGGTAGAGAGCAATTTTTAAATATTTTTTTTATATAAAAATTTTTAAATGTTTTTGTTTTTTTTTTTAAAGAAAAATTGACATGCCTTAACCCTCTACTGCATGAATTATGAACGAAATGAAATAAAATTTTTTTTAACAATTTTTTAGCTTTATTAGGGGTTGAAAAAAGGTATTAAATAAAATTCTTTATTTTTTTACATATATATAAATGTTTAGAAACATAAACCATATATGGGTTAGTATGCAACAAGTCAATTTCCAGCAAACAATTAATAACCCATATATGGTTTAGTATGCATTCAAGGTATGTTTTGTAAAATATGTTTTTATTACATTGGACTTTCTTTATTCATGGAATTTATTCAAACTCTTTCTTTTATCATTGTTGCAGAAGAACCCCTTCGTTTTCTACATGTACACAATACGTTTTCAGTCCCGAAATTTGATATATTGGTGTTTTTGTTTGCCATTCAGGGATATGGTCGATGTTTTCAGTTAGTACTGAATTCAACGGCTTTTGCCCTTCGTTGTTGTGAGTGAATTGGAGTTTCGGGATTAGATGGGGCTGGACTTCCGTGACTTGTATATAACTCCCTCAGCTTTGTTTTGTTCCATCTCTGCTTTGATCACATGCCAAAGCTGAAGGGCATCATCTTTTTCGTGACATTTTAGGTGTTACAGATTTGCAAAAGTGCTCGGAGATGGCTTGTTTGATGTTAAAAAGGGCCAGAATCTGAAGCTAGATCGTCATCACTTCGAAAGCCATCACCAGTTTTAGCATTAACACACTTATTTTTTCCATAGAAAGTCTTTCAATTCATTTTACAAAAAAAAAAAAAATTCCCACAGTAATCAGTAATGTAAGTCGCTAACGCATGATAACCCATATATGGTGTTTTGGAAAAAACGCAAAAAAAAAGACAAAAATTATTAAAAAAACAAAAAACAAACTTCTTAAACATATAAAAGTATAATAAATTCATACGAAACTTATTTTTAATTGGATGCAACTTACTTATTTCTTATAAAAAAAGACTTGAAAAGTTCACACTTTTATTCACTGATTTGCACTTATGACATGCTCTTGAAACAATGAGTTTATTTCAGAATCACGACTCTCTTACTGATAATAAAAACCGGTTAATTATAACAAAATAGACATAGTTTTATTAAAGTTTTTTCTTTTTGACATTTGGTGCAATATAACAAGAATAAATCGATATGAAATCTATAAACCATATATGGGTTAGTATGCGGTAGAGGGTTAAGAAATTAAATATTAATTGACACATAAAAACCAATTGGGCAAGTTCAGAAACCTTAGGCACTAAATATTTAGGTAATTTCTCGGTCTCTGATTGGTCAGCTGTCAAAAAATATCTTTCCAATTAAGTTAATTTTATTGGAAAGCTATCTCGAAAGTTAGGCAAGAAAATTTTCCCTAAAAATTTAGGAAAGTTTTTTTTGTCAACATGACAGCAGATTGTTTTGAATTAAAGAATTAATTTGGCAAAATTTAATTTTTTGTGTGAAAAACGAGTAAAAAGTGCATTATCGGTTATAATTAATATTATTTATTCATTAAAGTTAAGTGAAATTTGGTGTCTGCCCCATGCGGTCTGTGAAATTCTTCAATAAATTTCGAAATTTGACAATAACATCAGATCCAAATTAATTCAGTCAATTTAATCAAATTTCCGTTCAGAAAATGACGTTGCCTAAATATCTAGTCCCTAATATTTTCTGAACCTGCCCATTTTTAATAAATTTCATTGGTCCGTTTTCAAATAATTTTTTTTTTAATCCAAACATGATTTTTTTTGAAAAATTTTCTTAGTTCTATTTTTTTATTTTATTTCCAAAGTATGACCTTATTTTTTTTTAATCAAAATCGTAAAAGTCATTTAAAAAAAAAAAAAAACAAATTCTTGCATTTTGGTCATAAAACAAGTAGATACTGATAATTTTCTTCCTAAAAATAAAATTTCAATTTCGCCTCTAGAGAATTAAAAATAAAAAAAAAAACAATAAAAAAATAAGTTTCAACCAAACCGCTTTTTTTTTATTAAAACCGAGGCCCAACAAATGGTTATTCTTGTTTCATTGTTATCATTTGAGGGAAAAATCATTTTCCAAGTTGTTTCGATTTTATTTGAAGTTGCATAGAGTAAGTTCGGCATATCTCACGTGAAGAATAAGGATCAACCAACTCAAAAAACACAATTTTCGAGTAATTATCATATTAATATTGCTATTTTTAGTTTTTTTATTTGAGTTTTATTTTTTTAAAGAACCTAACCCATGCTTTATAGGACTTCAAAATCATGTATTGAATTTATCATGTTATCATTTATATTTAAACTATTTCCAGTTTTCTTACACTCGAACTTGGTGTGAAAATCTTCAAATGTAGGTAATTCTTATGATTCAACATCTAATAATATGTTTTTGGTATAATTATGCAAATTATGTTCGTGATGCTAGTTCAAATAGGGGTCTTAGCCTCCTTACGTTTCTATATCACTTTGTAATAAGTTTCATTCTTTATTTCTAAAAACATCACCATGCCTTACATTAAGTATATTAATTCAAACGATTTATTTTTAAGTTTCAATACCCTATCACAAAAAATAAACTAAAATGACAAAAAAAATGTCTTTCAATATAAATTAATGATAAAAAGAAAATCACCTTAACGCGCATTATAACAACAAAACGCCATGCCCTCACTTAAAAAATCAAGTCAGCTCATTTCATTCAATATGCATGTTGCTTAGTAATTCTGATTACAATCAAAAAGGCCTATTTATATGCGCTTGCTAGTCGAAAACACCATTAAGCCGATGACGATGGCCGACCTCACCTGCATGTGTAATCAAAGCAATGTTCCATTTCCGCATGGGTAATAAGAATTACATTCAAATTGTTTCCCATTCGAAAAGGGTTCCCCATATAAAGATTGTTTTGTAGGACTCCTTATACCTCCTATATTACTTTTCTCCTCTCTCTCTCTCTTTGTTCTTTTCAATTGTCTTTAAAACAGTTTACTTTTCAGTATTCAAAGATGGTTACGAAATCACCCATAATCGTCAACGTTCTTGTCGTTGACAGCAAAATAATAATTTTTTTTTCTTTTTTTTCCATATGCAACGGTAGTGCTATAGTGTTGCAACAATATTGTAGTTGTTTTTATGGATAAATAGGTTCATTGTGACGGTAAGCATTTTTGTTTTTGTATTTTTAGAAGAAAACTGTGAGAACTAGCACATTCATGTCAGTATTCATTATTCATATTACAAAAGCTTCTTACTTCAACCAACTTCCGAAGGTCTTGTCGACAAGAATAGTTTTTTTTTGGGTCTAGATAACGAGGCCTCTGTTTAGCTGCTTTGTGTTAAGCAATCGAATAGCCTTGTTCTAGAAACTAATATTTGCGTTTTGTGATAAAATTCATCTGCAGAATTTCAAAATACAATGTACCCAAGTAATAAAGATAACTTTATGAAAAGGAAGTATAAAGGTTCTATTTTAAGAAGAACAATAATTGTGTACACGTTTTGTGTTATGATTTTTTCCTTCATAGGCAAGTGACTGAACTATGTTTTTTTTATATTTCTAACAATTTGATTCCAAGATCTTAGAACCCAACAAAAACTTGGATAGTTGGTGAATAGTCAGAAAAAGTCAAATTTGTTTATTATCTAATCCATGATTAAATTACATAGAGAACGTACATATGTGAACACTGTGGCGTATGAGTACTTTTTTTTTTTTTTAAATCGAAAAATTTTATTGCAAATAATTATTGTTCTATTTTGATTATTATTAATTTATCAGACGAAATGACCTTTATTGAATATTTTTTGACTTTTAAAATGATTCAATTGGTCATGCGTGCAAATGGTACCTATGTAAACAGTTATTGATTTCTGACTTTCTCATAATCGACTAATGCTTGATGCACAGTCTCGTTGACGATCTTAAAAATTTCTAAACAATGAAATCCTATGAAACTATACACAAGGTTGCGATTCTTGTTGTGTTAAATTTCAAAGAGATAATGATATTTTCAAAAATTTAAATATTATTATTATAATATCCTTATATTGTAAGATCCCGGCATAAAAATTAAATACTAAAATTTTAATATTCAGGATTTTTAGAAATTTGAAATTTTAGTAGGGTAAACAGAGTAGAATTTACAAAAATGTCAAAAAACTATTTTCTTAACAAAAAGTGACAGAAAGAAAATTGATATTAGAATCGATAGATATTGTAAATATGTATATGTATATTAGACTGATTCAAAAAAATTTTTTTTTTTTTGTTCAAAGCATTGTTGAAAATATTGTTGGAAATGACGAAAAAAAAAATACTGTAAAAGTTTCAGCCCTTAATGTTAACATTTAGTACCGCCGCATCGCAAATTTCTATTTCCCATACGATTTGTATGGGAAAGATTGTGATTTTGTGTTTAGAATTTTTTATCTTTTTATTGGTTCATCCAAAAGGCTTGAAAAAATCATTTTCTTTTTGTAAAATTGTCCGCTCTACAAAAAAGCTCTTGTTAATTTTTTTGATTTACCAGCGCGTTTCGAAGTTATTCAACTTTAAAATATAAAAAGTAGTTTTTTCTCATTTTTTTCCGATTTTTTGACGAAATTATTAGGTTTTTCAAAAAATTTGGCAACATTTTCGAATATTTGTATTCTATGTTGTGTTTTGGTTTCACAGATCCTTTTATATAACTCTCAAACCCCTAATACTATCATATTAGATTTCTTCAATAAATTCGAATTATTCATTTTTTCAACTAAAAATTATTTTAATCAATTTTTCGCGTCCGTTTTTTTTAAATTTTATAAATGCAATTTTGTAGAGCGTTCAATTTTATACAAGAAAATTAAATCTAGCCTTTTTGATGAACCATTAAAAAGATAAAAAATTCTAAACACAAATACACAATCTTTCCCATACAAATCGTATGGGAAATAGAAATTTGCGATGCGGCGGTACTAAATGTTAACATTAAGGGCTGAAACTTTTACAGTATTTTTTTTTCGTCATTTCCAACAATATTTTCAACAATGCTTTGAACAAAAAAAAAATTTTTTTTTTAAATCAGTCTAATGTATATGTATATGTATATGTATATGAAAGTCACACACCAAAAATAAGCATAAAAATTAGGTATTTGAAATTTTAGAGAGCAAAAATAAAATAACTTGACACGTATCCGCCAAATATTTTATTTAACTTAGTTTTTGGCTTCTGTGTTTTTTTTAGAAAAATTACAGATTTTTACATTTCAAAACACTGTTTAACAAGAAAAAAAAAAAAAAAAAAAACAAAATTGAAAAATATTTTTCTCTTAACCTAATACGGTTGGTAGGGCATATTGATTATACTAAAGCAGCATGCTTTGTTTTTAAATATACCTCCAAAATATGGATTTAGAGACAAAAATGGTTTTTTTTTAGAGTTTCAGACATTTCAAATACTCTTGCTTCGTCAATTTCTAATCGATTTACATAGAAAATAAGTCATTTGATTAGTTCAAAAGTGTGCTTAAAATTGATGTTCAATTGGAGAAAATGTCGAAAAAAAAAATACTATTTTTAAAATGAAAATTTCTTTTTATTACAAAAGAACTAATAAAAAAAAAATTTTTTTTAATTTGAATTATTTATTTGTAAAAATTTTCTAACATTAAACAAAAAAATTAATATATACCATTTTGAAAAAAATAATTAATTTACACATAAAAACGAAATTTCAAAATTTTCAAAAAATTGATTTTTCAAAAAAAAAAAAAATTGAAATATTTTTAACAATTCAAGAACGTGCTTTTTTGAAAAAAAAAAAAAAATTCAATTTCCGCTCTAGGGAATCACCCAAAACTGCTAGCTACCAGGTTTGAAGAAAATCACTTTACTCGTTTAGGCTGAAGCTCGAGGTATATACAAACAGACAGACACAGAATTGCCAGACCCACTTTTTTGGAATTCTCCATCATCGTAATGTCATGTAAAATTGTTATCTCGAGTTCGATTTTTTTTTAAGAATCCTAAACTTGGCCTATATTACCTTTATCGCAAGTAAAAAAGTATGCAATAAGGTTTTCATTTACGTTAAAGCATATCCCATCTTTGAATTACAAAACAAAAAAAGGATCAACCTCAAAACGGAAGTTTATACCAAGCTTCCGCAACAAAACACACACACAATAACTTTCCATTGTGACCACAGGAAGTCCCCAGAGATTTGGATGAATTACATTTTGAAAACGTCTGTTATGGACAAATTGACTTTGATTAGATTGTCCAGACATGGCGCTGGGACTGGATGCGCGCCACTAGCGCCACATCGACGCCACTATACAGCTGCCTTCATTATAGTTGTATGATAAAACTTCATAGTCTCCCCCTCTGTCGCCTTGTCCGACAACGACGACGTTCGGTCGGGAGCAGGAATCAAGTTAATTTGAATCACTCACTCTTCTGGGCCAATTAATTATGGAGTATTTTTCTTTTTTTTTTTCTTCTCTCCGATCACAATGATTATGGTGATTTTTGATATCCGCTTTTCCCTATAAAACTTTATCTGTGTGTGTGCGTTTTTCAATTTAATAGAATGAAAATTGATATCATTGGTCACGAAAACTATCTCCTATTTGCTTGAGAAACCCTAAAGAAAATGGTATAATACCTCATCTATAGAGCCTTGAAATTGATAACAACTCCGCCATGGATGTTATATAGAAGAGGTTGGGCAATATAGGAAAAAGGTATAACTCTTGTGACATGAATAATGTTGATGATGTAATTGTGATTGATGTCGATGACTATACGTGTTGGAAGGAGGAGTTGAAAATAGATGTCATTACGTTAATTAGAAAAAAAAAATCTCGTAAAACTTTAACTCGGCGGTAATCGGCGCGTATACAAGAGTTTGCTTTAATCAATTTCGTCATGGCAAAAGGGATGTGTTTCTTTTTTTTGTTTTTCATTCAAAAAAAGTGTTAACATTCACATTTTGAGGGCGTAACGCAAAAATATTACATAATTAGTGTTTCATAAAATGTAGTGTTGTAATAGTAGTTTTTTTTTCAGTTTTTTGATTATTTTGATAAATGAGCTACTGGATTTGTGTGTAGAAAATAGTTAACTGCATGTTAAAAAACGTTTATGTACTCAGACTTTGCGGGTAGGTATATAATTTTTTTTTTATACAGTAAGCTACAATTATTAGCGGATAAATTATAGAGGAATTCGTTATGATGAAATGTTTTGAACTGAAAGCTTGGAAAAAATATGTTAACATACGACCTTATTGTGTTTTATTAATTTTTTCGTTCTTTTTTGATTAATGTTTGTACTTAATCAATTGAATGTTTTTTTTTTTTTTTTTTTTTGGGAAACATAAAATCATGATTGAAAGCAAAGGCACCCGCAGAAATTTTCTCTAGAGGAAAACAATTATTATACTGGCATAATTAGGATTAGTCGTGTAAAGAAAAAAAAAAAAAACGGTGATAATACTTTGAAGTTGAAAACTTGGGTGGTAACAACTTTTTCTGTGGGGTCTTAATGTTCAATACTATAATAGGTCTATTTAATTTGAAAACAAATTTCAAGTATTTTAACACGAAAGTAGCTGAAAGTTTGTAGTTTCGTAAGACATAAATGTTCATGGTCTGTTGGTGGTTATAAAGTCTTCGAAGGATTTGGATAGTTTACTATATTGTAAGCTTTATCTAAGTTTTTAAAAATTAAGTCAAAAACAAGTTATTAAGTTACAAAAACTAAACAATACATTTTTCTTATTTTTTCTAAGATCAAATTAATTTTTCGCAAAAACTGACTCAGCTCTTGTGGAGGCAGACAGGACAGACTCTAAGTTTAAAGATTAATCGATAAGTGGACAAAATGAGTGGGTGTGAATGCAATCACATCAAACTTAGCAAATCCGATCATGAATGAGATGAAGAAAAATAAATGCCCAAGTTTCATTTATAAACTATCATCCAAGACAAACAGATCAGGCCCTACAACAACATCACGTCATCACCCACTATAAACTACTTGCATTTCATCTGTATAATCTATATTTACGAGCGTACACACAGAAGATATTAATTCCTAAGCCTTTGTGCAAGTATATCTTTAGGAAGTCCATACTCGAAAAAAAAGATAAAGAAAACTGCTCCCAAATGTCAACACAGTAAAATCTAAATCGTCCTCTTCCTCTTCTTACCTTCATACATATACAAATGTAGTCAAAAGTGCATCTCTTAATGCAAATTTACTACTTTTTTTTCCTTTTATTTTTGTTATTTTTTTTTTCAATTTTATAATCTGCCCGCGCATTCATTCTGTTTGCCGATGGATATCTCTATCAGTGTTTCATTGAATTTATCGCATTCGGGCTCATTCCAGAATCGCCCACTTAAAATGTGACGAAATAAGACTGAGTGCGACACACGGCATCGCAAACGAGATGTGACTATTCCAGTAGGAGTGATTGGTATTTCAACTCACATATAAACGTAACAAAAACACTTTTACCCGTTTGTGGTGGTATTTAAGTGAGAATATTATGACAGATTGTCGATAAAGTGGCAGTTTTGGCAAAAATGGCAACGTTCGCTTTTTACTAAAGTAAAAAACATATGTGTAGTTATAAGATTACCTACTTAAAAGGGTAAGTAATGGTTGTTGTGATATTTTCAGGATTGAAATTTAAATCACAAATTTATTTGAAGTATTTGGATTTTAAAGAAAAAATTAAAAAATATGTAATTTAATCTCAAAAGCTGTATTTGTACTTTTCATTTCTTCACAGCAATTTAAATTGTCCATATAAAACAACAAGTACATACGACTTAGTTGGGTGATTTATATTTTTAAAGATAAAGCATCTTCGATTCATAAATCAACACAACAAATAGATCAAAGTGACAACTCATTTCCCGTTTATGGGAGAGGTAGATTGAATAAGTTGTAGTAAAAATTTGATCAGAAGGATGGAAGAAATTTGATAAAAACTAATTTTTTGCAACAAAAAAAGCACGTATTCGCTACGGTGGCCAAATTTTTTACTTGCGATATAGGTACTATAAGGCAAGTTTACGATTTGTAAAAAAAATTTAACTCGAGATAACAATTTTACATGACATTGCGATTATGGAGAATGCCAAAAAAGTGGGTCCGGCAATTCTGTCTGTCTGTCTGTCTGTCTGTCTGTTCGTATATACCTCGAGCTACAGCCTAAACGAGTGAAGTGATTTTCTTCAAACTTGGTAGTTAGCAGTTTTTGGTGATTCCCTAGAGGGGAAATTAAAATTTTTTTATATGACCGAAACTAACGGTACCTGCCATATAACGGAAATAGATAAGTTAATTTTGTTCACAAACTGCTTTAACGATTTTGATTAAAATTTGTATGTGTAGTATTACACATAAGAGCCAAATTTGAAATAAAAAAAATATTTTATGTACCGTTATTAACGGTAACTGTGATAGAATGGTTTTTTTTGGTTTCTGAATATCTCGTACAAAATTAACCCGATTTGAACGAAAATTTTTATGCAAAAGCGTTCAGATAAAGTTAATATTAAAATTTTAGAAAATTTTTTAGAAGTGCATTTTTGGATTTTTAAAAAAATATTTCAAATTTTTTTTTTGAAAAATCAATTTTTTGAAAACGGGTTAGTGAAAAATTTTGAAATTTCGTTTTTGTGTGGCATACCAACTTTTTTTTTGAAAAATGTTAGAATTTTTGTATACATAAAAAATTATTTTTTTACAAAACGTCTCTGACGATTTTGGAATTTTTTTTTTCTAAAAATACCTTTTTATAGAAGTAATAAAATGACATACTTAGTTTTTTGTAAAACATAATTTAAAACGGTGTTTCTTGAATAAAAAAGAGTTACTTTTAACATAAGAGCAAGTACGTGCGACCCCAGTCGTGCATTTTATTTTTAAGAAACTTGGAGTTTAAAATAATATAGACGTTTATTTGTTCATTGTTTGTACACTTGTGCAAATCAAAAAAATTGTTTTTGTAGCATTAAAAAAATATTCTAAAAAAACTTTTTTTTAGCTACATTCAAATATTTTAATTTTGACTGAAACCAGAAAAAACTTACTTTATTTAGAAAAAAAAAATAAAATCTCGTGATGTTAGAAAAAAAAGGGTGAAAGGGCGTGGAAGAATTTATGTTCCAAAATTTATATAGTTCATAGTTCTAGCATCTGATTTGTTTTGCTTTTGTTAATAGAGTTTTAACAATTAATTTTTTGAGAATTTTGATAATAAAATAAAAATAAAATTAATAGGTAATATGAAATATGTATGTTAGCTTCTTTAAAAAACAGATTTTTCAATTTTTTCAATATGTTTTTAAACCGTGAGTATAATTTTTAAATATCTTACTCTGAAATAGAATCACATAATTTTTCCAGATTAAACTTACCTGAAAATAGAAAACAAAAAAATTTATTAATTGGAATCAAAATTAAAATATAACGAATTATTTGAATTTATATATATTTTTTAATAAAAAATGAAAAGTTTTAATTCCTTTTTTTTTTTAATTCATAAAAGATTGTTCAAAAGATTTTGGAATGTGTCGAATGATGTTTTTGTTGCTTAAAAGTTAAAAATCGATTGCAAATTCGTTGAAGTAACAGTTAAAGTCTATTTACATGTTCTTGTCCATAATTAAATATTTTTTTCCCTCTACGTTTCCCTCGACTAATTTTTTTATTATTTTGTGACAAAACATCAAAAGAAGATTCTAAGAATTTTTCACATTTAACACGATTATACAGATTTTAAAAATATCTACTAATTTAATAACCAAAACAAATTATCCACAAATTATCATAAATTATTATAAATCACTCCCTGGTTATGGGTTAGTATGTAAGATTGTGTTTCTTTTTTCTCACAAATAACTCAAACCTAATAACTCACTTAATAATCCGACATAATTTAAACTCGTTTCCTGGGTGTTTATATGCAAAAAATCTATATGACTTCCGGGATCTCACAGATTTTATGTTGATATTCGCATCATACAATTTGAAATGCTTCACAAAATCCCGTAGAAAAACATAACCACAAGTCGCCACAATATTATATCGAGGGTCGTGTCGGTCTCCACTATATAGACAACGAAACGGACGTTACACCACGGCGACAACACTTTTCAAATTCGATTAAGCTGCTTGCCTTCATAATAATCCACCCGAAAGTCCAGAAATAAAATGTTTTTCATCCCACATAGTCGTCGTCGTATGTAGGTACTACACGCAATGCATAAAATTCCCGATTATCTTGTTGCAGTATGTGTGCCCAGTGCAATGCATATTATCATCATCATCATCATGAACTGCAAAACCACTGCAAATTGCAACTTGCAAACGC
The DNA here is from genome assembly GCF_945859705.1 of Episyrphus balteatus. Lineage (NCBI taxonomy): Eukaryota > Metazoa > Arthropoda > Insecta > Diptera > Syrphidae > Episyrphus > Episyrphus balteatus. Next base: position 135,921,808 of record NC_079134.1, read on the forward strand.
AACATAACGACCAACATTACGACCACCTTTCAACACGAAATTGCACTTTGTTAACGAGATCAAAGAACGAAAGTGACAGAAAAACAATTTATGGCACTCCTCCGGGTTTTTGGAGGCATTAGAACACTTTTCTTTCTATGTTGTGTCTATGTGTTGTCGTTAGTCGTTCTCGGTAGCATAGCATGGCGCTCGGTTTTGGTTATGATGCCTCTCATTCATAGCTAAATCTGACAGCTAGCAGCCGTTTTATGGGACAAAAAGGAAACAAAGTGGGAGGCTTCATTCATCTCGTTCATACATCAAAACCAGAAGTGTGCGTGTGGTTTTCTACCTGAGAGCACGGATGATGGTGAGCTAAATCTGTATTCCATCAAAAGGTATATAAGATCCAGTCACCCAAATCGGGAATATTATGAAAATCAGTAATTTCCTGCCGCGTGGAACGACTCCAACAACAACAACAAAAACACGGTTATAGTGCCGGTAATCAAGTCTCCAAAGGAGAGAACGTAACGTAACGGATTTTTGCTTTCATCTTGATTCCCGATTCCGACAGGAATCACGGCGCGCACAGAGGTTCACTGAACTAAGTACACATTGCAGCATAACAACACGCAGCAAACACAGCCCCAAATCCCGCTATCCCAAACTTCAATGAGTACGTTGCGCTGATTGACATGTCATTACGGTGCGGCATTCACATACATAACATAACTAAAACTGACAGAAAGTGTGAGGATTAAGGAAGGGACTGTTCAATGCAGTGTGTGTGTGTTTGTGTAATGCACTGACGTTAGACGATGTCAATATTGTGTTTTGTCGAGCGGCGTTTTTTTGATGATGCTGGCGAAGAAGGCGATATGACATGGCAATGGCGACATCGACTTTGACTTCGACTCTTCGACAGCATGAACTATTTTAATGTTTTTCGATATAATTTTAGAAAAGACAGACACCCTCCCGTTAGGTTATTGAGGGTCCTTTAATTGACACTTTATACTCGCTTTACGGTTTTTAGTATCCGATATATACACATCATACAGACGTATTTACGTGTGTGGTTTTTGTCAACTATTTGGTATATTATAGTGGAGCTGTCAGTTTATTAGGTATGCATTTTTTTATGTTTTTTAATTGGTATCTGGAAAGAGTGGGAATAATAATGTGGGTTTACTTTTTTCTCTCGAAAATAATGTAATTTATGTGAAGATATATGGTGACGATTGACAAATACTGAAATTATGACAATCAATCAATCCAAATATAGGAACACATTGACGTTGGTTTATTTTCAATGATTGATGAGTTTATCATTGCTGTGTTGAGTCATTATACACATCAGCATCTACATCAACAACATCAGTCAATTGGGTGGAGATGCGGTTGAATTGAGATGGAAGTATTTTGATACACGGATGCTGGTTAGCAGTGTCACATTAAGCCGTATTTTGTTGAGAAACTTATACAGGCAATTTATATTACAAATAATTTTTTTGAATTTTTTTTTAGTTTTAATTTTCTGTGCATTGTGCATTTTTGATGAAAATGGTATAAAATTAATAGGTTAGTAAAAAATATAGTTCGAACTAAGATAGTTTAGAGAATTTTGAAGATATTTACACTAGGCTATTGATTATGTCGAAAAGAATATGTTAATAAATAACTACGACGTTCGCGGATTTTATTGCAGGACAAAGAAGATGAAACCGCAGAGTGCTATTAAATGGGGGAATGGAAATTAAAGATAGGGGTGTGAAAGCCCCTTTTTTTCAATATATCTCGTATACAAAGCAAAATGTTGATTGCATTGCATTCATCACTTTTTGCAGAGAATTAAATTTCCTATCAGAGTAATGTTTTTTAAAAATAAAAAAAAAAAATTTCATACCAAAACAGTCGAAGCAAACATAAGCAAATCAAAAAATTCAATTTTTTTTTTTGCGTTTTTGGTTGTATGTAGATGTAAATATCTTTAGTTACTGCTGAAATAGACATAAGCATTGCTCTAATAAAAAAAGAAGATTGAATTTCCTTCAAAATGCTGTGAAAATTAACTGAGGTAAGGCCATCTTTTTTTTCGTGTTTTTAGTTTTACTCATGTAAAAAGGAAACATTTGAGGGGAAAGTACGATGACTAAGGAACCAAAAATTGATATCGTTTTTTTTTTTTTTGCAGAGGGGTTTATTATGGGAGGGGGGGTCTATCTGCCACAGTTTATGCGGAACGGGAAATTTTCTAAAAAAAATACTTAAAACAAAAAAACAGCAACACTTATACAGTTATGAATGATACTTTTTTCGAATGCTTAAATTATGCACTTAATTTTAATTTTTGAATTAGATTATTTTAATTACTTTATTATTTTGAAATAAACGAGTCTAGTCTGATAAAGCAATTGGTTTTTTTTATTTTCAAAAAAAAAAAGAAGGCTGATATTCAGTGTTTGATGAGAAATCGATTGAGGCAGTTTACTTAAGCGATTAATTTCGTATTGAAATCCACAGTCTTTACTAATATATAGTGTTCAATGTGTTTTTTGTTTGAAAAATTTTGACTTTGAAATCGTTTATGTCAAAAACAGTTGGTTGAAAGAACTTGATTTTAAAATTTAAATGAAGTGTATAACTACTAAAGCTTTCGAAAAAAGTACCTATCATTTTTCTAAATTCCCCTCATTGGGGATTCACATAAAACTAACGTACTATTACGTAGGTATTATTTTTTGATTAATTGTTTCTAAAATGCGTTTTGGATAATGACGTAATGCACTAAAGAAAACATTGTGCGTTTCGAAGTATTTGATGGGAATGCTCAATGTAAAGTGTACCCAATTAAGGAATATTTAAGGTTTTGTAAAAATAAAATTTACCTAAATATGTATTTAAAAATTGTTTAGTACCTAATTTTGAAATTCATTCAATACAGGTGATTTTGTTATTAGATACCGTTTAAAAATATTTTTCCGAATTTCTACAAGATTAATTTTATTGCTTATCTTATATCGATTTCATTATTTATACTCGAACCTTTTAAAAACGTGCTGCTAATGTTAAAAACCAAATATTAATGAAATATTTTTAAACTCAACGCTAAAATAAATCTGATTGACCTTCTCCATTGAAAGAGGATGGATTTATTGCCCTACTTCTCCAAAAAAAAAAAGCACCAAAAACCCACATCATTCTTCATTCACCCACTTTTATTCGTATACATATATCTTATTAAAATTTCATTTTCTGACCTAATTCAATGTTGAAAATTTTATACAACTCACCAGCACCCTCACAACTAAAATAAAAAATTCTGTTAAAGAAAAAAAAATTAAAATTCCCAAAACGTTTAATGGGTCATATTGCCGCCTGATTGGCAAATCAAAGAGGAAACTCAATGCAATGTTTTATCACACAACACACATCTGCTCAATCCATCGCTATTTAATATTAATTCATGATTCATGGACTATTTTTACGGTTTGAAGAGGATAAGGAGGTAAAAAGGAAGAATATTGCATGTTCAATGTTAACCTTTTCATCTGACATCAAAGAGAGAGATCCTTTTAACAAGACAAGATGAATTGCAATGAAATATACAAGGAACAAGGAACACACTTTTGCTTTGCAAGCAAAAACCCACACTCACACAAAAATGGTAGGTATATTCATATAAGCTGCCATGACCCCGGATAATAAAGTTGTTATAAAGCGTTGTTGGAGGCGCGTCTGCTTTATACACAAAGTGCACAGAAGAGTTCAAAGCATATGGCACAATGTCGAAGTCGATGCATATGGATTATAAGTCTCAGGAGGGTCTCGAGAATGTTTTATTTGTTCATTACCATTCATAAATTTTTATTTCGCATAACACGCATGATAAAAATTCATATAAAAAAAACTACACTCAGGATCTTTTAAATGAGGTCAAGGTTTTATTAGTATGTATTCGAAATTTGCATATGAATGGTATAAACTGAAGAATTGCTGAATATCAAATACTAAAACTTGATTATATTTCGATTGAAAATAACTGCTTTTAGTTTAATAGAAAACGAACAAGTTAATGACGTTTTTTTTTCAATTTGTGTAGTGATTGGTATAAAATCGCAACATAAATAGGATTTTTAATTCGTCAAGTGATTTTTTCCTCAAAATATGCTAAGCTGCATGCAAACGTTAAAAATGCATTGAAAAAGAAGTATTAGAATCTGAATCCTTAGTGTTATTGATTGGTATAAAAAATTGATTGGTCTAAACAAAAGAATTTCTTACGATTAGCAACTTTATTTTCGAAAGCAGTCAAGAGTAGTTTGTATATTTGTGTTTCTAGATCCGGCTTATTGGTATAAACTGGTATAATCTCGTATAAAACGTTATAAAATCGTATAAACTGGTTCATACTGCTAAAATCTCTCATTCTTGCTCCATTTTAAGTATAAATTCTTCTGCTTTAACAAGAAAAAGTTATGAACCGAGCCAAATCAGTAGCTTCAGACTGTACAAACACATGTAACGCATACTGACCGAAGATAAAATGCTTCCGACTCTCCCTGGTTTGGAGCCGCATGCAGATATGATAAGGATTTACAAAAGAAAACCGACCAACCAACCAAGAGTTTAACCGCGGCGGCGACTATAACGGAAGCCCAACGAAGAATGATTCATTGAAAGGAAGGTTATATACAAATGAACGGAGTATATTTACAAGTTTATAAACTTGGCCATGTGAGTCAGTTATAATGTCGGCTTCAAATGTGCCTTTTATTATGTACTGTAATTTTATGCTAAAAAGGGTTGGGATGAAAGGGTAAGGGTAGACATTGCAATAATCAAAGAAATTGTTTTCAACATCGCGTATTTGCAAATGTACATAAGTTGCGTGTGATTGTCATTGCTAAGAGTGGAGCACATTGACATTGCTTTGCTTGCACATGGGACTAATGTCAGGGGTGATTTTTTTTTTTTACAAAGTTTGTGCTAAGACCTAGGGTTAGAAGCTATATAAATAGATCAATGAATAGTTGTCTACGAACAACTGTGAGTTTAATTTATTGCAGTACATTGCACTTTAAATGGTTTAAAGCAGGTGTTTTCAGGCTTTAAGGCTTGATGAAATATGGGGTTTCGTTACATTAAGTCGGGGAATTGAAAACTTTAATTTCATAGCTAAAAAGTTGGTCGTTAAAAATTTTTTATGAAGGTTCAACTTTTATACCAATTACAAAAAAAAAATCAATTGGTCTAACTTAAAAAATCTTGACATATATAAGCTCTTTAAATATTACGCAATTGAGATTCTCAAGAACTATCAGAAACCACCCAAGTTAACCCATAAGAAACGGGTTCATCAAGATCAGTACAACACATTTCTTCTGTATAGCATTCAGCCCACCCGCTAGTTTTTTTTTAGTCTGAAACTGTCAGACATAACTAAACATTGACCACTCAATTGTCAGATATGCTATCTCGGACTCAAAGTGGCACAACAATACAAAACACAACACACAGCCAACAACAAGCGCCTTTAAAAAGATTCTAATTCATTCAAGAACATTCAACACCGCCATGTCGCGCCGCGACTTTTAGTTGTATAAAGGAAGTTAACTAAACACTTGAGTTGATTATGCAAATGGATATATACTGCACTGTGTATTGTTGTTGTTTGTAATGCTCATAGAGTATAGTCAATTTATATGCAACACTTTAACAAAGAACAAATCAGAGCTCTGACATGGATTTTTTTGTTCATTCATTTTTTCCACACTCTGTGACCTTTTTACTTGCTCTATATAGGGCAAGTATTGGTTTCGTGTCGAAAAAAAAAATTGAGGTTTTAATCAAAACCAACATTACGATGATGGAGAATTCCAAAAAAGTGGGTCTCGCAATTCCGTCCGTGCGTCTGTACGTCTGTGCGTCTGTGCGTCTGTGCGTCTGTGCGTCTGTGCGGTTGTGCGTCCATCTGTACACATTTCCACAGCCTAAACGGGTGGATGGATTTTCTTCAAATTTGGTATAGATGATTTTTATGGAATTCTGAAAGTTGGTTTTTTTTTGTTTTTTTATATCTCGTTTAGAACGTATACCTCCCATACAAAAAAATACGATATTACGAATTTCTCGAAAACGGCTCTAACGATTTTGATTAAACTTTGTATACGTAATATTTAAAGCAGTGGCAATAAAACTGCATTTTTATTTTTTCTCAAAAAAGTCAAATAACAAAAAAAAATTTTTTCATTCAACATAATTTTGCCCTAAATGTCGGCTCTTCCCCAATATCAATTTTTTTTTTTAAATTTAGATCCAGCTTTTAAAATCTACAAGTAGACTAACATAAAAGTGCTTTGAGCTGCAAGAGCAAGTACGTGCGACCCCAGTCGTGCATTTTATTTTTTTCGATTTCTTTTTGAATGCAATTAGTAAGGTTTTTTTGAGAGAGTTTTTATCTTATTAAAATCAATGTAGTCGTTTCTGTTTGAATAAATTTGTCAACACCTACAGAGAGACACGTGGACATATAGGTAATCTATTTCAGACAGTCGAGCCTATTGTCAATATTAGGTTTTTTTTCGATGTTGAACATTATGAGATTAAGAAAGTTCTGATTTGAACAAAGTAGATTTAGAAATGTAGGAATTTAATTAATTTTGTCAGAAAGTAAATATAATAGAAAAATGTCACCAGTTATAGAAAAACCATGTGGGTTCGTATTTCGATTATATCGTGACATAAATTATTATACGTTGATTGGATAGATTGTTTGCTTTATATTTTAGTTTTGGCTGGTAGATTTTATTTTTTTTTTCTTGAATTGAATATAAGATTTCGATTTGAGATAAGAAAATTAATCTAAAAAAATTGTATTTTAATAAGAATAGCTTCTTGTAAAGTATCAAGAAAAGAAATCACAAAAGATTGAAATGAGAAAAGTGAATTTATAATATACAAAATAATATAAATTTTTTTTGAATTCAGTAACCATAAACAATTTTTAATTTTTTTATTTAAAAATAATATACGAAAATGTAATCTCAGGTTGAAATTTTGACATGGTTGGCTTTAATAAACTTTAACTTTTTATGTAGACATCGTAGAAATATGATTAAAGCGTCATATAAAAGGTGAAATAATAATTTTTCAAATGATGCATAATCTATTATAGGTTGTCATATAAAAAAAAGGATTTAATGATGTTAGAAGATACAAAATTTTGATTTTTGTTGTTTTTGTTTTTTTTTTTTTTTTTGATGAAAATTGATTGGGTTCAAAAAATGCTGGCTCTTTTTATAGATGTCGTACGGACATGGTTCATATGAAAATATGGGTTGGGTACGATTGACCGAATTTAAAAATCTCGTTCTTAAAATCTTGCATCTTAGAATTTCGCATTATGAAATCTCTTATATCGAAATCTCGCAACATTAAAATCTCGCAAACTAAAATCCCGAAATTTTTTTTTGTTTTGAAGAGAAAATAGGAAAGGTAAAGGTTTGTTACCTGTCAGGCGCCTATGTAAGCTATTTTTAGTGTTCAGGATCAATTTGAGATGTTGGAGCCAAAAAGACTTATAATGCATGTTGATTTGTCTTATTCAAACTTCCCTGTTCATTTAATCTGTTGCTTACAATTTAATGTGCTAGCCAGATTTTTTTTCCTAAAAAGCGAGATTTTACTTTGCAGGATTTTGCAAAAATGCGAAATTTTGTTATGTGAGATGTACCTATAAAATGCGAAATTTTGTTTTGCGTGGTTTTTTTTTTTAAATGCGAGATTTTGTTATAAGAGATTTTTATTTGCGATCAATCGTACCGCTCCCAAAATATTTTGCATTAAAAAAAAATGTAGGTATTGCAAATCAAAAATTTTCTGCGTTAAAAAAAAATCAATGGAAAATATGTGCATTAAATATTTTTTTTTTTTAATACTGGTCGAATTTCTAACAATTTTGGCTATTTGACCATGGATAAACTTTTTCAATTATAATATTGAAGAAAGTATAAGGTTAAAAAATCAAATTTTTAAGAAATTCGACGAGTATTAAAAAAAATTATTTAATGCATACATTTTGCATTGATTTTTACTTGCGATATAGGTACTATAGGGCAAGTTTAGGATTCGTAAAAAAAATCGAACTCGAGATAACAATTTTACATGACATTACGATGATGGAGAATGCCAAAAAAGTGGGTCCGGCAATTCTGTCTGTCTGTCTGTCTGTCTGTCTGTCTGTCTGTCTGTCTGTCTGTCTGTCTGTCTGTCTGTCTGTCTGTCTGTCTGTCTGTCTGTCTGTCTGTCTGTCTGTCTGTCTGTCTGTCTGTCTGTCTGTCTGTCTGTCTGTCTGTCTGTCTGTCTGTCTGTCTGTCTGTCTGTCCGTCTGTCTCTATCTGGAGCTGCAGCCTAAACGAGTGAAGTGATTTTCTTCAAACTTGGTGGTTAGCAGTTTTTGGTGATTCCCTAGAGGGGAAATTGAAATTTTTTTTTTATGACCAAAACTAACGGTACCTGCCATATAACGGAAATAGAAAAGGTAATTTTTTTCAAAAACGGCTCTAATGATTTTGATTAAAATTTTTGTGTGTAGTACTACACATAATAGCCAACTTTTTAAATAAAAAAAATATTTTTTGTACCGTTATTAACGGTACCTGTCATAGAACGGTTTTTTTCGTTTCTGAATATCTCGTACAACATTAACCCGATTTAAATGAAAATTTTTATACAAAAGTGTGTAAGTAAAGATAATATTAAAATTTTAGAAAATTTTCAAAAAACTCATTTTTGGTTTTTTTAAAAATATTTCAAAATTTTTTTTTGAAAAATCAATTTTTTGAAAACGAATCAATGAAAAATTTTGAAATTTAGTTTTTATGTGTAAATTAATTATTTCTTCAAAATGACATACCAACTTTTTTTTTTTAAAATGTTAAAAAATTTTTATATATAAAAAATTATTTTTTTAAAAAACGGCTCCTACAATTTTCGAAAATTTTTTTCTAAAAATACCTTTTTATACAAGAAATAAAATGGCATATTTTTTATTTTTTTTAAGATAATTTAAAACGGAGTTTAATTAATTATTTATTTATTTATTTATTTATTTATTTATTTGTTTAGATATTACATATTGTAGGACATTGTCCCTTATTTATATGCTAAGTTATTCAAAAAAATGAAAATGTAAACAACGAATAAGTAACTTGTATAAATTTACTTGAATTTTAAAGAATATCAATTAAGTCGTAACAATTGACTTCAATCTTAAATACTTAATATAAAGAAAACAAAACTAGTCTTCATGAGTACAATCATTTGAACAAGAAAAACGCACAAGAATCGGAAGTTATACAAAAGTAGCAAATACCAAACGCTTGAACTTATTAACATTGTGTGTAGATCGAATTTGTCTTGAAAGGCCATTCCAAAGTTTAATGCCACGAATTAGAAATGACGATGAGGCTCGAGTACTTCTGTGCCTAGGTATAGAAATTCTATTTGAAGATGTTCTTCTCAAAAAAACAATTTTTTGTAAAATATATGCTGGCAGTGATTTGAAAATGATTTTGTGAAGAGTGCAAATAACTCTTAGCTCCAAAAACGACGAAAACGATATTCCCAAAAAAGATTTAGTAAAACCAGAAATATGCTCTCTCCTCTTTATGGAATAAACATATCTGACGACATCATTGAAGCATACCCTTAATCTTGACAGTACTACACCAGTAGCACCTGAAAACATTTCAGCACCATACAAAAAGTGGGGAACTAAAAGAGCCTTTGCAAGCTTAATTTTGATATGAAGAGGCAAATATTCACTAATATTATAAAGTTTGCGCAGGATAAAATTATATCGACTTATAAGATTGTTAATATGAGCTTCCCAAGATAAAGTTTCATCAAGTATGAAACCCAAACTCTTTACCTTACTCTGGTAAGGAATAACAACATTATCCAACACAACCGGATCCAACATGAAACTCACTGGCCTAAAATAAAAAGCAATGGCCTGCGATTTGGCTGGGTTCAATTTCAATTTATTTTCTAAAGCCCAAGAGTGAACAGAAAGAAGATCAGAATTAACAGAAGTGAGGAAGGAAGAAACTTCACTTATCGAACAAGAAAAAAGTAACTGCACGTCATCTGCAAACAGATGAACAAGCGAAAAAGAAGTTGCATTATGGAGGTCATTTATAAATATAGAAAACAGAATTGGCCCTAAAATGGATCCCTGGGGAACTCCTGATGTAATTTCTATAAAATCTGATTTATTCTCGCCAACACAAACATATTGAGACCGTTGCGATAAGTATGAAAGTATTAAATTACAGGCGCTATTAGAGAAGGAAAAATATCGATTGAGTTTGTAGCAAAGACGAATATGGTTCACACTATCAAAAGCCTTGCTGAAATCTAAAAGTAACAATAAAGAAACATATTTACGATCCATATTCATCTTAATTGTGTCGGTTAAATCAATCAGAGTTGTAGTTGTACTATGAAGTTGTACTGTCAAGGGAAACACAACGAAAAGAAAAGGCATTTTCAATTTCAGGTACAAATTCAACATCATTTTCACTTGTGTTACTCTGAGATTGAGAGAAATAAGAATTAAGAATTGCCGGGTCTAAATTTCCAAAGTCCATTTCATTGTCCTTAAGGCCAATAGTGTTAATTTTTTTCCAAAGATCTTTGCTGGATTGAACACATTCAAACTTACGAATGCCATATTCCCTTTTTAATGCTCTTATTTCACTTTTAACTTTGTTTCTGTACTTACAAAATGTTTTCCATGTATTCTCAGAGGGACTGCCACGATACGCTCTAAAAGAAAGATCCCTTAAATTAATGGCATTGGCAACACGAGGTGAAGTAAGAGGATTAACTTTTTTATTAGGTCTAATAGTTTTAAGAGGCACAAAAGACTCAAACAAATACTTCAAGTTAGTGTTCAAGAAATCAACTTGAAAACTGGAATCATTCGTACTATATAGGACATTAAAATTGATCTGCGACATACTGGCATATAATTGATTAGTATTAATCGAGCTAAAATCTCTTATTTTAATTTCAAGATCAACTATTTCTGGAATTATATCTAAAGAAATAAAAATAAAAGCATGTTTTGAAATAGCTGGTATCCAGAACTGATCTTTATATTGTACTGAATCAGGGTTATTTACTATTATAAAATCCAATAAAGAGGTATTCGAGTGGAAACTATCAAAATGCGTTGCAATATTACTGTGAATTGTGTGCATGTTACACCTACTTAACAAATTATCACAAGATATCTTTTTGTTGCTATCAAAAAGATTGTAATTGAAGTCACCCATGACATAGACATGGCTATATTTTTGAGTGAAATCTGTCAAAATAGGTTCAACTTTTGAAAATTCTCCTTTGGGAAGATAAATGACACCTATGAGAATTTTACTATTGCCAGAGGAGATTTCCGCAAATATGAACTCTATACCAGGTTCTGTACATTTCAATATTTTTGTAGGTCGAATTTGATCGTCAATATACAATGCCACACCACCACCTCTTAGCCGCGGTCTGTCATTTCTATAAACTTTGTAACCTGGAATACCTACAGACAAATCACTGTGATAACTCTTGAGCCATGTTTCAGATACACCAATCATGTCTAAATAGTGGCCACTAAGAATGGATTTGATTTCATTAAACTTGGAACTTTTGTTGTTGAGACAAAAACTTTGGCAGTTAAAATGGCCAATATTAAGATAGTTTTTCCGATGCTTGAGCGTATCTCTGAGATAACTTGAGTCACTTGACTGTGCTCCCAAAATAAAATCATCCATTGATAAGTTATACAAATTGATTATGAGATGAAAGTTAGTTATTAAAAAAGGTAATAAAGAAAGAAAATGTAAAAAGTTGTTACGATTTTTCAATTTATTTAATAAACAAAAATAAAATATTTAAGTATTAGGATATTCAAAATTCGATATTCAATTAACTTACAACAATAATTCATTAGGGCAAATATGTGCCCGCCTTTTTAATAGAAAAATAAAAGATTAAAGAACTTGAATTAATTTCATAATGTTAAAAAACAAAAGATATCTTTATGTATGAGAAACAAAAATATAGAGAGGATAAATTGAGGAAGATACAAAATGAGAGAAAAAAAAATAATAATAACACTTTGTGTAAATACAATAAAAAAAAAAACATACAGTAAAAAAAAAAAAAAAAAAAAAAAACATTATGCAATTTATAGGATAATAAATAATTCAACGACGCAATGTGCGCTTTGTAATGTTGGCTCCAACTCCAGGTGTAGATTTTTGATTCGATGAACTCTTCGATGCTTTTGATTTTCCAACAGATTTTTCTTTATGGTCAGCAGATTCATTGATAAATATGACATCTTGTTCAGAATTAGAATTAGCGACGACAGGATTAGCCCAGGGAAATTAGTAATTTAAATCGCATTTTTCGCGGGACAAAATTTTTTTCATGGAATGTGTTCGGGTGGTTGTCCTTATCATAAAAGTCAATTTGTTGGGAAAATTGGAGGTTGGGAACAGCCGCCATCTTGGAAAAGAGATTGGTAGCGTTTTTATTGAATAGCTCCATTGTTATTCATTTTAACAGAAAATGACAAAGGTAGGACTTATTAACAATAAAATTATCTAAACAATGATATACAAAACAATTCCGTGAGTTGATTAAATAAAATTTTATAGTTGGTCAAAGTGCGGGTTTGTATCGCAAGGTTGGGACAAAATGACATTTTTTCATATATCTGACGAACTTTTGATTTGTTTGGATAATTCTTCAAGAATGTATTATAGTACTTATAATTACCTATAAAATGAGCCCACAATCGTTATTGTAACCATCGTATTGTAGAAGTAATCTAACTCCGAAACTCTCCATGTACTAGTCAAAAGTGAGAAAAAAGCTAGTTTTTTGCTAGTAGGCCGAGAAAATTTTGGGAGTAGAGGTATAACCAAAATATAAGTACGCAGTTTTGCTGCCATACTCGTGTTAATGTCGATTTCAAAGGTCTGACAACTCTAATTTTGGGCTTTATACGGTTTTTGGGGGGTTAAATAACTTAAATTTTCCAGTTAACGTGAATGGGCTAAATTTGTACTATTTGAAATTATAAATATACAAGCTGATGCTCTATTATTTTTCCTAAATCTGGACACCTTAATCTCGGCTATGGGGTTAATAGAACTCACGATATAAGCTTTTTTAACTAACCATATCAGGCTTTTCAATTCAAATAAACAAACAAAAATCGAAACAAAAAAGCCTCTAAAACATAATCGTATAAACGGCTTATATCTTGAGTTCTATTGGTCACATCCTCAAGATTGGGGTGTCTAGATTTAGGAAAAATAATAGGGAATCAGCTTGTATATTTATAATTTCAAATAGTATAAATTTAGCCCATTCACGTTAACTGGAAAACTTACGTTATTAAACCCCCCAAAAACCGTATAAAGCCCAAAATTAGAGTTGTCAGACCTTTGAAATCGACATTAACACGAGTATGGCAGCAAAACTGCGTACTTATATTTTGGTTATACCTCTACTCCCAAAATTTTCTCGGCCTACTAGCAAAAAACTAGCTTTTTTCTCACTTTTGACTAGTACATGGAGAGTTTCGGAGTTAGATTACTTCTACAATACGATGGTTACAATAACGATTGTGGGCTCATTTTATAGGTAATTATAAGTACTATAATACATTCTTGAAGAATTATCCAAACAAATCAAAAGTTCGTCAGATATATGAAAAAATGTCATTTTGTCCCAACCTTGCGATACAAACCCGCACTTTGACCAACTATAAAATTTTATTTAATCAACTCACGGAATTGTTTTGTATATCATTGTTTAGATAATTTTATTGTTAATAAGTCCTACCTTTGTCATTTTCTGTTAAAATGAATAACAATGGAGCTATTCAATAAAAACGCTACCAATCTCTTTTCCAAGATGGCGGCTGTTCCCAACCTCCAATTTTCCCAACAAATTGACTTTTATGATAAGGACAACCACCCGAACACATTCCATGAAAAAAATTTTGTCCCGCGAAAAATGCGATTTCATGCCCATATTTTGACTAATTGCCCTGAGCTAGATTTGAAGAATCAGATTTTGTTTCGATGTTTGCGACAGCCGAATTGTAGTTCGGAATATCAGATTCGGAGTAAATAGATTTTATAGATCCATCAAGATTTATAACTTTAAAAAATTTAAACCCAGAGCTAAAGGATTTTATTTTTCCATTTTTCAACAGATCGACACAAATCTTACGAACACTGTACATTTTTTTTGTTAAATTGTCATTGAGAAACACTCTAGATACAATACCCAATTCAGGACATATTTTATCCAATGTGAGCGATGGTGATTGAGCAAAATAGTTTTTCATGACACGATCTCTTGTTGTTATTGATAAAAACTTAATCAGCAAAATTTTTGAATCACTTGATAGTCTAAAAACTTTGGAAAAATCTTCAGCCCTTATGTTAACATTGAGATAGGAACAGAGCTTTATTGCAAAGACGAAAATATCCATTTCTATTTCAGGACACCCCGACACTAAGATATCTAGTCTTTTGTTCGTAAATTCTATAATTTCAGAGCACTCACAACTTTGAGACTTAGGAATTGAGTTCAATTTAATTTTAATGTCCAAAATCTCATTATTTACGCACAACATTTTTGTCTCCAATTGGTCTGAGACTTCTTTAGACACAATTTCAGGTAAGTCTTTTTTTATGTCATCAGCAACCGAGTTCAAGCGCACATTCATTTGAGTGAATAGTTTGAACATGTGATTAAATTGTTTTGATATCATGACAGGTGAATCGGAGACAGAACAATTTTCACACAGAAGAACAGGTTCATCGTCAGTAGCATTGGCTAGAGCTAAATTGCAGCCCAAACAATTCGGCATAGCTTAGGTTTACCGATCACTCTTGTTTATTTTTTTTTATTACAAAATGTATGTACTTTATGTTATTGACTAGCACTGCACTGCAGGGAGGTAATTGAAAAAAAAAAAAAAAATATACAAAAAAAAAAAAAAACAAAAACCAGTTTCGATCGCAGAGAGAGCACTGGGTGATTTATGTGAGAGAGTAAACCACATGCACTTGTTGGTCTTATCAATTTAATGAAAATGATAATTACAGGGAATTATTTATTTAAGGAAAACTGCAATTACAAAAGATCTTAATAAATTTTTTTTCATTTATTGTATTCACAGTACTTTAATTAATAAGTTTAGATAGTTTCAATAAACTTTTAGGTTGAAATTAGGTCAATTAAAATTTTTTTTGGCAGAGCACACAAAGCACGTTGCTTATTCGTTTGACATCGTTTTTAATGCTCATTTTATAAAAACAGATTTAATTTTTTTATACTACTTATGAAATTTCTTCAAAATATCAAATTTTAAATTTCTTGAATGAAAAGCTTTAACATTATAGTTACTTTAAGCATAAGAGCAAATACGTGCGACGCCAGTCGTGCAATTTATTTTTTTTCAATGCAGACAATTTTTTTTATTTGCAATAAATTTTTTGTTTTCAACGCAAAATATTTTTATTTGCAATAAATATTTTTTTTATTTCAAATGCATTTTTTTTTTAAATTGATATTTTTACGGTAGTTGATCTATTCGCTTTTCCGGAATTTCTATCTACCCTTGCTCACCGTTTCAATCCTTTTTTTTTACCCCATGAGCTGTGTATAGTGTGTATGCTTAATACTGTTCTTAATTCCTGAAATAAGTCCTTAAAACTGCATGAACTTTAAAAATGCAATATATTGTTATGACACCAAATAATAAAATAATTTATTCTTTAAAATTTTGTTCCAGACATTTCTTGTACACAGAAAATGATACATTAAATCTTGTTAGCAACAACCTTGCTCAGCATAATCGATTACCTAGAACCAATTTATATATATTTCCAATTTCCAGTTGCATACAATAGTCTCAATAGCTTTGACCATTTTAACACACCAGCTCACCTGTACTTATGAACATAACTTTTCCATTGAGGTTAACACAATAATAAATCCAACAAATTTAAATAGACACAACACACAACACACCAGAGAGAACCACTATTATACACAACATATTTGGCTCTCGAATGTGATTAATTTAAAATTTGCTATAGCTAGCCATTATACACTACTAATCCAATTCAAAAACTCCACCTGAGCACTTAATTTCTGGATCAATTCCAAAAACTCAATCAACCGAATCAAATCAGTTCACAATGGCTTCAATATATAATAGATATAAAGGTAAGGTAGAGTTATATGCACCGACCTGGCCGGCACCAGTCATTAGTCCGGAATAATTGGTAACGAAGAGAATATACAATTTTCCAAACTCCACCACACACCTCAAGCTTCCGAACGAACGTTGTAACGTCATCATGGTCATCGTTTTCCTCAGATTCAAAGAGAGATGGGAGCAATTGGACTGACCATTGTCATTTTAGAGAAACAGAACAACATCTATACCTTCAATTCCTCGCCAGTAGTTGCCGCCAATGCTGTCGGCCCAGGCCGACTACCGTTATCAATAAATAACTTCTTGAACCACCCAAGAGCTTATTGCACGTATACCTCCTAAAGAGCAGCCGTAAAATGTCTACGTTCGGGAGCCTGCTTGTTGGTCAGCAGGAAACCTTCGTTCATCTATATACCATTTGTCGGAGGCCATTGTTCAATTGTTGTTTGTCGCAAAAACCAATTTGAATATCAATTAAAGTACCGCACACAGGATGGATACCTATGGACAATTTAAAATTCGACAGGCGATAGAGCGCAGCGGCGCGGCGGCGGGTTAGCAGCAGCAGTTGCGAATCAGGCTACATTGTCCACCGCAGAGCAATGTGTTTTGATTTTGTCCCACCATCAGTACCAGTGGTTGATGACAGAGGACATACACGCAGATATAAGTCCATTTTGAGTAACATATTGTAAGAAATTTAAAGCATTTCGGTACGGGTTGCATATTCTTGCACATGTTTAACAACAATTCATTTCAGAAGGCTATGCGAATTGAAGATGCATTTTTATTAGAATTTTGGTTGAGGAGCAAGGTAGATTTATATGCTTTGGCCATTTCAAGCGTCTTTGAACTAGATTGTTTCTTCATACTAAATTTGGGAAAAAATGTCAGAAATTCAGGAAATTTTGCAAAAAAATATTCTTAGGCAAAATGTGCGAGACTTTTGGGAATAATTTCAGAATTTCTGGCATTTTTTCACCAAAATTCTGGTGCCTTTTCCATTTAAAAAAAATGGACAAAAAAAAAACCAAAACACATCTGGCATTGTTTTAGAAAAAGGGCCAGAAAAAATTTTTGGCATTTTTTCCTTTTTTTTTTGTTTTGGAAAAACGGCAAAAATACTGTTTTTACATAAATTTTATAAAAGAATTCATGGTTACAGTTTTTGTCATATTATATTACTTTTTGTATGGTTGGGTACAAATAAAAAGACAAAATTATGAAAAAAAAAAAATTGTTTTCAATTCATTTCGAGACAACAAATTAACCCCTTGAGGGCGAATGAAGGGACGTGATTGCGCCGGGGCCGGGCATTGCACCCTTTATTTTTACTTATTTTTTTCAGTTTTTTTTTTTTTATTACAATTAAAAAAAAACATTTTTTTCGAAATTAAGCCCGAATGTGTTATTTTCTGGCCTAATTTAAATTTAATTTGCCGAATTTGTTTCCATTATTTCTGATTTATCGATGCCTGAAAGCCAATTCATCGTAATCGGATGATGAGAAAGTTATAAAATTGGGATTTGTACCAACAAAAAAAAAAAATTACAGACGAAAAAAAAAAATTTTTTTTAATTATTTTTTTTTTTTCAAAATTTTTCCACTGGCTTGATCAAACCAGAACAGCACTTTTTAAATATAATTTGAATACAAAATTTTCCATAGGGCTATAAGATCGGTTTTTGCAAATAAGCATCTAATCAGCTACAATTTTGGACATAAAAAAAAATAATAACTTATACAACAGTTCTAGGTGATCCGGTTCCGAACTATGTATGAACTAACTGATCAACCTAAAGCAACTCACACACAATAAAACTACCCAAGGAAAGGATATTTGTAGCGGGTAAAAGTGGTTGAGCCAAACCCCTATGTTTGGTTCCACAACTCTAAATCTAATTGATATTATTATCATTCTGTTGAATGTTCAGCCTCTGTTGATCGATATGAAAAATTGTGTTTTTTTTTTTTTGAAAAAAAGTATAAAAAACATGATATTTTGTTTAGTTCCTTGGCATTTTTGCGTCGTAGATAATGCTAACAAGGATTGCTTGAAAGTAATTGTTGTTGTACTTATTCTGAAAAAAAAAACAGAAATAAAAATTCTGTCACCACTTCCAAATCAACTTCTCAACAGCACAATAGGGTTATTTGTTGAGGTAGTACCTACACAGAATTTTTTATTTGAACTTTTTGCTCATTAATTACTCTGCCCCACTTTTGAACGGACCTACCTATCATTATATATTTCGATGCGCAAAATCCGAAAATTTTAAGAACATTTCAGAGAACCATACAAACCGCCACACAGTGGTTCCCAGATGGAAAAAAACCCAAAAAAGTGAAACAATTTTTTCAATTTTTTTGATTTGGTTTTTTGATTAAAAATATATTTAAATACAGAATGCAATCAATTTTAATTTTTTGCATAGCCTGGGTCAAGAGTATACTTAGCTCAAACTAGAGTCTTTAAAATTTTAGAAATTTCGTTCTTTTTTTCTGCAACTTTTGACGAATTTTTTTTTAGAATAGAGCTTTAAAAAAAAACAAAAGTATGTAGCGTTGTTAATGGTATATTTGTCCTTAAGTCTACATTTACCGTTTGTTGAATTTGCTTTTGAATCAGAAAAACCAGAATATTATATGAAGAAACCTCTAGAGCCTCCACGTTCATTTTAGTATTAATTTATAGCTTGTGATATATACTATTTATGGTGTAAAAACAAATGACCCATATTGACCCATTCTCCTGTAAGAGCTTCTTGAGTGTAGCAATGCGTTTCACTCAAACTGCACTTGAAATTGTCTTCTGGTAATACCAGAAGACAATTTCAAGTGCAGTTTTCTAATTTAACGTCTTTTTTTATAAAATAAAGTGGTTTAAATTATAAGAGGTCTATGTAGTCATCACTGATAAACCAAAAAATAAAGAAAAATCAAAAATTTTCAAAAAAAAGGGAAAATATCAGAAAACGGTATAAATTTAACTTTTTTTTGAAAACTTTTAATTTTCTTTGGTTTATCTAAAATTTAAACGGTATGTTTTAATAAAATGTTAAAATAAACTCAAACGAATTTAATTTTGCTCATAATCAACCATAGTTATAAAATAGCGGCACATTTTCTCAGAAACCGTAAAAAGGCCTATTTTGATAGCTTTTCTAAAATGATCTCAAATGTAAGAAAACATTTTTTTTTTAACAAAGTTAACTTAATTTATTTGTAGATAATTAAATGAAGTTTTCAAATGTATCCTTAAATTCTCTGTAAGGTGATCCGTTGTTGAGATATTGATAGTCAAAGTCAAAACTATGGTTTTTGGTTTGCAGTCTAAAAAAAATCGTAGAAGTTTGAAACAAAAAGAATTTTAAAGCCAAATAAATAGCCTTTCTAAAAATGATAATCATTTTTTCGCAAAAAATGTTCCCAATTTTTTTAGAGAAAAGTAAAAACAAAACAAGTTTGGAAAATTTTGGTATTTGAATAATTCCAGATCTAGTTATTTTACCATTAGAAATAAAATATTTAGTTTTTAAATCATAAAACTAGACGATACGATCATTTTTCACTGAGATACAGCCTATCGAAAATCACTAAAAAAAAATCACAATTTTTTAGGCTAGTAAGTAAGTTAAGGTGCTATAATAATTCTGAAACTTTTTAGTTATTTGCTTTCTCAAAACCTTCTTTGTATTCAGTTTTAATTAAGTTTTAAAAGTATAAGAGAAATTCACATCACAAAAAAACAAAAAAAGGAAACAAATATAATGAATATACTCGTATAGTGGAGTCAAATTAGCTTTATACCTCGGAATCCAGGGAAAGTCGATGCATCTGAAAAACGAGTATAGGGCTGCATTACTAAAAGGTCAAATAAGAAAGTTAAAAAAAAAAATTTCACCGCTCTCGATTACAACAGTTTTTATGGACCGTTTACTGTCATTCCGTATGCAAGCGTCAATCGGAATTGCTGTCTCATTTTAGATTTTGATCAAACTTTGTAGGGATGTTCTCTAGGACTGTAAGGAAGCAAATCCATGATGATTTAATTTTAAGTTGAGTGGTTTCCCCGCTACCCGCATTCGAACTTTTTCAGAAGGTCATTTTTATGTTATTATAACTTTGCGTCTACTAAAGATATCTTTTTGTTTGAAACGCCATTTTAAAGCTTAAGAGTAGTAATTTTTGAATATATATTAAAAAATTACGTAATAATTATCCCTGAATTAAAAATAATTTTTGAAAAACTGGTAATTTTGCTGATTTCTCATGGTTTTTGACTGGCTCCGGGACCTTGGGTATTATATGTAGGAAGCTTATACTTACCAAATAATAAATATAGATATTTTTCAACAAAATAAATCTAAAATGAACTCGATGGCTGTACTCCTTATGCAAAAATTTTAAGTTCAAAGTTTTGAGTTTCTTGAAAAAATATTTTTTTATACTATGATTTTTTACAATTTGACTAAAGATAGAAACATGAAACTAACAGTGTGTTAAGTTGAAACTTTTAACTTAAAGTCCTCTAAATAAAATTGTGTTATTTTCATATCTTCTTAGTGTACCGCTTGTTTGAAAATTCGCAAAAATGCTAAAAAGCCAAAAAAAACCCCTACTTAAGGCTATGATTGCACTATGTTTGACATAAGATAGAAGCATGAAATTAATAGCATATTTAGTTCGTACTCTTAGCTTAACACACTGTAAGTTTCACATTTCTTCGTTTAGTCAAATCGTATAAAATGACAGTATAAAAATTAGCTTTTTTAAAATACTCAATACTTTGAACTTAAATTTTTGCATAAGGAGTACAGCCATCGAACTCATTTAAGATGTATTTTGTTGAAAAATATCTATATTTATTATTTGGTAAGTATAAGCTTCCTACATATAATATCCAAGGTTCTGGAGCCAGTCAAAAACCATGAAAAATCAGCAAAATTACAAGTTTTTAAAAAATTATTTTTAATTCAGGGTTAATTATTACGTAATTTTTTAATATATTTTCAAAAATTACTATTCTTAAGCCTTAAAATTCCGTTCCAAACAAAAAGATATCTTTAGTAGAGGCAAAGCTATAATAAGATAAAAATGACCTTCTGAAAAAGTTCGAATGCGGGTAGCGGGGAAACCACGCAACTTAAAATTAAATCATCACGGATTTGCTTCCTTACAGTCCTAGAGAACATCCCTACAAAGTTTGAGCAAAATCTAAAATGAGACAGCAATTCCGATTGAACGCTTGCATACGGACTGACAGTAAACGGTCCATACAAATTGTTGTAATCGAGAGCGGTGAAATTTTTTTTTTTAACTTTCTTATTTGACCTTTTAGTAATGCAGCCCTATACTCGTTTTTCAGATGCATCGACTTTCCCTGGATTCCGAGATTTTACAAATTTTATGTCTAATTTGACTCGACTAGTATTAATCAATACAACTTTTGAAAAAATGAGTAATTTTAAAGTACGACGCACAATTTTTAGATCACGATGAGAATTCGTTTTATTTAATTTATATAACAAATTTCAATCAAATCGGTCCACCCGTTCAGTTTTTATAGGTTTTTTCCACTTCCTCCATAGAAGGGAACCACTGTGCGCCATAAAATCCGGTGGTTTTTTGCAATTTACTTCAAATTTTGAAATGTTTTTATGGGCCTGTGTTATTATTAATAATAAATATTGCTCACATTTTTCAGAAGAAAATATTTACTTTATTATTTACACAACTAAAACTTAAATAAAATATTCAAATAAGAAAAAAAAAAAAAAAATCGATATTAGGTAATTTTTTTTCGAAAACCTAAACATTAGCTCCTTGAAGCCAGAACTTTAACGTCAAAATTTTAGAACGAAACTTGTTTAATTCGTTTGATAACCTTTTTGTCCATCCAAAATTTTGGTTTGTCCACCTCGGGTTTTTATGCATACCCTACCAAAAATTATTATTATTATATTATACGTTTAGAAGATATTAAAAAAACAAATTTTGTACTGAAAAACTCAAAGTAGCTTAAAATTCCAAAAAACTATTTTTTTTTTTTTCAAAATTCAAACTTCTGTCGTTTATTTACCTTGAGTTCTTTAAATAATATGTATACAAAACAAAACCTCGTTTGTCCACTCAACATTTGGAAGATATTCAAAAACCAATTTTCTACTGAAAAATAATAAGAATAGATACGACTTTATCACAGCCAATTTTTTATAATTTTAATTTTTTTTTGATGTAAGGTGTTTTTTTTTTTTGCGTATGAACAAAAAAAAAAAAAGAAAAGAAAAGAAATCAAACTATGCAATGCAACTCTATGTAAGCCCCATAGTAAAAATTTAGACTCTACAAATGTATAATTTTCAGTTAGTGAATGGTTACAAAAAAATCAGATACTTTTACTATTCAGTCAGTGATTAAATTAAGGGAAATTAAAAAAAAAGTCACTGTGGTGTATACGTAACTTTTTTGTGTGTACCTAATAATCTTAACGCAAATATTTTTATGTTATTTATTTATATTCCTATATATTTTTTTATTTATTAATATTTATAAATAAATATAATTAAATAAATAAATTTAAATACAATAAATCTTTTTATCACAAAAAAATAACCAACTCCTGTGAATCGAAACTTATAATTTTATGGATTTCTTCTCTGAAAACTGCTGCGATGTCCTCAGTTAGTGATACAAATAAACTTTTCGTTAATCCAATACATGATCTTTTAAAAAAATGTTAAAATTTCAAAAAAAAAAGAGTCGCAAAAATCACCATAAAAAATCATTTACAAAGGAGACAAAACAAAAAATACAAAAAAAAAAAGATGCAGCCAGACGAGCATTTACATTTTACGGTATCTGAATGACCATATCTGGGCCTGGCCACCCACAATACCAGTCCGTGTCGCATAATACTACTCTACTCGCAGTCTTTCCAATTCCAGTATTTGTATATCAGTGAGTTTTGCACAAAAATTTACATGCGCACTCCCAATGTATTCCAAGAACGTGCAATCCATATCTCTTGATGAAGCACCAACTCGCAATATTCGTCGCATGCAATGCATTGGGAATGCATGAGACGAATTGTGTACTTTACTTGTGTATATAGAGAAAAGATAACTCCGGATACAAAAGGTATCTGAATGTCATATTAATGACTGGTTATGGGCTACCGGAATGTGTGACGTTGTGTCACTGACAACGACGACGACGATTGAAAAAAAAAAGAAAACAAAAAACGACGGATGGCGGCAGGAGTGCATGACGCGCCGACAACCGTCAACAACGACAACGACAACTTTGACTACAAACGCCAATACCAATGAAGGTAAGCACGGGGACAGTGTCTCTCTCTAATGTACTCTGAGCACGTGAATTGACTTCCTTTTTTAATGTGCAAACAAATTGTGATTTTTTTTTTTGTATTTTTCCAGTTTTGCTTTTTTGCAAAGTGAAGCCTGGTGCGATGCGAAGTCGATGTGGAAGTTGCACCTTAGGGCTGTAAGCTAAAGTGCCGCCGGCACAGAGCTTAAAGGTAAAGGTGAGTAATACAACTTAAAATGGGGGGCTGTTTCGCGATTAAAACAATATTTTTTTTTTTTTTTCATTCTGAATAAATGTTTGCTGACGTTTGTTTGTTTTGACACCCGGTAGTGGTGGGGGGAAGAGGTTATTGGGATGGGAAATGGGATGGTCTGTCATTGACGAGAGAGAGCTTGTGGAAGTTTTGTTAAACAGAAGAGGTGCAATAGGGTCTGATGTGAGTATTAATTGCCGCCGGCTGGTATAGTGTCAGTTAAGGATTAAGCACTGCCTTTTCAGAGAAATGAATGAAACAGTCAAGAGATGGAGTTTGAATATTGAAACAATTACAAAAAAAAAACTTTGAAAAGGCTTGAAATATATACAAAGATAACTCTTGAATACAATGGCAGCTTTATATTCGTTCAATAGCTTTGAGTTGCCTGCAGTAGTTAACTATCATCAAGCTTTAAGACATGAGTAGATAGATTCCTCGCGTTGAAAAGTGATATCTTTTGGAATTGATAAACAGTTAAAACGGATTTAATTTATCAGAGTTGAAAAAGTCATTAACTTTCAAAAATTAATTTAAGGAATCACAAATCTCATAAAGACCATTGAAATAAAGCAATTTTACAGACTTCATTTGCAAATTAAATTAGTCATTTTTCAAATTCAATTCAGCAATTTGCAAATCAAATTCACCTCTTTTAATAAAATTAAATATTTTTTGATTTCTTGCCATGAAGCTATCATATTTTTAATAATTTACAAAAGTTGAATTTGATTTGCAAATGAATAAATTTATTTAGCAAATGAATGTATTTGTTTTGCAAAATGGCTAGGTTAGGTTAGGAAGGGATTGGTAAGGATTAGTTTAATTATGTTTTTCAAAAATGGAATACCGAAATATGGTTAAAACGTCGCGTTTGGATTTTTGTTTAGATTTCAGGGTCATAAACCCGAGTAAAATAAAAATTGAATTTTTAAGAAAAAAATAAAAAAAAAAATCTTGACCGCTGCATCACCGGCGCCGTTTGGAGGAAAATTTCGGCACACCACCACCGCACCACGACTGCACCACGTCCGTACCATTTCATTTTGAATGAAAAATTGAAGACGACTTAAACATTTGTATAAGTACGAGAATAGATTTTTTTTTCATTAAAAATGAAATGGTGCGTGGGTGGTGCACCGAATTTTTCAATCAAAATGAAATGGTGCGGACGTGGTGCAGTCGTGGTACGGCGGTTTAGAAATTTTTGATCATGGTGGAAGTGGTGCAGCGGTGGTGCGGACGGTCAAAAAGTCGTGTGGCGGTCAAAAAGTGCTGCGGACGTGGTGCAGCAATGGTGCGAGGGAATTCCATTTTTACTTGGAAATGTATCATCCGATTTCTTGGTTGAACAATCGATTATCTAGCCAACCAAGGAGTTTCTTTGTTGATATTGAAACATAAAAATCGAGATCTTTCCCTTTCTTCTAACCTCAAATTCGCATCCAAACATTGGTTTATTTCCAATGTTTCAATATTTCAACTCCAATCCCCTGATTTATGTATAATTTTACTTTCAGGGAACTGTCACGTCGGTTTTTATCTTCAGGTCGTTATTGTAATTGTATTTTTTTTAATTAAACAAATAAATCCTTTTACACTAATGTCTCCAAAAAAAAACAATAGTAAAACATCATAGAAGTTAATTTTAGTTGTTTCTTGTGCTTGAACGCCCCATTGATTCCACAATGTCATTATAGATTCTCCCCTTTAACAACAACAATAAAACCCTCCCAAAATGCAATGTAAACACATAAAAAAACATTGATTAGACAAAACTATGTGTATCTTCGTGTGAATCCATCTCCAAAGAAAACACAAACACACACATAATCCCCAATTAATCTGAAACCTCACAATTAAATTTTGAAATTACCCAGGACAAGAGCCAAAAGCAGAGCAAATTAAGTTTGTATGTGGTTCGGTTTCAATTTGTTATACAAAACATCTTACATCTATTCTCTACACTTTGTCACAGAGAAGACAAACGAAGAATATTATCTCGAGGCTGAATTTATCTATACAAATCCAAGTAATACTTCTCCTTTTGCTTCAATATGAAACTAAAGCTCTTTACAAATTATATTCTTGCAACACAAAACTATTCGAATTTGTAATAATGTGGTTATTACATGCTCAGATACACAAAGTCTATGAAAATGATGTCAATCGAAAAGGCCTCTCTTCTCTAGCTTCCTTTATCACACCCGCATCCCTCAAAATGGGATTTGTGTTCACATAATACTCTCGTCACGGTGGTGCCGCTGGAAGTTACAATCGAAAACATTCGCCTTGTTGTGTGTCGTGTCAGTGTCGTCGTCGTCAACACTCAAAAAGCATCCCATGTCATGGAAAATGTGTGAAAATTCATCCAAGATTGTCATCTCTCTTTTTCAAAGCAGAAAAAAAGGAGGAGATAAAACCACAAATTCCACACTCAGAGTCTCTCAACACTTGGGCCTTCTCCAGCTCCAAAATAAGCCCCAACCATCACCAACACCAAAGTGTCTAGTTTGGGCCCATTTTGGTGTTATCTCTTTGCCGATTGGAAAATCCTCCCGTCGCCCGCCCGTTCAAAAAACTAAACGATATTCATGTGGCACGACACAGAACATTATACAATGTCGGAACATAATGCCAACTAATTATAGCCTAGGATAGATACAAAAAGATAGATACTCTTGACGCAAGGAGCACTATAGCACAGATGTACGTTGCTCCGCGCATAGTTCTTCATTCAGAGCATGAACTCGGTTCGGTTCCCAATAGTCTAGCAGGCGACTTACAATATCCTTCTATCCTCCACACTCCCCCTCTTTTCTTGACTATCTTCCTGAAAACATTTTAATTACTGGTTTTAGTTTTATTGTTGTTGCATGTCATTCATGAGATAGTTTTGCTATACATCCTTCTCTCTGTCAAACCGACCGACATCGACACACCACCGCACACTTTTATCGGTATCTTCATCTTTATCTTCAGAAATGAAGATTATACTGGAACTCTCCTCCATCGATGGTTTATTACTTCGCTTAAATTGGGGTAGCTAGCCAAGTTGGCGCAGCGCACAGTAGCTGGATTCGTGATCCACAACAACGAACAGAGCGAGAGCAGCCTTGAGATTCAATTGGAAAAATGTTTGTGTGTGACATTTATGACCTCACTTTACACGCGGCTGTTGCGGTAGCGTTGACGGTGAGTAAGTTAGATACCGAAAAAGGAAGAAGTTAGATAGTAATCAGCCAAGCCAAAACACACACAAATATAAAAAGCACAAAATCATAAAAATAAAAAAGAAATAATAAGAAACAAACATTTTATTACAACAATAAAACCACCACAATTGAATAGTTTTAGTGAGGTGAAGAAAGTGTAATAAACTTTTTGTTCTCTCCTCTGAATTACTTCTTGCATGACATTTGGAATCAAAAAAAGAGCAATAAACTCATCGAGTTTTTGTTTTTTATTTTTCTAGAAATAGGGTTGCCAGGAGCAGAGAGCATGCATACTATTTGTATTTTCTGTAGTTTTATAATATTTTATAGGTTCATTAGAATATGGATCGAAATTATTTGTATTATTATAATTAAAATTATTTTTTATAATGGAGAAAATAAAATGGTAGATACTTTTCTGTTAAAAAAAAATATATATTTTGAGCCTGATTTAAACGAAAAAATTTGAAATCTTAAAGCAGAAGCTTTTAAAAACACTATGTAGAGTAACTAAAGCAAATTATTAGGGAACCCGGCCGAACAGCTCTGATTTTGACGATTTTTATTTTCAAGCGTAGGTAATTAAAAATACTTAAAAGTCTATAGATTAAAAATTGTTGATGTTGCCGTATTGTTTTTTTTAAAATTAAGACTAAATTTTTTTTGAACGAAACCATTTTTTTTTGCTTAAATTTCATAAAACAAATGATGGCAAAAGATTCTCTAGGTACCTAATTGAAGGAAAAAAAAAATATAAGGGAGTAAGGGACAATCTTCCATCGTTTAAGCGATAAATTTTTTCACAAACTAACTTCAAACTAACTTCAAAAGGTAATAAAAATAAAAATTACTTCAATTTCATCGGATTTTCTTGATAAAAACTGAATTTTTGCATTGAAATAATTGAATTCCTCAATGATTTTGGCAAAAAAGAACTTAAAACTTTTGCTATCTAACTTTCAACAATAAGGGTATTGAATGAATAAAAAAAAGCTTAGTATTTAAATGTTGAACTTTAAAAAAAAAAAATAAGTTAAATTTTTTCAAAACTTCTATTAAAAAAAGTTCTTCGAAAATGAAATACTTTTTAATTTTTTTCATAAACCGTAATACATATTGACATTTCCTTTTATAATTTCAAATCATAAAAAATGTGGCCAAAAAAATTTGAAAATAAATGCATTTTATAATGCGAAAAAAAATTTTAAAAACGACATGTTAAAATTTTGTCAATAATTTATTTTTTTTCAAAAATCTGAGTTCAATTACCATTCTTTCAAAAGCCCTTCATTCAATCAACTTAATTTTAATTTTACAAATATTACTTAGCTTTTAACTTTTTAAAAATTTATATTTAAATATTGTAGGTGTTGCCGTGGTGTTCAAATATTTCTTTTTGTGTTTGAAGTCAATTAATAAGAAAATTGCATCTATCGCTTGAACGATGGAAGACTGTCCCTGACTCCCATATATTTTTTTTTTTTTTTTGAATTTCCAAGACAATCAACAAAACAAAATATTTTTGTTCACAAAAATCTTCAATTAAATTGTAGACTTTAAAGTATTTTTAATTACCTACGTTTGAAAAAAAAGATCATCAAAATCTAAGCTGTTCGGCCGGGTTCCCTAATATTTCCATTTTTTGAGCTTTAGTTACTCCACTACAAAATTTTCAAAAAAAAAAAAAACAAAAATAATAAGTTTTTTGAAAATTTTTATAATTTTTAGCCTTACAAATACAAAATTAAAAAAAAATTGGCTAATCATTTTCGGAAACAAAAATTTGTTTGTAGGTAATATTAAGTTGAATTATTTATTAAATGCTCGACTAATTTGAACTAAATAAATAGTTTCCCGGATTTTTCTAAGAAATAAAATTTTCATTTATTAGGTATATGTACAATAAATTCCATTATCTGCTTATTTGAATTTCGATTTTCTAAAAAAAAAAAAAATACTTTTTCAACACAATTCGTCGGAAAATAATTCGGATGGTAGTGTAATTAATTGGAATACCTACCTAAGTCAAAAACTTAATTTAATTAATAATTTTCTTTTTCGAAAATTACGATTTTCTTTTTAAATCTTAGTTGTTGAAAAATCTCGTAAATGTCTTTGAAAAATGGGGCACTTATTTCAAATAAAAATAGCATTTAATTATTCAAAATAATTTAAAAAAAACTTCGTCTTCGGAAAATTGGACATTTAATTCATTCACTTCATTATTTATGTATGTATTAAAAAAAAAAAATATTTTTTTTTCGAAAATTACGAAAATTTTTTCTGCAAAATGAAGAGAACAAAAAATTATGGAAACAAATTTTTTTTTAATGTTTGTTAAATTTCAGAAAATGGGGCACTTAATTCAAAAATGTCAATCACAATATTTATTATATAAGGTCTTGTAATTAAAAAATCATATTTTTTCGAAAATGACGTAGGTACAAAAATTTTGTTGGGAAATTTTTTTTCTGAATTTGTAGAGCACTTAATTTTAATGTATTGATTAGAGTGTCCGCAAGAAATCGATTTTCGAAATTTGGTCGGGGGAACCCCATAAAATGTTCCGCCTTTGCAGATTTTTAGATAGCCAAAATTTCAGCTCGATTGGATGAGTCTAAATGGTGCCGACACTCGCTCAAAGTATCAAAAATCTCTGTTTTTTCACTGTTTTTCGAAGAAAATTAGCTCTAGCTCCCAAACAGATGAGGTTATTTTCACTTTTTATATATTAAATGAAAGGTAGTGTTATTACACATAATTCAGATTCAAAATTTGTTTAGTTTTACAAAAAAAAAAAAATATTGTCATCAATTTAAATTTTCAGTACTTACCTCAAAAAGAGCTGAAGTGCAAACTCGACTTAAAATAAAACTTTCTATGTTATTGATTGATGTTACCTATCTAATTGAAATGCTTCTCGTATTATATATAATAATATATAATAATTTTATCAATTATAGAAGCACAGAGTAAAATTGACTGAAAAAAAAAAAAAAACAAAACAAAAAGGGCACCCAGTGGGGGTTGAACCTGCTATGCCTGGATTGATAGGCGAGCGCTTTAACATCGGGCTAACTCAATGTTGACAATTGTCGTGACAAACTAAAACAAATCTTAAGATATTCAACGAAGTGTTATGGAATTTTCAGGATTTAAGCTTTTAATAGAAAAAAAATTAAATTTTAGAGAAATAATTTTTCTGTTTATTTACGTTTTTTTTATAGAAAAAAAATAAAATGCAGTTGTAAGATACATATTTGTTGTTTTTTTTTTATGAAGTTTAAGCTTCACGAGTCGTTTCGTTGGTAGTTCAATAATTTTATTAAGATAAACTCTCGCATTTTGCTAATTTTCCTTTGTATATAAAATAAATTAACTTTAAATAAAATGTGAGTATTAATTCTGTTGCGTTTTTGTTTTAAGATTATAAGAAGTTTTAAGAATTGTTAGTGTTTTCCAGATATATTTTGTGTTCGTTGATACTATTGATGTTATGCCAAACCCGATTTTCGTACTAAGTTTTAGGGTCGTCACTGAAGTTGGACTAATTTTATATCAAAATAAATGAATCGCGAATATTTGTTTGAGTTGTACGAGTGGGACGACGAATTCGACGAGTATGTTGGACAAATACGATATAAACCGATGGCGAATTATAAAGAAAATGTTTTTTTGATGACAGTTAATCAGTCAAATTTTCGAGTTTGAGAAAAAAATTTCCTCAAGACAAGAGTTTTCTTTACTCAAGTGACAGCCTTATTTTCAATTATCTTGAGCGATTGCTTGAAATATTTCTCAACTTATTGGAGTTGAGAAAAATCTTAACTCGAGTAACGACTATGAATTCCGCTCTTAGACATTTTCTGGTAATTGCTCTACTTTCTTGATATATTTTATAGTTTGCATTATTTTTTCCAAAATTAGGGAAGCATTTCAATACTACCTACTTATTCAATAAAGAGATGCATTCTAGAAAAAAAAAATCTTAAAAAATAAAAAAATATTCGTTGAGAAAATAGGTATAATTTAGTGTAGATTATAAAGTCATAAAGTCAAAACTCCAATGAATCCTTTTTCTGCTAGTACTTTCTCGACGGTCAAATGGAAAACAAAGCTCATTAACTTCGGATACATTTTTTTTACCCTAAAAACACACATCTAATTGTTGCGCTATTCCTGAAACTCTAAAACTGCGGCAACCCTATCTCTAAACGAAAGTGCAAAACATCAGAATTAAAAAAAAAAGTCTGCTAGCCTGTGGTGACTGTTGAGTGAGGTTAAAGAACTGTCTTTAACTTCTAAGAACGGAAGTTGATCGGAACTTCTTTGACAATTGCTGGTGTGGGGGTGTCTTTCCGTCTGCGTTGTGGCGTTGTGCTATGCAATAAACCGCTTAAAGCGCTTAAGCAACCGCTGACGATGATGATGACGACAAAGACAACGACGACGCTTAACTTATTGCCATAAGAAACACAAAAAAAAAAAAACTACATGCAAGCATAAATGAGCAAGCAACTGACAACTACCTATCACATTCTCATTTAAATTTGCTTCGCAAGTCGCAGTTTATAATATTTTCTTGTGCGCATATAGTTTTTCCTTTTTTCTATTTAAATGAAAATTCCATAGTGCATTTGACTTTATTGTTCCTTTTTGTTTTTGTCTTTTGTTCTAACAAGCGGATTACATGACAAGAAACGAAAATAACCGCCATACACCAACCAAAAGA
This sequence comes from Episyrphus balteatus, assembly GCF_945859705.1. Lineage (NCBI taxonomy): Eukaryota > Metazoa > Arthropoda > Insecta > Diptera > Syrphidae > Episyrphus > Episyrphus balteatus. The sequence continues at coordinate 135,953,635 of NC_079134.1, forward strand.
GAGGAATGCAAAAGCAAAGTAGTATTAGCAAGTATAGAAATGTCGTTCTGTCAGAATGACAATCTGCGCTGCGAAGCAACGCGCTGCGAGGAGAATGGTAAATGCACCAACTTTAAGCAAAATGCATGCATACTGTGCAGGGGAGTCGTCGCGTGACTTTGTGTTTAGAATGTTAAAATAGTTTTTTTTTTTTTTTGTTTCAGCTGATGGGGGGATTTATGGAGATAAAAACAATAAAAAAAAAAAATGTACTAGGCATAGATACTTTTCACAGTAGATTGCGAAATAGTTCGTACAAATGGCGAAAGAGTTATTTGTTTTTTGTTTATTTGTGCATTCATTCAAGGTCTGGGTGAGATTTAGAAGCAGCAGAATGCGCAGAGACACAGAAAATGGAAAATATGGAGTTTTTGTGATAGGGTTTATGGTATTTTTAAACAAATGGTTGTTTTCTTGTGTAAGCAATATGTCTAACATTCGTCAAAACCATCTGCACCAGACATATTTTAGAGTCAACCATATAGAAGCTATGTATATGAAAATATGCGAAGAAGGAAAAATGTCTCATATAGAGACGTTGAATTTATATTTTAAAGCGATTTTCCGCATTCATATTGGGGGTTATTGCAAATTACAAAAAATTCTGAAAATCCCCTCGAATAAAGGAAACATAAATGATTCTGGAGCATTTTCAACAAAATTAATTGGTATTTTGAACTAAATCTTCCAGCGGAATTTTTGTGTAATTTTATTAGATTTTTCGTTCCATGAAAATGAGGTTAACGATATCAAAAGAAATTTTAGAAGAATTGAATATTTCAAGGAAACAAATTTTTTCTGAAGGCGCTATTATGTTAAAAATAGATAAATTATGAACTACGCGTATATGAACCTTACGAAGAATTTTACTTAATCAGGTTATGATAGCGATTCAAATTACGGCATATCTTGTAAAAAAAAACCCATGAACATAAAATCCATACCCTTCACCTTCTTATCGATTTCAAGACCGCGTTCAATAGTATAGAGACAAGCTGTATAAAGCCATGTTTAGTTTTGGCTTCCCTACCCAGCATCCGCCTGTGCAGGATGAAAATGAAGAATGACGCAACTCTCTCTGGGTCGGTAAACACGTCCGGTCCCCACCTCATTGGACCGGACCGGACCTCTCGAACCGCAGCGTTACCGATAAGCGACTTTAGTCGCTATTAGCGACCTTTTTAAAGCCTTAGCGACCAAGCGACGACTTTTTATTCAAAGCGACCTTTTCGCCAATTTCATGATAGGGACCTTTTTTTCTTAAAATTTTATTTCTTTTTTGCAAGTGAAATAAAAAAAAAAAATTCATTGCAAATGAAATTGAAAAAAAAATGTCAACAAATTAAATAATGACGCAAGACGGCAAGAGTGCAGTAATCCGTCTAGTTTTTTTATTTTAATTTAAGTTTTAAATTTTGTTTCTTGCTTTTGTAACAGAAAATTACAAGTAAATAGACAAATGTTCAGGTGTGTTTTAAAAATTATTCTGAGCGCTCAGAACAAGCTTTGTTCAGATCAGAGGCTATTCAAAGCGTGCTCGAAATGTTCTGGCTCTGTTCAGAGCTTTTTTTCTGAGTTAAAAAAAAAACGCCTATCCATTAACTCATCAATTTCCATACCCACTACTTCAATTCAAACTCAAAGTCCATTACATTGCATGTGTGAAGGTAGCCCGACAATAAATTTTGGTGTTATAAAGCTTTACAGATGCAATTGTTGCTTCTGTAAAGCATTATAGAAGCAAAATTGTTAGTAGGGAGGTGTGTTTTTTTGAACTGCTTCCAATGAAGGTACGAAAAAAGTACAACCCTTTATTCAGAACTTCTTTGAATTGTTTTGTTTTAGTGTCTGACCAATTAGTCGAAGACTTCTTGACTCCTCCATTGTCGGCGTTGGGTCCAGCCGTCTTCTTCAGTTATACCATGAGTTGCGCTTTATGCTCACAATATTTAAAAGCAAGGAGCATAATAAAATTATATTTCCATTTAAAAATAAATTATTTGTTGAGTTTAAAAAACCTTCTGTTTGTTTTAATTTTTTTTTATAAATTGGTTGTCAAATGTCTTTCAAATCTAAACTCATTTTTGAATTGACACTTGACAGTCGAAATGAGATATTTCATAGTGAAAAACACTTTTTTGGTAATTTTCGAAATTATCTCATTTAGGCTGTAGTGAAAACTACGGTATAAAATGAAGACTGTTTTTTTTTTTTAGTTTCTAATTTTGTTATTTTGTTGTTGTTAATAAAAACTTTGTTTCAAGGCAACTTGTGTCTATTTTTCTATGTAAAACATATGAAAACGGTTTAGCGACTTTTTCGACAAAAAAGCGACTTTTTTTCAATTTTTTCAGATTAGCGACCTTTTTTTCTGAAAGCGACTTTTTTAGCGACCTTTCAAAAATTTTCAACGGTAACGCTGGCTCGAAGTAATGAAAAAGAAAATACATAGATTCGTTTTACCTTTAAGTAGGTACCTACTATTTTGCAAATTAGGAACAAAATCACTTTAGACAGTAAAGAGATATTTACAACAGTAAACCTAAATAATGTTTCACTAACCAAGTAAAAAAATTTGAATTAAATTTTGTCAATATTTAGGTAACCATTTCTTGCGACACATAAACATTTTTGTAAGTAGATATGCGATGACTAAATTCTGTCAAAATTTCTTTCAAGTTTTCATTTCACTAAGTCTTATAATGAGACTTATGTACATATTATGATAATGACACTTAAAAATAAATGACCACTTTAAAATAAAATTAGACGATAAGCAATATTTTAAGTAAAACCTATTAGTTTTTTCGCCACTAATAATGACGAAACACTTTAATTGCTTATTTTGACTATAAACCAAAAATGCATCATCAAATTCACTCAGTCCATTAATTAGTGACATTCATTGCAGATAAGGTCATCTTTGTGTCATTAAACACCTGATAAATATTTTTTTCTAATTTTTGTTTTTTTTTTACTTCAAATTACGTTGTCAGTTAAAATAAAAAATTCGTTAGTTAATCTCATGGGTAAAATTTCTAGGTGCGACGATGCTTGTCTTTTTTAAAATAGTTATCTTTGTGGCGTAGTAATTCTTGCATCAATTCAAGGTCATGAGAACATGATATTTTGAATATGGTTAGAGTGAAAAATGCGCCTTTAATTTGCTTTAACTGCGAATTTTGACTGTAAAATGTCGGTAATATATCATGACAACTATTGCTCTCAAGTGGAAAATAGAAACACACAAAAAAAAGTACAAAAAAAAAAATTATATTGAATTAATTACTGAATTGCGCTGCACCCTGTATTTTGTGATATGTGCTTGTTTGTAAACAGTGCGGTGCTTCGGATTAGAAACAGTTTAAAAAATTGTTTTTAGATAAATAGACTGAAAATCCTGATTGGCTGAAAAAATCTTCAATATTTTGTTTAAAAGTGAAACCAATCTCTCGTTGATTCATATTTGGGATTCGATAATAGAAGTTTTTTTAGCCTTTTTTTTTTAAGTTTTTCTGTCTTTCTTGGTATTTTCTTTCATAAAAAAACTTTCCAAAAATGTCCGAACTAGATTCTACTGAAACCAACTATTTTTTGTAAGACATCGAATTTTTTTTAAAAGGATTGTGTCAAATCCATTGAACCGGATTGTATATCTGTGCAAATCTACATTTCACGTCGACGTCAACGACGATGACGCGACGCACGGCAACATCCTACGCTCATTTGACACAACCAGCACAATATTTTTCGTGTGGCAATAAATTCACTCTAGAAGTTGCTCCTGCTCCCGGTTTTCTGTTTGTTTGGCCCTCAATTTGCTTTATTTTTTTGTTTTTTTCATTTTTCACCTCCCTCTCCTTTCTACCAAAGTCAGCATTTTTCCTGGCCGTTTAACGACTCTTAATCACGTATATATGACTGCCACACGAACTGTGAAAAATATGAAAATTTTTGGTGTGTTCGTTCGCGTTCGAAATTTATTACGACCGAGGTGAGTTATAAGCGGCCGCGATATTATTGTACTTTTAAATTGTTCATTTATCAAATCTCTTCTACTCCAGTTCTCATACTCGTAGTTCTGTTTGATTTAATGTTTTTAGGTTATTTGTAGAAGGTTTCTCTGGTTTCAGCTAAGCCCTAATAGGTAACAAACAAATAAATAATGTAAGCCTGGTTTAAAAGCTTAAAAGACAAGTTATTGAATATTATCAGAGCCAAGTCTATTAATAGACTTAACTATAAAACAATAAATAAATACGTGTGTTCGGGATAACCTATATTTTCAATTATTCGTTTGGCTTCTTGATTAAGTTCATATTGCTTGATTTTTTTTTATGGAAATTTGTATGAAAATAAAATTATTCTACCGAATGAAAGCGTTTTTTTTTTTTTGTCATGAATGGATTTTTATTTTTGTTTATCGACACGAATAATAAATAGAAATAAATTGAATTATTAATAATTCGGTTAAAGCAAGTTGCATGCTATGGCTTCAAAGGTACCTTTATCTATAGGTATAGGAATTTTCTTGTGTTCATTTTATTGCTATAGTTTAGTAATCAAATGAAACACGTCGATAAAGATCAACTTTATGACATAAAGTGTTTCATTATTTTTATTGATAATAATTTATTTAATCTAATGTACTCAATCCATACTAATAACTATTGTTTTGATTAATTTAAGTGGAGGGATATAAATTTAGCTTTTCATAGTTTTTTGTTGGTAGTTGGTATTTAGGTGCCACCTACTTAAATATTATTTTGGGAATAATAATAGTTGACAAGCAGAGGTTATAGATATTTATTATTAAAATTGCTGTTATTTTGGGGAAGGCGATAAGGAATTTGTTTAATTAAATAAATAAGCACATAAAAGTGTTGGTACATTAAAATATAAAGATGTATTCTTGTACTCTAGTAATGTCAATATTTGGGAGAAATTATTCAAGTCCATAGCTTTTCGAAGGCTTCATGCAATTTTAAAAGATGGTCTTACATACTTCGAAAGTTACCAAAATTATGCATCACTTCTCCATATTCTAAAAACCTGACGCACAATGATGTTTCATAATGGTGGCATATAAGTTCGTACGAAACTCAAGTTTGGATTGTTACTTTCTGTTAGAATAAATTACCAGAAAGTCATCTGAAATCCCAGAGATAAAAAAACTATAAAAACCTTTTTAAAAATTGTTTTCGTTCACTTATTTTCAAAAAACTGATAGGTTATAAACAGAAACAAACAAACTAGCGTTGCCAGGAAAAATAGCTTCATGAAGCCAGAACTGCGACCTTAAAATTTTTTGGATCAGACTTGTCTAATCCGTATATCCACCGATATATCCAAAAAGAATTTTTTTTTATAGCAACTCTCATACAAAAATCATTTTTTTTTTTTTTTCAAAAATCCCCAAAAATTATTTATTTTGTATTCAAACGGCCATCTTTTTTCCACCTCGAGAAATGGTTACAAACAAAAAATCGTAGTTTGTCCACCCTGCGTTTAAGAGATATTTAAAAAACAAATTTTCAAAATTCGCTACAAAAATTATGCACACACCACAGTGTATTTACTGAAAATTTCAAAATCCCCAAAAATTACTTTTTTTCAAAAATTCAATTTCTGTCGTTTTTCTACTTCAAGTTCTTTAGCAAAAATTGTCGTATGTTCACCCAACGCTTAGGAGATATTTAAAAACAAAAGTACTGAAAAAACAAAATCCCCTTCAATACACAAGTTACTTTTTTTTTACTTGCGATATATGTAGGTAGGTACTATGTATATATCAAGTTATGCATTCGTACAAAAAAAAAAGTTGAGATAACATTTTTCCATGACATTACGATGGTAGACAATGCCAAAAAAATGGGTCCCGGAAGTCCGTCTGTCTGTCTGTCTGTATAAGGAGCTACAGCCTAAACGAATGGACCGATTAAACTTGGTATGTAGCGTTATTTGGCGACTCTCCAGAGGAGTTTTTGGAATTAATTTTTTTGGACCAAAAATAACGGTACTTGTCATATACCGATTTTAGTAAAATTGAAATATCTCGAAAACGGCTCTAACGATTTTGTTTAAAAAATTCAAATGTTAGTTTTAAGCTAAGGTCTTCTATCTTTCAATGAAATAATTTTTTTTTGAAAATCATTATTAACGGTACCTGTCATAGAACCGTTTTCAAATCTGATTATCTCCGAAACTGCTTATTCGATTTCAACGAAACTTTTTATGAAGAAGCATTTATATAATTTAAATATAAGCTAAAAATAAAATTTTGAAAAAAATAATTTTTGGATTTTTAAAAAAATTTTGAAATTTTTTTTTTTGAAAAATCAAATTTTCGAAAACGGGACATTGAATTTTTTTGAAATTTCGTTTTTAGATGTTGATTAGTGATTTATACAGAATGGCATACCAATTTTATTTTAAAACTTTTTTCCAAAAAATTATTTATAAAAAATTAGTTTTTTAAAAAACGGCTCTAACGATTTTGAAAATTTTTTTTCTAAAAATGCATCTTAATATATCAATCAAAACTGCATACTTGTTTTGGAGGGCAATTTAATTTCAGATTTTATTTTTTTTTTATTCCAAATTTCTATATAAAAAGTCTTAAAAATTTAAGCAACTTTAACTCTAAGAGCAAGTTCGTGCGACCCAGTTGTGCATTTTATTTTTTTAATTTCTGTTGTTTGTCCACCTTGAGTTGTATTCGTGTACCAAAGAGCGTCGTTTTTCCACTCTACTTTTAGGAGATATTTAAAAAAAAAAAACAATAAATTTGTAATGAAAAATTCAAAGTCCCATAAAATCCGCAAAAATTATTTTTTTTTTTTAATTCAAATTTCTATCGTTTGTCTACCTCAAGTTCTATTCGTATACCCAATCATCGTTTGTTCACCCTACGTTTTAAAGATATTTAAAAAAAAAAACATATTTTGTACTGAAAAATCACAACAAAAATTACGCATACATCACAGTGTATCTACTGAAAGTTTCAAAATCCCTTAAAATTACTTTTTTTCAAAAATTCACTGATGTATCTTAGGCCTACATATATCTCTTCGAAATACATTATAGCTACATCAACGACTTCAAAAGCTCCGTGTCATTATATCTTACGGATACAGTTTTAGCATTTCTGAATTATTCCGACTACAAACATTATTTACCAATAGTTGAGGAGTTGAGGTCATTTGAACATTTAAAAATTGAATAACATATAGGTACCAGGTAGACACTCTGCTTAAATCAAAACTAATTTTTCTTTGTTTTGTTTTGTTCTTTCTTGTTAGCAAAATTTTCAATCTCTTAGAAAGTCTACATTTCCTCAACATACTCTTCTAACTTATTCCAACGAGTAATGCCTCATATATCATCGAGTGTTTTCATTCTAACAAATTGACAAGTGAAATTAGCTTAGTGCATTAGTGAACTGATTTTATCTACTATTTTTCTAGTATTTTAAAAGAATTTATGTTAGACTATCAGGCGACTGAATCCGGGATACCTAATAAATTAAAATTTTTAAAAAGAAAACTGCATAGTATATAATAATAAAACTATAAATAAAAATCTGAATCAATAAAATTTCTCTTAGCATTTTTTGTTTTCCTCACCTGCTCTGTTGTCATCATAAATTAATTTCAATTATACCTGTTTTTCATTCATATCTTAAGCACTTTAAAATCTTTATTTTCATCAATGCAATATATTCACACTTTGATTTCGATTTAATAAAATAGTAGGAGATACTAGGGTAACATTTGTATAGAAAAACTAAAACGCTTAAAATTGTTGTTGATCAATCTAAAACTTTCATCCAAACAAAAATTACACTTCATTTGAAAGTTCTTTTTTTTTTTTTTGATAATCTGGTTTGTTGAGTATTTTATATTTTTAACCAATATTTTGCTGGAATAATTAATCCTAACCAGATAATTTAGATTAGCTTACCCAATTTCCTATGCATCACAACATTCCCTTATTTGTTATTCTATTAACTCTATCACGTATAATTTCTATATCATTCTGTCATTTCTATAACTCTTATTATAATTTCAAAAAACATTTATGCAAATTTGTCACTGCATAATGTTTATAAAAATAGCAAAATGATAAAAATGCATTGCAGTCCACCAGAGACAGAGCTCAATCTAAAGGCCGTTCGTCAACAAATGCATGCAATATATAATTTTCTCATTTTATTTTTAAACACACACTTTATTTGCATTCAAAACAGATTAATGGCTATTTTCTGTGTTTGTAATAAATTATTTCAAAGTCCACAATGCGTAACTAATTAAATGGACCAACAACACAAACGGTGTGACGCGACGGACGCAGCGCGTTTTCTATGAATGAAGTGGAAATAAGCGATAAAGTGTCGTTTGTATAGTGTCATGTGTCAGAAATATGAAGACACATGTTCGATTCAGCAAATAAAATGCATTCACAGAGTACAACACAAAAATTTCAGACACAAAAATAGGAATAATAAAAAAAGTTGGTAACCATTTTAAAGAAAAGGTAAATCACAAACAATTGAAAATAACAGCAAGTTTTCAAAAAATTGATTTTTCAAAAACTTTGCACGATAGAGCCATTCTAATGCTAGATTTATATTAAGAAGGTCAAAGGCCATTAGAATAGTATAACTTGCTTTCCATGGAAAAAATATTTCTCGTCAATATATTACTGTCATTTACGGAAAAATCGATCTTAAAAAATCGTGTTTTTGATTTTTTTTTTTCAATTTTTCTCAATATTTACTAAAACAAAAGTATAGTTTTTCTTCATAACTTTTTATAAAAAAGTTTTAATCTAAATAACTGCATTCAAAACTTTTCAAAAATCAAAAATTTTTTCGGTAACTTTATTGATTGAAAAATAAGACATTTTTTTAAAAATAAAATCAATCGTCAATAACACAAAAATTTACTTTTTGCTAAAAAAAAAAAAAACATTTAAAAAATCGTAAAAAAACATAACAAATTGATTTTTAAACAGGGTTTGTTAAAATGCAAAAAATCATATTTTAGCATTTTTAACAATATTTTTGAGGTTATACAGGGTGTCCCAAACTTGATGGATCAAACGAAATATGCTGATAGGCCAACTTAAGGCCTCTCAGAATTTGGTAACTTGTTCATTCCAAATCCTTACGGTTTTCGATTAAATGCATTTTTTGTGAAATTTCGAAAAATCCCTACTTGGCAACAGTATTTTGCTTCCTCCGCCCAGGGGTAAAACAATGGTTTGAGTAAAAGTTGTAGACATTTTTACTATCTACAACTTTTTCATTCAACTTTTGTGATAGGAGGTCTACTTTTCACAGAAATCGTAAAAAACCACGATTTTCGACACCCACAACGCTAACGCACCCCCTTTCCCCCAATTTGTTTGTGGGCAATATATTTTTCCACTTTCATTTGCCATTTATTATAAATTTTCCTGCTAATCTTTTTTTTTTTTTTTCAAAAATTACTGGCACTTGTCTAATGGACTAAAAATTCATTAAGACTTAAAATAAATAGAAATTAAATATTTGATGTACATAATATACAGTCTACTCCCTCTTTAGTCCAACTCCCTCTAAGTCGAACTTTTTCACCATTTTTAATGAACAATTTTGAAGAAAAAATATTAAATAAATCCCTCTAACTCGAACCGATTTTCGAGTCCCGTGAAAGTTCGACTTAGAGTGAATCGATTGTATATAAAATTATAATAATAGTATATTATAATATGTGGATATTATTGAAAAACAACTTACTTTCTATACGTGCGCTTCCTGAAAATTCCAAACATGATGCTTCCACACACTCACGAATAATTCACCAAAAAAAAAACGAAAAAAAAAAAAATAACAAAATAAACTAAAAAACCGAATATTCAAAAATGCTTTTTCTTCATTCCATTCCACGAATTTGAAGAAAATGCACAAAGACGAAAAATATTCGACTCTGTTTTTTTTTTTACACCTTTCAACACATCCAAATAACGTCAAGATGAATAATGACGAAACTTCTTACAAACTTGAAAAATTAACAAACAAAAAAAATAATAAAAAGAAAGAAAAATGAGCTTATCTAGATTTTCCCGCACTTTTCACTATTTTTTTTTTTTAATATTTTATTTAACACTTTAATCAAGATTAATGATTTTTTTTTTGTATTATTTTCTATTTGAAGTAATAAAAATCGTTTAGTTTCTCGCGCTTGTAATTAAAAATTATTTTTTTTTTAATTTCTTTTACAATTTTTTTATTTTTAACACTTAAAAATTTTTGGTCACATCAAACTGAGCACTGCTATGATGATGATGATTCCTTGTTTTTGTTGTTGTCCCAAAGGGGGGCCGAGTGTGATGTAATCATACATTACACCCTTTTTACGTTTGTCATTACTTTTGTTTTTAGGTTCTTCCGTTATTCGCTCTCACACAAACTCCGACACAATCATTTATCTTTTTGTATTCACTCTTTTTTTTTATGATTTTTCAAAAGAAAGACAAATTAAAAATGAACTAAAAGCAAATAAGAGCACACACGACTACGAAGACGGGCGGAAATGTTAAGGCTCTGAAAACTTAAAGATTGCATCAAAAACGAGGAGTTAAGTCGGGTTTTATTGTGTTGCTCGGGAAGTTACAGAACGGTGGAAGAAGAAGAGTATCTGCAGTGTCTTTTTATATTTTTTTTGTTGCTTTTTTTGTTTCAAAAGTAATGCATCTGTAACGAGAAAGAACAAAAGAGAATTTGAAGAAAATTAAAATTTATTACATTTTTTATGGAATTTGTTTTAAGTATTTTTGTTGTTTTTGCTACCTTTTTTTTAGAAAGAATTGAAGTAAATATCATTCCACAGACAAAACAAAAATATTTTCTTCCCAAAACAAACAAAACAACAAACAAAAAACCGGGAAAAATGGCCAAAAACCATAGATGGAGATATAGTGCACCATGTGGAGGATTTTGTCAGTAATGGCAAACACACGGTTTGCGTACCATTTTTGGGATGATTTTTGTTTTAACTGGTTTTAATTTTGTAGTAGTTTTGTTACATTAGGAGGAGGAAAGAGTTATTTAATTAATTTATTAAATCAATGAATCAAAAAAAATAGTCGAAAGCTAGGTTGATTTGCTTATGTTGATTTTTCTTCCATGAATAATTTGATACAAAATTTAAGATATAATATTTCGATTTAAAATTTAATTTCCCACAAAAAGTTACTCAAGTAAAATTTTCAAATTCAGCTTGGTTTTCGAGTTATGTCAAAAATACTAAAAACTTGATTAATACTCACGAAAAATGGGTTGGCCAGCCCTGATAAATAGTAAAACGAAACATTTTGCGACCCCAAAAGACGTAAACATCAGCGTTCCTCTAAGCCACTTATGAATGGAGCATTTCTACGATAGAAAAAAAGAGAGGGGCTCAATGGAAAGGGGGAGTTTACTTGCATAGTCAAAGTAAAGGAAAGGTCTACCATGGAGAGACCAAGAGTTATGGTTATGATTACGATGAATTAATGTGTGACGCGATGCTGAACACTTGGGCATGATGCATCAACACACTCATATATACAAGTACACATCCATTATATATATTTTTGGAGAGTTTTTCCTGGATGTTTTATATTTTCTAGCTTTTTTTTTTTGTATCTATCTATCTCAATATACAGACACTAGATATTTTTGTCTGGAAGAAAATGAAAAGGGGCGTCTGATGTCCATTGAAAATGTAGCATATTAAAATATTATATGTGTACATTGGAATAGAAGACGAAAAAACATGCATATAGAACGATATATAGAATATAGATACTAAGTTGCAGATAAGAGAGGAGACCATGTTTTTTTTTTTTAAAGATAAAATCACACAAAATCAACCGGCCACATCTGTGCAAGGGTTGTTAGTTGTTACTGTTTTTTGACTTCATATATGGAATCAGGTTTTTATTTTTATTTCTTTTGATTTTCATTTTTATTTTTTGGGAGGATATGGTTATTGAAATGGACATGGAAGTTCTTTTATCTTGTTAAATGAAGATGAAAACGTATGAATATGTGAAATGGGGTTAAAAAGAAAAATGGTTTATTTAAGTGTTTTTAAAGCTTTTTCGAACCCGGAAAGTGAAAGAAAATTATTTATTTAGCAAAATACGGTTCTTAGAAGATTTTTAATTGGAATAAATCTGATTTACAAGCAAATTTACAGTTTGTCATCTTTAAGGAAAGTGTATCTAAGCAAATTGATGTTTTATTTCGAGTTCCACAAGGAAGCGATATTGGACCACTTTTTTTTTCATTTGATTGCCTTGCATCATTTTTGTTGGTTCTTTAAAATGATTTTGTTGAAAACAAAAAGTTCAAGAACAAACTTTTAAAAATCTATCTATTAGAAACTTTTTTCACTGCAGCAGTCTATTGGGTATAACTTTTGAAAATTTCAAACTTTAAGTCACATCTGTGTATGACAGGTATAAAGAGAAAAAAAAAACATAAAATCATAACTGCAACTGCAATCTCCTCCTTTGACTCTAGCAGCAATTCTTATAATAACAACTTTGTCCAAAAGAAATACGGAGTTAATAATATCACATCACAACCATTAAATTTGTCTAGACATATAGAGTGTCCCATATGCCCTCCTCTTTTTTTTTTTTTTTCAAAAAAGGGTTATAGAGCTCTTAAAAATAAAACTGAAAAAATAAAGAAAGTATATATTGCCTGAGAAGCATTTTGCTTTTATATGTACATTTGCATTCAAAGGACATTGGATAATTTTCCCTTTTACCATTAAAAAAGTAATATAAACTTCTTTGAGTCCTTTCACACATATAAAAGAGTAGTACATCACGTTAACACTTTATAGTAAATGTATATATTCATATAAAGCTATATCATGCATTTCTATATTTATTTTATATATTCCCTTCAAAGTTTGATGAACGACTATGAGTTGCTAGCAGTACGAATTTATGAATTCACTTTGAGTGAAAGTTGTTTTTATATGGAAAAATAATATTTTGTAGATGTGTTTATTGGACGACGGACGAGACTTTGTGTATAGAGCAAAAGCTTCATGGTAAGTCATTATAATAGGTTCCTGTTATTACTTTTGTAATAATTGGTTTTAATTACATCCTTTGGTTTTTAGAAAGGTTTTCTTTTTCAATTTTTTTTGTTTCGACTTTTTTTTTTCTGAGCTAATTAGAGGTTTACTTTATCCTAGAAAGGGAATGAAAGCATGGATTTTGTTATTTGCTATTTGTTTACCGATTCAAAGAACTGGCCAAAATATACTTTGGACAGAATCGTTTGTAGCAATACAAGGTGTAAAAACACGAGAAAAACATACAATTTTAACATTATAAAAATAATTAATTTTCTTCCATTCTATTATGCCATGATTATTAAATTGATAAATAAGGTAAGTTTTAAATTTAAGAAATAAAAAACTCACCATTTTTATAAAAAAAGTTTTTACCTCTCACAGAACCGTTTTTTTCGAAATCTCATTTTCTCCCAAACGATTAATTTCAGCGAATTTTTTTAAGCAAAAGCACCTATGTATAGTTTTTATATAATTCGAAAATAAAATTTTGAAAAAAATTATTTTGAAATTTTTTTTTTGAAAAATCTAATTTTCGAAAACTGGATAATGAATTTTTTGAAATCTTATTTTTATGTATTGATTAAAGCCTGAACTACATCGAAACACAAAGTGAAAAAAGTTTCTAATTTTTCAAACAATTTATATTTTTAAATGTCACATTAATAAATTTTGTTTTTGTTATTTTGTACTTTTGTTTACTTTTTATACCTTTTTTGCTTTTGTGTTTTGATGTAGTTCTAGCTTAATAATAATTGCTAAAAAATTTTAGAATACCATTTTTATTTTAAGCCTATTTTTTAAATTATTTATAAAAGATACTTTTTTTTTTTAAACCGCTTTAACGATTTTCATATTTTTTTTTTCTAAAAATGCATCTTTATAAAAGAAATTAAACCACATACTTTTTTTGGAGCTCAATTCCATTCAAAGAGATATTTTTTTTATTTCTATATATCAAATTTATTTATATCATTTATCAAATTGGTATGAAAGTCTTAAGGATTTTGATAACTTGAAATCTAAGAGAGTCGTGCATTTTTGTATAAAAAATGTCTTGGTGTTGAAATATTCATTGCTTCATTTGATACAAAAATAAAACCTACGACTCTGGGACGCAAGAAGTTGACTTTTGATTTTTTAAATTATGTGACTGCAGGTTTTGAACAAATTTTATTGAGAAATATAACGTCGGCCTCATAAGGAAACCTCGTAACTCCCAAAATCAAAATTTTTCAGGAGAGACAAAAGAGTAGAGAAACAACAGAGTAGTTGGGAGTAAAGTAAGAATTTGAATTTAAGTCTATTTAGAGTTTTCGGAATGACTTCAAATTTTCTGGGTAGCTCCGCTGACATATTTTCTAAAAAATGGCATTCAAAAGTCGTTTTCGAAAAAAAGTGGAGTTACGAACGAGGTTTCTTTATGAGACCGACGATAAGCGAAAAATCAAAATTATGCGAATTTAAGCAAAAAGCAATAACGCGATTTTTCAGTTTGCTGTATCGGAGTTGTAGGAAAAATAATTATGTATAGGTAATTTGTTTTGAAAATAATTTTTTTTATGTACGGGTAAAAACTTTTTTTTTTTGTTTTCATTTGCATAATTTTTCATATTATAAAAATTGTAGTTGTATAGAGTAAGACTTATGAAGATTGTATAGATTATTCAAACCAAGGTTATACATCTAGAAACTGAAGCTTATAACAACCTTAAACATAATTGCTCTTAAACAAGAAAAAAACACACTCAGCTTTTCTAACACTTTTGTTATAATACATGATCAAAACAGGCTTCAGTTTTTAGACATGTTCAGGATTATTGTTTCGTCATAAAATTCTGAAAAGTTTAAAAAAAATAGTGAAAGAAAGCTAATTTCCAACAAGTCCAGCCAGGTAAAAATAAAAAATAAAGGGTTTTTTTTTTTTTTTTGAAAAAAAAAATGGCTTTAGTTTTTTTGTTCTCAAATTTCAAAAGTATGACCTTATATGCGGTATTACATTTTTTTAAAGCCAATCTTGAAGATAAAAACAGTTTATAACTTGTTAAGAAAATAAGCAAACTATATCTCATCGTCGTTAAAATAAAAATGAATTGTAGGTAAATATTGACGATTTTACAAAATAACATCAGTGTCCTACCATTCAGGACTTTTAAAACTTGGAAATATTTTTTTTTGATGTACCTAAATCATATGTGTGGTTAAAGAGATATTAGAACTTAAAGGACATTCAATTAATTGCTTTCAAATGAAAGATAGTTTCATACAAATTTAGCCTCGTTAGGTGCATGCAAACATGCAACATTTTGAATAAGATTTGCATGTCATGTGAGCAATTTTTTGGCGCATGTTACAAAAGTCGTAAATTGTGTCTATGCCGCAAATTTAAGTGACGTCAGTGTTGCGTGTACATTCTGCTCATACTCATTCGTGATCATAAACAAAATTGTGACCAAATTGACTTGACCATTGGTTTAACAGATGGGCATTTTTCAGTTATTATCATTATTTTTTTTTTATCACATTTACAATGCAAGTCATAAAGTACTTGACCTCTTTGTAACCCGCAGCACCTGTTCGCATGCCTGATTCTCTGATAAAGACAAAAAAAAAAACCAACACCTCAACAATAGATTTCATTTAAACAACTTCCATGAATGCAAAATAAAATATTAATCTTTCAATTATAAATCCCATTTCCCATTCTATAAAATAAAATAAAAAGAGACACCCAAAGTAAGTAACATCTTACTATTAAAATGCCATAAAAATGCAAATTAGTAAAAAAAAATAAAAAAAAAATTCCTCGTCATTTCTTCATGATTGTCGTTGTCGTCGTCATCGTGTTGTCCATTCACAACACGTTTCATAAAAATAAAAACTTCATTCATTTCAAATCCGACAACAAACCAATTTCATTCAGAGAAAAAATATAAAAAATACAAAAAAAAAAAAAAAACAATTGAAGAGAGAAAATATGTGAAAAATGTTAACCCAGCAACTTGCAACTTGCAACTGATAGCCCCGAAGCCCCATTCAACACAAAACAACAAAACAGATCCGTTCTTCTATACAACACAAAAATAAATATGTTTACCTACGAGCACTATGTCTCTGTTAAAATATTTAAACATGAATTCAGCATACCAAGCGACTTCATTCCTTCAAAAAAATCTACAAGTAAAAGCCAAACAACACAACTGGTATCTCATTGTACTATAGAGTCAACTTTACGAGTATGTGCAGTAGGAAAAACCAGTAAAGAAAAACACTAAACTTTTCTGATATTTAACAAACAAATAAAACAAACGACATTTTCAAAAAAAAAAAAAAATAATTTTGCTGGTTTCATGTTATTTCCACTTGGCTCAGCCACCTTGCAACAAATAACGCATTTTTGCAAAAAATACAAAAAAAACAACAAAAATATCAGCGAAAAAACATAAAGGGGCTTAGACCTCGCGTCAAGACCTCGCTGTTTTGTGCAAATATTATGCAGGTACATGCGTCCGCTCGCTATAAGCAAACGGATGTGCTGGCAAAGCTTGCAATTGCAACTGCCAGCATACAAAAAATGCGAAGCGAAGAACAACACACAAAAACTTATGTAACATTCAGTCGAAACATGATACCTTGCTGGCTCTTGCTGCTCTCTGCCATACGAAACCAGGTTAAGAGATTTTTTGGTTTCAGGCTACGGATGGCATATTAGCCAGGAAGTTGTTCTCAAACACACACGAACGCCCACAAGATGCACGACTTTTAGTGCGGCGGGCGGGCGTTTTTATCTCCTTTGGCTTGTATTTTTTTGTTTTTTCGTCATCGGCCGATCTGATGAAGTATTTGTTTCATGCCACGGAATGGTATATTTTTCGTGTACGTGGTGGATATATGGATAACTTCAGGTCTGTCCCAAGAGAGTGTGGCCCAGATTTGTCGAATGGGCTCCTCTGCATTATTATGGCCAAGGAAATAGATAGTACAACTTTGGATCGTTGTCGATTTTTTTAACACCCAGAAAAAAGCAGCGCGCAATAGAAAGATTGCATGACCTGGATTATTGTTCTTCGACTTCCTACCTCCAGGCTTCAAGTATTAAATTTACCTCGCCTCTGCATTTATTATAGCAGCCAACCATGCATTAAACCCCCCTCGTACTTTCAAGAAGAATGTTTGATACTTTTTTTGTGGACTATTTTTGTCCAACATGCCAATTGAGAGCCATTAGTGTGCGCTAAAGGGGTACCCCACTTCTTCGAAAATCCTAAAAACAAATCTATTTTTGCTCCTCACTTAAAAGGCCAAAACTATAAATGTAGTGCAGATAGATACAAGCTAAGTGCTACCGGTATATAGCTCACACTTTAGTTGATATACAGTGTACCCGTATAAGACTCGTATAAGACTTGTATAGTGAAGGATACCAGGAGAAACGATTACCGCTTTGATTGTTTCACTTATTTTTGGAGAATTTTGTTATTTATCGAGACATAATGGTGCTGCATACTGAGGTCAGAAGTCAAGAGGAACACATTACCTCTACCTCCTACTTCGAATGGAATAGATTGCTCTGCTTTATTACCAACAAAGTGATTGAAACCAGACCATTTACGAATGTATATATTTGTATATCCCCTCACAGTGACTACTAAGTGGCACTAATGTATCTCTATCTTCTATTTGTTCGCATTTTAAGTAATTAATAAAATTCAATTTTTCTAATGATGCCCATGATGCTGCTGAAGATTCTTGGAGGATTTTTTTTTTGTCTTCTTTTTTGGAATAACTTATGCGGAACTTTTTAGTTGATTTACTTAATAGCGACAAAAGAAGAGAAGAAAATATAATTTGGAAAAGTGTAGATATCTGTGTTTTTGAGAGTTTCGGTGCATAAATTTATTGAATTTCGTCTATGAGCCAAAAAAGAATTCAAATTATGTTTTTTTGGATAAACAAATTTTGGAGTGAAGTTGAAGTTTTTTTTTTTTGCTAATTAAAAGTGGAGCCAACTGGGCAAATTATGAATTCGATAAAAACAGAAGGTTCTGAATAGACAGGAAGTTGTTGTACGTTGAGTTTTAAGTTTTTTTTTGTTTTACTGTGATGTCGATAAGAAGATATGCAGAAAATTATAGACATCTTATAAGTCACAAAAACTGTCACCAAAATGTTAAAAATATACGATTGATTTTTTTCTGTGTCGACTCAGGGGCGAATCTCTAAGTTAAATAGTGTAATCATTTTGAAAACTGAACTTGGCTCATGATTTCTGATAAATACCATCAAATAAGAAATTTAGTTGTATCTATTGGCAGGGTTCAAATCAAACCAACATGTCAGAAGTATAATCTTCTACCTCACAATGTTTTCAATTATTTCAATTCAATTTCAAATCGAACTACTTAGAAGGTTACTAAAGAATATTGGACGAGCGAATGTAAAATTTTGCAAGAGAATATTTTGCCAAACGCCATTTTCGATTTATTTATTTATTTATTTATTTTTTTTTTGATAATGCTCAGTATATATTATCAAGACTTCCGTCGATCCAGAAAACGGTCTGTATCGAGCTACAGGAAAAGTAATTTCGTCAAGCTCAATGAGGAAAAGTCTCACTGAAGATTTAGAAAACTCAGGCCGGTACTGAAGCTGGATTTTTCAAAAATAGTTAGAAAAAAACGATTTATCTTTGCTCAATTAGGCTGAAGAAATGTGGACCGATGTGATCTTTTCCGACGAATCAAACCCATTTGGAAGGGGAACTCAATCAACTTGGGGTTCGAAACTGGAATCAGGTAAGTAAAGATAGAGCTGGCTGGAGAAACTTATTGATTGAAACAATGGATTGTAATTAATAGTAAGTAAGCAAGTATTGGTTCTGGTGAATTTTGAAATTGAAGATAGGATTCCAAACTCAAGTCATAATTCTAAATCTATTTTCCTGTTTCGAAAATGGTTTGAATATTCTCAGAAAATTTGGGCATTCATGATACTGAAGTAGTTTTTTACGGCATTGCTTATTTTGGTATTTTCATGTCGTCCGTTGAGACAGATAGAAAAATTACGGCATTGCACAAGTTTTTGGAAAACCGTTTTAGTGATTTTATTTTTTTGACAAAAATTTTTCACCGTTCGACATTTTCAAGGCAACTACAAAAATATTAAGATTTCTAGTAGAATCATTGTTTCAAAGCCACAATCACAATTAATATCATTGTGAACTACCATACCTTTAAAAAGAGTAGGTATTTCTAACATAACACGTATTTACTTTTCAAATGACCTTCAGAAGCTCAAGGTTCACTATAAGGAATACCTTGAGCATACATCAAATGTTGATCTAGTTTTATTTCCGTTTGATATCAAAACAACTTATATGCCCATATGTCATTTCGTCCTTAAAACCACACAGCTCAGAGCCTATTCCACAAACATCAACTAATTCATTCGAAAGCACCAATTACCCTTGTAGGCAATTAACCCAAAAAATAAATAAGCAAAATAATATATTACCATTTTACACACACATGACCACATGAAACGCGAATCTGCCATTGCGGTTAACCTAAAAAAATTGATTTTTGATAGTATGAATGTCTTTATTTTTAGCAAAAACCACCCAAACCTTTAGTAAGCTCGGAATTTCCTTTATTTATAATAATATCCTTTCAGCGGAATCCTACTCATATGAAATGATATTCATTTTCCCAGAGCGAATATATTAAAGACAGAGTAGAGAATGGTATGTCATACCGTTATTCATTGTCATATTCACATATTTCTGGCCAAATAAGCCGTTCCACCACGAAACCACTGACAGAAAACCAAACAGACAACAAAAAAGTAAAAAGGAAGAAAGAAAAACAGACATTATCCTTCCCAAAAAAAAAAAGAAAAGAGACAGGATAGCAATGAATGAAATTTATGAACGACGAAAACCAATAAAGCCCAACTGCCAACCATTAGGGAATATAGTTTCAGTCAGCAGAGTCAGAAAGACAAGCCGCCCACTCATATCTGAATTATAAGCATAACAAACGCACCCTATACACATTCCGGGGAATGCCAGTCGAGGAGCATGTGATGTATCAAATTCTGGTATCAGCCAGCCGGGACACGGGTATAAGGTTGATAACAAAACACACACACGTCCTTGTGTCCTGGAGATCCTTAAATCGAGAAAAACAGTCGAAAATTATTATTTAAATTCAACCCAGTCAACGTGACATATAAACTAGAGAGCCTTTTTGGAGCCATATCACATCTTCCTCGAGTAGGTACCTATACCAGTCTATATGTGTGTGTTTGTGTGAAATGTGAATTTACAATATACGCGCTCATATAATAATCATAAAAGATTTATGCATTCGTGTTGAGAGATAACATGTCTAGATACATTTCATTTTGTATCTCATAAATGTCAACTTGGCTCAGTTCTTCGTTCAAGCTTAGAATATAGTTTCTTGTCAGCCTTAACACCCGCCATATTATTCCATGAGGCTCTCCTCTCGCTCTTGGTAGTCTTTCAAAAGAGCACATAGTTTGTTTAATTTATACTCACTTTTTGTATGAAATATGAGATTGTTTGTGAAATGTTGTTTTTAGTTTAGTATTGAGAGGAAAAAAGGGGGAGTCGTAGGGATTGTATTTGAGGTCGGGTGTATTTATAAGGATGGTTGATAATGGTAGAAAAGAGTTTACAAACTGATAAGATCACATTTAGTCGGGACACAAAGTTATTTATTTCCCTACGTGGCATGACGGCTTTGAAGGATACGTGCTTGTTTATAATAAGATAAGCGACGAACCTTTGACACGAAATTTTATGTTATTTTTAAACATGATATTTTATAGGAGTTTATGTTTGAGATGCGTATAAGTGATATAGTTGTTATAAAGTTTTTTTCAAATATGAAATTTTTGCTCTGTTTAGTGACATAGTTAAATGATGAAAGGGAACTTTTGACTTGAAACTTTTAAGTATCATATTCTAGATCGTATTTATTTTATCATTGTATTTATTTTTTCATATATGAGTCCTTGATTGTGGGTTTTTTTTTTAAGCTGTAGTCTTAGTACCCTATTAGACTATTGCTCTATGTTATGGGTCGAAAATCATGCAGGAAATAGATGTCGTTGTCCGAATTATTAAAAATTCAACTTTATGATAAAAAAAAGTTTTATATTATGTGTTTCCAAGTCATTATGTATGTTTTGGGTAATAGTATATAATAATGAGTTTTTGAAATCACTAATTTTTCATGAAGAAAGCATAACAAAATTAACTTTTTCTCTTCTACCAACATTTTGTCAATGTTTTTACCTGACAACCTACTACAAATTTTAAACTTTTTGAAAGCTTATTTTTTAATCTAAAAATATATACCACAATCATTTCTGTACAACATCTAAAAAAAGAATTGGAATTTTTTTAATGCAATCAGTTTTCATAAATATAAATAAAATAAACCTGTTTTCCTTCCATTAACCTTTTGCCTATTTTTTATTTTATATTATACTGCCTATAACCTCGTAAAGGCCCTAACTACAAAGTTTTCGATTTTGATTTTTTGCATATTTGGAGTAAGGTCATTGTTCCTGATTTATTCTAATTTATTTTTTTTAGCCTAAGTTTAAAAAAAAAAAAAAATCATGTGTGCAATTCACACGTGGTAGAAGTGAAACCTTAAGAAAAAATCTACCTATTTTTATTTTTATTCTATCACCTTCAAATCCATGTTTTTTATATGACAACCTATATAAATTTTATATCATCTGAAAGCTTATTGTCTAAGCTCAAAATATATATATCGATCAGGTCTATGAGACATCTACAAAAAGCGCTAGAATTTTTCGAACTCGATCAATTTCCATAAAAAAAAGCGAAAAAACACGTATTTTTGTCTTCTCACGCTATTAAATCCATTTTTTTCCCTAACAACCTATACGAATTTTTACACCATCTGAAAGCTTATTGTCTTAGCTTAAAATATATATATTGATCAGGTGTATAAGACATCTACAAAAAGAGCTAGAATTTTTTAAACTCGATGAAATTTCATCCAAAGAGCAAAAAAAAACATTGATTTTTATGTTCTCATGCTATTAAATCAATTTTTTTGTTTGACAACCTATACAAAATTTTATATCATGTGAAAGCTTATTGTTTCACCTTGTATAATGATGTATAAATCTTATTTCAAAGATGTCTACAAGAGAAGTTAGAATTTTTTAAAGTCAACCATGTCGAATTTCCAGACTGAGATTACGGTACTTCCTACACTGGTAGCTGGTCATAGCCAACAGATCTCCATAGTCCATAGGTGTTTTGAGGTATTTTTAAATTTTTTTCAATTTAAGATTGTGTAACTTGTAGAGCACGTAACGTTATGTGTGATATATCAAATAAAAGGTTATGTTATCAGCATGCGTATTAAAGTTAAATCAAATTTGTATGTGCACTAGATCAAAAGATATAACGTGTGTTGGAAAAGAATATCTTTTTACCGTTATCTCCGAATTTTGAATATGAAATTAATTGAAATTTTGTACAATTATAATTTACTTAATTACCTATCTACAGTACAAATTTCATTCATCTATCTATTAAAACAAAAAAGTTATAACAAGTTGAAGTCGTGTCGCGTTTTCGTTTCATCTTGTTTCAAATCACTACGATACTAAAGAAGTTTTCACTTCAAAAAGTCAGAAAATTCCAAATATTTTTGAAAGTTTTTTTCATTTTTATATGCAAATTGCGGTATTTGATTTTCTGTTTTCCTCTATAACTCAGAAGTATACAAAATGTAGTTAGGGCCTTTACGAGATTATGGGCAGTATAGGAAAGCTTATTTTTTCAACTATATTAATAATGCTACAATCATAAATGTTCGACACCTGCAAAAAAAGTTTTTTTCTTCGGAAGTAGGAATTAATAATCCACACATAAAAATAAAACTTCAAACAAAAAACTATTGATCCGTTTAAAAAAAAATTTATACAGGGTGTCCCAAAAGTAATGGATCAAATGAAGTATGCTGATAGGGGATCTTAAGGGCTCTCAGAATTTGGTAACTTGTTAATCCCAAATCCTTACGGTTTTCGATTTAATGCAATTCTTGTGAAATTTCGAAAAATCCCTACTTTGCAACAGTATTTTGCTTCCTACGCCCATTATTGATTTTTGTGTTTCACAATTCTTTTACAAAAATATTGCCAAATAATTAGGAACAATTAATTAATCAAAATATTTTTTATTCCATACGCCATTTCGCTGCAAATTAACTAACAGTTTCAAGTTTTATAAAAAATCAGTTTCTTACTTTTTTTTAGATCAACACTGTTAAAAAAATTTGTACGGTGTGAGAATGGTTTATTATTTTAAAAAGTTGCCCTGTTATTGTAGCTTTCAAAAAAGTATAAAAATTCCCAAAGTTGCAGTTAGATCGCAAAATATTACAATTTTAATTTAACAAAACAGGGTTTTTCAGAACAAAAAACAACCAAAAATAAACACATTTTTTCGAACTGTTATTTGTTTATTTTTCTTTGAACAAAAGCCTCAATTTTTGTTTGTATTTTTGCTCTGAAAACCCCTGTTTTGTTAAATTAAAATTGTAATATTTTGCGATCTAACTGCAACTTTGGGAATTTTTATTTTTTTTATCAGCATACTTCGTTTGATCCATTACTTTTGGGACACCCTGTATAACAAACAAAATTCACCTTTTTTTTGTAAGTTCAATATTCATTTTTAAATAAGCGTTACTTTATCGTTTTCGTACAAAAATATTCAGTTGAATGATTTAAAAGAAAATCAGAAACAAAGAAAAAATAATGATTCAAAAAATATTTTTTTTTTTTGGTTTCAAAAGAAGGAATTTTTTTTTTTGTCCATTCTGTATGAGTTTAAAAAATTCTGTGGGTAGGTTGACAACTTTAGTCTTAAAATGCATTTCGAAATTCTTTAACTTTCTCACAGACCTCCAAAGCAATGCCACCGACAAAAACATCTCCAAATTATCTGTAGGGAACCTTAATTGGTTAAATATTTACTTAAGAAATAGAGAACCGACACGAGTTCTTGCCATCAACAATTACAACGCTAGTATTTATTATCTTTTTAAAGGCCAAACAGATTTGTTAGATGACAAACTCAAAAAAAATTACTTAAAGTACCTACCTTCGAAGAAGAATAAACAAATCCGCCAGTTAAACGAAAATTGTATCAAATTTATTTAATCTAATATCCAATTACCACTTTTATTTACCCAAAAAAACATTGTTTATTTTTGTTTAGTCTTTCAAAAAAAAAAAATTAGACGACAGTAAACAAACCGCCAGAGGTCTTTTAAAGAAAAATCCATTGTTTGAATCGTTTCTTTGCGTGTGAACTTCAAATAAAACGTCATGAAACTTAAATCCAGCCTCCATCTACCAGATAACTATCAAACCCAGGTGCTGTAGCATATACAAAAACATCAACTGACATTGACTAGTTGCTCATTTCATGAGCTTTAAGATAAAATTTTCATTGATGATAGAAGCATTTTGTAGCGATCTATTGTTAAACCTACACCAAACCACTTTGTTGTAAACTAAAATGAATTACCACGATCTAATCGGTGGCGGTTGACCATGGTGTGATATAGTGACCGAACCCCCATAAACCTTTTGGACTGAATTAACCATTGAAGCCTCATCTTTGAAGAGAAGAGTTATCAAAAAGAATAGGTAACCTAACTTTCAATGGTTTTGATATGTCATTAATTTCACTTAGAGTCGATATTTTGAATGCACTTTAATAATCTTCTATCCCATACACAAAAAGCCCTCAACATGACATAATTTACACTCATTCAGTGATAACTCATCCGAAGGCAATTAGAGTCAGTAAACCATAACTCTTCAAAATGCAAGAGAGCACTAATCAAATCACATTTGCTCCAGTTAAAAGCATTCAACGATAAACCAAACAATATATCCCCCTCCTCCCACAATTCCCCCCCAACAGAGAATATATAGGTTTCATTCCATGCAATCAAACCCGACAACAAACCAACCAACAACATATCGAATCAAAACAAATAACTTAACAACTGGGTCATCAGAGTTCAAAATATATATTTTTTTTCTTTTCTTTTTTAACTCTGATTGTGAGTTAAAATAATAAAAAATTAGAAAAAAAAAAAGGAATATTAGATTACAAATAGAATGAAAACCCCTTCGGTGTTTGCTGAGCAGATACACATTTCAGTCTTGATTGTTATTTTATAGTTGCGGTGTTTTGATATCAAAACACAAAACTCTTTAGAATCAGAATAGAACCCCCGCCACAGTTGAGAATATGTGTGCGGTTATGAAGTGACGATGATCTGTCCCGGGAATCACTTAAAGTTTTTGCCTTCTTCCCCAAAAAGATAATGGAAATCTGATAGCTTCACAGTCTTTGGAAGTTGTGTGTACTCTTCTTTAAAGACGCCTTTTTTTTTTGTATATACAAACAAATAATAAAACAATGTCTCAGAATCTGGTGTAAATTGATCATCAGCGTCGTTGTCGTTCGTCATCATAAATTTATTAAAAAGGGTCTATTCTAGCAGACTTCTAGCAATCTTCACTGATTTATATTATTTTTAAAGAAATTTTAAGGGAAATAAATGAGTTGTAAGAACTTGTTGTCAAAATTAAGGGATGTTTTATAAATTTTGTTCAAAATTAGGAAGTTTCTTGAGACTTCCGTAGGTTTAGGTCCATTTTCTTCACTCGGAGTTGAACAAAACTTGAGAATTTTTATATTAAAAATTCTCAAGTTATGTTCAACTCCGAGTGAAGAAAATGGAACTAAGAATGTTTCTTCATTTCTTCAACTTTGTTATCAAAATCATGCTTGAAGAATTTCTCCACTTTAATTTTTCTTTCACGAATAAAGAACCAACCCCTTAGGAATCTACTTACAACTTAAAAGATGAGACATCATTTCTTAGATGGTTTTAGAGACTTAAGACAGTGTCATTTAATTTAAATTGATGAACTGAGCATGAAGTATTATAATGTGATACTTTGCTGTGGTAAGGTATTTAGTTTCCATGCATACACAAGAAAATCTGATGAAACATTTTTGGTTGCGGTTATAATTCTCACAGATTATAATACAGTGGCAATTATAGAGGGAACTTGGCATTGCTGGCTGCGGTATAATAAATGTTAAGAACTCTTTTTATAATTAGAGATGAAACCTTTGTAATTGAAATTAGTTTCTACGCGTCGTTGTATAATGCAACGAACCGTGACATTCTTAGAGTACTTTGGCCTTTTTGATTTTATTGTTAACCTCCTCTAATGCCAAATTTATTAGAATAGTATATGTTTTAATTTTGTTGTTTCTTTTTTAATATCGTTGGAAGTATTTTAAGTGTTGAAATTTTGTATTTCAAAACTTTTTAACTTGAAGCTTCATTTTCTTCCAGCAACTGGGAAGTTTCTTTGAATTTGAAATTTAAACGCATCTCTGCGTAGCCGATTGAACTCGACGGTAAATTGCAAGTCTCTACACGTCCCTTACTTTGGCGGACACTTTGTGGCGGAATCAAGAAAAATTAATCTCATTAATTGTAGCTAATTAAATGCTAATTTGTTGCGCAAACCAAAAATTTGTAGCTCGCATAGTTTTTGAATTATTGAATTTTCCGCTAAAATAAGTCTGAAGTTATCGGACAAAATCTGAAATGATTGAAATTAATGAGTTTAGTTGACCTCCAAATTTGTAGCTTTTTAAATGCTTTTCAATTACATTAACTTGGTTTTTGTAACTTGAACAGTTTTTTTTGTTATTCAAAATTCCGCTAAAATAAGACTGAAGTTAGCGGACGAAAGTAAGAAAATTAATATTTTTTTGGTGCCCCAAAATTGTAGCTAATTAAATGCTAATTTGTTGCGCAAAAATTAATTTTGTAGCTTTACCCAGTCATTTTTTATTGCAACTTAAAGTTTCAGAAGTGCACTTCCGGTTTGACGAGTCAGTGGAGACTTTTTTAAAAAATCACTTTTTTTAATTTTTTCTTTTGCAATTAATTGAAGCTTTTGAATCAATTATTTTTGATACAAACCCCAATTTTGTAGCTCAAACCGTTTTTGAAATATTCAAGATTTTGTTTTGAAAACATAGCTCAAAAGTGACCTTCTAAAATCCAAAAAAATGCGAAATTCAAAAATTTTTTTTTGCACAAATTTGAAGTAACCTAGACTAAGACGAAATCCAAAAACCTCGATTTTGTAGCTCGTTTAGTTTTTTTTTTGAAAATTTTGACCGTTACATATGAAATTGAGTCTTATATTTTAGCGGAATATTGAATAACCAAAAAACTGTTCAAGTTACAAAAACCAAGTTAATGTAATTGAAAAGCATTTAAAAAGCTACAAATTTGGAGGTCAACTAAACTCATTAATTTCAATCATTTCAGATTCTGTCCGCTCAGACTTATTTTAGCGGAAAATTCAATAATTCAAAAACTATGCGAGCTACAAATTTTTGGTTTGCGCAACAAATTAGCATTTAATTAGCTACAATTAATGAGATACATTTTTTTTGATTCCGCCACAAAGTGTCCGCCAAAGTAAGGGACGTGGTCTCTACCATTTTTGCAAATTTATTGTACGGAAAATAAAATGCACGACTGGGTCGCACGAACGTGCTCTTAGAGTTAAAGTTGCTAAAAATTTTAAAGACTTTTTATATAAAAATTTGGTTAACGTTAATTTATAAAAAAAAAGCAAAATGAACCCTCTGTCGGCACACGGGATCGAATTTGGCAAGAAAAAATTAAGAACTAACGATTTTTCAAAAAAGTGGACTCTTTATAAGGGTGAAAATATATTTTTTTTTAATTGTGAATACAATATTCGAATACCTCGGAAAATTCTACATCAATTTCATATATATGATTCCCAATAAAACATTGACACCGAAAAAAGTTCTAGCGACATTTAAAAGCATAATAATATTACAAAATGGTGGCTCTACTATAGCTCAACGGCACGCAGCATAGCAGTTTTGTATATTTTCATTTGCAATTAAGTTGGTATAAATTTTTAACACTAAACAAGAAAAAAATTGGGTTTTGGCACGAATTTGAATTTACTAGTAGGGTTTAAAAAAAAAAAAATTAATTTCTTAAAAAAAAAAAATTGTAGTTAATTGATTAACAAATCAGAACAGCTATTTCAAGTGAAAATATTCAAAACTGCTTAAACTATAGTTCGTTGCTTTTTTACATTGCTATAATTCTTTATGAAAAATTTTGTAGTTAAAATAACTACCTAACTAATACGAGTAAGATACTAATGATAAGTGAAGTTTTTTGCTACCACCTTTTTTCATTTAAAAAAAACTCGAAAAAGCACCACAATTTTTTGTTTCTCAAAATTTCCTGGTACAGAATTAGGTACTTGATAGATATTTAAAAAATTCAGTTTTCAAAAGTCAATATCCAAGCAACATATTATACAAAAATTAGAACCCTTTGAAGAGCAAAATTACCCGTAAATGAAAATTTCATTAATTTTTCCTTACATAATGCATTAAATTGGCATTATAAGAGAGAGACGAATGCTTGAAAATTGAAAACCTTAAACAAAATTTTAATTGCAATCATTTCGAACAGAATTACATACTATTTACCACATGTATTTCTCTTTTAAGGACCACCCTAATGCAGGTACATATTACACATGCATTATTTTAAACTATTTTAATGAAGTGTTGCATTAATTAAAAAACAAACAAAAAAAAGAACTACATATAGTGCTATGAAAGAAATTTAATTTAATTCTTATCAACAATTTAAAGACATTAAACAAGGAAAACGTTTAGCCCAGTTACTTGTTTTCCTCAAGCGCTCCAGCTCTCTAATGGTGAAGCTTGAGAAAAAATCCAAGTCAAAACGTCCTCACCTACCTACAACAATATACTATACAATTATGCCAGAGGGTAGTTCGGGGGAAAGTCAACTTGGAGCGTTAACTGCATAATTATTCATGATGTTTATACTTCCTCATCAGAGATACAGTTTGTGTTGCTTGATGATGCTGAGGATTTTGTTGTTGTCACAGAGAAAAGCGTATAATTTTTTTTTGGGACAGATTTAGTATTAAAATGAGTTTACTAGAGCTGCTGGATTTTTTTTTATAATTTCTTCTTTTTGGTGTTTTGCTTCTTTACGTAATCTTAATTCAAAATACAAAAAAAAATACTAAGAAATAAGAAAATAGATTCTTTTTTTATCAACTGTCTGATAAAAAAAAATAGGACCAAAATTGGGCCTATATCTTGGGAAGGTTACTCAGGAACATTTTAAGTTCCAAATTGAAAATTAAGAAAAAAAAAATAAACATTTCTTTTGTTGTAAAGGTTGTGTACTTATTACAGTGAAATGAGAGGAAAAGTTTTTTTAATTGAAAAAGGAAATCGTTGACACTGTGAGTAATTAAAACAAAAACCGAAAGAAAAAAAATGTCACAGTTAGGACTCTGGAGGTTATGCTGTAATTAAAACTGCGATTTTTTTTTACTCTCACTCTCCTAACTTTTTTACGTACCTACGAAAATCAAGAGTAATGTTTTTCATTTTTTTTTCGTCGAGATACGCGCGTAGTCGTAATTTGTAATTAAGAATACAAACCATGGAATGTTGAACTTTTGTTTTTTTTTTTTTTTCTTTTTCTGTTTCATACTTTATTTACGAGCATGCTTTGGGGCAAATAAGGCTTGTTTACTCAGAGAACACAATACGAACAAAATAAGAAAAACTGAGTTTAGGAAATAATTAAGTTATCTTAATGGTTGGAAACTTTTTAGACTATAAATGCTTGATTTGGAAAAGTTTCTCTTGAAGTTGACCTTTTTTTAAAAAAACAGTTGGATAAAATTAATCATTATCAACACAATAAAGACAAATTAAACTTTTGTAAAAGTAATTTAGTTTTACATTTTATTATTAGAACGAAATTTTAATCTTTAAAGATCTTTATCATTAGATTTTTATGATTCACACTGTGTTTCTATCATAAAATAAGCTAAGCAGAAGCAAGAAATTTACTGAAAATGAGAAGCTTTATATTCTTACAACATTTGCTTGTGAAGCACGGCTGTAAAAATATCAATTTAAAAAAATGCATTTGAAATAAAAAAAATATTTATTGCAAATACCTAAAAAAAAAATTGCATTGAAAAATAATTATTTATTGTAACTGAAAAATATTTGCATTAAAAAAAAAAACTTTTTATTGCAACTGAAAAATATTTGGATTGGACAAAAAATATTTTGCATTAAAAAAAAATGTTATTGCAAATGAAAAAAAATTTGCATTTAAAATAAATTTTAAAAAAATTTGTATTGCAAATTGCATTGAACAAAAAAATTCAATGAGAAGTGTGTGCATCAAATATTTTTTTTAATACTCGTCTAATTTCTTAAAAATCGACTTTTTGACCTTACATTAATTATCTTCAGTATTGTAGTTTAAAAAGTTTATGTATGGTCTAAAAAAATACATTTAATGCACACATTTTGCATTGAATATTTTTTATTTGCCAAAAATTTTTTTTTTTCAATGCAAAATATTTTTCCTTGCAATAAAAATTTTATTTTCAATGCAATTTTTTTTTTCATTTTAATGCAAAATATTTGTCTTTGCAATAAATATTTTTTTTTTTCAATGCAAATATTTTTCAGTTTAAAAAAAAAAATAAAATGCACAACTGGGGTCGCACGTACTTCCTCTTGCAGTTCAAAGCACTTTTATGTTAGTTTACTTGTAGATTTTACGAGCTGCCTCTAAAATAAATTTTAAAGAAATTTTGTTGACTAAATTTTTTTCATATCAAAAATTTTTTTTTGTATATGACTTTTTTGAGAAAAAATAAAAATGCAATTTTATTGCCATTGCTTTAAATATTACGTATGCAAAGTTTAATCAAAATCGTTAGAGCCGTTTTCGAGAAATTCGCAATATCGTATTTTTTTGTATGGGAGGTATACGTTCTAAACGAGATATAAAAAAACAAAAAAAAAAACCAACTTTCAGAATTCCATAAAAATCATCTGTACCAAATTTTAAGAAAATCCATCCACGCGTTAAGGCTGTGGAAATGTGTACAGATGGACGTACAGACGCACGGACGGATTTGCGAGACCCACTTTTTTGGAATTCTCCAACATCGTAATGTTGGTTTTGATTAAATCCTCAAATTTTTTTTCGACACGAAACCAATACTTGCCCTATAGAGCAAGTAAAAAATGTTTTTTTAATGCAAATATTTTTCGGTCGCAATAAATATTTTTTTTTTTTCAATGCAAATTTCTTTTTATTTGCAATAAATATTTGTTTTTTAATTTGTAGTGGAGAACAAATGCATTAGAAATAAAATGATTTTTTACAACCCTGTTGTAAAGTTATTAAGTTTCTTACACGTTTTTCCTCTGTCGTAAGACTTGGGAAACCCGTTCTTTCTTATTTTTCTTGAGGATCGTTTTGATCTTCCGCGCTTTACTCGATACAAACAGTTGTGGGCTATAACGTTCGCTTTAAATCGAAAAAGATAGAAAAGTACTAGATTTTGTGTTCTACTTCTTGCGTTTGTCAATCAATAATACCTTTCTTGATTTAAAGGATCTATGTTTGCTAGGTTACGGTTACGAGTTCCTGACCCTGACCTTAGCAGAAAAATTAACTGCTGACCTTTGGACGTCGACGTTAATTGTTATTAATTTTTACTGATAAAAATGGCTTTTTCTTAGCACAAACTCGATACGTCATTTTTAGTATTTTTTTATATTTACAGTAAAAACGCGGTTTCAGTAAAAAAAAAAATCAGAAATGATCTCTGAAACTGACATTTGATTCTTTGGACTTATGACAAGCAAAGCGATCGCCGTAAATTTTTGAAAATCTCTTAATTTTTGAGGAATTGACAAAAGACAAATTTTGAGAACATTTTTGGTCAATGTGGGTAAATGTAAACAGGGGTAAATGAAAACATGGCCCATAACAAGCTTCAGTTAAATCTCTTTGACGCATACATAAGTACAAATCGCCAACGCATGTATATCTTTTAACTTATACGCCAAACTGATTGCTTTCAACAGAGAATTCATTCGAAGAGCGTATTTTCCGTGAAAGAAAATTTTTTGAATCTGTTGGAATTCTAAAATTCCGTTTATTGTTTGAATAAAAAATAATAAGAATGGCGAATTGGAATTGTGCCCATATGAAACGATTACTGGGGGGATCGTTACGGTTCAGTTTTACGGTGGTGGCGTCTGGTACAAAGTTTCAGAAGTATTTTTTTACTCTTTTACGGAGTAATAACGGTTAATAAACAGAAAAAAAAAAACAATAAAATGGCGTATTTTGAAAATCCCCATTTAAATTGTCTGCAGAGATCAGGGTCATGCAGGTGTGAAATTCAAAAATTTAGAGTTTGCGATTTGGAACCAAAAAACTTAGATACTCATTGAATTGAGTTTAAATTAAATTCTATTTAGGTTTCTACTTGAAACTTAATCAAAAAAATACTGAAAAAAAAAATTTTCAAGGTTAACACTTTCTAGCACATCTTTTGGAACCTCTTTTCAATAAAAAAAAACGTGTGTGTACACAAGTACACGCGATTGAAGTTATACTTCTCACTTAAGGGGTTTTTGATTGGTAACCATCAATTTTTTTAGCAACATTTTTGCTGGTCGATATTACTGATATAAATGATATACTGATATAACTGAACCTTAAGTAAGTCAATAGCCCCGTTCCATTAAAGGTGGTAGTTTACTCTTGAGTAGAAATAGCACTCTTGATCTTCTGCTCGAGGAGATAGGAATGTGTAGTTGTTGTACTAGATTTCTACTCACGAGTAAGCTACCACCTCCAATCGAACAGGCTTAAATGTGCTATAAATTCACTTTAACGAAGAAAAAATAATAAAAACAAAAAACATTATTTAATTTTTACTGTCGTACCCAGGCGAAACGCGTTGGAACATAAGAATTTGACAGTTCCTTTACCATTTTACCAACTGTTCACTTTTAAACGTTTTCATTTATGCATAAAAGGCCGTAATATTATGTCGCACACCAAATGCCGCATGACAAAGCGTTTTTTTTTATGAGGTTCATTGAAAACTAACAAAAACGTCTTTTTTGTTCCTTAAGTGCCTGGCTACACGGTGATTTTTCAATCGCCTAACCAGTCAGGTTGTAGGCAAGAGGGGTGAGGATTTTCCTCTTTTTGACGTTTGTTCCTAGAAAATGTGAATCGAAACGTGATTGGGCACAACACTGTGTAGCCAGGCCCTAAAGCCTTATCTACAATGACCTAAAAAGTGAAAAGAGGGAAATTTATAAAATTAATTTTTTTTTATTTCTTTCTAGCGCTATTTGTTTTCGGAAAAAATTTTGGAAAAAATACAAAAGTAGAAAGGAATAGAAGAAATGTAAACAAACATTTTTTCCAATGTTAATTACAACAAAAAAGCTATTTTTCAGTACAAA
Organism: Episyrphus balteatus; assembly: GCF_945859705.1. Classification (NCBI taxonomy): domain Eukaryota; kingdom Metazoa; phylum Arthropoda; class Insecta; order Diptera; family Syrphidae; genus Episyrphus; species Episyrphus balteatus. Next base: position 135,987,343 of record NC_079134.1, read on the forward strand.
AAACGTTTGTTTACATCTTCACCAGCCGAGAAATGACATTTGCAGGAAGTTCCCCATACCACCCAACTGGAAGTGCTATAAATATCGCCCTCTCCCTTCCGGAAATTTAAACTTTTACAAGCTAAGACAAGAACCTAGAAATATATATACAATGGTGTGAATGACAAATTTGAGTGAAGTTGGTGGAGGTTGAATGATTGAATGATGGAATTTGAACGAATGGAACATGAAACAGGTTGAATTGAATCGTAAATGCAAGGTGCAAACACAATGCCCTTAAGTCGATTACACTTTGCATTTTCTTTTTCGATACTTTTTTTACGTAGTTGAGCGTAAGTAAAACGTAGTTCAACAATATCTAAATCAGGTTTAAAATATATCAAAAAGTAGGTATATTATATACTTATATATTTTGTCCTCAAAAAGTGTAGTTAATCGCAAGAAAACAACAACAAATACTTTAAAAAATAAAGAAACTATTTTGGTATAATTGTGTTCAAAATTGTTACAAATAAAAAAAAAAGTAGGTAATTGGCACTCGAATTTCGAGGGCTGGGTCGGCTAGTAGAAATTAACTTTCATCAAAACGTTTTTCGTAGTGTGAACATACCTATAAAAAATCGTCGGTAAGGAAGTGTAGCTTCATAAAAAGCTCTGTTCGTAAATCAGCTGATCAGTGCTGACATGTCAATGACAAACGTCAGTTTTGTGAAAAAAAATGTTGCTGCGGTTTGCTACATTCGGGAAAATTATTTTAAATCGCTGTGAAATAAAATTTATAGTTGTAATTGTCACTGATTTTTTGTTTTTTTCTTATATGTATTAGTATTGTTTGCCTTAGTTCCGTATAACAAAGTGTTTTTTTCATATGCAAAATTATTTTCAGGGAAGTGGAATTTTCATGTTTTTAATTCCATCAGATCCAGCTTTAAAAGTTCACAACCCAGATCCATTTAGTTGCAGTGCATTTTGCCTAAAAACAAGCAAGCAGCGTTAAGGCTTGGCCACAAAGGAAGGTATGCGGTAGCGGTATGGCTAGCGGTATGTAAAATTGAATGAAAAAATTCCACACCTGAATATTGATGTTCCAATTTGGACTTTTTTTCTTCACCTGTACCGCTTCCGTATATATACCTTCCGGTGTGGCCAAGCCTTTAGCTTGTTTCTCGAAGCTGGATTTCATGGACTTTAGCATGAAAACTTTATAATTTTTAATCAAGAAAAACATATCTAATAAGAAAAAAACAAAGTCTCTGAAAATAAAAAAAAATATTATTTCACAAGCTATTTAAAACATTTTTCCCGAATGCAGCAAACCGCATTCACATTTTTGTTTTTTTTCACAAAACTGGCGTTTGTCTTCTTTTTGATGCTATACTTCCTTACCGGCAATGGGTTCAAAACAAAAAACCTGTTTTGCAAGGGGGCGCTACTAGTTAATCCCCTTGACATTTCTTTTTTCAAAGAAAATTTTTGAACCCATAACGCCGCAAAAGAAATATAATTTCAAAAATTGCTTTCAACAAAACCACAACAAACAAATCATGTTTACACATTAATTGTTGCCACACTTACTTTCGGTAAAATCACGGGTTGAAAGCCATTTTCAATAATGCGGACTTTTCACGAGTCTATTTTAGTCGCACGATATGTCGCACGTCGACTTGGATTTTTCTATGGGGATTGTCACTTTAGTCACCTGCGACTTACGTTCATACGAGCCGAAAAGCTTCGCCACACGGCAAATATTGACTAGTGAAAAGTCGGCATTATTGAAAATGGCTTTCAACCCGTGATTTTGCCGAAAGTAAGTGTGGCAACAATTCCTGTGTAAACATGATTTGTTATGATCAAACATGTCATTTTTCCTAATTTATGTTTTCCAGTACTTCTAGTGTAAATTTGTTTTGCTAAGAAAATGATTATTAACTATAAGGAAAAACTTTTCGAGTAAAAGTGAAATTTTCACTCTGTACAAACGCTGGAAAATTGATGGGAAAGCTTAGGTTTTGCGCTGGTTCAAGGTTAAAATAGCCAAAGTTGAACTCAAGTTTATCCGCCGAAATTTTAAAGTGTAATTCCTGATTCAAGGTGAACCACATTTTTATAACTGGCCTTAAAAGAATTAACTTCTGTTAAATAGAAATCATATCGGTGCAGCCTCGCCGATTTCAGAAGGTTAAATTTGCTCAACCACGGATTAAATATTTGTACAACTGACACAGAAGATGTTTTAGACTGGAACACCCTCTTTCTGGAAAACCATCAAAATGTTCCGAATTCATTGCACATCCACCTTAAATAAAATTGAATTGTTATCTGTCAAAAAAAAAGTAAACAAAAAAAAAAACAAACCGCAACGCAAATAAACGAGAGTTTTAAATCGAAACAAAAATGTGTGAGAAACAATTTATACTAAAATAAAACATTGATTGAAAATTACCCACTCATTACTATACAATTGGACTAACAACATTGTCAGTTTCTTCAAAATATCTCATTACCATTCCCGATGAGGTTTTGGTGAGTAAATGCATCAGCGAGTTGGCCAAACACGGCATTAATATTCAGACAAACAGAAAAATGAAAGGTGCTCAGCTCAAACTGCCTTCGTTTAGAGATGAAGATGTTTAGGAAAAGTTTATCTCTATTAGTTGAGATCAACGTGAACCTAATCGCTATGTGTGTATGACGGTCAAGTTCCAACTATGGCCAAAGCAGTTGGCAAGTATTTCTACTCCAGGGTGAGTTCTCTTTTTATAAAACCTAATATTTCCCATAGCTTTAGTAGACAGTACACTTTCAATGAGTTGATTCTTTTGGGTAAGGTTCAACTCAATGTTGGGCATAATGATTCTCACCCAAGACACTAGAACTCTGTGGGCTTACCAGTATCAGTGGGCAACAATGAAGTCTTAAAAACAGTAGTTCCCTAAAAAGACCTCATGGACAGCTCAGAGATCTCTGAACAACTTGGCAGAAGTAGGTACATCGATTGTATTGGGTTCAAGAGCTAGCAAAAAAATCAAGACAGAATTTCGCTAAGCGACTTCCTAAAAGTTTTCCGCAGCCTTAGTGAGATCAAAAGCGATGTTTAGTTTTACACAAAGAAACAAAATTTCTTTAAAGATCTTCAATTTGTGTGCCATCTTAGTGCCTGGCTACACAGTGATTTTTCAATCGCCTATCCAGTCAGGTTGTAGGCAAGAGGGGTGAGGATTTTCCTCTTTTTGACATTTGTTCCTAGAAAATGTGAATTGGAACGTGATTGGGCACAACACTGTGTGGCCAGGCACTTAGATCTAAATCCAAAGTTTTGTGTAGGGCATCAAATAATTTAAAATAAGTAGTTTATTTTGGTATTCATTTTGGATAATAAACCTTTTTAACTTGAATTTAAGTTTCAAAGTAAACGTTCTCCACGAAAAACAATCATGCATAAAAATTTTATGGAAAACATGATACGCTCGCCATTTTAATTAGTTTGACATTTTAAAACAAAAACAAACAAACAAAGCTTTTTTTGTAATTCTGAACACCAGGTGACGCTACTTGCTAATCCTTTTGACAGTTCTTGTCAAAAAGTAAATTTTCGCTCCATACCCTCCCAAAAGAAGTATAACTTCAATAAAATGCACGACTGGGTCGCACGAACTTGCTCTTAGAGTTCAAGTTGCTTAAGTTTTTAAGATTTTTTATATAGAAACTTGGGAAATGTAGGTATATAAAAACAAAAAAAAAAAAAAAAAACAAATAAAAAAAAATAAAATTCATTTTTTCAAAAAAAATAAAACAATATCTGAAATCAACTCGCCCCACAAAACAAGTATGCAGTTTTATTTGATATATATATTAAGGTGCATTTTTAGAAAAAAAAAAATTTCAAAATCGTTAGAGCCGTTTTTTAAAAAAACTAATTTTTTATAAATAATTTTTTGAAAAAAAAGTTAAAAATAAAATTGGTATGCCATTTTGTAGAAATAACTAATCAACATCTAAAAACAAAATTTCAAAAAAATTCAATTCAATTCAAAAAATTCAATTTCGAAAATTTGATTTTTCAAAAAAAAATTTTCAAAATTTTTTTAAAAATCCAAAAATTATTTTTTTCAAAATTTTATTTTTGGCTTATATTTAAATTATATAAATGCTTTTGTATAAAAAAATTTCTTTGAAATACAATAAGTAGTTTTGCAGAAAATCTTATTTGAAAAAAATAAAATCGTTGGAGCCGTTTTCGTGAAATTAAACTTTTCCGGAATTTTTGTATGACAGGTACCGTTATTTTTGGTCCAAAAAAATTATTTCCAAAAACCCCTCTGGAGAGTCTCCAAAAACTGCTACATAGCAAGTTTGGAGTCAATCGGTCCATCCGTTTAGGCTCTAGTTTCTTATACAGACAGACGGACAGACAGACTGACTGACAGACAGACGGACAGACGGCATTCTCTATCATCGTAATGTCATGGAAAAATGTTATCTCTTCTTTTTTTTGTACGAATGCATAACTTGATATATAGTACCTATATCGCAAGTAAAAAGTGCAAAAATAAATTCTATTTAGGTACGAGTCTACTTATTTTATCATAAGAGGTCTCAAAAGTTGTGCATTGACAAGGAGAATCTAAGGATGTACTTTAAGGCATTTGTATTAGATCCAACTCCAAGATTGAAAACACCAAATTCCTAAAGTCATTTATTAGATAAAGACCGTAAAATATCATTTTTAATTGAATTACAAAGACAATCTTGCTTTTTAAAGCCTGCAGAAAAAGAGTAAAGTGATGTTGCCATCACATTGGTGGGTGAAACTGCAAAAGGGCAAATAATATCCATTATATATCCCAGCAAGCAAACGCGCGATGTCTTGGCTAATTTAACAATTTCCCATCAAACCAAACGACTGTGATGATGATAATGACGACGAGGCTATAAATCCGCACCCCGTATCAAATTGAAAATTCAGTCTTCTACTTTTTTTTCTTTTGCTTTTTCTTCATCCGTTTATGGGTTTTTTTGCTTATTTAAAGCTAGCAAATGCTTTAACATACTATACAGTCGAATTTTGTGTTCTTTTTTTTGCCGACGACGATGAAGATTATGATGATGAAGAACGCGGTGTTTGTATCACATAAAATAAGCCGCACATTCCTTTCACTTTGAAAGAAAAAAGAAAGATGCACTGAGTCTTCTTCTTCAGTCTTGAAAAACTAATTTTCTGCAAAGAAAACTATAATTAGACTAGCAGTCTTATATTAGAACATTTCACTTGGGTGATATTGGGGGAAGGGCGACTGTTGATGCCCCCTTTTTCTGCAGAAGAGACATTGCTAGTGCTGATGTTTGCCCATTTAAACCACCCAAACCCGCCCGCACACATTGGCGAAGGGTCGGAGCGGTTTAATGGATATTTACTGCATCAATGTCGGCATCTATTTTTCATCCGTTTCCATCAATCTGTTCGTTAAGCAATATTAAACCCGGTAAATTGAAAGTTAAAACAAAAAAAAAAAAAACAAGCAAAAAAAATGACGACAACGCGGAAAAAAAAGGGAAGAACTTTATGAATCATCATCAACCAACTGGAAAACCGCTTGATTTAAAGCTATATACACACACAGCCACCACCTAGAAGAACGCACTTAATTTGTATGTGTTTTGATTTTTTTTTTTTTTGGGAGGATTAAAAATAGAAGGAACTTGCGAATCTATTGTTGCTAGATTTGTGAATTTAATTACATTTTGCAGTCCTATAACGAGCATCATCACAGGTCGATGATTTGACGAAAATAGAAATTTCAAAAGAAACTCGCCGTCGTCGTGCGTCGTATTAGAATGAGTAATAGGATTTGTTTTAAATTTTGGCAATGGCGCCCAACGAACGGCTAAAGAAGCGAAAAGGGGGATGAAATTCTTGATGTACGTTTTTTGAATTCATTGAGGACATATAAGAGAAGCAGCAGGAGATCAATTTATTATCTTTTAGCATGGCCTGAGATGGTGTACCTATTTAGCTGTTTTTTGATAAATCAGGCGCCACTGTGATGAGCTTGCGTTAGCCAAAAAAAAAAATTAAGGCAAATTGTGATGATTAATACTGTCCTGCGTTGTATCATTGAAATGTATACAAACAAAGCTACCTTCAACATATAATGTTTGAAATAAGTTCATTTGTTTTTAGCATTGTGTATATTTTTAAATATCAAGCAGAGCTGGCATGGAAAGGTGAGAAATGCAATGATATGGAAATGGTGAAGAATACACGGATTATTGCTATTAATGCTATTGCTCTTTGGTGAAATAGTATATATATATTTATTTCTATTTTTTGTAATTGATTTCTATTAAAAATTAAATAAAAATATTTATTGCAAAAAAAAAAAATTTTCATTAAAAAAATATTTTGCATCAAAGAAAAAATGTTTTCAAATTCAATCCTAAGTGGGCTTTAGGATTGAATTTGTTTTCAAAAATAAGGTCACGAAGATAGGAATTATTAAAAAATGTTTTCTGCATTGAATAAGAAAAAAAAATTCAATGCAAAATGTGTGCATTAAATATTTTTTTTTTTTTAGTATTCGTCAAATTTTGTACAATTTTGACTATTTGATCATACATTAGTTATGATAACTATAGCATTGAAAATTATGTCAAATAGTCATACCTACTGTAAAAAATTCGACGAATATTAAATAAAAAAAAATATTTAATGCACACATTTTGTATTGAACTTTTTTTCAATGCCGAAAATATTTTATTTGCAAGAAATTTTTTTTTAATGCAAAATAATTTTTTTTGCAATAAAAACTCTATGCAAATATTTTTCAGTTGCAATAACATTTTTTGTAATGCAAAATATTTTAGTTGCAATAAATATTTTTTTTTTAATGCAAATATTTTTTTACTTGGTCTATAGGGCATATTGGTTTCGTGTAGAAAAAAAATCGAGGTTTTAATCAAAACCAACATTACGATGATGGAGAAGATCAAAAAAGTGGTTTTCGTCATGCCGTCCGTCAGTCTGTGCGAAACGGTTCAATGGATTTGCGTGAAACTTGGTACAGATAATTTTTACGTAATTCCCTAGACCCGTTTTTTTTATTTTTTAATATCTCCATTTAAACGCATACCTCCCATATAACGTTTTTGAGGTATTGCAAATTTCTCGAAAACGGCTCTAACGATTTCGATCAAATTTGGTGTGCGGAATACTCATATATTTCATCAAAGCATTAGTTATTTTATGTACAATTTACAGAGATCATTAAGTATAAAATGTTAAAAAAAAAATATTTTTAAAAACATTTTTGAAAAAAAAAATTTTTTAATTTAATTTTTAAACTTTTGATTTTTTTTTTTGATTTTTTTTCTACAAAATCTTTAATTTCCTATAGATATTTAAGATAAAGAAACTGTGAACTACAAGAGCAAGTACGTGCGACCCAGTCGTGCATTTTATTTTTATGGGAAGTCTGAAAAATCGTCTAAATGTTCAAATTTTGAGATAGACGTATAAAACTCGAGTTTTATATATGTACATGTACAATTGTACATACCAAATGGTTTTTATGATTTTTCCACCCTTCGTTTAGGAGCAATTCAAAAAAGGAGCACTGAAAAAATTGAAATTCTCCTTAAATCCACAAAAAACTTTCTTTTATTAACATATTTCGAGTTATTAACATATTCCAAAAATCATTGTTTTTCCACCCTCCACTTAGGACATATTCAAAAAAAAAATTTATTTTATAGCAACTCTCATACAAAATAGCTATAATTTTTTTCTAAAATCCCCAAAAATTATTTTTTTTTAAATCCAAACGTTTAGAAGATATTCAGAAAACAAATTTCCAAATTCCCAACAAAAGTTACGCATACACCATATTTTACATTATGTACTAAAAATTTCAAATACTCTCAAATCAACAAAATCTAATTCAAACTTCTGTCGTTTGTCCACCGTACCAAAAATCATCCTTTGTTCAATCTCCGTTTCGGTAATATTAAAAAACAATTTTTGATCTCGTACAAAATATCATTTTTTTTTTCTAAAATCCCCAAGGCCGTATAGAACCAATTGCAAGCGATTGTCCACCACGAGTTCTATATACAATAAATACATACCAAATATTATAATTTTTCCACCGTTTAGGAGGAATTCAAAAAAATATTTTTTTAAATAGGTACCTACAAAATTTTTTGAAAACAAAATTTTAATATTAAATTGGTATGCCATTTTGTGGCAATTATTATTCAACATCTAAAACCAAAATTAAAAAAAAAAAAAAAAACGAAAAATAAAAATAATAGAAAAATCGATTATTAAAAAAATAAAAATTCAAAATTTTTTTAAAAATCCAAAAATTGTTTTTTTTTTTTTTAATTTAGCTTTGAATTATATTAAGGAAATATCAATGTTCTTGCATACAAAAATTCGATAAAATTGAACTAATAATTTGGGAGATAGTCAGAAATTAAAAAACGGTTTTATGGGAGGTACAGTTAATAACAATATTTGATGAAAACTTTTTTTTTCAAAAATAAACCTTATCTCAAAACTAATACCTGAATTTTTGGACCAAAATCGTATAAGTCGTTTTTGATAAAAAATTTAATTTATCCAAAATTCCTCAAAAACAGGTACCTAACCGTTATTTTTGGTCCAAAAAAATAAATTCCAAAAATCCTTCGTACGAGACCCAAAAACTGTTAAATAACAAGTTTGAAGAAAAAAAGGTGAAAAAACAAATTATAGATACAACTTTTGTTCAAAAATTTTAAAGTCGCAGTTCGGGCTTCACGAAGTTTTATGGGTCAGTATTGAACGTGTCCCTACCATCTGCTCCAAACCTCAACCGAAAATTTTTCTTAGGGTCGAAAGGTGCCATTCGATTCAAGTTTCCCAAGAGTTTAGAAATTTGATACCAACTAGGTGGTAGCATTTTTACTTTCACATGGACAGGCTACTTAAGAATTGTACACATTTTGTAGTTACCATTCTAAAATGAAAATTGAGACCCTTAAGCTCCACAACTTTCTTGACATTTAATTTTTAATGCTTGTTTTTTTTTCCAGTACCTAATTTAATCTTGAGAAGGCATTTTCCTCTCTGAAATGTATGTGAGGCCCGATGCTAGAAAGTTTGAAAATAATGAAATTTCCTTTCCATTTTCTATGTCATCAAATCCCTGTCCTATATAAACTAATTAAATTACAAAAACTATTTAATAGATGGAAGCAAACTTTAGATGCCCTAATTTGCCATCATCAAACGTACTACTGCCCTATTCCTAGAGATGAGAAACTCTCTTCTCTATCTCGTCCACGACACATCCGGATTTATTGACACTGAGTCAATCAATCACCACCCAGAGATATCTACACACACACACAAATACCTAAAACCCATCTCGTTTATGTGGGCTTAGGAGATTGATAGAAAGTTACATCGACGACGACTAACGACGAAGACGACGGACGGGCTTACCGGGCTATCAACATCAAGGCAAGCGAATTAGATTCAATTAAACGATTTCGATAGGACAACACGTCGTCCGTTTAGTCCAGCACTCGGCCGGTCTTATCACTCTCGATAGCTATGCCAATAAAAACGATGAATTAGGTGATAGGCACATTCATTAGCCTGCGAGTCTAACGACCCACTCACTGCCTTTCTCACTTCACAACATCAAACAGAATCAATCCGTCAAAAGACAAACATGCGGGCCTCGTCATCGGCGTAGTCGTCGTCAGTTGTCGATATAAAATGGATCGATAGATAGATGGATGCAAGTCATGCAACTTTTTTCAATAGATTGAACAATATTTTTTAGCATAAGTCGACTTAAGTTTTTTTTTCTTCCTACTTTATGGAATTTGCACTTTTCAAAGCTCGCATAAGATTGATATTGCAAGCTCTTGTATGGTTCATCCTATCTCAATGATGCTGAGATGCGACGACGAAGACGACGACGTTCAATCAATTATAATTCGCTGTAATTGATTGCAAACAAACATTAATCAAAGAGAAACTTAATTATGCATCATCGATAGAAGAGGAGATGCACATTGCACAACAAACCCTGTTACAAGTGTCTCTATACACACATGGCTTCACATTTTAGACTTTTAGCTTTCAGCTTCCAGCATGTTCCAGATGATAGAGAGTGACTTGGTGTGGATACAGTTTTAGAAGTGATGGTCGATGTTTGGTTTGGATAAAGTACCGGCATCGGCACCTTGGAGGCATCTTTTTGATACTCTTTTGAAACTATATAGGAGTCATCACAACATTGAATCCGGTGAAAATCTAGGACGGATGCGCCTCACTCCAATGGAGTCTGTATATCTCTAGTTTCTACATTCTCCATACTCTTGATGATCTTTCGGTTGACTTGAATTTAATTTTATAAAATTGCATCATGTGGAACGAATGAGTGTGAGGTTGTTTTATTTTTTGCCCTGCTGGCTGGCTGGAGAAATAGGAGATGGCAAACGTGCTGAGTTAGATTTATGCATATGAAAAGGAACGAAAAATCATTTTAATTACATCGAGCGCATCCAATGCTGATGGTTCTTGAGAGAATGTCTATGTTCTCCATCTCCAACCATTTGAATGGGATATGTAAGAGGAGGTTTTAATAATATCTTCAAGGCCTTTTACTGCAAGCATCAGCTTGAGGGTGTTTGAGAAGATGGATGATGATGGGGGGAAATTAGGTAATTTCTGTTTAAGCTAGATAAATTTTAAATTAGAATTTCAATAACATCCTGATGGGATTTCTAATCGAGCGTTATTTTTGTTTTCCTGTAATATTTTTTTCTTTTGAAGAATAAGATATTTGATTTCTTTTGCATGGTTTCCTAGATTACATTGCAAAATCCAGAGCAAAAAAATATTCAAGTGTAATCAGTTAAACAAATATTTTGATTACATCAGACAAAACGTCTAATCACTTTAAATAAAGGCCATTTGCACAAAACTGGAAAGAAAATAAGATGCAAAAATAATAATAATGTTTTCTTTAATCAAAATTTGTAAAAGCCATTGTTTTTTTTTTGTGATTATTTTGCCCAGGATAGCCAAACTTTTTTTTCTTTATTCCACTATTTTTTTTTAATATAAAAAACCGAAAAAATTATGATTATATTTCCGGTGAAAAAATTATTGTGGTTTGTTTTCAAGGATAGCCCAACTTTTATTTTCGATTTCGTGCCCTTAGTTTAAAAATTATAAAAGCATTATTTTTTTCACATCAAAAAAAAAAAAAAAAATAGTACGCATACACCACAGTGACCTTTTTAATTTACAATTTAGAATAAGTAAATCCACACTAAAAATTACAGTGCGCCTCAAATGTTATTTTTTGACTTAGAATTTATTCTAGAAGCTTAAGTTGATTTATTTTATTTCACCTTAAAAACCACAAAATACAATAATATTTTTTCAACTGTAAAAATCATTGATTTTTTTTAATTTGCCATATTATGAGTACCTAGAAAAGCTTAAGTAACAACAAAATATAAAATGGTGTGTAAAGTAATTTCATTTTCAGTACACGAATAGTATTTACTTTTTAAACCTTTCTCAACTAATCATCGTAGTTCCAACAAATTTCATAATTTTTTTTTCGTTAGCCCACTCTTTGTTAAAAATTTATGAAAAAAAAAACTTTTGCAAATTACCAACCACTTAAAAATCAAAATTTGTTTTTTTCAGTGTAAAAATAGTCCTTTTTACTCACTTTTTTTCCAATTAACCATGGTAATTCCAACAAATTACATCATTTTTTTAGGAGAATAAAAAAACAGTGAAACTAATAGGTCGAATAGCGAAAACAAAAGTTTTTATTACACAGGGAAAAAAAAATTATGTTTTTTAATGTGTTTTTGAAAAAATAGCGGAATAAACAAAAAAAATCTGGACAGGATAGCCAAAGGCTAACGTTGGGCAAAAACGAACTACAGGGCAAAACCAACAATTTTTACTCTGAATAAAGAAAAAATATTTTTGTGATTTTTGAGGGAAAAAAAACCGTTATAATTTTAGAACAAATGTGGGCTAACGAAAAAAAATCTTGGGCCGTTTCAAAATATGGATTTTTCAAAACAAAAAAAAAAATTCTTTCAAATTCAAAAATGTATTTTTCAACTTTTTACTCGTTTATGATGATCAGGTTCTATAAATAGTTTTGTAACCAAATTTTTCGTAGACCAAAAATCACCAAATCCAGGCATAATAATCCTGAGAAATTACATAAAATGAAAAATTTGCGCAAATTACTACTTCGATCTTAAATCACTTTTAAAATTCTTCCGTATACCTTATTAGTTTTATTTAAACAAAATTTTGTGTACAAAAGCGTTCCAATAGCATTAATTTAAATTCAAATTTTCATAAACAAAAATTTTGGATTTAAAAAAAAAAATATAATAATTTTTTTTTCATCAATTTTTCAAAAACGTGTTGATGAACTTTTTTGAAAAAATGGTTAACTGAAAAAAAATCATTTTTTTTATTTTTGTAGTTAAAATTTATTTTCGAAGCTTTTTTTTTTTACAATATTGAGACAATTTAAAACGTAGCAGAACGAAGATACCTAAGACCAGTCTAGCAGTTAGACTGTTATGATAAAATTAATTGATATTTTGTCTGGACTGTCTGGCTCCGTGAAGCCAGAACTGCGACCTCAAAATTTTTGAACCAAATTTGTCTAATTCGTTTGTCCACCGTTTGTCCATGTTTTTCCACCCAAAATTTTCGTTTGTCCACCCTTCAAAAAAATTTTAGAGCAAATTCTTTTTTTTTATAGGAAGTCTGAAAAATGAAAAATCGTCTAGAACGCTCAAATTTTAAGATAGACGTATAAAACCAACTGCAATCGTTTGTCCACCTCGAGTTCTTTACATATACCAAAAATCATCGTTTGTCCACCCTCTGTTTAGGAGATATTCCAAAAAAAAAATTTATAGCAACTCTTAAAAAAGTACGCATACACCACAGTGTACCTCTACTGAAAATTAAAAAGTCCTCAAAAATTGTTATTTTTCAAAAATTCAAACGGCAATCGTTTTTCCACCTCGAGAAATGGATGCAAACAAAAAATCGTGGTTTGTCCACCCTACGTTTAGGAGATATTCAAAAAACAAAATTTGTACTGAAAAATTCAAAGTCCCATAAAATCTCCAAAAATTGACTTTTTTCAAAATTTCAAATTTCTGTCGTTTGTCCACCTCGAGTTCTTCACGTATACCAAAAATCGTCGTTTGTCCACCCTGAGTTTTAAAGATATTAAAAAAAAAAACAAAATTTGTACTGAAAAATTCAATATGATCCCCAAAAAAAAATTAGTATACGTGTAGAACTCGAGGTGGACAAACGACAGAAATTTGAAATTTTGAAAAAAGTCAATTTTTGGAGATTTTATGGGACTTTGAATTTTTCAGTAGGTACAAATTTTGTTTTTTGAATATCTCCTAAACGTAGGGTGGACAAACGATGATTTTTGGTATACGTGAAGAATTCGAGGTGGACAAACGATTGCAGTTGGTTTTATACGTCTATCTTAAAATTTGAGCGTTTTCGACGATTTTTCATTTTTCAGACTTCCTATAAAAAAAAAGAATTTGCTCTAAAATTTTTTTGAAGGGTGGACAAACGAAAATTGTGGGTGGAAAAACATGGACAAACGGTGGACAAACGAATTAGACAAATTTGGTTCAAAAATTTTAAGGTCGCAGCTCTGGCTTCACGGAGCCGGACTGTCTAACAAAATTTATCACGACAACCATTGATGAGTTTGATGTTTGATCACAAAAAAATTTTTACCCATAATAAAAACTTTTTGCTTTTAGCTTAGACCATTTTTTTTGGAATTATGGCTTTTACTAAAAAAAGCTTTGAAAAATCCACAAAGTTAATATTTATAATTGATGAACAAAAACAATCATTGAAAAATTATTTTCTTTGTTTTAAAAAAAATCACGTACCTAAATGATTTTATTGAAAAGATACCTTAATTAAATTCTATAAGAAATTAAATATAAACTCATAAAAACAATATAAAATTTGTATTTAAATAGTTTTAACCAGCAAAAAATCAAAGAATTTTTTGATTTTTTTTTTGTTTTGACAGTTTTTGTATAATATTGTAACAAATTTAAGGAATAAAACAAAATTTGGTGTCCTTTTAAAAAGGAAATATTAATCAAAGCTTAGAAACATAATTTCAAGAAAATTCATTAACCGTTGTCAAAAAAAAAAAAGTTCTCAATTTTTTTTTTAAATCCAAAAATGATTTTTACTTGCGATATAGGTACTAATATCAAGTTATGTATTCGTACAAAAAAAAAGTTGAGATAACATTTTTCCATGACATTAAGATGGTAGAGAATGCCAAAAAAGTGGGTCCCGGAAGTCCGTCTGTCTGTCTGTCTGTCTGGCTACAGCCTAAACGGATGGGCCGATCAACTTCAAACTTGGTATGTTGCATTTTTTGGGGACTCTCCAGAGGATTTTTGGAATTAATTTTTTTGGACCAAAAATAACGGTACTTGTCATATACCAATTTTAGTAAAGTTGAAATTGCTCAAAAACGGCTCTAACGATTTTGTTAAAAAAATTCAAATAATAGTTTTAAGACAAGGTCTATCTTCTTATAAAATTTTTTTTTTTTGAAAATCATTATTAACGGTACCTGCCTTAGAACCGTTTTTTTTTTTCAAATCCGATTATCTCCGAAAGTGCTTATTCGATTTCAACGAAACTTTTTGTAAAGAAGCATTTATATGATTTTAGTATAAGCCAAAAATAAAATTTCCAAAAAAATAATTTTTGGATTTTTAAAAAAATTTTGAAAATTTTTTTTTTGAAAAATCAAATTTTCGAAAACGGGACATTTTGAAATTTTGTTTTTAGATGTTGATAAGTGATTTCTACAAAATGGCATACCAATTTTATTTTTAAAACTTTTTTTCCAAAAAATTATTTATAAAAAATTAGTTTTTTTAAAAATGGCTCTAACGATTTGGAAAAGTTTTTTTTCTAAAAATGCATCTTAATATATCAATCAAAACTGCATACTTGTTTCGGGAGGCAATGTGATTTCAGATTTTATATTATTTTTTTAAAAAACGAATTTAATTTTTTTTAATTTTTTTTTTTCTGTACCCATGTAGTAGGTACCTACATTTTCCAAATTTCTATATAAAAAGTCTTAAAAATGTAAGCAACTTGAACTCTAAAAGCAAGTTCGTGCGACCCAGTCGTGCATTTTATTTTAAGTGGTTCTTCATTTTTACATTAAGATTAATAAAATGGTTTTTGCAAAAATGTTCCACTTTTAATAGGTAATATATAATAATTTTACTTTTTCTGAGAAAATCAGGCGAATTTTTTAAAAGAATGAGTAAAAAAAATGCAAAAAACTGATTCGTTCCAAATTTAAAAACCCTTTCAATTAATTTAAAAGCAACCTATCTACCTACCTAAATTATGTCCCATTCAGCTGCTGTCACTGAGTAATAAATTTAAAAAAATAGAGACCAAACGAAAAAAAATTACAGACTATGGCCAACTAATAAATCTTTTGTAACATTCCCATAAAAATAAAACGCATTAAAACTAAGGCACGCACATCACTAAAAATAAAAATAAAAAACAAAAACAAAAACAAAACTAAACCCAATAGATTATAAAAAACCAAGAAAAAAAGAATATACAGTAAAACCCGGATAAGTGCCTCTCGCTTAAGTGCCTAACCCGCATAAGTGCCTTTGTTTTTAAAGAACCAAAATTTTAAGGATTTTTTCATATAAAATTAATCTTTTAAGTACCTTTCGCTTAACTGCCTTCCCCGCTTAATTGCCTGGCTTTTCAAATACTTAGAATTGAATTTACTTGCAAAAAATTCTTTTAAGTACACATTTGAAACAAGTTTGAACTGCAAGAAAAACTTCGTTTTCTAAACCGCTTTAAAATTCTAAAATTCTACTAAAGGTAGAAATTAACTAGTTAGCTATTTTAAACTTTCAAAGTAATTTTGATTTGTGAAGATTATGTTTTTAGTAATCAAACATGTTTTTTTTAATTATTAAATAATTAGAGATAAGTGCCTATGAGCACTTAAGCGGGTTCTTGTAAGTACCTTACCCGCTTTAGTGCCTATCTAAATGGGGCATTTAAGGTGAGGTACTTATCCGGGTTTTACTGTAAATAAAAACAAAAGATTCTTTTGTTTTCCTAAAAGACACCACCAACCACTCTCTTTGGCAACCCTTTGAAAGGCCATTTGTCAAAATTAACCTCTGTGGATTCACCAAACATCACCATTAACCCCTATATACCGACCTGCTATTCTATTGGAATTTATTTATATTCCCTTCTCTTCTTCTCTCATCGTTCTAATATTTATTATTATAGAATTGCCATTTGACAGATAGAAAAACACACGAAAAAAAAAAACAAGAAATAGCCGTTTTTCACGGTCAACAAAAAAAAAGAAAAATGTCAATTTATAGTCCCATAATATCGATGTAAGAGATAAAGAATACAAAAAAAATCACACAAACAGGTCCTCAGACAACAGACAGGTAAAATAGAAAAAAATAAAATCAACTTGATGACAAGACACAATTTTTTAAGAATTTTTAATGAATAATTTGAATGAACTTCAAATAAAACAAGTAAACAAACAGTAGTGGCGCCCAACACTACACTGATAAGAGAAATCAATTACCCGTTAAGTATAAAATATGTCATTAAAAATAAACAACAACAAAAATACACTCAATATACGAATTACATACGTACACAATAATCTTTCGAAGTCAAAGCTGATAATAACCAAACCACCACCACCGATCGTCTTGCTCTCTCTCGGTCGGTGTTTCTCGATTACTTGGCGATATCTTCCATGCGGAACTGCTGTCAAAGTAAAGTAAACACGTGACGTTAACAGTTTACTTGAGAGAACTAAGTTACTCGCAAAGCACTGTTTGTTTATATGAAATAATTCCAAAAATTCACCCCGATTTTTCTTTTCTTTTATTTCTTCATTAATTTTGGTAATTGGGGGGTTTTTATGTAATTTTTTTTTAGGCTAGGTTCAACACAAAACACTTCCTTTCAATGCAATTGCAACAACAACATACAAAATAAGAGCAACAAAGAAAAACACTGGTAATCCATTGCAACAAGAACAACAATCACTCAATCAATACGAGCCTTCCTCTCCACCTGGGCTCTTGCACGCGACCGGATGTCCGACAGACAGACAGAAAAAATCTCCCCGTGTGTGACACAAAACACACACGAAACAAGCAACAACAACGGAAGAAAAAATAAAAACAAAAAATAAGAAAAAAAAAAAACAGTTCCTCCGACCGACAAAAAAAATGACAGAAAAAGAACTGCAGTCTTCTCCAAAAAAAATGACAGAAGAAACAAAAAAAATGATGGCGATAAAAAACGATTTGACGTTTTAATAACGAAACGTAAGACTCCGATGTAACGTCGTCCTCAAATGACGGCTCACGTTTTCATACTAAAACTGAATCAGCTGAATGAATTCAAACGGTGCTATCGCACAGAAGTTCTGAGAAAAGTCATCAATTCTCAAAGCAAAATACCACCGGTTTAGTTGAATGGTAGCAAAACAGCTGTGTTTATTTGACGTTTCTCTTGTGTTCAATTTCGTTCAATTTAAAACAAGTTTGTGATAAGAGAGACAAATGAATCAGACTCTTTCTCTCTTTTTAAAGGTAAAATGAATGAAAATGAATCAATTTTGACAGAATGAACTTTTTTTAACAGCAGACAACAAAGAGACAGGTTAACAGATCTGTTTGTGAACACAGTTCGTTGATATTTCTCTGTTATCCAGAAGGAGGATTCTTTAAAAGGTTCTTTATCCTTTTCTATGAAAAAAAAAAAAAAAAATAAACCCCCTACTCCTTCTTCTATACAGTTATTGTTATCTCTTCCTCGTTATATTCCCTTATATTGTGCTTTGTATTTGCTTGTATATCATTTTCAATGGGAAAGAGTTCAAGTCAACGATGGTGGCGATATGTTTTGGGTTGGAGGGAGTTTTTTTTGGGGCTGATGATGGTTGGGAAGTGGAATGAAAAGTGAAAGTACCTACTTTGCTGGAGGGAAGGATAGTGAGTTGTGTAGATATATAGAGACTGTTTGGGAGTTTGAATGGTTGCTATAAAAAAAAGGATAGATACATCCCTACAACGAAAAGGAATTTTTTTTTTAACATTTTTTTTTTTTTATCTTAACAACAATGTATACGAAGCCTCCTTATGTCCTTATATGACGGATGGAATGGTTTTATGGGAATGTTATGGAAGGAAGATAGTTGGGATAGCCCTTTTGTTGGTAGTTTTTATAGCTAAAAGAGAGGTGTTTTTTTTTGTTAGTTTGACAAGAATGAGGATGACAATTTTGGTGTACACTTTATTGGGTTTAGTGATGAGGAAACTCAAAAGGTCCAATCATACAAATTTACCTGGTGAAATCATAATAAATTTGTTGAAAGGCAGTGAATAGAAGAAACAGTCAACACAGAGATTTTCGAGGGATTTATTTTAAATGCACATAAAATTGCAGATGTTCTTTTTTCTAGGTTTTATACTTCAAAAGAAATTTAAAGCTTTTTTTTATTAGAATTGGTGATTTTTTCGAAGAAAAGAATTTTGAAGGAGGAAAAAAAGGTGTTTTATTAGAGGTTTTCATGGATTTTTGTAGGAAAAGAAAACAGTAGAAATGGTCATGAGAAAATGTCCGTTTTTAGAAGAAATGGGTAGTATAAATTTTTTTGTTGACTTGTTAAAAATTGAGAAAATTGCAAATAACTTGCAAATGGTTTTTTCACGGCACAAACTCTTTCGCTGGTTCAAAAAAAAAATAAGGAGTTAGAACAGTAGCCATTTACATCAGACCAGGCATTAAATCTAGTAGTTGTAATTTTTGGTATATACACTTCTTTATGGCTAATGCCCAATGAACACCCTATTTTTCCGGACCGAACCCAATATTGATAATAAATGCCAAAAATGTCAAAAATACCTGAATTTTTCAATTTTTTGTTAAGCTAACCTTAAAATGATCTTTGGTCATATGTTTTCCCAAGTTATTTTTTTTTTTTAACACCCAGTCCAGTCCTTTGTCAATTTTGACCTCAGAAAGTAGATACATAGGATTTGTTTTAATTTTTGTCCATGTTATTTGGACATTGATTCTTTTTTTTCATTTTTGAAAATTTAATTTTTTTTTTGTGCATCGAGAGATTAGCTCGATCCAAAGTTTTCAATCAAAGAAGAAAAAAAGTTCATTTTATTAAATAATTGAAGGCAGGAAGTTTTGTGACAAAATAAATTATAGCGCACAAAATAGCAACGTGTACACATAAAAATTGGAACGTCAAAATTTACTACAGGTTGGAGACTTCTTGTTGCAAAATCAGTAGAATTTTGTTTGTTTTTTACCAAATTGACAATATTTGAAAAACAATACTTTAAGAACCATTTAGATTACAGAAATCATGATAGGGTCCCAATATTGAAAAACGAACAAATTGAAGAATGCATAATTGCATATTTGAATTTCAAAAGGTATTAAATTTAAAAAGAAAATTATAAAAACTGGATCTTTTTCCAGGGTTGTAAAAAATCATTTGTTTTAACCCAAGTAACAATTTAGCTTTCATAAGGGTCAATGCAAGCTATTTTTTGGCTTTCATAACAAGAAGGACAGGTCTTATACAAATCATTTTGCGCATTTTACCGAAATTGCATAGGACTTTCCTTCGCAGGTAATAAACAAGCTAATAGCTTGTGACAAACAGCTTAAAATTGCCTTACGGAGGTCTTCCTGCAGAGGGTTTATCGAATGCACAAACCGGATTACTTTCGTAGGATGTTATAATAAGGCCTTATAGAAGTTGTTGAAGGTGTTATAGCAAATGTTTAATTTATGCATAAAAAAAAAAGAATTTATTGAATTTTATTGAATTTTTTTTATTTTCTTTTGATTTTTTCTGTTTTGCATTTTCTACATATTATTTTATTTATTTTAATTTTTTCCTATTTTGTTTCTTTTCCTTTTTTGGAAATTCCATCACTGCTTTTACTGTTGTTCTGAAATGATGAGAATATTATTGAAATGCAATGTTTTTTCTAATGCGTTACAAACATTATTGCATATCTGCAGGGTGAAAACATTGCATACTTACAAGAACCTCTTGGAACAGGTCTTATAGAGGCCTTCTGTCACTTGAAAATACAAGGCTTCTTTAGAACGGTTCAAACAGGTCTTATAAAGGTCTTCTTTAACTGATATTTACAAGGCTTCTTCTTAACACTACTAGATAGCCTTAAGGAGACCTCCTTTCTTTCCAAAATGGATGACTTGCGTAAGTAAGCTTTAAACTAAACCTATACTATAGTTTAGCTTGTCGAATCGAACAAAATGGACCTTATGCAAGTAAAATTGTTACTTGGGAAATGCATTAGTTTTACATTACAAATTATAAAAAATATTTATTGCAAATAAAAAAATTTGCATTAGAAAAAATAATATTTATTGAAACTGAAAAAAAAAAATTGCATTTAAAAAAAAATTTGAATGCACCCAAAAAAATGTGCATTAAAAAAATATATTTATTTCAACAAAAAATATATTGCATTAAAAAAATGTTATTTAAATAAAAAATGTTCTGCATTAAAAAGAAAATTCAATGCAAAATATATGCATTAGATATTTTTATTTTAAATATTTGTCGAATTTCTTACAATTTTCACTAATTGACCGCACATTAGGCTAATTGTTATAGTTGACATAGATGATGTATGGTTATATACCTAGTCAAAGTTGTAAGAAATTCGACGAATATAAAAAAAAAATATTTAATGCACATAAATGCATTCAGTTTTTTTAATGCAAAATATTTTTAATTGAAATTAATATTGTTTTTTTAATGCGAATATTTTTTATTTGTTTTAATGCAATTTTTTTAGTGGCAGCAAATATTTTTTTTCTAATACAATTTTTTTTTATCATTTGCAACAAATATTTTTTTAATTTTAAATTTTTTTTAATTGATATTTTTAAAACTATTTCTACAATCCTCATCAGGATTTTCAAATATAACGCCTTAAAAAAATGCTTTTAAAATCTAAATAAAATCGTTTTTTCCCAGCAGATCGATTTTTAAGCCAACATTTCTAATAAAATCATTGCAAACAATGAAAATCAAAATTTCAGATGAACTTCCAGTTACGATAATTGTCTATCTTTAAAATAAGTAAAAAAAAACTCCTTCCAAAATGATCTTATAAAGAACAATTTAATTAAAATTGGCGGCTGCACAAATAAAACACTACTCTGCTGCACATTATTTCTGGCGCCACTTTACATATTTACACCAAATCACTGTTGATTCTTCCGGTCAGAAGTCAAAAATGATAGAGCTATATACACAAAGCAAGAAGCAAAAAGACAATCAAATCATGCAGCAAATTGATTAAGCTGTTCTCGTCGTCGTTTGTTGTCCATCCGTCGTCGGCACTCTGCCAATTGCAGCAAGAATAAAGCATAAATTAATTGATCCAGTTACCCAGTCTTATTTTATTTTGTATTGTTTGCCTGAATTCATTTCATACTCGCAGTCAGTTACAAAAGATTCAACTGCATACTCTTCTTTTATTTAACGAGGAGGTGCCTCCAAACAGCCAAGTGGCCGGCATTTAAAGCAATTATTCAAATTGCCTTCCGTCTGTCCCATTGATTAAGTCCGACCGTCCGAAGAACTTGCTATATGCGCAGTTGGTTGACACTTTTCGACACACATAAACCGGGTACATCTTTTGATGAATTATTACTCAGGCTCAGACTTCTAAGTGGCGCGTTGGCCTCAGCTCATTTGCGCTTATATTTAATTTCTAAATCGCATTTTTATTTCTGCATTCCAACGAATGAAGAAATCTGCTAGGTTTTCAACTAAAAGATGTACTTTAAATTGTCGCCTTTTTACAAAAGAAAAGAAAAACTCAGGTCCGTATCCAATACTTTTTGATGGTATCACGTTCTATAACTTAAGTTCGTCCCTAAGGTTGTTAATAGTAACACTTTTTATACTTTAAGAAAGTTGGTTCCCCAAAATAATTGCAAAAGTTCTTTTCTTTTTTAAGGGGGGCTCTAAACCCCTTCAGAAAAAAAAAACTCAAATCTGTTGTTCTAAGAGAAACTGAGTGTTAAAAGAGAGAAGAGGGCATTTTAGGTCTAAAAAACGAAAAATATAAATTTGCACCCTTGTGGATACGAGCCTGACCAATTTGTTCTGCAATGACAATTACTTGAGTGATGCATTGTGTTACATTGTGTTTGTATGTCATTTCAATTTACTGTCTTGGTGTTTTTTTTTTTAGATACTACAAAGTATTCTAGATTAATTTGATTTTTTAGACGCATTTCTAGAAATACACCGAAAAAAAAACCAATATCAATTTAACATTTTTTAAATATCAGCCAAAAATGCTCTATAAAATGTGTTTTATGATATTTAATGTCACATTTTGGAAATTTTTTTTGATATTTTATTATCATTTTTTCATATCATTCCAAATTATTGAAAAATATTAAATAAAAAATTCTTAATGTGTACTAATATTAAAGGCGCTTTGTGTTTTTTCGAAGTAAAATGTATGATTTACTGAGAAAATTTGATCGGCACTAAGATTTTACTTCACATAGCTTGGGAGAAAATAACAAAACAATTATATCACATATAATAGAAAAAATAATATCACCATTATTTTGTAAAGAATATTCCTTTTCAGTAATGTTTTGAAAAAAAAAAGAAAATTCTTAAAATAATAAAAATAATAAAAATGAAAAGGAAAGAAATAGGTTTCATTATAATAAACTAAAACGTAAAATCTAGTCAACATTGATATTTTAATTGTCAAAGTGAAATTTTCACTATCCCACCTGAAATTAAAAAATGTCAAAATGATATGATAAAATATCAAAATTTATATTTTAATTGTTGGACGACTTTTGTCACTGAAAAATGTTAATTTGATAGCTGTTATTATCAAATTTTTTTTCGGTGTATTTAAGTCTTAAAAAGAAACTCATTGAATCCAATAATCATTCTAAAGAATAGATCCTTGTTTTTATTACAATTGTAAAAAAATAACATCCTTTTAGGGTTGTTTCTAAATTATTTTTCTTTTCCTCCATCCCCTTGCTTTTTGTGTACTTATTGACCTTAAACAAAAACAAAACACATCAACTACTTCCTTAAACTCTTCAAGCTTCAACAAACTTAAAACTTCTTGCAAGCCTTATTTTCTTTGGCAATTTATTACCAGAAAATCTTTCTTTAATAAAGGATAAAGTTAAGGAGGTGGTTTGTGTGGCTTCTCCAAAACCCAAATAAATAAACAAAAGTCTTTGTGTATCTTCTACCTATCTATATGCTGGTTGGTTGGTGAGTATAACATTTACTAGCCTCTGTTCGTCCCACAACAAAGTTTAAAGTTCATTTAAGTTTTTTCTCGAGAATGTAAGTATAGATAGATATTTACAATATTATTATCCTGAAAGTTTATGCCAGACATCAAGTCGACAACATGCATATTATTTTCTTGGTCCTTTGTTGTATGGATATTACCGATGGATATATGCTTTTGTTGGAAAGTTATTTTGATTTTCCATACCAAAGCCAGCTCCAGCAGCCAGCAGCAGCGTGTGTTTTGCTCTAATATGCAAAATGCAATTTTTCTTCTTTGGCATTTTTGCGTAGGTAGGATACACATGCCCAGACATCTGGAGATTTATTGTGTTTTTGTTGTTTTTTTTTAGAAAGAAAATAAGAATGATATGCATATTTCAAGGAGGTGTATATGTTATTCGATTTTAATTTAAAAACATTGTGACAGGTTTAAGGAGTGAGGTGTGTATGTGTATAGGACTAGATCTTAGAATTACACTAATAAATTGGCTTGTTGAGTAGAAGTTAATGTTTCGTTTAACAAAGGAATCTATTTTATTGGCATTATAAGGCTAGAATATTATTCGTTCGTTTATGTAAATGATTTTGAGCAGAAGATACACCTGGTAAAAGATACAGAAGATGCATCTGTTAAAAAAGAATTAATGCATTTTTATGAACCAAATTCGGCTTCTTGTCCTTGGTCTATAAGTTCTTCAGTTTAGTTCAGTTCTGTTTTAAGTTTAAGTTTTAAAAATTGCCGACCTTGTTTTCAAGCATCCATATTTTAAGTTTTTTTTAAAGATTCAACTTTATAATTTTTCCTAAATTTTAAGACCCTTATCTTGGCGATATTATTAATAAAACATAATTTATAAACGTTTTAACAAACCATTTGGGTCCATTCTTGACACTTTTTTGTTTGATAAAAAATTGGTTTTTGGAAGAAAAATGTGTTCATTGAAATCAACAGTTAAAATACTTAATTCAAGTACTTCATACAAGCTTTTTTTACCTTTGTCGATGAAGATAAACCGAAAAAAAAATTTGTCCGCGTAAAACTGGCAAATACCCCTATGTGCATCGTTGGTAACTAAAAATATTTTAATCTCTATAGGCCAAAAATAATTGCCGATAATGCCGTATTGTATTTTAAAAATAATATTAAAATTAGTTTTAAAAAACCAATTTTTTTTTGCTGAAATTTCAAAAAATAAATGATACCAAATTATTGTCTAGGTAATTAAAGCCTAGTACGCTGCTGATGCGAAACGAAAAATTTTCAAGTCTCCAAAGTCGACATCGAAAATGCTAACAAAATAAAATATCATCGTCAAAGTCAAAATAAAAAAATTAAAAATTAATATAAAATCAACAGAAAATAATTTTTAAAGCTTAAATTAAAAAACTAAAAGTGAAAAAATCGACAACACTCCTCTTGGAGTCAAGAACAATGCACAGGACAATAAAAAGTAAGTGACAAATGAGTGTAAACTCTCCAATTTTTCGCTAGAGCTGCGTACTGAAAAACGAAAAGCGAAACGAAATTTTTCGTTAAGGAAATTTTGTATTTAAAATTTCTTTTCGCTTCAGCAGCGTACTAGGCTTAAAGAAAAAAAAATATATCGGAGTAAGGGACAGTCTTCCGTCGTTTAAGCGATAAATTCAATTTTCTCACAAACTGACTTCAAACACAAAAAAAATATTTTGAACCGAACGGCAACACCTACAATATTTAAAAACACATTTTTAAAAAGCTAGAAACTTATACCTATTTGTAAAGTTAAAATTATGTACATAAATTGAATGAAGAGTTTTCTGTAAAACTGAATTTTTAAATCAGAATTTTGAAAAAAATAAATGTATTGAAAAAATTTTAACATTGCTTTTTTTTTTTTAATTTCGTAAATTTATCGCCTAAATGATGGAAGATTGTCCTTCACTCCCATATTATAGTTGTTTTCCTTTAATTGCCTAGACAATCTTTTGGCATTAGTAAATTTATGAATGGTGTAAGTAAAATTTTTGAAAAAAAATTTTTTGTTCACAAAAATCTTCAATTAAATTTAAAAAAATCAAAACGGCAACAGTGGCAATTTTTAATCTATAGACTTTAAAGTATTTTTAATAACCGACGCACACTGGGGCCTACTATATAGGAGGGATGCCCAAAAGTCCATTTCTTAAATTATAATTTTTACGTTTTTTTTTTGTTTTATTTCGTGAGTATAGGTTCTTCCCTATCTATTTCCAAGCTTTATATCATGAATTAAGCACAACAGCTAAAAAAGTGAAGCATCAAAGTGCAAAGTTTGATACCATTGATTTCATCCAGTTTTAGTGGTTAATCATGGATATAATTTTTTTCTTCGTATTTAGTGAAAATAAAAATAACTAAAAATTATCAGCTATGGGCCAAGGTAAGTAGAGTTCACTGAAGTGTTTTTTAGAATTATACCTTTTAAAATATCAGAGATATTTGAGGCTAAAATCGGAGGTCTTTTTTCGAGAAATTATTGATTTTCATGGAAATGCGCAAGGTTCTTTTAAAACTATTGCCTGTTTATAATGCATAGGGGTACTCTTAACATAAAACTGAACTCAAAAGTAAAAGCCTCCTGCGCATTTCAATGAAAATCGATAATTTCTCGAAAAAAGACCTCCGACTTTAGCCTCAAATATCTCTGATATTTTAAAAGGTATAATTCTAGATAGGGAAGAACATGTACTCATGAAATAAAACAAAAAATAACGTAAAAGTTATAATTTAAGAAATGGACTTTTGGGCATCCCTCCCATATATTAGGCCCCAGTGTGCGACGTTTGAAAAATAAGATCATCAAAATCAGAGCTGTTTTTACTTGTATAAATTTTTTTATATATTTCATATGGCAAGAACCTACCAAAAAATTTGTTCTTAAATTCCAATTTAGAAGCAAATCGCTTCAGTAGTTTGGGCTGTAACTCAAGATAGAGACAGAGACAGAGTCACAAGTCCTACTTTCTTAGCACTCTATCACAGGGTTCCCAGGTTTTGAAAATAAAAATCGTCTTAGTAGTCCAAAACGTTTATTTTTCCCCTTTTTCGTAAAAAAATCCCCTTTTTTCCGGAAAAAAATGCAAGTATTTATTTGTTTTAAATTTTTTTATTTAAACCTTTTTTAAACATATTAATTTTGTATTTAATTTATTCATAAAAATAAAAACTTTATAATGGACATAAGTAAATAAAAAAAAATTAACAAAAATGAATCTCAAAATACATATTTCATTTTCAAACTAAAAACTGTCAAAATAAAATTTATGAAATATGGAACTACTTCATAAATTTTATTTTGATTGTAAATCTAAAATATCAGTGCTAATTTAATAAAAAATGGATGTTATTTTCTATATTTAATGTATTTTTGTAAATCATAGAGTATTTATGCTGATTAAGGCAGGCTTTTTTAACAACGATGTCTTAAAAATGTATAAGTATTTTTTTTACTTTTATTTTTTTACTGCCGCGGCTGCTGGCTGAAAATATTTTGAGAAGTGAATTAAAAAATGGAAGCACCCTAGTTTTTAGTAGAGCTGTCAAATTAAAAAATCCACTTAGCGTGAATACGATAGTTTATTTCGAAATTAAGTTTTATTTAAATTAATTCCATTGTTCAAAGATTGTGTCTAACGTTTTTGGTAAGTTTAAATTTTTCCCCTTTTAGATATTTTTTCCCCTTTTTTTATCCCCGTCCCCTATTTTATCCCTTTCGTCTAAGAAAATCGCCAAAAATGGTGATTTTCCCCTCAACCTGGGAACCCTGCTCTATCATCGCAATGTCATGTTTGATTGTTATCTCGAGTGATCGAGTGGCCAAAATTTGATTTTTGAATATAAACTGAATATTAACAAATATAGGTTTATAAGGAATAAAATTTCAGTTTTGCAAAGTTTATTGAATTCTTTTCACTCCGACTTATTGTTTTTAGAAAATTTAGTATGGAATTTAAGTGCTCCATTTTTAAAAGGCTTTTGATTGAGTTTCCAATATCAGTTACAAGTTGAAAAACTTTCCTTAATTTTCCAATAATGGGCATAAACTGAAATAAACTCGTCTTCTCAGAGACTTCCATAGGTCAAATCAGGTAACTTTAACTTAATATTTAAACTGTCGAATTTTCTTTCTTTAAGTCCAAAAAGTTCCAACTTAGATTAACTGCTTCGAAAAGTTTTGGCTTTAATACCTCTTAAAATATTTATGCATTCAAAGTTTTCCGATGTAGAAATTCGGCGATACATAGAATTAAAGTTATGAATCTTTTAGTTCTCAAGCTAAGTTTTCATTTAGATGATCATCTTTAATGTACCTAGTCTTGACGCAGTATATCTTAGGGAGCTAAATACCTACCACTTTAAGACCAAACGACCATGTTCAAGCCGATCAGTACAAAAATTACGAAAATTGTGGAACTTTTCAATTTATAATCTTTTGTAATCAGTTCACCCAATTTGAAGCTATATAGACCCTGAGACAAAACAATGTTTTTCGCTGACCCTTATCCTAGAAAAAAAAATTACCACGTTTTAACCTTTATGATGGCGGTAGCGTAGTGTCACCCTTAACATAACAATCGGTTACTAGTCAAATGTCCAGATAACACCTTCTCGCAAATTTTGATACCTATCAGTTCTACTAGAATTCACCAAATAAACGAACGAAACAGAATTATAAATGCTAGGTATCTGATGTTTTTCTTTGTTGTTAAATTTATTCCCAATGTAAAGGGTTATACCTCCCTCAGTTTAACATATGTAACTTAAAACAGATGTCCTTCAGTTAAATCCTTTCCACACTTGGTGTCCTTCAATTATATAAAATCCTCCACCATACCTATTGTAAACAGATCAAGTATATAGCAAGGCCCTTCTCTCAAAAAGCAAAAGCAATCAAGCGTAGGTATCTTCCTTGTAGAAGAACCATGAACCAAAACATTCAATGAATGTCGCTACCAACAGTGTTCACACCACCATAAGAGCCCATCATTAATCCTTGAAAGTCTCTGTTTCAGGACAATTATACACGTGATATCATCAAATAGCACGCAGCCACCACCAGTCTCATGTCAAACGCACAACTTCTTACTTCCGAACAACACCACCACCAAACACCAAAACAATTCTCAAAACGACAACAGCTGCTCTCGTTTTAATGAGTAATTACCTTCGATTACAAAGTCTAGCAGAGCGTCTCGCAACTGTCATTGCCAGCAGAGTGTCCTTGTTGTCCAAATTGCACGTTAAAAAGGGTATAGACACCAAGAGTTTGCATGTCACAACCACAGACACTATTCTGTTTTTGGGGGAATGACAATGCAGAAAACATCCTCCTAGAGAG
This sequence comes from Episyrphus balteatus, assembly GCF_945859705.1. NCBI lineage: Eukaryota > Metazoa > Arthropoda > Insecta > Diptera > Syrphidae > Episyrphus > Episyrphus balteatus. The sequence goes on from NC_079134.1 coordinate 136,016,225, forward strand.
ATGCGATCTATCATCAAATCCATCTGTCAAACTATTTGCTGTCAAAAAAATAGTAGAAAAAAAGTACTAGAGCGCACTATACATTTCTCTTGACAGTTGCATGTGGTATAATGTGATTTTCCATCAAAGTCCTCTTTCTCCGAACTATGCCCTTCCATTTGATTAAATAAACGAACCACAAAAACACTACTCCCAAAAACACCACAAACTCTCACCCTTGAGCCTTGACATTGCCATTTTGTCAGGATAGTTGCCATATAAAAGTTGATGGTAAGGATGATAGTTGTATAGGTTTATTTCTATATGACGACGGGCAGCATTGCCCATTCATTTAATGTCCACCCTCTGGTAGAATAGAGATAAGGGTGGGCTTGTTCATATTCATTTTCATTGTCACATCACTCTTTTTCATCATATCCTCTTTTCAAATTCATACAAATGTCCTGAAACCACCAGAAAACATGAAAAAAAAAAACAAGACAGAATGGCGAAAAAGCAGCAAGGATATGTGTGTGAAACTTTGATCGACGTTATCGTTGTTGTGTCAGCGAATATTTTACAGTCCCTCATATAATAGTGGCTCCCTTGGTTGTACTTATAGGAGTATTATAGGAGTGGGCGATGTGGTGGTATGGTTTGTGTCATGTTAAAAATGTGTATGTGCTATGCACTTACATAGAAGAATGGTTCCGAAATCATTTCGCATAAATTTCGAAAACAACAAAAAAATCTTATGACATGGTAGATAACATATTGAATATGACATTACACCATTGACAGGTGTTCACGTTGACAGTTGACATATATGAATGCTCGTGATGCATTTTATAAATAGTGGTGGTGTTGGGGCCTGGATCACATTCCACACCTGTCAAACTTAAATATGATTTTTGTTTGTGTTGTTTACACCTCTGAGAGGTCACGTTCCAGACAAAATGTTTTTGTTTCGATTTAAATAGAGAAAAAGAAAATCTGACATTTCAGACTTCAAGAGAAACCAAGCCTCGTTCATTTAAATGAATAATCTCTCTTTGTTAAACGTCAAATTGAAAATTCTCTCGCATGCAACTATTGAGTGTGCGCTTTAAAGTCTGTTGATGAAAAACTGGAAATCTTGGATAGAATCCACAACCAAACACAGAAACATCAACATCGCGTGTCTATCGAGTAGCGTGTTTGGCATAGCAAAAATCTCTCTATTATAGAAAGAAAAAAATCTCAATGAATTCACATTTAAACTTTAACAACAACTATGTATCTTTGTTTGTTGAGAATAGCCAGAGCAGTTATAAGAAGAAAAAGAGTGAAAACTAGGTAAAAAGATTTTTTCATGAAAGATGGAACGAATGAAAATCAGGTGAGAATTATTCATGCGATGACATCGAAAATTGATTTATTATGACAGTAGTCGATAGAATGGTCATTGGGAACTGGTTTTTTTTGATTTAGTATCGAACAACATAAGGATATAGATTAACATAGAATGGACAACATGTTTTTTAGACTTTTAAATGTTAACTATGCGGAAAACTGATTCAATTAATTCTGTGTGATGTAGAAAACTATGCAGGTATGTAATTGAATTGCTTGATAGAAATATGGAAAAAAATGTAGGTAAGGAATTTATTAAGTCTCGAAATGGTTTCCTCCAATTTGAAAGATATAATTATACTCCTATATGCCCTTTGAGAATTCAAATTTTTTTCGATTTTTGTTTTATGATATAAATACTGTATTATCTTCCCATAAACATGGTAAAATTATCTTCTTCCAGCTAAATGGAAAGGGTACTTTTGCTAACAAAGTTTTTGATGAAAGAATGGCATTTTCAAATTCAGACTTTTTGGAGACAATCCCCGATTTAAAGTGAATTCTTCAAAATGCGTCTATTTTTTTTAGTGCATTTTTTGTCCATTTATGGTAAATTTTGAATAGTATAATTATATAATTATATTTTTGTGTTTTCATATTTGGTAATTTTTAGTTTCCCGTGATAAATTCAGTTCTCCACATATTTTTTAACAGACACACCGAAATTATGACTTGCAACCGAAGATGCACGAATTTCAATGTTAAGTTCTGCCGTTTTGCCCACTTTTTTACAAATCGGGGCCTTAACAAGTCTGTTAGTTTTATACATGCTTGAAACAGGAACAATGCATTACCTTACCTTACCAACGTTGAAAAAGAACGTTTGTCAAAATATTTTTTTCCCTCAAAAATTAGTACTTTTTATACAAAAAATGCAGCATCGAAGCATAATACCACCTATATGACTGACATTGACCATTATGAGATTCACCATAATATACTTAATAAATAACCGTCAACTTCCTTATTTTATGTTTAACCGTTATAGTAGGGGAGCCCGAGATGCTAAATTTGTAGTTACTCGAGCGCCATGGGGACCTATTGGATTGCGAAGATTAGGTTCTAAAACGAAAAAAAGTATATGGAAGTTTTCCATTTAAGTGGGGATAAGAGCTTATAAACACGTTAAGAAAATGTAAAAAAAATCTGCCACATTGAAATACTCGAGCGCGTCAGATATTAATAGGGTATACTCGCATTGACTTTGTGATAACCGATAAATATTAATCTGACGATAAGACAGTGGTGGGTGGCTACAAAAAGCGGTAGAAAAAATTTAAAAAAAAAAGTTATTCGAGCGTGTCAGATTTTGAGAGGGTACGTTCAGTGAACTCCTAATAGTGTTCAATTTGAATAACTGACGATTTGGACGTGGCCTACACTTATAAATCATTTTTGAAAATGTAAAAAAATATTGTTAACTTAAGTTACTCGAGCGCGTCAGATTTTTCTACTGTAGGTTCAGCTCGATGTCGGAGTCACCCTAAATGATAATCTGACAATTATGTTAAGGTGTATTGCTAATCTGACAATTTAAAAAAAAATTAGACAGTTTTTGGATAAAACAATATTTTTAGTTTCTTCTGGTTATTACCTACTGGATGTAATACAAAATTTACATTATATACATATTATATACAAAGGTCAATCAGTAATAATTTAATATTCATAATAACTGGATTCGTCTTCCAGGTTAGTTTCCACTTGTTCAACTTTGTCGTCATCTCGTGTTTCTGTAAGCAAAAATGGTTATGATACTTACTTGATAATCTTTCTTTCGTATTATATTATATTATTAAAAAGTAAACGTACCTAAAGTCATAAGTTTTGCTCGTCTGGTCTTTAACGAAAGAAAAAATACCCCAAATCTAAGAACATTACGTAATGACCAGACGATCAGAGCTTCTATATTTATTAAAGATGGGGCTTTTGCTATAAAGTTAAGAATGTCACGTTATACCTCGATACAAAAATTTGAGTGTTGGACCGGACTGGATATTCTCCGATAGTAAATTCCACATAAAACGTCTTTTGGGGCTTGACACGTTATTTTTTATCCAATTTAATGAATTCTTTAGATTTTTTTAAGTCAATCCGTATCCACATAATAAGTGTAAGTAAATAAGACAAAAAAAATTAAGATATTTCGACAAAAACGTTAAAAACTCAGCAACACGAACCAAAAAATTGTATTTTTTTTTACTGTACGTTCATGCTTTATCGATAATTTTGGCTATATTGCCCCATGAAAACCGTCAGATTATATGTTTTTCGTGTTCCTGATAAAATTCCCTTCAGAATAAAAAAAAAGTTAATCGCGCTCGAGTATTTCGAGGTGACGTTTTTTTTTTACAACTTTGTGCCTCTCCCATTTTCTTATGCCACGCTCAAATTGTCAGATTATTGAAATATACACTTTTCTAGATGTACTTAACCTACCGTTTCTTAATCTGACGCGCTCGAGTATTTCCGAGGATCGATTTTTTTTTACTAATCTGACGGGCTGCCCACAACGCAGACCACTGTATCAAGCTTTTATATTTGGTAGGAGTACATTACTGAGTACAAGCTTTCTCCCCATATGATTTTCTGACGCGCTCGAGTAACGCGCGAAATCCCTTCCTGGGCTCCCCTACTATTACAGATTATTCTCATCAGTTAGAAAAATGTTCGTTTTGTCAAAATACTTTTTCCGACTGTTGTAAGTAAAACTTTTATATTTTTTCAGGAGAGACAAAAAAACTCTGTATTTTTGACGACGCACACTGGGGAAATTTGTATGGGAGTGCGGAAAAAACTCAATAAAAACTGAACCACTGAATCGATTTGGATGAAATTTTCAGGAATGACAGCTTAAGTCGTAAGAAATCATTATTATTCATTTTCACCCACTGCCACGCCCTTTTAAAAATATTGTAAGAGTAATAAAGGATCCAGATATTGTTCTAAGAAAATCTAAAAACTGCTATTTACAATTTACTTGTACTTAAAGAATTTTTGAAGTTATACTTCTTATGGGAGGGTGGGTATGAAAATTTACTTTTTGACAAGAATGTCAAAGGGATTATGACGCGATCACCCTGGGTAGCAGGGCTGTCGTTTCATCTTTAGAGTAGGCAGTACTTTAGTATTTAAAAATGCAGTACGCCGCAGTACGGCAAACATAAAACACACAACACGTTGCAAGTTACATGTTTCATGTGGCAAGTTGCATGTGGCAAGTTGCATGTGGCAAGTTGCATGTGGTAATTTCCATGTGGCAAGTTGCCAGGGTTGCAAAAAGCTCACATTTCAGCTCAGCTCACAGCTCAGCTCAAATTTGAGCTAGGTACCATAGCTTAGCTCATTTGAGCTGAGTTGAAAGTGAGCTGAGCTGAAAGTGAGCGCCCCAACTTCCAACGCCTATATCTCGGAATTTTGAAAAAAATGAAAAAAATTTTTTTGATGCCAAAAGGTAGCGGGGACTCTAACCTACATTTGGGTACATCTCTTATCCCTGTAGGTCCACGCGTTCTCAAACCGGGAGAACTTAAAAGTAAAAAAAAATAGGCACGATTCTGAAAAAATAGGCATGATGTGGCGGTTTAACATGGAAGGCGATTTTTTAAAAATCTGACAATGTGCAAAGCGTAGGCCCATGACACAAGCTATCATTTGGCATCACTCCCAAAAATTACTCTCAAGCGGTTTAGCTTCCAGGAGCGTTTAAAGATTCGGGGATTTTTCGAAAAAAAAATTTACCCCAACTTTCAAAACCGATTTTCTCGGAATTTTAAAAAAAGTCGAAAAACCGGATTGTACCGGAATTTTTTTTTGTGATAAAAAAAGAAATATTTTACTAAAAAAATAGAAATATATTTACTATCAAAAACACCAAGAGAAAAGATCACGAAAAATTATCTGTCTTATTTATAAAAATATCTATGTGTTAAAATAATTCCATTAATAACTAGAAACAAACAACTTAAGCTATGGTGTTTTATAAAAGTTTAAAATATCTTCATATTTCATTATACTTTCCAAATAAAAATCAATGTATCCTCTCACCCATCACAGCTCAGCTCAGCTCAGCTCACTTTACCTTAGCTCACCCAACAGCTAAGCTCAGCTCACCGACAGCTCAGCTCACCCAACAGCTCAGCTCAACCATCAGCTCTGCTCACTTTCAGCTTAGCTCAAATGAGCTGAGCTATGGTACATACCTCAAAATTTGAGCTGAGCTGCGAGCTGAGCTCAGCTCACTTTTGAGCTTTGTAGCAACGCTGCAAGTTGCATATTGCTACTACTAGTGCTGAAGCACACACAATCCTCATAAAATTACCATATAGCATATTTTATGCGCAATTTGTTTACTTTCGTTAAGCATAATATGGTATATTATACCGTACGTTCTGAACCGCACAACATGAGTAAATTTCACAGATTAAATTGAAAACTACATGGATGCAAGGAGGATGAAAGAATTAATTTATTGTTCACTTGATAAAAATGTAAAAAAACGAAGTGTGGATTAATTAATTTAATAATAGAAATTAAAAATATCAAATGAAATTCATTTATATATACTGAATGAGAAGTATAACTTCAGTCGCGTGTACATGTGTACACACACTCTTTTTTTTTATTTGTTTGTATTATTGGAACAGTACATTAAATGGAAACGAATAACTCATTATACTGTTGTCTAGGTCCACGTCCACGCAAAATGAAAAACCCGAATTATAGTTAAAAAATATGAGCTTTCTGCTTAGATCTTCGTATGAAATGCTAAAAACTGCCATTATTATAAAACATTTAAGCTACATACCTATGTATAACGAAAATTCAAGCCAAAGCCAACCATGTCAAAATTCCAAACTGAGATTACGGTACTTCCTACACTGGTGGCTGGTCATCGGCAACAGATCTCCACAGGTGTTTTGAGGTATTTTTCAAGTTTTTCAATTTTAGATATGTGTGATATATATTAAACGAAAGGTAAAATTATTAGCATGCGTATTAAAGTTAAATCAAATTTTCTATATCTATAAAAACAAAAAAGTTATAATCAATTGATTTTTCCTGTCGCTTTTTCGTTTCATCGTGTTTCAAATCACTACGATACTAAAGAAGTTTTCACTTCAAAAAGTGTTGCGAATTAATTTTACTTTCTCCATTTGTATTTTCGGATAAGGATCTCTAGCTTGCAGCCAAAAAAATAAAAATCTGACAAAAAGGAGATTTTCTACTTTTCAATTTTCTCGAAAACTAGAAAAGACATAGAAACAATTGGTTTTCAGTGTTTGGTAAGGAATCAATTAAGGCAGTTTTCTTTATGATTCAATTTTGTATTCAAATCCCCAGTCTTGACAAAAATAGTATTGGACGTGTTTTTTTAATTTTTTTTTTCAAAATTTTGACATTGAAATCGATTATTTCAAAAACAATTAACTTAAAGAACTTTATTTAAAAGCTGGAATTAAGAGTAATGTTCTGGCTTTTAAAAAAAGTATCATTTATAACTGTAAGTGTTACCATTGATTTTTAATATTTTTTTTTGTTATTTAAAGTAATTTTTAAGAAAATCATTTTTGCGACCAAATGAAGTTTTCAATTGCCAGTAAAAAACGCAGTGGCACCTGGTGGCACCTAAATTTGGCCTTTATCGAAAGGTAATTTTATAAGGAAAATGTTTTTAATAGTCTCTAACTGTAGGCAAGTGTAGCTAAAATTATATATACAAAAATATGAAAAAATCAAGCCATTTTTTTCTCTTTTCTTTAAATAATTATATAAAATAATTAACATCTTTAAAATTAATAATTTATTCGATTTACAATAGACAAATTATGGCATCTTTACGGAAAAATAAAAGTGTATGAGTCGGCTCAAGCAAAAAAAAAAATTACACAACTTTAATTTCAGGGTATTTTCACTTCGTTTTTTATACTTTCAACAACTTGTCCCTTTACAAAGCTCTAAAAAGTAAACTACAAGTCCGATTTTAGTAATTCTTTCTAATTTTGATTCAGATTTTATTCTAAAATTTAGAAATAGTATTGAAAATGTTCTTCGAGGTACTTAAAATTTTGGACTTTTTTCCGCAAAATCCCCAGTGTGCGACGCGGCCGCATTGACAATTTTAGCCTTAAATTCGGTTTAGAATCCTTGTTGAGAGTTGAAACTAACTAAAAGTTTTAAAAAAATATCTTTATCAAAGAAGATTTAACAAAAAATAAATATTTTGTATATGTTGTTTTAACACCCAACGTTTTGTTGGGAGTCAAAACCACTTAATTACTTGGAAATAATTTTGTTTTGATACTAACTTTACATTCAAAGTATTAACAAATTTAATGGAAATGAATAAAAGACCATTATAATTTAGCAATTTTATAATTAATACATATTAAAAAACAAGAACATTAAACAAAAAGGCGAAAGTGGACGTTCCACGACCAGCAATGAATTTGTTATTTTTTGACGTAGTTAAGTCTTACTAATATTGTGCAAAAGTTTTATCCTTGTGACGTAGGTACTTCAACACTGAGCCAAAAAACAACGTAAAATCAATCGAAACCACTTTGAATCAATGGAAAATCATTACATTTTTGGCCTAAAGTGGAAAATGATTGAATCAAAGTAGCACACTTTAAATCTAAGTTGTTCACACATTAAAAAAAATAAAAAAAAGTAAAACTGGCATCCGCTGGGGATCGAATCTGCTATACCTGGGTTGACAAGCTTGTGCTTTACCACTGTGCCATCTCACTTATAAAAAATGATGTGACAAACTGTAACTTAAGCATAGGACAATTTTTAGAAAATTAATGAATATATTTTTCACTATTGATTCAATGTAGAACGGATTAAAAATTACTATGCGTTTTTTCTATGGGTGAAAATAGTATAAAATGCATTTTTGTATTTAACACTTTTTATTGATTGTCTCATTGATGTAATTTTAATGTTTATTTGAAGTGAAAAATATGAGTGTTTGTAATTTTCTCAGAGTTTAAAGACCTTAATCTTGAATATCAAACCAATAGAACCCAAACTAGAAGCCTTTAAGACAAGATTTACGATTTTTTTTGTATAGTTTGCATTTTCAATTCTTTGCTGGTATTAATAGCTTGAAAACTCTAGTACAAAATGTCGAAGTTAATGGTTCAGAGAAAATAAAAGAGCATCATATTTTATATTCAAAATAAAAATTAAATTGAATATGTCCTTCACACATTGCAAGATGCATTACCACTAATATTGCAATATCTTACATTCTTAATCCAAATGCAGAGAAAAATTCATAGTTAAACTTTTTCCTAAGATATAGTTTTTTTTCATTTGGTACCAATTTAATTTATTAACAAGAACATTTTGAAAGATGCAATTCCATTCCAATGACCGCGAACAACTGACTGACACTAAATCATCGAAAAACTGTAAGAAACAACAGTTTACTTACTTCGTTTTTCCAGCGTTGAATGTAAAAAAAAAACAAATTAATATGAAGTACTTAAGGTGTTTTAACACTCAATTTCAAAATTGGCAGAAGAGATATGTTGTTTTAGCACTCAATGCGTATTTTAACCTCGAAATTTTATATGATCCAAATATCAAATCATGTTGGTTTTACTCTCAACGCTAGTTCTACCCATAAGCAATGCAAAACAGTTATAAAAGTGGTTTCAAAAAATGTGTCACTTATGTTGTTTTATCAATCACCGATTCAGATATTCTTTGCACGATTTCAAAAAAACATAAATTCAATTTCGAAATGCATATTTCGCACTGATAAATCTATTAAAATTTAAAAAATTAGAGTTTGTTTGCCATAAAGTATGCAACGTTTTAATTTAAATTATAATTGTGATGTTGATTTATTTAAATTATCAACACATAAATGTTTGTAGATTCGTTTGGTTGCTTAATCTTCAATTTACTAAATGTTTGAAACGTGAACAGACTTTATCAGGACAAATATAAACGTTCTTCTTTTTCCTTTAGTCAGCGCTGTTAAGGTATCAACGTAGTGGGAATGACATTATGACAAAGTTGCCGATAGTTTCTAGGTAAAATAAATTTTCTACAATTTTTCGACAATGAACTATTTTTTAGTGTTGTTTTACATTTGAGCCATTTTTTTTTTTCGTTTTCATCAACCTTTTGTTTGACATATCAAATACTTTTACTAATTTGAAATTACGATTTTTCGATGTATTATAGTGATTTAGCATCTTCTTGGCTTAAGGCCATTTGCTGAAACGAAACTTAAATAACACTGGTCTGCAAAATTTAACTTTTTTTTTCTTCTTCAAATAATTTTTTGATATTATGAAAGATTAGACTTTCCTGAATCTAAATCTGGTTTCAGAAAAATTCTATCAGGTACCGTTTTTGTAAAAATGATTTTTGAAAAATGTGGGTAATTGCTAAAAAATCAACCTTTTAAATTTATTTGAACTCGTGCAAAATTAAAACTATTTGTAGCATTGAGCTCAAATTTGGAGGACTTATTGCTCGTAATATGGCCTATCGATTGACACAAATATGTCCTTTTACATTAATGTTTACTCATATTTTAAAATACTGACATAAAAAAAGCAGAAATATCGAAATCCTTTACTTTTTAGTAAATCCAACATGAACAAAAACACCTTAATTAAGGACAATGTAAAATATCAACGCCCATTATACTTTAAAAGTCAAATATATAAAGAAAACCATAATAAAATACATTAAACAAAATTTTTACGTGTTTTGTAATTTTATATACTATTTATCTATTTAGAAATATCTTATTTGTAATAAACCATTCGATAAACTGCCTTGTAAAGCTTCAGATTTGTTTCTCCTAGAAACAAAAGTATACTTTTCTTATAGTTTTTGATGTGCTGAGTTAGAATCCGAAGTCAAAAAAATTCTATCATGTCAGGATTTTAAGATATTCGCATTAAAGTATCACAAAATCAAGTTTTTTCTTAGAAAATCTCAATAAAAACTACTATATTTCACAAACCAGAGCTGACCGAAATTTTTTGAGTTCGGATTCAAAATCAGCACACTAAAGTCCATTAGAAAAGTATACTTTCGTTCTAGGGAGAAAGATATATTAATTTTTAGAGATCAGTTTTTTGTATGATAAGATATGCGAAACCTACTAAACTTACTTAAATTAAGATATCTCGGAGAATAAAAGAGATATTGGGAAGATTGAAACTGAATTTGAAAGAAAAAAATAAGTTCTTTTATAAACCGTAATAATTTTAATTGAAAAATATTACATTATGCCAAAATATTTCTTCGAAAACAGCAAAAAATGGGTTTTTGAGATTTTCTAACGGGAATATCTAAAAAAACGTGACGTGCTAGATCAATTCTGACTTCGGATTCGGAATCAGCATACAAAAATCCTTTAGAAAAGTATAGTTTTATTTAAAGGAGGATTTCCTTGCAGACCAGTGTAATTTATGTTAAACATAAACCCTTATTCTCTACTTTTTCCTCTGCTTAAACTGTCACATAAGGATTTATGTAGAACCTAAATGCTTAAATTTCGATTCAGCAAACGGTTTTGACCTTATGAGCGTAGTAATCTGATTTTTTGAAGCTTGCAGTAAACTTTAAGTTATCACTTCAAACTGGTATTAATATGAAAAAAGGTCAAGCAATGCATCGTCTATGCTTTAGCATTTATTTTCATTTAAAAATTAAACGGTCACTATGGTGTATGAGTAACTTTTTTTTTTAATAAATATTTGTTTCTTGTGAAATTTGTATACCTTTTTCTAAAATACAATGAAGCTTTTTTTGGGGGCATTTTGTGGCAATTAATATTATGTTGTGTTCAGTTGAGCTTTAAAAATTTTAAGCAGTTGCTTACAAGTTTTTCTAATGTATTGTACATAACACGGTGTTACAAAAATGAGGTTTCAAAATATACGCGGGCGGAGACCTATCAGGCTTTGTAGAGCTAGTCGCACTGACTACGAAACGGTATTTGAAAATCCCCTAACATCCCCAAAATCTCGAGTTACGGGCAAAAAACGGTTTTTTGGACCTTCACCCATTTAAAAACTCTAGCTTCGACAATTTTTTACCCATTTTCAATTTTTTTACAGTTTCTGATAGAAGATAAATATACCTTTTCAACAATGTATAAAACATGTAATAATACAGTAAAATAAGGAGAAAAAAGGGGTAAATCTCGGAAAGAATGTTAGTAGAAATTTTTTTTGCTCAATATCTTCCTTTTGCCATTCTATAACATATCTCAAAAGTCTAGAAAAATCTCATGTCCGCTTGTCGCGATTTCAAGGTCAAATCGCGAAATGAAGATTTTCAAAATTAGCAAAAATAGGCTATGGTATTATATACACACATGATACATGATTTCAAGGTATTTTTTAATGCTGATTCCAAAAAATCTAAAATCAAGACAATCTGACGTCTCTGGAAAAAGTTATACCTGTTTTTCATCTGTCAACTCATATTATTATAACAGTTGCAAACTTACTGCCGAAAAACCCTTAAAAGTTATGGCAGATGAACCAAATTTTGCATGAAGATTTTAGAATCCATCATTATTAAAAATCAAAACTATCCATTACAAAAAATATATATACCTACGAAATAATGGTATTTTTTGATGGAGGGGCAAATTTTAGGATATGCACTAAAGAAGATTCTTGTTCATCTTAGGAATAAGTGCTAATAGGCTAATTTTTTCATTTTAATCTTTGTTTGGATATTCTTTAACTACCCTCAAAAATCTAAAAAAATCTCATGTCCGCAAGTCCTAATTTTCTTGGTTTGAAGATAAGGTGCAGATTTGAAAAAATTGAAAAACTACTCTTCAGATATTTGTGTAAGATCAACATGAATAAGGTACATTACTTTTCAGGGATGGTCATATTGATTTGTTTGTGGGTTTTGTTGGAATCAGCGTTAAAAAATACCTTGAAATGATATGGGTTATGTTGGTATACATATAAGAATCTAAAGTTTTTTTATTATTTTTTTTAAATCTGCACCTAACTTAGTTTAACCTGGAAAATTAGAACTTGCGGACATGAGATTTTTTAGATTTTTGACATAAGTTAAAGAATATCCAAACAAAGATAGAAACAAAAAAATTAGCCTATTAGCACTAATTCCAAGATTGTACCAGGATGTTTTTTAGTGCACATCCCAAAATTTCCCCTTTTCTCAAAAAATACCATTTTGTCATGGATATAAATGTTTTTTTGCATTGCATTGTTTTGATTCTTAATGATAATGGAAATGAAAACCCTCATGCAAAATATGATTCCGCCACCATTACTTTTAAGTGTTTTTCGGTAGTAAGTTAGCAACTGTTATAATAATATGGGTTGACACATAAAAAACAGGTATAACTTTTTTCAGAGACGTCAGATTGCCTTGATTTTAGATTTTTTGGAATCAGCATTAAAAAATACCTTGAAATCATGTATCATATGTGTATATAATACCATAGCCTATTTTTGCTAATTTTGAAAATCTCCATTTCGATATTTGACCTTGAAATCGCGACAAGCGGACATGAGATTTTTCTAGACTTTTGAGATATGTTATAGAATGGCAAAAGGAAGATATTGAGCAAAAAAAATTTCTACTAACATTCATTCCGAGGTTAAACCCTTATTTGACTGGATTATAACTCGGTAAAACCAGTTAGAATTTATAAGCTGTCAAAGTTCAAAAATTCCATTTTTTCCGTCATTTGCCCAACTTCGGCATCAATTTAAAGTATATGTTTTCAAAACAACATGCTATTTAAAACATATATTCTAAAACTATATCTATTTTTCAATCAATCGAGGTATTTTTTATGAAAATCACTTCAAAATTGGCTTAGAAAAAAAAAATTTTCGATTTCAACCCAGATACAGAAATTCGAACTTTTAGGTATAGAACAAAAATGTTGTTTCGGCACGTAGTAGGATAACTTGGGCGCCAGGATTTGATAACGGGTTTTTGTAGAGGAGCTCAATACAAACATTTTTTTTTTCTTTGAGAGGGGGGTCTATCTCTCCCCGTTTAGGTGGGAGGGGCATTTTTCTAAAAAAAATTATCAAAATAAAAAAAAATTATTAAAAAACAACGGCAACACTTACAGTAATAAATGATACCATTTCTGAAAGGAAAAATTGTACATTTGATTTTAATTTTTAAATCAATATAATATAACCAATAGTTTTTGAAAAAAATTGATTTTAAAGTTAAAAATAGCCGAAAAAAAATTTTTTAAACTCATTTTATACTATTTTTGTCCAGACTGTGAATTTTAGTACGTCCTCCTCAGTTAACCATTTTACGAAAAATATTTATACATTTATGTTCTTTTTTCGAACGGAACATCTTTATCTATTTTCAAATCCTTGTATCAATTTTTTTCACAAGAGATAAATTTAATAAAGACGATCTATTTTTCAATAATAGGAAAAATTATGACAAATTTAAATAAAATGAAAAGAAAAAGAAATTTTTGTTGGTAAAATTGGAAAAATGTTGACTAACGAATTAAACTTGTTTGGTTCAAAACTTTTCAAGTCGCAGTTCTGCCTTCACGGAGCTCAATATTTATCAACCCTGATCTACTTATTCAAAATTTCCGGTTAAAAACTGTGTAACTCCTACAAATTAGTACCGTAATTTTTTAGCTTTTAAAAACTAATACCTATTAAAAACAATATCAATATGCAAGTTCTATTATCTTGGTATGTCTAATAATGACCTCTACAGGTGTTTTTCTCAACAATTAGAACTCAATAAAGAAAATACAAGTCATATTATGCTGTCTAGACAATACAATAATAATTCTAACAACCTTTTTTTCTATTTTGTTCTTCAGTAAAAACTTTCATAATGTAAAGGTTAAGGTCAACAACTTTTCGAGTATCGTGCATTTATGAAAGGACATTTTTGTGGTACCGATAAAAAAAAAATAATGTATAGTTTATCTAAGGTCTAGAAGACGTCTTTTTCATAAACATTCATTGAGTCTCATTTAATCCTTTAAAAGATCTACTATGATGTACATTCCCCGAAGATATATTCTCTATAAAATACGTTTATAAGTCATAAAAAAGTCAAATTCTTTTGTTTAAAGCTTTACTTCTTGGTTCAAATACCCTTTCAGTAAATCGAGACCATATTAGTTAACCAGCAATATGCTTGCCATCTTAAAATTATATACATACAAACAGAGTCCCTTATCTCACTTATCTCTGTATTCGTTTTATTTTCCAGGTCCTTGAAATTAAACATACCTTTTAGCTTTCCATTACTATATAGGAATGCTCTCTGTCTTCTTTTGTCTTAATTTAGTCTGACGTTGAACTGTCATTACCCATCTCCATTAGGGTTTTTGCTGATGGAGTGTACCCACTTCAACCCTAAGTTGCACATTTTATATACCAACCATTCAAGCTCACTAACACCTTTTTCCCACACCAATGCTAGAATAAACCCTATCCCAACAGGTGAACAAGAACTATCTTAGTGTGTATGTATATGTGAATGCCAGAATTCCAAACACAAGAAAAAACTTCACAAACCCACCTCTCTCACAGCAGACACAAACTGTTCGCTTTTATCCGAACGAACCTTTATTATCGTTGAAGTGAAAGTCAAGTTCAATGTCTCCACGCGAACCATAAGCAGCAGCAGCAGCTTGGCAGAGAATTATATCCAAAAGGAGCAACACACATCATCAGTGCCAGTGCCCGAAGGAAGCTCTAAATCTGCACGCAAGCCAACATAAATTCTCTTCCCCATTTTTACTGCTTCGTTGCGCTCACCTGTACACACTCTGTCACTCCTCCTAGAGTCCTAATGGCATTAAATGCAGCATAGTCCCCCAGTCCTTATATTCTTCTTCTCTGGGAAATCTCAGCTGAAACTATATTATTCTGCTCGTGTTCCATCTCGGATTTTCCATTTTTCCCACTCACAGACTCCATGACAATTCCATTTTCGCTGGAAACATCACTTAGCGAGCTTGTTCTTCCATTTTCTTGCGTTATAGTAACAGACAGACAGATATTTATACCGTCTATCGCGCCTCCCAAACCATGTTCTTGTCACTGCAACAAAGCAAAGCGTTAGGAAATAGAGGGGAAAAAAAGTAAAAGAAGAAAATCGAGGATTTCAACATGAAAATTACGACATATTAAACCGTTAAGCGAGAGCAAATATCGTGTCGACAAACAGAAAACAACAGCAATGCAGCCAGTTTGATATCATACCAGGCCAGACTTGCTGGACACTAATTACAAATTGGACGTCCAAGAGCGGGCAACAGAGAAATTGGGAAGAAGAAGAACTGAAAATACGATTGCCAGTCTTATAATGAATACCCAGAGCCAGAACCTGAACCAGCTCGTGCTCGTTTACATGCATCTGTGGCACATGCCACAGAGTAGGTATGAGGCAATATGACATATGACTTTGATAAAGCCGCTAAAAAGTCACCACGTCAAGTCTGTGACTAAACTACCAAGAGTAAATGTGAACCCAAAGGAACGACCGACGACGACCTCTGGAAGCTCGCTCCAGGTATATCTCTGGGGAGCCCCCAAGGTAGAATCTTTAATTAAATTGTTTCGTCCTTCTCCGCACCTTGTCGGTTTTTAGCTTCTGGAAACGCGGTGACAGGTGTAAGTGAAAATTGTTTTATTCCAGGACACATAAATTGAAGGTGGAAATGTTTGTCTGTGTATGCATGTAAGATATAACTGAGGCAAGGCAACACATTTCGTAAAAGCTAATGACTTGTTTGCCAATTGGGTAAAATGTTTGTGCGCCTTGAAGTTGAAGCTGGCTGGGATGCAATCAAAAAATGATGCAAAGTTAAAAAAAACTTTGCCGACGACGACGACAATAAATGATTCCGAACCATGCTGTGTTAGCTATAGCTGTGCGCCGCCTGTTTGGCTGCTGGAGCTGGCTGGTGTGCTAATTACACAAAAAATGATTGATGAAAAAATTCGTTTTGAAAATTATAAAAAAAAAGATATCTAAAGCAAATGGTAATTAGAGTGAACGTGTAATGAGCAGATATGCAGGTGTAATTCTACAATCCAAAATTCATTCGATATCTGCTATGCAGCAATCGAAATGGTTTATTGACATTTTTAATTGAAAGTGATATTATGATTTTTGTGATTTTAGTCAGGTAGGTTTTCTTTGATTTATGATAAATCTATATTTGTGTTATTAAATTGAACTGATGGCAGAATTAGAAATTAGGTTAATCTCCTAATGGCCAAACTGTGAAATAAATGCAAGAGGAAGGATTTTAAATGCTTTTACCTTTAATTTGTCATAAGAAATACTTTCCAAAAATTTCATAAATTAATTGTCAAGCCTATTAAAGAACACCGGTTTTGATTCAGAAGTAATTGTAATTGGTCCCAAAAAGCCAATGATTCGCGTAAAACGTGTAAGAACTTATTTATAAATGTTTAATTTACCATCAAAACCATAAATAAAATGAATCATTGGCTTTTTGGGACCAATTACAGATTTTACTATCTCTTCGAAAAAAACACTCTTTCACCAAAATTTTTTTATGAAAACTCTTTATTCTTGCTTTCTATCCCAAAATCAATGTTTTTACCAAATTTCATTAGGGTGACCCATCATTTTTGTTCTCACACCCTAATTACCATGATATTTTTATTGACACTTTATATTCTTGTTTCTTATCTTAAAAGTAACATAATCGCTAAATTTCAATAGGCTATCACTAATATTACTCTCGTAATACACACTTTTTCAAATATACCCATATTTTCTTTACTTCTAAAATAAACACCCTTTCACACAAAAAAAAAATTATAGACTTACATTATTCGTAATTCCCATGGGAAAGAGAACATATTTAATGAATTTCGTAAGGGTACCATTTATACCATTGATTATATCGGACTTATCGCGGATTTTTCCCTATTTCCCAAAAAAAAAAACACCCTTTAACCTAAAATATTTGTATAGACTTTTTTAGTTCTTGCTTTTTGTTATAAATGAAACATTTTTACCAATTTTCATTGGTGTAACAATTTTTTCCAAGTTTTTGTGGTACTAGTTCCGAATTTCATCATTTCTTGAAAAAAAAAAAAACACCCTTTCACTCAAAATAATTTTTTACTTTTTATAGATTCTTAATTCTTATACCAACCAAAACTACTTCACCAAGTTTTAAAAATTAATAAAATATAAGTTAGCTGTTATGATACCTTTCTCACACACAACTTAACCTATCAAAAAAGACCCTTTCACCCAAAATATTTTTAAAAACTTTATGAATCCTTTGTCCCTGTTTTATTTTAAACCTTCATCCCAAATTTTGTCAGTGTAGCAAGTTTTTCACATTGGTTTCGGTTATATTTTACTTGTTGAAGTCAAAGAACAAGCACCCTTGTTTTCAATCGGCAATAACTTTTCTAAGAGCAATCGTATTTTATTTAAATTTTTTTTATGTCATTAGATTCAGCATCAAAAAATACCTTGAAAACATGTGTCATATGATGATATTCGACAAACAATTTTTTTCAGTATATTTTTGACCTTCACCCCCTCCCTCTTGTCCGCGAAAAAAACACCCTTCCACCCAACTTTTTTATAGACTTTTTATCTACTTGGTTTTTATCGCAAAAGCAAACTTTTTGCCAAGTTTCATGAGTGGAACAATTTTTTTTTTTTTTATAAATGCCTATTTTACCTGTACTAAATATTAAATTCTAAAAATTTAGCATAAAATATTTTCGAATAACTTCGTTCTTTAAGTGATAAAAAGCAAAAAAAAAACCTTTATTCTTGCCTCTAGTGAGTTGCTAACATAAACACCTAAACCCAAAATTAATAAAAAAAAAATCAAGGTTAATTTTTTTTCAAGTTTTGTTTAAAAATCCAAAAAGTAAGTTTTTAAATTTTATTTTTGACTTATGATATACTTATTAGACTGATTCAAAAAAATTTTTTTTTTCTTTCTTTCAAAGCATTGTTGAAAATATTGTTGGAAATGACGACAAAAAAATACTGTAAAAGTTTCAGCCCTTAATGTTAACATTTAGTACCGCCGCATCGCAATTTTCTATTTCCCATACGATTTGTATGGGAAAGATTGTGTATTTGTTTTTAGAATTTTGTATCTTTTTAATGGTTCATCCAAAAGGCTTGACAAAATCATTTTCTTTTATAAAATTGTCCGCTCTACAAAAAAGCTCCTGTTAATTTTTTTGATTTACCCCCGCGTTTCGAAGTTATTCAACTTTAAAATATAAAAAGTAATTTTTTCTCATTTTTTTCCGATTTTTTGACGAATTTGTTATGTTTTTTCAAAAAATTTGGCAAAATTTTCGAATATTTGTATTCTATGTTGTGTTTTGGTTTCACAGATCCTTTTATATAACTCTCAAACCCCTAAAACTATCATATTAGATTTCTTCAATAAATTCGAATTATTCATTTTTTCAACTAAAAATTATTTTAATTAATTTTTCGCGTCCGTTTTTTTTTAATTTCATAAATGCAATCTTGTAGAGCGTTCAATTTTATACAAGAAAATGATTAAATTTAGCCTTTTTGATGAACCATTAAAAAGATACAAAATTCTAAACACAAATACACAATCTTTCCCATACAAATCGTATGGGAAATAGAAAATTGCGATGCGGCGGTACTAAATGTTAACATTAAGGGCTGAAACTTTTACAGTATTTTTTTGTCGTCATTTCCAACAATATTTTCAACAATGCTTTGAACAAAATAAAAAAAATTTTTTTTTGAATCAGTCTAATACTTATACTAAACTTTGAATATAATATAATTTTGTTGAAATTAATGTAGTCGTTTGAAAGAAATTCAGAATATAAAAAAAAAACGGTTCTATGGCAGGTGGCGTTAATAATAGTAATAAAATTTGAATTTGTTTTTAACAAAAACGTTCTAGCTGTTTTGGTGAAAATTAAAGTTTTACAATCTTTACAATCTTGTAAAAAAAATCATTCCAAAAATTCCTCTGGGAGGATCTAAAATAAATGTACATAATTTTAATTCATGAACTTTATATTTCATGTAAATTCAATTGTTCAAAAAAATAACTTTTCACGAATTTAGACACGTCTCTAGCGACCTCCCTTCTTGACAGTCTATGTTATGTTACGTTTTGTAAAGGAAAAAATTTATTAACTATAGCCTATTTTTAGTTGTTCAAATTTTAGGGTTATAAATTAATAAATAAGATACCTACCTTTTTGCAAATCCTTTGTATATTGAAAATAAATTTCATGAAGTAATGCATCTTTATGGCGCTACAGTATGCTATACCAAGGGGGCCTAAAATCAGCGCTACAGACGAAAACAGTGGGTATATTGACTCGTTTTTGCTTCGTTATCAAGTAATAACGTTTTTTATGCTTTTTTGTGTTTTTTTGAATAAGTAATAATTTAACAATTTTTGCCAAATCTTAACTGATTTTAAAATTGTCTCAAAATCTATTGGATTTTAATAGTTTTTGAGTATTTTGTTTTTTGTACTCCTTTATTTATACTTTGATATCATTTTATTCACAAAATGCATTGAAAGCCATGTTTCAAACTTGCATTGATTCAATTATATTTGTAAACAAAAAAAATACCTATGACTTTGTTTTTTTTTTTTACCTTTTTCACCTTGACATGCATGATAGAACAAAAACTTTTAAAGGATTTAACAGTTTGGTCATTGGCCTTAAAGTGTCTCAATCGGGTCTCAATTGGAAAATTTCCTTTCAAAGCATTAACTATGATGAAAACATAGTATACAGGGTGTCCCACAGTCACCGCCCCAAATGAAAACCATGAATTCTTGAGGTCATTTTAAGTCTAAAAACTTAAGAGGTAATTTTCTCGTTTTCGTCCCGTTTTCGAGTTACCACGGTTTTTATGATTTTTGCTCTCTTGTCCTTTAACTGGCATTATCTTTGCCAAACTACGTTTGATTTGAAAGATTTTTTTACACCCAATCAAGAATTTATTACAGTTTTAGTTTTTCTCAAAACTTTTTTTTCTGCGGACAACCGTTTCTCCACAATTTTGCATCAAACAAAATTTTCTTCCTTTTTTAAGTTGTTTTTTACACTTTCATATCATTTAAGTAAAAAAAACACGTTAATGAGCATTACTTTTTTGGGCTTTTTATTAAAGCCCAGTTTATTTTCATAAAAAAAAATAAGTTTTATTTCATAAAAAAGGCTACTGAAAGTAATTAAAAAAAAATAAACAAACTGAGGGAATTAAAAAAAAAAATAATTTTTAAATAAAAAATTAATTTAAATGAATTAAAACTTTTTCTGAGCTTTATCTATTTGTTCTTTTCTTAACCACAATAGCTCAGAAAAAGTTTTTAATTCATTTAAATTAATTTTTTATTTAAAAATAATTTTTTTTTAATTCACTCAGTTTGTTTATTTTTTTTAAATTACTTTCAGTAGCCTTTTTTATGAAATAAAACCTATTTTTTTTTATGAAAATAAACTGGGCTTTAATAAAACCCACAAAAAATTAATACTCATTAACGTGTTTTTTTGACTTAAATGATATGAAAGTGTAAAAAACAACTTAAAAAACGAAGAAAATTGTGTTTGATGCAAAATTGTGGAAAAACGGTTGTCCGCAGAAAAAAAAGTTTTGAGACAAACTTAAACTGTAATAAATTCTTGATTGGTTGTAAAAAAAATCTTTCAAATCAAACTTAGTTTGGCAAAGATAAGGCCAGTTAAAGGACAAGAGAGCAAAAACCATAAAAACCGTGGTAACTCGAAAACGGGACGAAAACGAGAAAATTACCTCTTAAGTTTTTCGACTTCAAATGACCTCAGGAATCCATGGTTTTCATTTGGGGCGGTGACTGTGGGACACCCTGTATATTTAAAGAAAATTTGTGTATAATGCCTAATAATCGCGATTTATTCATCAAATAAATAAATAACATAAATCACAATTTGTGCAATTTTCTGACACTTATGTAGATGAATTAAAGATAGAGGAAGAGATTTTCTGTTGTTGTTTACCCATTGACACTAGCATCACTGTCTGCTACTGCCTTCTTCACATTAAACATGTTCACTTTTTTTTCAAGAATCATTCTTTCAAACGTCCATCGACAAAAATTCAAAAACACAATACACAATACCCACCCTTTGTGTCAGCAAATTCAATGGAACTGGTTAGCCTATTCATCCAATATGGAATTGACTGAATACAAAAAATTAGCTGAACAACGCAGAAAATTCAAAAAAAAAAACAACAACAAAAATAATATAAAATTCTTAAGAGGATGAGAAAATGTAATTCCCTGCCATATTTGGCTCATGAAGTGGACGTCGCACTGACCATGGTCCTTCTCTCTCCGATACGAACAGAAAATAATTAAAAATCCAGAAGAAGAAAGAAGAGTGCATGTTCGGGCACATTAGCGTCCCTAATGGGGTGAGAATTGATTCCCTTTGATGGAAGATGGAACTGCACACGACTATCACGATGATGATGACGATGGCTGTATGGCGACGACCGAACAAGATGACGACGGAGGGCATGTTCCGCCATGAGTTGCATGAAATAAGTATATGATGATGGACCCTTCACGTGATGAACCCGATAATCGAATCCGCTTTATCTTCCCCCGCATGCGAAGAAGATGGAAGAAAATGAAACTGCCGTATCGGAGTCGTTCCGGCATTTGTATCGATATGTTCTATCTTCTATATCTTTGAAATTGTATCTATTGCACAGGGCCGACACACAAAGTGGTTAATTGATTTCGTGGGAATTTGATGAGCGAGTATATTTTTGGATATTCGTGTTGCCGCCGTTCATTTTGTCGTCGCGCCTAAGTTGTTTTTATTTATTTATGTGTATATAGTTTCTCCCCCATCGAATGTATCTTCTTTTTATTTCTCAGTTTTTATTTGTTTGTTTAGTAAATCATTTTGTTGCATTATGTTTATGTATAAAATGTATCTTTTCATTTGAATGGATGCAGTATCTTTTCTGGGGTCAAGTACCGCTATATTGACATGCAGACAGGGGTCCCTAAAATCTTAACCAAACAAACATGAATTTGTATAGGTGGGGTGTATTTTTAAAATCAAGCCATTTGATATAGAAGTTATAAATTAATTTGTTTTTTTCTTTTTTAACACTGAACTTGTCTTTTTGGTGTCCCTGACTTTAGGTATCAGGGTCATGGTCATAAATGACACCATTAATTCGGAGTTTTTTTGTTTTGTTTTTTCCTAACGGTTACGGTTCCTTGCTCTTGACTAATTATGACATGTTTCCTTCGGCTTGGATTAAATATTGTATATTTACCATCTGTAGACATGGTGGACTGGTGGTGTAATGAGTGAAAATTTGTTGTTTTTCTGAAGACGATCATTCATAGCATGATAGTAAAACATGCAGAGTTATGTAAAGAAAATAATAAAGCAATAAATTAAAAAAAAAAACATAAATTTTTGTTGTTCATTGTTTAGAGTTCAAATACCTCTAGTTAATATTTATGTATAGGTAATTTTTACCTACATAGCAATTTTCACAACATATTTTGTATAAATTTACTAAGTAAGTAGTAATGCATCGCCTTGCTCTGTATACATTCATGTAAATACCTATTGTTTTAGTAGGTACTTAGATGTCTAATATTATGTTGTAAGGTAAATTTAAGGTCGAGATAAAATCAAATTGCTCACAAAAATGATATATACCTAAAACGCAGGAAAAAACAGGGTGACTTGAGCTGGTTCTACCTGTTCCAGTGCATAGCTATCTATTATGTTGAAAAAAGTTTTGACTAGTTTTCTAAAAAGAGGGTAGCATTCCAAACATAGTTATGGACGAAAGAATAAGATTGGGTACCAGGGATGGGACTTTGCTGCAATTGCAGTAGATCTACTGCATTGTTTTTTAATCTACTGCCTTTAAATAAAATCTGCTGCACTTTTTGTTTTGAAATAGATTAGAGAGTTTCATGTGAACAAGATTTCACCCGAAAAAAATTAATTTTTCAATTTTACTTTTACCCTATTATAAGTTCCGTGCGCACTGAACCAAATCCTTACGTAAATACAACGAAAAAATTCGTTGAGCCAACGAAAATTTAATTAATTTTCAGCCGGTGAAAAATTTAATTGGCTCAACGAAATGGCTTTCATACGTTAATGAAGAACTTCATCAATTAACGAAAACTTTCGTATTTTAATGAAATTTTTCATAAAAAATTTTGATCGAGAATTAATGAATTTTTACATCACTTTACGAAATTTTTTCATCAATTAACGTAAAATTTAATTAAAACTTTCGTAAACTAACGAAGTTTTTCGTAAATTTTATGAATATTTTAATTAAATTACGAAAAAATATTCGTTAGCTAACGAAACTTTTCGTTGTATTAATTATTTTTTTAGTAGATTATTTTTACATTCTTTTCGTAGAATTACGAATTTTTTCATTCATTTTAATTTTTATAAATATTTAATTGGACCTGTTAAATCATTGATTCAATAGTCCAAACCAAAAATTGGCGTTTCTACCCGGTGGAGCTCACTTAAGTCAACTGATGAGTCCGACTTATCGTGAGACACCTTGTCAATACGCAAATATTTTTTATATTCAGCTCAGCTTACATAGATTTTTAAACAAAAACCTAATGTGAACTATATAAAGCAAGATTCAATTTTTAATCATTAAAACAGAAATGCACCCAAGTCTACGTTTTTTTTTTGTAAGGCAACGATTTTTTTCGTTAACTGATGTATTTTTTCATAAGCCAATGTAATATTTCATTAGTATATGAAGAATTTTCATAAGCTTATGAAGATTTTCGTTAGTTAATGATGAATTTCATAGGTTAATGAATTTTTTCGTTACTTAATTAAAACTTTAATAAAGTAAGGAAAAAATTCTTATTTTTATTCTTTAAAATGAGTATGAAATTTTTCGTTAATTGATGAATCTTTTCATTGAATTGGATTTTTTGGCACTAAAAAGGGAGAAAAAGTGTATAAAACGTTTTCATTAATTGATGAAGGTTTTCATATTATGAAAAATTACATATTTTCGTTGAGCCAACGAAAGTTTCGTTGGGCCAACGAAAATGTAGTGTATGAAACGATTTTCGTAATTTTACGAAATTTATTATTTTCAGTGCGGAAAGTTGTTCAAGTTCATAAAACTCCCCGTATTTTGAACTTTTTTTTTTCAAGTAATGAGTGAGGTAGTCGACAGGTCTTTTTTAACTAAAATTTTAGTGACGCGCAAGGAACTAGTTTTGCCGAAAATGTACATTCCATTCGGGGGAAATTTCCAATAAATTTTTAAATTCTATGCGAACAAAAATGTTGAAAGTTTCCACGGGAATCTCATGTAAAAATGTTATGAACATATTATTTTTGTTTGATCGTGTTTCTGAATGCAGTCAATGCATAAATTTTTGTTTTGTTCTGTTTTTGTTATTTTTTCTTAAAAAGAAATAAATGTTTAGTTTTCGTTAATTTTTATGAAACTGTATACAAATATAAAAATCTACTGCGATAAAAATTAATCTACTGCGTTATTTGTTTAAATCTACTTTGACATTTTTTTCAAAAAGTCCCATCCCTGTTGGGTACCTTTAATTTCTGCTCATCATTTGAACCATTCAGAATTAAATTTGTAAATTATTCATGATTTTTAGAATCTCTTTCTCAGGAACCTAAAAAATTAAAAAAAAAATGTTTCACAAATCAATAGCTCCAAATCCATATCGCAATGCATACAGGTCATAAGAAAATTATTGAAATCAGTAGGCACGAATATCATCTAAACGGTTAAAGCAATCAATTTGATACCAAAGACTTTTTTGTAGAACATTTAAGCCCCAAATTACTTAATTACTTTTCAGTGCATTAGAACATTTTGAAAAGTAAAAAATGTTTTTATAATTTTTGATGTGAAAACTTCTTTAGTTTCGTAGTGATTTGAAACACGATGAAACGAAAAAGCGACACGAAAAATCAATTGATTATAACTTTTTTTGTTTTAATAGATAGATCAATGAAATTTGTACTGCAGATAGGTATTAAAATAAATTATAAGTGTATTAAATTTCAATTAATTACATATACAAAATTCTGAGATAACGGTGAAAAGATGTTCTTTTTCTAAACACGTTATATCCTTTGATCTAGAGCACATACAAATTTTATTTAACTTTAATACGCATGCTGTTAATAATAGTTCCTACAAGTTACACAATCTTAAATTGAAAAACTTGAAAAATACCTCAAAACACATGTAGCTGTTGTCGATGATCCACTAGTGTAGGAAGTATCGTAATCTCATTTTGAAATTTCGACATGGTTGGCTTTATAAAAATTCTTACTTTTTTCGTAGAAGTATGATTGAAGCGTCATATAAAAGGTAAAATAATTAGCTTTCTTTATTAGAAATGGTTTGTGTATAGCTTTGTAATACTGGCAGGGCAGCTGCTTGTGTAATCAATTTTGATTGAAGGTTTTTGAATGAAACACAACAACTTGTGTGTGTTACCACCAAGTTCATAGGCTGGAGTTATAGCTATTTCACGGGGACCAACCCGATCATCAGACTCCTTTCAGTGGTGCTAAGTCGCTTATGTTCAATTAATTTTGAAAATTGCCCGAGCGAGGCTTGAACTCACGACCTAGCGGTTGGAAGGCCGACGCACTACGCATCGCACCACCGCTGTTCGGGGTTATGAATTCTCAAGTGGCAGCGGTGGTGCGATGCGTAGTGCGTCGGCCTCCCAACCGCTAGGTCGTGAGTTCAAGCCTCGCTCGGGCAATTTTCAAAATTAATTGAACATAAGCGACTTAGCACCACTGAAAGGAGTCTGATGATCGGGTTGGTCCCCGTGAAATAGCTATAACTCCAGCCTATGAACTTGGTGGTAACACACACAAGTTGTTGTTGTTCATTCAAAAACCTTCAATTAGCTTTCTTATTATATAAAAATTATTATAAGTTGTCATAAAAAAATGGATTTAATGGTGTTAGAAGAAAATTTTTTTTTTATTTTTGCTTTTTTCATGAAAAATGATTGTTTTGAATAAATTATTTTTATACCTTTTGAGCAGTGTAAAAATTGCACACATGATTTTTGTTTCTTAACTTTGGCCACGAATATCTTTCAAATGGTAAGATGAATAAAAAAAAGATAATAAGACGTTTTTTTGTAAGCAATCTGTTTTCTAACATGTCTTGCCCGTGTGATTATTATAAGTTTTCAATTTTTTACAAAATTAAGAACAAAACACAATTTTTAAAGATTTTCTCGATTTTTGGACCTCAAATACATATTAAACGGTTAGATTAACGAAAAAAGTGTGCAAGGTCTTTTTTGTAGAGCGTTAAATTTCCTACAAATGTTAAAAAAAATTTGCTAAAAAGTCGATCTATAAAAAAAATTTTTTTTTAGTAGAAGCTTGATGTAAAAATATAAAGAGCTCATATTTGGTGAGTATATTCTAGAGCAATCGATTTTTCGGAGTGTAAAATAAAAAAAAAAAAGAATTTTGATTTTATTTGGCCCACCCTAATGTACAAAGGTGGCAATCTTCGATAGGACTATTTTGCAAATCTGCACTAAGTTGCAACACGTGAAAGAAATATTCCAGAAATAAGAGGAACAGCGGGATATATCCTCCAATTCGATAAAAGAAATCTACATAATTTAGATAATCTATCCCTATCCACTACCCCAACTGAACACCTTACTTGGTCTCCCTAGTAATTTTTTTGTGCTAGAAGAAAACTGTATGCCATTTTGATAATGATTTTGCAACTTTAACAAGACATTAGTCTTGTAAAACCAATGAAATTATTAACTCCTTGCTTTTTACGGGTTTTCAAAATTTAGTGCTATTGCTGGTTATTCGAATGATTATAAGAAAAGTAATCTGTACAAATTCTGGCAATATTTTTCGATTGAATGTATTTGACGCCAAATGTATAATGTTCTGTCTTTTTTTGTAATGACATGAATATCCATATCTTGAGCCTAGAAACAAGAAGGTAATGATCGGGTCATTGCAATACTTATCGTCAATTGCTACTGGTTTCCACCGTTTAACCAAAGATGCTCTAATGTTCTTGAATTTTTCACTGGTGCAGAGATTGTGACAGTCGCTATAGCTTAGATATTTAAAGAACATGATTTCTTACCCAAGTTTTAATCTTATCAAAAAACTGAAACTAAAAAGCCGCTGTTTCTGCTACTTCTGACAATTATCTCAGCAGATATCGTTAGTTCTTAAAGTTCCTTAAAGCAAAGAGTATCAGAGGTTTTCTTAAATTCTAAATTTCTGCTAGTAAGTTATCGAATCGATGCTTCATCGAAACGATGCTTCACGGAAAAATCGACTTTTTCTTCGAAAACAGAATAAACATCGAAAATTGTTTGTCTTGAATTTTTTTTGTAAATAAACTTCTGAACAGGGCAAAGCAAAGCTGCCAAAAAACTTCTACTTTCCCACAGCACCCATCTTCCTTTTCTTCCTGCAATTTTTCACCACTTTAGCTTCCTTTACTCAATCTTCTGTACGCGTCTTTGTTTCTTCCCTTATATCAATTTCATTTCTCTTCTTCCATCACATTCGAGCAATTCTGTTATTTATCTAAACTTGTCCACTATACAACAATGAATTTACTCCACAAGTAGTGATACATAAAAAGTAAAACTCCACCTCTACTATAAATCAACTGCAATCCCGTCCAAAAAAATCAATTTCCTCCTTCCAAACAAGATCCAAGACATTTTTTTTATTGAAAATCATTTGTCAATGTTGTCGACATCCTCGTTGCTTGTTGCAGGAGATACAATCAAAATGGCACGCGTTGACACTTCGCACCTATTAGTTTCATATTTTTTATTTGAAAGAAAAAAGATAAGTCACATCAAAGCAATACAACGCGACATGCTGCGCAATTTCCAACCGAGTCAGAAAGTACATCAACCATAAACCATCACCATCATCTCGAATGGCAAAAAACATCATCTAAGGCGAAAGTTCTTATAGAATTATGCCCAACAGTCCATGAATTAGATGAGGAGGATACACTCTTATATGCATGAGACACGCGTTAAAATTTAACTTGCAACTTGACAACTCACTTCATTCATCATTGTTCACTTCCTCGTAAACTCATAACACTCGTGGTCTGGAAGGTATCTAACCTACCTACCTACTCGCTAGTAGAATGCTTTTATATATCATGGAGATATGAGGTGACAAAGTATCTAGCTTAACCAGGATAAAAATGTGCAATCTGCTGTTATGTCACAAGCGACTCTAAAAAAACATAAAAATAGTTTTTATATCTTCAACAAGATCGTGACTGGAATTAATTCCTTAGCACACAATAATTGGTGTGAATAAACGCTTAAAAAACGGTACCACATCCGCACTGCATTGTGAATATGTATTACCTACTTAATAATGCACTTATAGGTTGCTACGTTTGCTATAGCAGTGCCGTTATTTACATAATATTGTGTTTTTCGTCAGAAGCAATAATGTGTCGGTCTGATAGTAGTGACTAAGGCAGCTGGGATATGTGCAATTTAGAAATGACCGACAATTACAAATTACCGTCATTTGTAGACTTTTATGCTTAAATGTGTAAGAGCTTTGTTTTAAAAGAGAATCCAGAGTAGGTAGTAAGTAGACAAAACTTATGATACGGAAATAGCAAAGGATTGTGAAATGTAAAATTGTTTCGGATTAAATCTCCTTAGATATCAGCGAACTTGCGAAATATTATGTTGGTTGCAATTAGAAACTGCAAAACACACATTTTTGGTAATTTTTATTAAAGTTGAAGAATGTACCTCCGGAAATTTCCCATAAAAGCTACACTGAGGGAAAAAACTCAACGTAAAAT
This sequence comes from Episyrphus balteatus, assembly GCF_945859705.1. Lineage (NCBI taxonomy): Eukaryota > Metazoa > Arthropoda > Insecta > Diptera > Syrphidae > Episyrphus > Episyrphus balteatus. The sequence goes on from NC_079134.1 coordinate 136,045,541, forward strand.
GTAATATGTTCAACGTTGATTTAATGTTGAAAAAATTAACATGAAATTTCTTCAAAATAAAATTGAAACAACGTAAGAATTTTTTTATTTTTGTCGGACTTCAGCTTTTGTTGCATTTTATCACTCTATTTGTCAACAGTGAGATAGCACGTTGGTAAAGCATTCGCCTAGTAACCCAAGAGTTGTAGGTTCGATCCCCAGCGGCTGCCCATTTTTTCTTTTTTTGAAGTGAAAAATTCTTTATTTGAAACAAGATGAAACGAAAACGCGACACGACTTCAACTTTTTATAACTTTTTTGTTTTAATAGATAGATGAATGAAATTTGTACTGTAGACAGGTAATTAAATAAATTATAATTACAAAATTTCAATTAATTTCATATTTAAAATTCAGAGATAACGGTAAAAAGATGTTCTTTTCCAACACACGTTATATCTTTTGATCTAGTGCACATACAAATTTGATTTAACTTTAATACGCATGCTAATAACATAACCTTTTATTTGATATATCACACATAACGTTACGTGCTCTACAAGTTACACAATCTTGAATTGAAAAACTTGAAAAATATCTCAAAACACCTGTGGAGATTTGTTGACGATGCCCAGTGTAGGAAGTACGGTAATCTCAGCTTGAAATTTCGACATAGTTGGCTTTAAAAAAATTCTTATTTTTTTTTCTAGGCATGGTAGAAATATGATTCATACGTCATATAAAAGGTGAAATAACCTTTCAGATGATATAAAATTTACTATAGGTTGTCATTTAAAAAAATATATTTAATAGTGTTAAAAGAGAAAAAAGATTGATTTTTTTGCTTTTTTAATGAAAAGTGATTTGGTTTGAAAAAAAATAAGCTCTTTTTGTAGATGTTGTATAGACATGGACGATTAAAATATTTTGAACTGAAACAATAAGCTCCCAGATGATATAAAATTAATATAGGTTATCATATAAAAAACATGTATTTAAAGGAGATAGAATAAAAAATAGGTAGATTTTTTCTTTTTTTTGCAAGAAATTTTTTTTTTAAGGTTCCACTTCTACCACGTGTGAACTGCACACATGAATTTTTTTTTAATAAATTGATGCTTTTTTTTATACGTTGAAACAACTTTGATTTAAAGAAGTTTTATAACGGTAAACCTCTTTAAAATAACGAAGTTCTACTTTGATTTTAAAATTTTCGTCTTCAACGCAAATTTATTCAAAAATAGTTGAATCAACGTGGTTTTCGTTGATTTTAAGTAGTTTTTTCCCTCATTGTACCAATTAACTAATTTTACCAGTGACACTTATCGGATATTCGGTTACTACTGTAAAATTGATAAAAAAAAAACTAATTCCAAAGAAATTTTAGGTACCTATAGCGGCCTTCGGAAGTCAATGTTATACATTCACATTTATATTTATTGACATCACTCTTAAGATCTTCAATACCTACTCCATACTTACTTTATTTAGGTATACTGTAGGTATGCGAAATTAAAAGTGCAAACTATTTTTAAAAATCAAACATTCACCTCATAAATTTGATATTCTCTAAAGAAGCCTTTGACACTTAGGTGTTGAGAATTGACTACTGTTGACGGGTGTTAATTAATAGATTATTTATTTTTGTACAATTTTAAGAGGCCAAATGTGCAACATATTAATGTGATATTTTGAAATAAGCATTATTTTTATGTACGAGTACCTTCACAATGTCTATTTCATATCAGAGATTTTTGTTCGTTTATCTAATGTTTACTTAACTACTTGAAGTGAATAATGAAATTTGCATTGGAATGTAATATTTCATCACTTCAAATGTTGCAATTGAATAAACGTACAATCTTAATATTTTAATAGTTTAGTCTTTTTTCTTCTAAGAGACATTTCAAGTTATGCAATTAGGCCCCAGGAAATAAGGCCATGAAACAAGGCCCAAAAAAAATATACAAACAAAACAACAACAACAACAACGAAATTTCTCAAATTTTGGGATGTTGTTTCATTTTATGGTTCCTTATTTCATTTTATTTTTGGAGCATAATTTCATAATGAAATAAGGGCCCAATAAAATACAACCCCAACATAAATTTTGGGGCTTACTTTCATTTTGTTTTTAAAACAATTTGGGGATTTATGTATTTCATTTTTATAATTTACATGAAAATGCGAAACTAAATTGTCTTTCAAAATTTTTTTTTGTGAATTTTTAAAGACTCTCTGATAGTTAGCATCTCTGCATAGAAAAGCATTAGTAAGTAACACATGACCTGCAAAAAATCGAGCGATTTTTTTCAGCTATTCTGTTACTTAATTTTCTATGCAAAGATTTTGATGCTAACCATTTCTTGCAGCTATTCTGTTACTCTCTGATGATTTACCGCACGATTCTTACATTGAAAAGTATTAATAAGTAACAGAATAGCTGAAAAAATTGTGCGATTTTCCAGCCAGTCTGTTACTTACTAAAGCCTAGTTAGTACATACTTGGTGAAGCAAGTCGTGAAGTAAAACCATACATAGTCCAGTGCATTTATGATGTTCATAATGGGCGACCCAGCAGTTTGTACCACCCCAAATTTTGATTGCTCATTCGATAGAACATTGGCTGAATATTTCATAATTTTGATAAAAAGTGCTCAAATCTGTAAAATTGTCACTTTTTTCAGTTTTTTTTACTTTCTTGGCTTGTAACTTTTTTAATATTAGGAATATCGAAAAAATGTTCTTAACATAAAAGACGCGAAATTTAATTGCCTACGTTTCTTGTATACACAACTTTTATGTAGAACAAATAGAAATCGAGATGTTCAACAAAAACTAAAATCCAAGATGGCGACCGAAAAGTGAATTTCGCGAGTGCGAAAAATCAAGATAATGATATTCAGCCAATGTTCTATCGAATGAGCAAAAAAAAAATTTGGGGGTGGTACAAACTGCTGGGTCAAATTAAAAATGCACTGGACTAACCCGTGAACGTTCCTGTGAAATTTCGTGGTAAAAAAAAAAAATTGGAGATTTTTGCTTTACTACGCGACATGAAGTAGTTCACGTGCAAAATGTACGGGAATCTCTTTCACTCGTAAATCTGCGGTTTTATTCCATTTTTCCAAAAAAAGTTCAAAAAAAGTTGGAGCCTCATTTCATTTATTTTTGGGCCATATTTTCATTTCGTTGGGTTCTTATTTCACTGGGCATAATTTTATAATGAGAAAATACTCGATTTTGGGGCTTTATTTCATATTTTCTTTTATGGTCTTATTTCATGAGGCCTAATTTCGCTGAGCCTGAAGTTTTATGTCGAAAAAAACAAAAGCAACAAGTTTTTTTTTAAGTATTTTTTTTAATTATGAAAAAAGTGCAGCTGAATACTTCTAGCAGCTCTTAGGCCACTTAAATTTAAAAAAAAATTGTTGATTTTATTGTTGAGATTGTTGTTCTGGTCTGGGTCCTTGGCTTAGAAGCGCCTTGCACATTATTATCAACTAAAAACCAATAAAATATAAAACAAAACTAGGGAATTATTTTTATCAACCTTTAAAGCTGATTTAGACTTAAAAAACACTTATACAAGCAAATGCAAAAATATAATCGCTGGCTTCAAAAATAGAACAAGGTATGTGAGAGTTATATGATCCACCTGGACTCTGGGCATCGAAATCATTACAACGCCGAATAAAAGCAGCAGGAGGAGCTGATTAAAAATGGGCTTGACCACTCTAGACTCTAGGTGCTGAAAAATTTGCCGGAGAAAAGGTGTTAACAAAAAACTTTGAGTGTAAATACATTCATTTTCATAAAAGTATATAACAAAACGGGAGCATCGAAAGGAATGTCTCCTAAAGCTCTGCGCCCGGTGTGGCCGCTCACCCCAAAGTCCTAAATCCGGCCCTGCATTCAATAAAGCAAGGAAGGTATCACAGCTGTTACAGTTCTTGATCAGACAATCATAACACAGCCACACAAAAAAAAAATAAAAGTTCTGACCTGGGGTTGCGACTAAGTTTTTCACATAGTTTTTGGGTCGCTTAAACCGAATCCGAACTCCGTTTTGCCCCATCACGTCAGGTTTTTGAGATAACCTCAAAAAATGTTACGACAAAAAATTTTTTTTCTTTGATCTGGATGTGCGAATATGTTAATCATATAGTTTTTGGATTGCTGAATCCAGATTCAAATACAATTTCGCTCTATCACGTCAGGTTTCTGAGATATCCTCAAAAAAATGTCAAAACCAAAAAAACAAAAGTTCTTATCTGGGGTTCCGACTAGGCTTTTCATATAGTTTTTGGGTCCCTGAAATCGAATCTGAAGTTTATTTTGCTGTATCACGCCAGGTTTTTGAGATATCCTCAAAAAATATCAGATAGTAACTTTTTTTTTTTTGAGTTTTGACATTTTTTGAGGATATTTCAAAAACATGACGTGATACGGCAAAATAAACTTTGGATTCGGTTTCAGCGACCCAAAAACTATAAGAAAAACCTAGTCGCAACCCCAGGTCAGAACTTTTATTTTTGTTTGTGTGGCTGTGTAATTGATGCGATTATCAATTATAAATTGATAATTGATAATTGATAAAAAATGAAATTAAATTCTTGGAAACTCAATTTTTAAAGGTTTTGATCATTAAGAATGATGCAGGCTGTCATAAATTGTTATAATATTGATAAGAATGAATGTAACACTGGCATACATTACATAATAAAATGAGATTGAAATCGCAATAGGGGTGATTTAAAAAAATTGCATGACAAAATTGCCAAATCGTGCTTGGCCAAACTACGATACCTAATGGTATGAAATAATAGTCATCGCAGATTTCTTTTGAAACAAATTATTAAAATGTCTATTAATTTGTCAGTTAACTGTTTTTTTTTCCTATCCAATCTAACCGCGCGAAAAATATTATAAAACCGCTTAAGATTTAATCAATATGCCACCACCCTGTCAGGAGTACTTTTGGCGCTATGACACAGCTTAACAAAACAGCTTCTGTTTAATTTCCATTACGCAGTCATTAGCTTTTCAAGCAATCATCACACTCTCAGACCTATCGAAGCCCCTCAATAACTTCCCGCAACTACAAACTACTAAGCAAATTGCTATAATAAATCCATCGTGTCTAAACTTTCATCGTAGATATAAAAAAATACTAACCACACAAGTTCCATATGGGAATGCAAGCCCGATTCCATTATGCCCCAAACAAAAAGAAACATTATCGATATACTTAAATTACTCGTACATACAAACATCTTCACACCCCAAAGGGTTTCAACTTACACATTATCCAACCAAGCTAATTAGTTTGATGAAAACTGATTGCATCTGACACCCGCAAAACAAGGAAACTCCATCATTAGACATTTTGTTATATCGTTATAAGGGTCTATCGATTGCGCCAACCTTAAAGTCATATAATAAATATGCCTCTGTGGATGGACTGGAACGATATATTCGCGTGGAACGACACATTACGTAAAACCCATTTTTCATTTGCCATAAACTTTAATGATTGCCATACATCACACACTGATGTGTTGCATTTTCATCCAAACCAGACGATGACAATCAATGAAGATTTTATATGACGAACGAACTCCTGACCACATTCAGCAGTTCAAGCAGCCAAACCACAGATACAATCTTCTGTCATTTATGAAAGCGGTTGTTGAAGTCTCATTGTCACCATACCACCGTTGAATCTATCAGTAGCTTAATTACCTATTAGTCTTCGATCGCTTATGATGACTTCTTGTGAATTTGCATAAAACTGTGAAAGAAAATTCCAAGCCACACACCAGACTTTGGGTTGCATAACAATTCCGGATGTTTCCTTCTTCTTATGGAGGTCTTAAAGCTAGGTAGCAATTAAGGAATGAACAAGGAAGCTATCTTCAGGGCGAACGAATGTGATGATCTTATGTCTCGAAATTTCGATTTCGAAATTTTGAGTTTCTAGGTTTCTGTAAAAGCGTCATTCTGGGTTTTCAGAATTTAGGGTTTTCGGAATCTTAGATTTTTCGGATTGTGGGTTTTTGTGATCCTGGGTTCGTTTGGCTTCTGTTTTTGCTACTCTAAGTTTTCGGGTTCTGGGTTGATCTAATTCTGCATGTTCGGATTTTGGATTTTCGGAGTGTTGAATTTATGGGATTCTGAAGGCATGAGGGATTTTGTGTTTTCGGGATTTAAGGTTTTTAGGATTCTAGGTTTTCAGTAATCTGCGTTTTAAGGCTTTTAAATTTTCAGGACTTTGGGTTTTGGAGTTCTAGATTTTCCAGATTCTGAGTTTTTTGGATTCTATGTTATCGGGATTTTGAGTTTTCAAGATTGTCGGTATTCAAGATTTTGAATTTTCGGGATTTAAGTTTTTCTAGATTCTAGATTTTCGGGCTTCTGTGTTTTTTGTGATTTTGGGTTTCTGTTTTTCGGGACTCAAGGTTTCCAGATTCTAGGTTTTTAGTATTCTGCATTTTCTGGATTTTGGGTTTTTGGAATTCTAGCTTTTTGTGACTAAAGGTTTTCAATATTTTAGGTTTTTGTGATTACGAATTTTTGAGATTCTGGGTTTTCCCGGATTCTGGGTATTTCGGATTGTGCATTTTTGGAATTATACATTCTCAGCAGTTTGGGTTTTTGGGATTCTGGGTTTTCAGTATTCTAGGTTTTCGCCATTTTAGGTTTTCAGGATTTTCGATTTAGGGTTTTCGATTTTCGGGACTATGAGTTTTATGGAATCTTTTTTTTTTTTTTGGTTTTAAACTTTCGGTATTTCAGAATTTTGGATTCAAGGGATCTCGATTTTCGGGATTTCACCAAATTCCTTTATGTTTATCTCAAGTTCGAAATATTGTCCCAATATCACAAGTAAAAGCGTCATCACCTCATCATCCATCTTAAGGCCCCATGTTGCAAAGAAAAAATACTGTGAAACTATGTATAAAAAGCACATTGAGAAATAAATATTTTGCAAAAGGGTGTGTTTTTTGCCATTTTTTTTAAACGTTTTCGATCATTAAAAAGTGAAACAATACATAACTAACATTCTTTGTTGTTATCTTCGAAACAATGTATAGCAATAAATAAAAGAAAAATCTCCACCCATATGATACTCACAAACCAACGTGAATTTCCTCGAAGGCATACATAAAAAAATCTTTAATGCCAAACTGATAAAAATCAAATTCACACGGTTGGAACATCAGCACAATAGAAAACCTTTTATTTCTTCGACTTTTAGAGCTCCTGTATAGCTTTTCGGTTTCGGTGTTGCATCGCGATTGTTGCAATAATGTAAATCCAAAAAGATAGTAGCAAAATACCTTTAAGTAGAAGATATGCCTCGCCTCAGAGTATCAACCTGTAAATGATGCAAAGTTCCACTTAAGTGGCTTCACATTGCATAAATAGAGCGTATCGCATGGGAAAGCCAGTCAGCCCGAGCCAATTACAATATCCCAAGCAGATGTACCGATGCATGGAACTTAATTGCATGATATTGCAACAAAAAAAAAAGTGCAGTTTTTTTCGTTCTTCCCACGATAGACCTCACACAGCAGCGCAGGTTATCATCCTCTTTTTTTGTTTTTCTTAAAGTAACTACATTCGATAGGAAAGAAGGAAGATATGTGATGCCAACAGGAAGTGTGCAACCACAAAAAGAGGATTCACTCAGGTGTGAATATGATTCGATTCCATACTAAAGATACTACACTGTCTGCAGAAAATACATCGGTATATCTTACAAAACCAATGGCCTGTTGGTATTCTCAACTTTCGATCCATACACCTTCACTATTGTTCTGTTCTGAGTTTTTTTTGTTTTAAATATAATTAAGCTAAGGAAGCATTTCTTTTATCTATTGTTACTACTTTTTGGATTCATGACAATATTACTTGTACTTGATAATAAAAAGAAGAAAGTCATTTGGGACCGACGAAGCCTTGAATAGAATAGAACATTTGATGAAAGACAATCTTTGTCAGATCCAAGACAATATTTTATATTATTCAATACAATTTTTGCAACTTTACAAACTATATAATTTGGGAACATCAGAAAAAAAAAATAAGTTAAGCCTGGAAAGAAACAATCTAATTTTGACGCGAGCAATATTAAAAAAAAAAAAGATTATTATTATTTTCTTTAATTAAATTCTCAATTTAAGCTTTCTCGGTTTCGTGTACTTATTTGGTGAACTCCCGAAGTGGAGCCTTGCCGTTAGGTGGAGCAGTAAGTGTATTCTTCGTTCTGATACTACCTTTTGTTTCGAGTGTTCGAGCTTGATTTTATGTTGTTTGCTATGTTGTATGCTTTTGAACCGGCCCAGAAAAAAACCAAGGATTCCGAAATTCAAAGACAAATTCGGTAAATCAAACCCAGCAGATCATAACAAAATCTGCAGAACCACAGAAAAAAATCGTTTAAAACATATTTAGGAAAGAATCCGGTCAAGACTAGATTTCAGAAAATTCATGAACGTCCCTTAAAAATTGCAAAAATTTAAAAAAATATTCTAGATCCAGAATCCAGTTTATTGACGAATAAAACCTAAAGATTCTTATAAATCATCATGGGAAACATTAAAAATCGTGGAATAATTATAAAATCCTCTAGAAATCTAAGAGGAATATACTTTATAAGTTCAGTAAATTAAGGTGAATCTCGAGCAAAAACAATGTCAATTTTTATAGGTATGAATTTTAAAAACAGAGGCGAAAAATTGACACGACAAGTAAGTAGAGGCGACAAGTCGATATAACAAGGTAGTACAAGGTCCTATAGGCGAAAAAAAAAAAATTTCCGTATCGGCATTTAAGTTTTTCAGGATTCTAGGATTTCAAGGTCTTGGGTTTTTGGGATTTAAGGATTCTAGGATTCTACGTTTTCGTGACTCTGGATTTTTTGGTTTCTAAGTTTTTAGAATTTTGGGCTTTCAGGATTTTGGATTTTTATTCATTGGAATGAAGAGTCGAGACTCCAAATCTAGGCCAGCAACAAGAACAAGCCTGTTAATAAAGCAGGATGAAAAGTTGAAGAAACAAATCTTGACGATAAGTCGTGATGACAATTTGAAGGGATAAATCGTGGCTATAAGTCAAGATGAAAAGTCAGGATGATAACACTGTGTTCGAAAATGGAACTTTTTTTTTCCGACAGAGGACTCTCATATCTACTAAAGATAATTCGAGTATTCTGAACACGATGGCGTACTTAGTTTTTCTGGATTAGGTCAAATAAGAAAGATTTTTGCGTTTGAAATTTTGTTTGCACATGCCAAATATTTTCTAATTTTTGATTTTTTATCTATGTAAAATGATGGAAAATCTATTTTTTTGGAAGTATTATTCGTAAAAAAAGTTATTTAAAAAAAAATCTATCGAAAGACTATTTAAATCATTATTTTAATGGAAAAATTCATCGATTTTTCTTCAATTTTTCTAATATTTTTCGTATTACTTAAAATGCAGCACTCCGTGGCAACGATTTGATCGTTACCGTTTATGTTAAAAGTAAGTTGCACTTTTTACCGTGAGATAGTTAAAAATTTTAACTTATTCTTTTTTATAATGAAAGGTTGATAAACAAGAGTATTTATGGTGAGAGAATGAATCCTAAAGGTTTGAACCTTAAGAAAAAAAATATTCTAGAATATCAGGTAAGATCGGAAGGGGGCAAAACACCCATGGGCTCAAGTAGCTAAAAAAATAAAAAAAAAATAGATGACCGTTAAAGGAGTCAAAACAGATAAGCGTGACAAACCCCCTTAAGTTAGAGATGGACTGTGACAAATATATTATGTGTTGTGTAATGTGTATGTATGTAAGCTCATATAATGCAGTATGCAGATGGAAGTAATAGTAAATATGTTTTAATTTTAAAACAAATTGAAAGAATTTAAATTAAAATATTGATACCATGCCCGATTTTTTAATTAAATATTTACATCTACATATGTATAATATTCCAGAGTACTAACACATAAAAGGTGTCTACATAAAAATGTGGAGTTTTCGCATACATTTGTACCTTTATAGTTAAAAAATTTAAGAAAAATCGACGTTTTTTTCCATAAAATAACGATTTAAATAGTCATTCCACAGATTTTTTTTCAAATAACTTTTTTACGAATAATACTTCCAAAAAAATAGATTTTCCATCATTTTACATAGATACAAAATCAAAAATTGGAAAATATATGGTGTTTTATACCCTCATTTTTGGCATGTGCCAACAAAATTTCAAACGCAAAAATCTTTCTTATTTGACCTAATCCAGAAAAACTAAGTAAGCCATCGTGTTCAGCATACTCGAATTATCTTTAGTAGACATGAGAGCCCTCTGTCGGTTTTTTGAACTATCACAGTGTAATTTGTAACGTTACAAGTTGGATGATTAGGTTCTCAGGAGCAAGAAGAGGCGACACTAGAAAAGAGTGATCGAGAAAATAGAGGAATGCTGTAGCAGAAATGAGGTTCGGAAGTTGTACCAGAAGGTAGGACCAACAAAGGAACATTGTAGTAGAGTCGCAAGCGATACTTAGAATTTGGAGAAATCACTTCTGTAAACTCTACAATGGTGATGACGAAACCAACTTCACTAAAAGAAATATTGCACTTTTCAATGTTGACGATGCTAAATGCTAAAAATTCCATCCCCCAAACCTGGACAAAGTGAAGAAAGTTATATTCAAACTTCGGTCTGAAAACGCTGCTGGAGCTGACGGCTTTGCTGCCTAACTGTTTATAGCAGCAGGAAATGACCTGGTTTTGGCACTATGCACTAACTCGTTTGCCGAATATGGTCGGAGAAAAGCATGCGCCTAGAATGAAACTCCAGTATTGTCCGCAGAATCCTTAAGAAAGTAGACCCTCTGAACAACGTTAACAGAGGAATCAGTTTCCTTAAGATCGCCTATAAGATTTTCCCTGCCTTAAAATATGAACGCCTGAAGCCAATCGTTAACAATCTGAAAGATCCTTATGTGGCCTTAGACCAGGACCAGTCCACCATCGATCAAATATTCACAGTACAAGCTTCACAAATAAATTATTTAGAAAAATGTTAAAAAATAACATTTTAACTAGCTTGTAAGACGCAAAAGGGCTTCCATGAAATCAATTTTTGAATAAATTTATGAAAAGTCCAGGATAAGCTCAAAATAATGTGGAACAACTTTTAAAAATATCCGTTTTAAAGGTCTAAAGCTTCTCTACGCTACCCGATTCTTTTCAACTAAATCTGCAAAGCACATCCATTTATGCATACCTATATGATCTGTATCCTTTTAAAAATCTAAGAAGAAATTTGTTTTCCCTACTTCTGAATTTCCTTGAACGTTTCTCAAACATAAAAACAAAATATCGATTTACTTTCGATCAGAGATATAAAACCCATCACTTAAAGGAGTCAAAATACAAGTAAAACATGCCTTACGACTTTCGTCGATGGCGCCTTGTGTGTCGCTTTTCTAAACAACTACGAAACGCATCGCTCTATCGTTTGGCATTAATTCCAAAACCGAAAGCGTTTAATCATCAACATTCACATCACAACAACTACAAGAGCTTGCTGCTACTCCTCACATGACAAGCCCATCGATTGGGGCGCAATTTCAAATTCTAATCTTGATGCATGATCAAAGCAGATCATTACACCGATTGTCATAATACATGGCCATAGTCATAGTCTCATAACCCTCCAGCTCTAAGAGCTCATAGTTCTTCGCATAGCTTTCAAATGGTTCTGCATAAATTTTCCTGCCACTGCGCTGATCGAATTCTGGTTTCGCGATTCTTTTCCATCTTTCAGGCAAAGCCGCACACAAACTACACTACAACCAAGAAGATGAAGAAGAAAGTCCATCTCCTGGCCGCAGAGCATTTTTCATTTAAATTTTTTTTTTCCACTGGCCGTAGCTCGTCGAGATTTTAGATGATTGATGATGACGGACTGACTTGGCGGCAGCAGTCACTGGTGAATCGTTTATTTGTGCCAGTTATTGTGGTGGTTTGTGGAAGCCATCATGCTCCGAGTCGGAACATGCCATATTATAACTCCGAACCGTGTATTTCTATGGGGCCAGTGTTCCGTCAAAAGATCCGATTGCCGATAAATGCGGAGTAATTTCACAGCAATAGTCCGTAACTGCCGCTGCGCGCCGCCGCCACCGTCGTTGTTGCCGCTGCTCCAATGTGAATGCGCATCCAGAGATATAATCATTTTCCCATTGTGAGCGCCTGCCTCCGTTACTGTTCTTGGTTTGTTTCGGAGGAGTCAGCTTGAAGTGATGCTCCGTTGTCTAGGAATCATGTAGGGCGTCAGATGATGACGGTCTTAGAAAATTGATGCATTACCTCTCCATTATAACGGAGCATTCTGTTCCAACATCGTGATAACATAAAATTGAATAACAATCCGAATCGTTGCCACATGGTGGCTCATGGCTAGTGGCTAAGGCTGTTGATGATGATGCTGGTGCTGGTGCTAGTGCACCATGAGAGAGGTCAAGAACATTGATGGAATTCAAGAGTCTGTTTCTTCTCATGCTTAGTCCTATAGTTAAATATATGAGTGACCTGTTTCGAGTATAAAAATAAGTTTGATGGAGAATCCTTTTGACCCAAATCGTGTAATGTGCTAGCAAGAGATTACTTCATTGCATCCAAGCTGTCAGAGATGAACGACTCGGAACAAGCTAAAAACACGATCCATTTAATGGGCAGGATGACAGCAGCGAAGACAGATGTTTATCGCAGGCTGGCGCTGAATCGTGACAGCCTGTGACTGCGACACGGTCTTCCTTCACTCCAAGTGCAATCCAAATGATGGGCAATTTGTTGTGTCCTTATCATTTTGAACTCATCGCGATTTTATGTTCGCGTCGCGTCCATTAAAAATACTTAAAACCGATGATGTTGAAAATATCTTGGGACAGGGAATTTTTTTGTTTTTTGTTTCTGTTTGTCCTTATGCATATAAGAGGACGAATGTGACAGGTGGTTTTGTTCAGGCATTTTATATGGAAATAGAGTGCTCTTTTTATTCGACTCGATTTGCATAAATATTAAATTGATTGTTGGACTTTCCTTGCAAATTGCTGTTTTCGTATGCAAAAGAAAGATAAATGTGCGAAGTTCTGATACCTTGTTGTTGATATGCTCATTGTAAATTGGCGGCAATCGAAATGAGGTCTCGCTTTGGTGTGTTGCATAAGTGACTTAAAAGTTAATTGAAAATGAGTTTAAAATAAAAACATAAATTTAAAAAAATTATAAGCTCAAAAACAAAAAAAAAAATGAAATAAAAGGAATGGAAATTGGTTGTTTTCAGTTATCTAAACACTCTTTTTATGAGATGCTTTTTGCTAACAGCAGTTAAACATGTCTTGAGCCTTGATCAAATAAGAAGTGGTTAGAACTCCGGTTTCTTATTCACATAGTTTTTTTTACCAATGATTCAATTAAAAAATAAATAGCGGATTTAAGACACATTTTCAAACATTTTTATTTTTACAATTCACATTAGGTATATCCTAACAAGATAAGGTAAATAGAAGCAAAAAATTTAGGAAAGCTTTCTGGCGTATAATAATAATGTTTGTGAAGTCAATAAGTTTTTTATCCGGTTTTCCCGTTAAAAATCGTTTTTTTAATTTTTAATAAAAAACGGCTCTAACGATTTTGATTAAAAGATATGTGAACTGTGGCGCATAATACTTTTAATATATCAAATATATAACGGTACATGACATAAAACCATATTCTTAATTTTTGACTTTCTCGTAAGCCACTTAACCGAACAACAACCGAATAACAATCTTAATTTTTGTGAAAAAAAAGGGTTTGGTTGCCTTAATTTAACAATTAAAAAAGAAAGTAAAAAAAGTCAACATTAGTTTTTTTTAATAGGTACATTTACCTATTTAAAATTTTTATTGAAAAATCTATTTTGTTCAAAAAGGATCCATGAATTCACTTTTGCTTTAATACCTATGTGGGAAAATAATTTCTTTAAAATGGCATAGAATATTATGTAGATACCTAAAAAAAATTTTTACATTCAAGCAACTGTAACCAGCCCAACTAACAATTTTTCTTCCTTAAGGTTAGGATCTTTAATTTCTCGCAGTTATTATCTCTACAGGGCTTGTATTTAGTTTGTGAATCGAAAATTAAAACTTTCGAGGCTAAACTTTCGTTAAACGCTTCCTAGAAACCTAGTGCAAGTGGGATTTAAAAATTTGTACAAGCATTAATGTAAACATTTCGTTTAAATTTCAATAAGGCCACATGAAATTCCATTGTAGAAGCACAAGAAATAAAAGCCATTAAATGACTTCCTTTAAATGGCTTTGCCAATGAAATTGTATTAGAACTGCTAACAAAATCCTTATGAATGCTATTTTTTTTTTTTTTTTAATCCAGTCCGAAAATTATCAGATTCAAAATGACTTAGGTAGGTATTTAAGTATGGTTGAACTACAAATTATACAATTGCCTTAAATGCATTTATCATCATATAATAAAACGAAAAACACTTATTTTGTGGTACAAAATACGCGGCCCACAAAAACCGAAGGGGCATAAATTATATACCGAACGATAGGAAATTTTATCTAGATGTGCAGAATGTATACTTTGTTTATTTTTTTTTACCGAAATAGATAAAAATAATAAATTAAAATTGAGAAAAAAAAAAACAAAAACAAATGTGCTGAACCACGCCCTCTCCCTTCTGTAAGTTTAAACTTCTAAAAGCAAAGACGAGAACCTTCGAAGACATTCTCGAATTTCGAATAAAATTAAGTGTTGCATATTCTTAGTAGTAAATAAAGTGATTTATATAGTGTGCTTATTTGAGCATAGATAAAAGTTACAATTGGCACTCGAATTTTGAGTGCGGGGTCGGCTAGTTTTTATAATTGTATGTAACCGAAACTATCTCAATAATTATGTGAACCGTTAAACATATTCATAAAAAAAAAACATTACGTTAAATTTCAAATAAACCGCAGTTAAACAGTTTTGTCTTTTTAAACAAATATTCTACAAAATAGATCGTCGGTGAAACCAGAAAAGTGTGTAACTCCAAATTTTCTGAAAATAAGATTTGAATGCCATCTGTTAGACAAACCTAATATGTAGCGTTCTTTAAACTCAGAATCCCCTTAAAGTTCATAGTTTTTATTTTATTAGCAAATTAGCAAATGAAAACTCATACAAATGTCTACAAAACGATTTTGTTTTTTTGCTCTCCTATAAAATTAGCTAAAATGGAGTTACACACTTTTCTGGTTTCACCGACGAGATGTGTTATAGTTACAACATTTTAATATTTGATCGAAATAAATTGTTTTTTTGTCTTTGTTTTGTCTTTGATTGAAAATAATACAAAATATGATTTATATCACTTTCAAATATAACGACTTATATTTTGTATCTCTGTATAAGAAAAAAAGAAATTCAATTTCAGGCGCATGCGCGAAAAGCTTTTAGTTTTATATGTTTGCCTTAGAGAAGTTAAGGGTTATCTATTTATATTTGTAGAAGCCCTTTAATCACAAGCAAAACATTGAAAAAAGCATTTAGTTTTATGAGTTTGCCTAAGCGAAGTTAGGTTCGCTAATTTTATTTGTAGAAGCCCTGTGAAAGTGAGTACAAGCTAAATTTTGTAAACTGTCAGACAAACACATGAGAATAAGAAATATTTGGATAAGTGCGATTATGGTGACCATTTTTGGTTTTCTTATTCATTGTTAAAAATAAATAAATGAAAAAGTGAATCTTTTTATATCGGTAATTGGTTTAAAATAGTGATATTAAAGATGATTTATTTACCAATTTGGAGTATATAAGTGGAGAAGAAAGGAAAACAAGATTTAAATCTTCTCTACTTATTCGAATATAAAATGGACATTTTAGATTTTTAATCTAAGGTCAAAACAAAGCTTATTCTCTAATTTTTAAGAAAAATGCGGTTTGACGGCATCCGTATGATGGCAGTCAGTATAATATTATTAAATTTTACTAAATAATTTTTTACAAGACATTAAAAAAAAAAAACAGAAAATAACAAAGAGTACCTAATACCTTTGAAAAAAAACCACAAATGGTCACCATATTCTTTAAGATAGTGCAAATCATCAGGAAATTAAATCGAAGCCCTTAGGAAGCTTTGGTTTCAACTAGTTCAAATTTGAAACTCTTTTAGTATATACCTAGGTAGCCCGAAGGGTACGGTACCGGACTATCAATCAGGACGTACGAGGTTCAAATCCCGCAAAATGCGTCAAGTAAGTAAAGAAGTTTTTTTCTTAATATAATTGTGTTTGGGCATTTAATTTCAGAAGAAAACTTTGACTGGATGGGAAAACAAACAAGAAAATGAAAAAAATAAAAAAATTAAAATTAAAATATAAAAAATTAAAATGCAAAAAAAAAATATTTTTTTCTTTATTCTATTTGGAATATACCTCGTTTAGACTTTCACAAGCCTTCGACAAGTCTGCTCAGAGCTTCTAAATAAAATTAAAAGCCTGCAACAATAATACGCATTTAGAAAATTTTGAATGTTGCTTGTTTCTATAAGGCATTAAACACATGTTTTGAGTCTCTCCAATCAACTTGCATATGACTCTTCTAAAACCTATCAAGCTTCTCGGGTGGGCCAAATGGGCTTCTCTATGGTCGTATACAATCAATATTTCTAAAATCGAAACAGCTTCGTTAGACCCTTGTGGAAGTAAAATTGTTAGTTGGGAGTCGTGCATTTTATTTAAATAGTCAAATAATTTTTCTTTAACTTTAACTTAACTTGACCGATTTCAACAAATTTTTTTTTATGAAGAAAATTCGGAATGCTAACGCTAAAATTTTACAAAGTTAAAAAAAAACATTTTTAGGTTTTTAAAAATTTAAATTTTTTTGAAAAATCATTAAGTTGTAAACGCGCCGTAAACGTGTAATTTTAAATTTAGTTATAAGCTACCAAATTTTTTGTAATTTTCAAAAATTTGTATTTTTAAAAAATTATTTAAAAAACGGTTCTAATAGTTTTTATTCTTTTTTTATAAAAATTCCATTTTCTGCAAGAAACTTCGTTTTGTGGTGAAAATCCTTTAAAACGATGTTTAAGTTATTATAACAGTAATTAATTATAAAAGAAATTAAGTAATTAAAACAGACTGTAAGTTTTTTTTTTTTTTTTTACTTTACTAATGAAATTTTTAAATTTTATAAGTTTTCACTTTGCTATTTTGATTCATTTGAAACGTAAGCAAGTGAACTTTATTTTTAACAAAATCGATAGAAATCCAAAAAAATGGCGGAGTTGTTGATCATTTTTTCGATACGAGCTACGAGGTTATATCTTTCGCTAGTTTACGATTCGATATATTAAAAAAAAAATCATGTGTGCAATTCACACGTGGTAGAAGTGAAACCTTAAAAAAATCATTTTTCTTGCAAAAAAAAAATCGAAAAACCTTTTTTTATTCTATCACCTTTAAATAGACCCACCTGTAATAAATTTTATATCACCCGAAAGCTTATTATTTCAGCTCAAAATATTTATATTGACCATGTCTATACAACATCTACAAAAAGAGGTAGAATTTTTTGAACCCAATCAATTTTTTCATCAAAAAAGTACAAAAATGCAATCTTTTGTCTCTCATTAAATCTATTTTTTAAATGACAACATATGATAAATTTTATATCATCTGAAAGCTTATTTCACTTATAAAAAAAGTAAGAATTTTTTAAAGCCAACTATGTCGAAATTTGAAACTGAGATTACGGTACTTCTATTTTTCAATTTTTTTCAATTTAAGATTGTGTATAACTTGTAGAAAACGCACCGTTATGTGTGATATATCAAATAAAAGGTTATGTTATCAGCATGCGTATTAAAGTTAAATCAAATTTGTATGTGCACTAGATCAAAAGATATAACGTGTGTAGAAAAAGAACATCTTTGTACTGTTATCTTAGAATTTTGAATATGAAATTAATTGATATTTTGTACAATTATAATTTATTTAATTACCTATCTACAGTACAAATTTAATTCATTTATCTATTAAAACCAAAAAGTTATAACAAGTTGAATGTTCGTGTTGCGTTTTCGTTTCATCCTGTTTCAAATCACTACGATACTAAAGAAGTTTTCACTTCAAAAATCGTAAAAAACAACTCACCGCTATGTAGGTAATCCTTATTGCTACATCAATTTTTAAAAATTATATAACTTATAATATTAAAAAATTGTCCATAATAGTCAACTCGCCTGATCAATTACCGAACAATAGAAAAAAATGTATTAAAATGTTTGTATCAGAAAAGTACGTATACACCCCAGTGACCATTAAGTTTGCTCTTATTGCATCACTAATCAAATAAAGTTAAACAAATTTACTATTTTTGACTTTTCACTGACTGCAAAAAAAAATTATACAGGGTACTCCTACATTACTAAGAACTTTGAAAAACAAATTTTCGAAGTTGAAATTGAATTAAAATATAAATAAGAATTTTAATTTAACAAAACCGGGTTTTAAAGGTATACTCGCAATCTTGCTGTGAAATAATTAATTTCTTCTAATGAACATTTATCTTATAACTTAACCTTAGGTCTGTTATGAGCTAAAGTCCAGGAAGAATTGAATTCTTACTGAATTTTCTTTCATAAATTCCTTTCTATTTGTCACTTTACCCTGAAAAAAAAGCATTAAATTGTTATATCAAAACGTGCATTCTATATTTTCAATTGCATTAATTTTGCATTAAACATAATATAAATGTTAACAACTACATTTCATATACCAATTTCTCTCTTTTGTCATGAAAGTATGTCAATCAAAAACCTAAGAATATTCAGTTCTTCCCAACTAATACACAATGAAGAATTTCTGTATCCCGGAACACTTCCAAACCATTTAAATTCAACCTAATTCAAGTTTCACACATTATTTCCATTGTAAACAAAAATCTCATTTATGTACCGACTGTTGCATCCGTTCATTTGCTATGCACACTTACACGGCAATTACACTTCAAATAACTGCATCCCAAACAATGACAAACGGGATTCGTGCTACGTTTGCACCTGCACCTGTTACTATTGCACTCCGACCCCAAAGAAAAAAAAAACCAACACCATCATCAAGTTCCAAGTAAACAACAGTTGGTACTAAAGCATACAGCCAACAAAAAAAAAAAAACCATGCAATTTGCCAACTTTTGCTAACGAAGTGTAACACCTTTTTGCATAGTGAATTAGCGTGTATAATAATTCCACGGGTACTTAGCCGAATACACAAGCACACACAAGATGATTGCGAGGTGTGCCCCCGTTAAAAAGGTTTTAGTTAGTTGTTGGCGTAAAAGAGAGAACCCCCGCTGAAATCACCCACCTGACTGACGTTCAAAGAGCGCGCAGCGAGTAAATTTAGTGGATGCAATTTGCTGTTCCGCATCATACAATTCATTCGTCAAAAAATAGACAGACACACAAAAAAACATTGTGTCGGTATGCAACATTCATCAAAAATGGAGAGCAACACGAATTGACACTTTTAGCCTGCAGGGCTTTTGAATAGGTGGCCCGCATTAGTCTTTTAGAAGGGGACTTTATAATAGCTCACGCATGGCTACTCAGGTAATTGTTGTCCGTCTGTCTGTTTCGAGTGCCTTAATAAGGAGATCTCATTCAATTGTGCCACACATCCATTTCCGGCCTTTGAGAGGGACACACCCTTTTTGTGTAAGTAGTTGCTTTTGTCATATTTATGTGTCCTTTTACCATCATCTGGCCGATTTAAGTGGATAAACACAACAAATTACAGAGATGTATCTATTTGTGTGCATTCTAAGTCTAACCTCCTTGTATTTCCTAGTTTTGGTTTTTGTTTTTCAAAGGATTGTTTTATCTGTCATTGCATAATGCTTGAGTGTGTATTACAGGTTTTATATTTAGAAACAAAAATAATGAGTTTCTTTTAGAAAAAAAAAGAAGGCTGAAACGTTGAACTGGTTTTTTTTCTTCTGGATAAAAGACCTACAGTGCGTGTCACACTTTATACATGATATGTAAATGGATGGAAAATGTCACCATTAGCTAACGAGTCATAGATAAAGGCTATTTTTGTAGTTGATAGCAGCAAAGTATATCTTACTTGAAGTTTGTGTTTGTGACAGAGTGAAATAGTTTTCAATATGTTTAGAATTGTTGCATGATTATTTTATTTTGTATTCCATTTCTGATTTACCCTTTCCTAGTCACGCTAAAGTCTAAAGATGCTAATGTTAGGCAGGACAGAGTTCACAACCTATACATCCAGCTTTTAAGTGTTGAACTAACTCCGATATAGCCCATAAACTACAAACAAATTAAAACTTGGTCTGACTCATAACGCAGTGTTGCAAATGAACCTCATCTTGTTTAGGCAATAATTTGTTCAACATTTTACTTTCGGGTACTATTCCGTAATAAAAAAAAAACAAATTAAAATCCTTTCCAAATCTCTTTTTCATCTAAAAAAATAGTTCGAAATGGTTTTTTATAAGGCACAAACTCGCGTGCACAATACCTCATAACCATAAAGGCCATAAGCCATTTGAAATTAAAAAAGGGTCAACAAAGATATAATTCGTCTTAATTATTACTCAAGTATAGAACAATTTATATTGCGAAATAAGATTTGTAAAAAAAAATATTACACATACGCCACAGTGAACCTTTAAAGGAAATTTTAAAAATAAATAACCGTGTGTAAGATTGGCTATAATCATACACGTAGTTTTCAAAGCCTTCCAGTACCTTATAGTCTAAGAGATGGCTGCAAGTTTTCGGACTCACTCGGGAAATGGAATTTTTTTTCATGAAATTGTTGGATGGGGGTGGGATAAGCAAATGCCAAATTGGCAGAAACCAGACTGGATGGAATAAGTGTGGGTGGGCGGTAAAACTTGCATTTTTTTTTGGAAAAAAAACTTTCTCGGAAATGGGTAAAAAGTGGTGAAGGTGGTTGAAGAAGGTGTTAAAGTGACAGTTCCAAAATGGCAGAAAGCTAAGTGGATGGAAAAGGGGTAGCAGAAGGGCGCAAAGTGGTAAATTTTTTTTTGAAATTTACTGACTCGGAAATGGCTGCCATTTTGCAAGCGTGTTCCTGATGGTATGTAGTTTCTAAATTCAAAATGGCAGAAAGCAGACTGGATGGGTTATATTTTTTTTTCAATTTTTTACTTCGGAGAGTGCCAAAAAAAACTTTTATTTTAAAAAAATATTTAAAAACAACGGCAACACCTACAATCTTGTATTATAACTTTTTTTTAAGCCAAAACCCTATTATTTAATTATCTTTTCAAATAATGTCGTTTTCGTGAAAAGTTTTTGAAAAACAAATTTTTAAACTCAAAATTTTAACTTTTTTTTAATTTTTTTTTTTTACTTTAATTTTTTCTTTAATTTTACACGATCAAGCTTTGTTTTTGGTAATTTAATTTAATTATCTAGCTAATTTTCAACCAATTGTTGAAAACAAGATGCTAAAATGTCGTACAGTTTTTGAAATAATTAATTTTTAAACTCAAAATTTTTAACTTTTTTTAAATTTTTTTTCTTATTTTAATTTAATTTTTTATTTTACGATTTCAAAACACTGCTTTTTGTAACTAAAATCAATTTTGTAATCAATTTTAAATCAACTACTGAAAACCAGAAGCTAAAATGTCGTACAGTTTTTGAAATAATTAATTTTTAAACTCAAAATTTTTAACTTTTTTAAAATTTTTTTTCTTATTTTAATTTTATTTTTTATTTTACGATTTCAAAACACTGCTTTTTGTAACTAAAATCAATTTCGTAATCAATTTTAAATCAACTACTGAAAACCAGATTCTAAAATAAAGTACAGTTTTTAAAATAATCAATTTTTTTAATTTTTTCCCATTTTAATTTTATTTTTAATTTTACGATAAATCAAACACTGCTTTTCGTAATTTAATTCAATTTCCTAATCAATAAAGTCGTTATTCATTAAATTAAATGTTTCCTGTAAAAATTCTCCTTATTATAAAAAAAATTTTAAATATTGAACAAAAGATAATAAGTTTTGAAAAAACATCTAACAAAAAACGGTCTTGCCCCAACATTTGGGTAAGACCGCCCTATCAAATTTTGTTGCTAGAAAGATCGTTTCTTTTGTTTTTATTGCAGTCTATTTGCAATAATAACACAATTATTCTATATTTTCATTAGTTCTCACTCCAGCACAAGCTGTACCATTTGGTACACATTTTGCACTTAACCCAACAATATTTTGGATGGGATCTAGAAAACAGTTGCAAATAGAAGGTACAAATACAGTCTGCAAAGTCCTCTTCCTGAGAATCATTACTTACATTTTTAGCAGTCGCTTAGCTTTTTGGAAGATTTAACGGTGTACAACTTTACTAACTTTCAATTTCGCCCATGGGCGGTTTTGCCCCATTCATATCATATCTGATGTTCTGGATTATTATTTTTGTATTTATCTTTATGACTCTTTCTTTCGCAGAGAATACTTTTGAATATTCACTTTCTATTATAAAAAAGGAAAACTTAAAAATTTAATTTTTTCAGTGTTAAAAATACAACTGGCTTTTCACATGAACGATAATAATTTGATAAAAAATCACAAAATTTACCGTAACTCTTCGGCGTGTCAAGTGAACTTGCTAAAACTTACAGAGGTGATCTATCACACTAAAAGGCACCTATATTATATTGCAAGTGTTGCCAATTTTACTTTTTTTATAGAACATAGTACAAAAACGGTCTTACCCCCACTTCTCCTATATATTATTCTATTTTTAATAAATCAATTAATATTAAAATACTTCATAAACAAAATAATAATTAAAAAAAAAAAACATTATTGCATACTTGTAATATTATAATATGTATATGTTATAATATGTAATATATAATTTTTGCGTACTTTTATAGGAATTGTTCTAGTTCCAATTTTGGGTTTTTAGTTTTAAAAAATGTTTAAAAATAGTATGCATCTACTAATGAGGTAAACTTGTATGGTTTATTTAAGAAAAAAGAACAAACTTTATTAAAAACATAACTTGAATGGCGAATGAGCAGAAAAATGTCACTTTAAAATAATTTGAAACTTAAAAATCGTCCAGTATAAAATTAGCTTTTTGTGACTTTTTGTGAACAATTTTGCCTTACGCCGACGATATGGTTTTCAGTAATTGATTTAAAATTGATTACAAAATTGAATTTAATTACCAAAAGCGATGCTTGATATCGTATAATTAGAAAAAAACAATAAAGTTAAAAAAAAAAATTTTTTTAATTAAAATTTTAAGTTTAAAAATTATGTTTTTCAAAAACTGTATGTTATTTTAACATCTGGTTTTCGGTAATTGATTTAAAATTGATTACGAAATTGATTTTAATTACCAAAAGCAGTAATTGAAATCGTAAAATAAAATATAAAATTAAAAAAGGAAAAAAAATTAAAAAAAAGGAAAAAAAATTTAGTTTAAAATTGATTATTTCAAAAACTATACGACATTTTAGCTTCTAGTTTTCAGTAGTTGATTTAAAATTGATTACGAAATTGATTTTAGTTACCAAAAGCAGTGTTTTGAAATCGTAAAATAAAAAATAAAATTAAAATAAGAAAAAAAATTTTAAAAAAGTTAAAAATTTTGAGTTTAAAAATTAATTATTTCAAAAACTGTACGACATTTTAGCTTCTGGTTTTCAGTAGTTGGTTTAAAATTGATTACGAAATTGATTTTAGTTACAAAAAGCAGTGTTTTGAAATCGTAAAATAAAAAATAAAATTAAAATAAGAAAAAAAATTTTAAAAAAGTTAAAAATTTTGAGTTTAAAAATTAATTATTTCAAAAACTGTACGACATTTTAGCATCTTGTTTTCAACAATTGGTTGAAAATTAGCTAGATAATTAAATTAAATTACCAAAAACAAAGCTTGATCATGTAAAATTAAAGAAAAAATTAAAGTAAAAAAAAAAAATTAAAAAAAAGTTAAAATTTTGAGTTTAAAAATTTGTTTTTCAAAAACTTTTCACGAAAACGACATTATTTGAAAAGATAATTAAATAATAGGGTTTTAGCTTAAAAAAAAGTTATAATACAAGATTGTAGGTGTTGCCGTTGTTTTTAAATATTTTTTTAAAATAAAAGTTTTTTTTTGGCACTCTCCGAAGTAAAAAATTGAAAAAAAATATAACCCACCCAGTCTGCTTTCTGCCATTTTGAATTTAGAAACTACATACCATCAGGAACACGCTTGCAAAATGGCAGCCATTTCCGAGTCAGTAAATTTCAAAAAAAAAATTTACCACTTTGCGCCCTTCTGCTACCCCTTTTCCATCCACTTAGCTTTCTGCCATTTTGGAACTGTCACTTTAACACCTTCTTCAACCACCTTCACCACTTTTTACCCATTTCCGAGAAAGTTTTTTTTCCAAAAAAAAATGCAAGTTTTACCGCCCACCCACGCTTATTCCATCCAGTCTGCTTTCTGCCAATTTGGCATTTGCTTATCCCACCCCCATCCAACAATTTCATGAAAAAAAATTCCATTTCCCGAGTGAGTCCGAAAACTTGCATCCATCTCTCCGTCTATTAGTTAAAAGTCCAGATAACAGAGGTCAAAAGTTGATTTTTTTAGTAGAATTTGAGTTATGCAAGAACTTAGGATAAATATTATATAAAATGGGGAAAAAAACAGATTAGAACGTACCAGATGGCCGAAAATGTGGTGGGGAGGGAAAAAAACGGGATGGGTACAAGAAAATCGAAAATATTTATAAATATAAAATTTGTAAATAAGAAAACCATCTGCAACTTTAGCTTCGACAATTTCTTAAAATATCCTCAACAATATTGAGAAAAATAGTATTTTTACTTTCTCTATAGGGCAAGTATTGGTTTCGTGTAGAACAAAAATCCGAGGTTTTAATCAAAACCAACATTACGATGATGGGGAAGATCAAAAAATTGCTTTTCGTTTTGTCGTCCATCGGTCTGTGCGTCCATCTGTACATCGAGCTATAGCCTAAACGGATGGATGAGTTAGCTTGAAACTTGGTACAGATGATTTTTGCGTAACTGCCTAGACCCATTTTTTAATTTTTTTAATATCTAGTTTAGTTTTATCGATTTTAATATAACTGCATTTTTATTTTTTCTCAAAAAATTCGGAAAACGGAAATATGGCATTGTCTTTTTTTGCAAAAATTGACATATATTTTTAAGGTTCGTATATTTCATCAAAACATAAGTAAATTTCATTCAAAATTTCAAAGTTATTGAAAAAATAAAATTTTTAAATTAATTTTTTTAAACCTAGGTAAGATTTATCAATGTTACATGAAATCTTACGTTTTTTGAGTAATTAAAGTGTAAATTTGAATAAACAGGCCAAAATTGTAAACAAAGATAAAACATTTTTTTTCGAATTCAAGCTTTTTTCATTTTTTGAATTTTACGAGAACATGTTCTATAGCATACTTATGTAATGCCCACCGACTTTTTGAAAAAAAGCTGATTTTTTGACACGTGAATTTTCGATTGAAAATTAGGGTGTTTTTGTTGGTATTAAGTCAAATTAAGGTAAACAAATTAATATTTTAAATCAAATAAATTACAGTGTATTTGGGACATAATAAGGTATGTTTTCACCAAATTTCGTAGAAAAATTTTTATTTTTGAAAAAGATAAAAATAAAAAACCAAAAACTCGGTTTTTTGAATTTTTCACATAAATTTTGAGGTTATGTGAAAAAATTGTTGACACAAAAGTTGTAGATATTTTTATTACCTACAACTTTGCCATACAACTTTTTTCTATAGGATTTGTAGTTTTGTCGGAAATCGAGATATACCATTTTTTACAATTAAAAACTCAACCCACCCACTTCCCGAACTCGGCTCGCCCGTAATTTATTTTTACTTTAATTTTCATCATATTCACCTCCTTTTCCAATGGGTTTCATTCTACTATGATTTTTTTGTACTTTTTAATATTTTTGAAGGCATCGGCGCTGGTCTAAAAAGAATTTTGACCCCGGCAGAATTTTGACCCCAACCCACATTTACATTTAAAAAAATTTTAAAACGTTAAAAAAAAAATAGGTATGACAATCAAAATAAATACATAGGTAGTTGAAAAACATATTAAAACTAAATTTCAATTTTTTTGATAAACCCGAAAATAAGTGTTTTTTGAAAATTTTTCTTAGTATTAATTTTACGGTTACTAAAATGTTTTTTTTTTTTTAATCAAAATTTCATTGAAATCGGTTGAATCATTAACGAGTAAGTTAAAATGAAGAAAACGGTTCTATGACAGGTTCCTCTCATAATTGTACAAACAATAACTATTTTTACTTTAAAAGCAGGTCCTGCAAAAGTTCACACAAAAATTTTATGTAAGTTTAAAGTATTTTTTTTTTACTAAAAAAAAATTAATTTCGCCTGCTGGTTGGTAATCGAAACTAGAGATAATGCCAAAAAACTACACTCAGAGATTTTTAAAGCTTCCAAAAACATTTTTTTATAAGTACATTTAAATGCAGCTCTATAGGAATGTAAAACACGGTTTTAACGTTTAATAGCTATCTAGTAATTAGTAGTTTTGTTTCCTTTTCTTATTAACGACCTCCAAAACTTTGGGCTGAGTGATCCAATGTTTATAATTCTTTTTGTATTGGAAAGCTGGTGCCTGCAGTGTGGTCCAATTTCAATTTCGTTTAGTTCTGGCCATTTAAACTATTAGAAAATACATAAAACCCAGTTTTGATCCAAGGAAGTCGGTTTTGTTTTTTGATAAAAATGATTATTTGGATTAAAAATTAAATAAAAGTCAAGAGTATTAAAAAAATTTTAATGTTCAGACAATATCTAAATGTACCAAAATACAACATCTCTTTGTTAAGTTTTAACCCCCAACTCACACTTTAATTTTATTTATTATAATACTGGCTAAACTATTTCTACAAAAAGGATTCTTCTTCAAACATTTAAATACTTACTATTCCAAACTTCACCATATAACACAAAGAACTTATCACACTATTATTTGCACTTAAAAATCCTAACGAACCGATAAAATTCAATTAAGACTGTGCGAGGCAACTCCACTTGAATTATAAATCTCATAATCCATTCCAAACACGTATTTCCAAAAATCACAGCGCTATAAACGCATCACAATCTCCCTCCTACAACCAGCCAACCAAAGTCCCATAGCACAAACAGTGCCAAAAACGTATATAAAACTTTGCGTCTAAGGCGATTAAAACTTTTGCCATTTGAGCTATAGTCTATAGAGTATAGTCTCAAATTTCAAGGATAATCTTATTCGATGGTATACCTATACTATTATTGCCTTAGCCACCACAAAAAGGACCTATACCACACCCTTTTTGAATGAAGACGAAGAAAATCATTGCATTGGCAATAATGCTTCAAAAAGAACGGATACACCCTCGCCGGAACATGATCCCAAAAATAATTCACATCTTGCATTGTTCTCGAGCTACCGTAACTTTTTTTTTTGCCTTTCAAGATTGTATTCATTCAAAAACCTTACTTTTGATTCGGTTATCCTAGTAAAGGTTTACTTACCTTACGGTCACACGAATGTGGTCGTGCAAATCATACAAATTGAGGAAATACAAAAAAAAAAAAAACTCACCCGAGCTCGAGTCCTTTATGGCCAAAAGCAAAAGATTTACTTGTTCCGTCTGTGATTCCATTGAGGATAAAGCCTCTGTGGTCGTTGTTACTTTTTTTTTTTTCGTTTCGTTTCGTTTCTATTTTCAGATCCATCTATTATTTTGGTCGTTGTGCTATCCTGAAAAGGACATTGAATGAGTGTTTTATGTTTTTTTTTGTTCTGTTTGTATATCTAAAAATGGCATCTATATGATGCGGGTGGGTGCTCCTTGATGTAGTCGAGTAGAGAGAGAAAGACGAGAAAGACTTTCGCCTGCTCTCAAGGCAGAGGCATTGAACTTGACATCCCTTGGAATTATAATGGAGTGTAATGTCCTCAAGAGAGAGAGAGAGCCAGAGCATAGTGATGCAGAGGTAGTGAGTGGTGTGCAGGAAACAGCAACAGGAATTCAAAACTCAGACAAAGGATGCTACTGATATCCTTGTTCTGACGATTTGGAATACAAATTCGTTCGCACTACCTCCACAGTTCTCAACCTTATCACGTCGACAGTCTCCTTCGTCATCCTCCGTTGCTTTTCGTCTCTGGAATAAAGACCGTGTCCCGGTGTCGTGCTTCCAAGCAGCCACAGCTTGTTTTTGCTCTTTACTTTAGATCACTTTACTTTTCTTTTGGGTCTGAGTTTCTGCAACGACGACATTCTGTCTGGTAAGTTTGGTTAAAAAAGAGAGGAAAAAAAATGAACCGAGTGTAATAATGAATAGAGGGAGCCTTCTATCTTCGTGACATTCGAAAACGAGAGACAAACACACAGACAGACAAAAACAGACTTATCTTTAGACCAAAAAAAAAAAAAAGACAAAGGTAGTTGTCCTTGAAAAACGCTCTCCATTCAATGTAAAGTGGCCATTTTTTTCCTGATGACAGTAATTTTCTTTGATTGGCGTGCTCCATCTTCTTTTGTATTATATTTTGTTATATAGATTAGATATAGTCCTTTTTTTTGTCGGTCGGGGAAGGATATGATGCTTTTTTTTTGTCTTTTGAAAGATATCTTTCCTACTTGATGTAGGTATACCTAGAATATAACAATGAAGTTATCCCTAAAGTATACTTGAAGGTCCAGTTATATTGTCCAATCTTTTTGCATTCAGCTGGTAAGTGTCATTTGAAAGTTAATACAAAGTTGGGATAATGATGATTTTATGAAAATACCAAATTGGACAAGATTCGTAGGGGTTTCTTTTACGATTAGTAATATTGGAGAGAATAAAATGGAAGCAAGATATTCATTTAATTGAGCTCAATTTGATATAGATTCTTGGGAACGACAAATGTATAGAATCCATCATAAGAGTTTTGCTTCTCAAATAAAAATCAGACGAAAAATTTTTTAAGATTTCGTATCTCAATCTTATATTTTTTGAAAACATGGTGACAAGGCGACCGTAAAGCCGACAAGGCGACATTGCGGCATGGCGACATGGCGATAAGATGACTTGGCGACGTGGCGACATGGCCATGACATGGATTTTAATGTTCTTATTTCAAATCTGAAGTCGAAAAAAATCTATGACGTCACGTTTTCGAGACATTAGTAGTTCAAAATTATCTATTTTATCTACGAAACATGGCGTCATAGATTTTTTTCGACTTCAGATTCAAATTAAGAACATTAAAATCTATTAGAAAAATTTATATTTCGGTTCACAGGAAAAATAAATTCTCAGTTTGAAACTTTTCATTATATCATTTTTTCTAATATTTATTAAAAAAAACATAGTTGGCAACCATATAACCGCAATATTTTTAATTTTCTTATGAAACATCAATAGAAGAGATCTCAAAATTGTGCTAACTAAAAAAACAATCCATGAAATAGCGTAAAAGGGGTCTTAAGGTGTGTCTTACTTTGTTTGGCATTTTTTGGACTTTGTTTTTAAAATTTTTGATTTTTTTTTTAAAGGATATGAATTTATAAATCCTTAATTTAAGATCTGACACCTTTTTGTCATGAATTTAGCCCAATTTGTAGCTTATATACTGTTTTGAAAATGAAAAATCTATTTTAACGCCCATTCTTTCCGCCATTATGGAGCCGCCATTTTGATTAAAAAAAAGTTGGCAGTTTTTTCTTATTCTCCATACTACACTAGTTTACAAAATTTTTGGACACCAAGTGCCGTTATACTTTTCGTATAGATTTGAGACCAGAAAACTCGAAAATCTTATCTAAAAAAATATTTATTTATAGGTTTTCGAGATATGATTTTTCAAAGTTTTTTATCGTTGTTTTTTCCAGCCTACTTAGTATTCGGGCTATATCTTGAGTAATAAACGACTACTCTGAACGGAAAAGCCGCCTGGAAGCTGAGTAAATAAGCAACAAACACTAGAACTCCAGATGTTTAAGTGCAATGTATTAAAACATTTAAAAAAAATCGAGTTTTTAAAGAAAAAAGAAAAAACTTTATTACTGAAAGAAAAAATCAAAATCATTAGAATCCTCATAAATTTAAGTTTTGTATGTATAGTACACTTTCTTGCAAAGATAAAAAGATAATTTTCTTCAAAATCTATGGATAAGTTATAAAGATATGACCATTTTTGTAACGATCAATATTTTCGACTTTTTCTGTTACTTTTTGAGTTTTTGTCTATAACTTGAAAAGCAAGCCAAATTTGAAAATTTTATATTTCATAGATAATTAAATTACCTATCGATGTGTATCCTTTTAAAAAATTTAAAATTGAAACATTGTAAAAAACTGTACAAAAAAAAGAAAAAAAACGAAATTTTTGATATTTTTACTTAATGGTCTATTTTTATCATTTGAGCATTTATAGATATTGAAAATTTAAAGGAAAAAAGATACTTCATCTTTCAACATAATGGTCACAAAAATTGAATACGGCTAAAATTGGATAATATATGGACTTTCAAAATCTACTGTTTTTGGTCTTTTTGAACCATTTTTCTTTTCTGTTCAGATTAGTCGTTTATTACTCAAGATATAGCCCGAATACTAAGTAGGCTGGAAAAAACAACGACAAAAAACTTTGAAAAATCATATCTCGAAAACCTATCCATCGTAATATTTTTTAAAGTGATTTCCGAGTCCCCTGAGGTCAAAGTACGTAAGAAATAAAATGCACGACTGGGGTCGCACGTACTTGCTCTTGTAGTTCATAGTATCGTTATCTTAAATAGCTATTGGAAATTTAAGATTTTGTTTAGTGTCGAGAAAAAAAATTAAAAAAAAAAAATTGCAAGTTAAAAAAATTAAAATTAAAATTTTTTTTCAAAAACTTAAAAAAAAATGTTTTCAAAAACTTTTTTAATTTTTTTTTTTGTTTTTGACACTTCAAAATTATGTCTGCAAACTTTGAATAAAATTAACTTATGCTTTCATGAAATATATGAACTTAAAAAATATGTCAATTTTTGAAAAACGGCAACGCCATATTTCCGTGCTCCGCATTTTTTGAGAAAAACTAAAAACGCAGGTTTGTTAGAATCAATAAGTCTATTACGTATACCAAATTTAATCAAAATCGTTAGAGCCGTTTTCGAGAAAATTGCAATACCTCGTAAACGTTATATGGGAGATATGCGTTAAAAAGGAAATATTAAAAAAATAAAAAAAACGGGTATAGGGAATAACGTCAAAATCATCTGTACCAAGTTTCAAGCAAATCCATCCATTTGTTTAGGCCCTAGCTCGATGTACAGATGGACGCACAGACGCACATACGCACAGACGCACAGACGCACAGACCGACGGACGGCATGGCGAAAACCACTTTTTTTATCTTCTACATCATCGTAATGTTGGTTTTGATTAAAACCTCAATTTTTTTTTTTCTACACGAAACCAATACTTGCCCTATAGAGCAAGTAAAAAATAGTGGGATTGAGTGTCCATTTTGGCTGTAAACCAGTGCTATTATCATTCAGTGTACCAAATTTCATAACTTTTCGTCCAGAAATGGCCGTGCAAACTAATTTTGACGCCAAAAACGACCAATGGCAACACTGTGAGACATGGCGACCAGGTTACATGTCGCGACATTGTGATATGGGGATATGGCGACAAGGTGACATGACACAAGGTTACATGGAAATAAGGCGACATGGCGACAAAAATTCAAGGCCTAGGGGAAGCTACCCCTTGCCAAAAAATAAAATTTAAAAATCTTCTCCAAATTAATTAATCGCGAAAGAAAGATCCCTTAAATCGATATTCATAAGAGAAAACTAACAATTTCTTGTTTTTTTTTTTATTTGATCTAAATCCTTTGAGTGTTTTCTTTAGCATCTGATTCAATTTAATACTAGTTCTGATTTAAACATTTTAAAGCTACATTTAGAAAGTCAAAGTCTTTGATGAAATTGATTAAAAAAAATTCTTCCTAAATTTCGCATTATTGGTAAGATAGAAATCCAAGGTCTTTGCCAATAGCTTAGTTTTTTTTCACAACACGATTCTTTCTTTCTAATCAAATTTTTTTACGACTCTTTAAAAAAAACCCATCTTCATTCATTTGAAGAAGAAAAAAAAAATATAACCACTTTCAAAATTAAAAGAAAAACTGCTTCGTCAAGATGCAAAAGGAAGTAAAATTTATACCTACTCTCGTTTATTTGAGAAATGTTTGCATTTTAGTCTTTATTATAGTCAGCAAACTTCACACCCACTTCTCTTTCTAAACCCAAAAAAATTATGTGTAATACTGAAATCATATTCTTATGATTCACTTTTATTACAGTTATTAAATTAAACGCACAGAAGCAGAATGATTATTCAAATTTAATAAACAAAAAAGCTTAAAGGAATCTCTCCCTTCGACATTTTTTTTCTGTTTCGTTGTGGAGGGTAGTGGTGGAGGGTGATCTTTCTTTGGCTAAGAGGCTTTGGGCATCTTTCCTGACACTGGTTTTTATTTATGTGAAATTTCATTTATCTCGATTTTTGTTGTTGGGTATATAAAATCGGAAGTTAGCTCCCGCACGAAATATACACAATCACTTGGGGTTTTATCGTTCCCCGATTTGACTTTGTTGGATGCCGAGCAAGAAAAAAAACCTAGAAAAACACAAAAGAATTTCGATACTAAGATGGAAAGAAAAGAGTCCATCAAGATCTGACAGGGTATATGTAAGAAGCAAAAAAAAAAACACCCTAATGTGATGTAATATGTACAAAAGTCAGCTATCGATATTCGCCCTCATTTAATAGCCCATCTTCAGCTCAATGCACACCAAACGGCAGCCTTGTTATAGAAAAGGGTGAGTGTGAGTACGATATGGGGGATGGATGATTCGCATCCGGGATAAAACCAGCAAAAGAAAAAAAAGTTAGAACATTAAAGTATAATTTTTTCGGACACAGGAAGTTAAGACGAATGTCTAGTGAAGTAAAAAATCTCATTTAATTTGGGTTTGAATTTGGTAAAGAGCGATAAAAGTTTGAAGGCGGGTCATTTTTGGTCAGTTTTTTTCTTTGAGTTTCTGATGTCAGCTTAAAATGAATAAAAGTTGAAGTATTCAATAAAGATATATTTTCGACTTGACGCTCATTTATTGACAAGGATTTTATCAAAAGAAAAAGAAGTTTATACAAGACTTGAACGACTAATGGAGGTTATTTTGATCTAAAATAAAATTTGATGAAGGTTTAAAGGCTTCCAAACTGCCATTGATACTAGATATAATATTTGTTTTCAATTTGTTGTACTTTTAAGAAGTTGCTTAAAGAAAAGGCATTCTCAATCTTTTCTATTCACAAGACTATTGTTTTTTAGTTTTTGTTTAAAAACTATTCAAAAACAACAAAAATATTTACCTGATACCAAAATAAACAAGCAACACAATAATTTTCAAAACCTATACTTTAAAAATTTTTCTTCAACCCTCAACTAAAAATTGAATGATATTCACTTTCCTCCTTTTAGGAGCTATCATCCTCATTGAATTGGAAGAAATAAGGTTCCATGGGATGAAATGAAATGGACTCTGCAATCGTGTAGTGTAAATTGAAAAAGTTTTGTTCAGTTATTTTCTTCGACAAAATAAAAACTTTAAATTAATTCTATACTCTTTTTTTTCAAACAGCTTGCAATAGATAGATAAACAGTGGAGAGTTGTCTTTGTTCTGAAATAGTTTTTATATATACATTTGGAAAGTGTTTTCTTTTTTTTGAGAAGTGAATTCACTTTGATGAGAAAAGAAAAAGAATAGAAATAAAAAAAGTAAAGAAAAATGAATATTTGTCTATAAAGTTTTGACAAAGAATATGCAACAAAATAAAAGACGATATAGCTACTCTTTTCAATTTCAACATTTAGTTTGAAATTTGATTTGATTGGTGAAACGAAGATTTCAGTTTGAATTTGGAAATATTGAAAGTTGAAATGAGTAAGAAGTCAAAAGACATCATGATGAAATGATAGTGAAAACTCTAAGGGTGGAATATTAAAAGTGCCTTTTTGTGTATTGGAAAGTATGTTTTTTTCAAAAAGATTGTAAAATCTCTAATTGGTCCCAAAAAGCCAATGGCTTTTTACGAAGAGACAGTAAAATATGTAAATGGCCCGAAAAAGCCATTGGCTGACCAATTACAGGTATTACTGTCTCTTCGAAAAAAAAACACCCTTTTGCATAAAATTTTTGTATGAAAACTCTTTATTCATGCTTTCTATGCCAAATGCAACATTTTTTCCAAATTTCATTAGGGTGTCCTATTAATTTTATTCTCCTTCAAAAAACACTCATTAAACCATGATATTCTTATAGACACTTTAGATTCTTGTTTCCAATCTCAAGAGTAACATAACTGCTGAATTTCAATAGGGTACCACTACTATTACTCAGTTTTTCTTATAGACCCACATTTTCTCTGCACTTAAAAAAAAGTACCCTTCCACATGAAAAAAATTTATAGACTTATTTTATTCGTAATTCTCATGGGAAAGACAACATTTTTAATAAATTTCGTAAATACCTTTAATACATTTGATTTTATTGGACTTATATCGGATTTTCATTATTTCTCAAAAACACACTCTCAGCTAAAATATTTTTATAGAGTGCTTAGATTCTTGTATAAATGAAACATTTTTAACAATTTTTTGAGGTAACAATTTGTCCCAGTTTTTGTGGTACTCTAATTCAGAATATCATCATTTCTAAAAAAAACAAAAACATCCTGTCACTCAAGATAGTTTTGCAGATTCTTTAGATTCTTAGTTCTTATAACAAAAAAACAAATAAAATAACAGCTGACACAAAGCTGTTAGTTATTTACCTTATAACTCAACATAACTCAACACAAAAAAAACACCCTTTCACGAAAAATGTTTTTAAGAACTTTATGAACCCCCTTTGTCACTTCTATGTCTTAAACCTTCATCCCAAATATCATCAGTATATGGGCCAAAATACTTTTTGATGCATAATTAGGGCATTAAAAAAAAATATGGAAATTTTGATCATTATATGTATGTATTTTCATATATTTTAGTTGACATAGAATGGTTATAATTTAATCTATTATAAAATAAAATTTGTACCGATGTTTTGAATGATATTTCTATACCTATTTATGACAGTTTAAAGGTTTAAGCACAAAGTGATCAAAACCAGACAACTGCGTTACTTTATTGCAAATTTCAGTTTTTATTTGTAAAATCATATAATTAAGCTCTCTGATATTCCTATTTGAAACTATAGGAATAACGTAAGTCTGCTATGAAGTTAAATCACAGAAAAATCAATTTCAATTAAATATTCTTAATAGTTTATTATCAAAAATCAGCTTTAAAACTTTAAATGCCACTGCGTTACCAAGATAAAAGACAACGTTTCCGTGATTTGCAAACAATTCAATCCAAATTTGGGTTTCAAACTTGTAAATGTAAATAATGTTAATTTTATAACTCAATATAATTTTTCTAATAATTTGTACTTTTTCTTCAAATAAAATGAAGTTGGTACTTTGAAAAAAGTTTTTTGTTATAACTTTTAAACTGAGGGTGGGCTAACGAAAAAATGTGATGTAATTAGTTGGAATTAGAATGGTTAATTGAGGAAAAATGAAAAAAGGATAAATTTTACACTGAAAAAAAAAAAGTTTGATTTTTAAGAAGTTGGTACTTTGAAAAAAGTGTTATTTCGTGTTCTGAAAAAGCAATCACTTTACACCATATCATATTTGTTGTTACTTTTGAAATACGTTTGGATATATTTTACTAAGCATGTAGCTTTTCTAGGTACTTATATGGCAAACAAAACAAAAAATTGATTTTGAGACTTGAAAAATTATTCGTTTTATTTGTTGTGGCTT
This sequence comes from Episyrphus balteatus, assembly GCF_945859705.1. Classification (NCBI taxonomy): domain Eukaryota; kingdom Metazoa; phylum Arthropoda; class Insecta; order Diptera; family Syrphidae; genus Episyrphus; species Episyrphus balteatus. Next base: position 136,081,601 of record NC_079134.1, read on the forward strand.
TTAATGTTAAATGTCAACTTAAGCTTCTTAACAGGAATGTTATATGGACGACATTCAATCAAGTAAAAATGTTAATTCAAATTAAAAACATTTGAGGCGAATGCAAACACCAGTGAATTTAATTGTTCTTAATTATAAATTAAAAAAGGGTCACTGAAGTGTATACGTACTTTTTTTTTGGTGTGGTGAATAAATACTAATTCTTCTATAATTTTTAAACTAAGGGTAGGATAGCAAAAACAAAAGTTGGGCTATCCTGGGCTAACCTTGGGCAAACAAACTACGGTCTTAAACAAACGGTTTTTTCACATGAAAAAAAAAATCAATTTTTTTTCGGTTTCTGATAAAAAAAAAGTTTTTTGTTATATCTTTAGAAAAAATAGTGCAATCAAGAAAAAAAAAGTTGGGCTATCCTGGGCTAACGTTGGGCAAACGAACCACAGTGCAAAACCAACAAATTTTACACTGAATAAAAAAAATTTTTTTGTGATTTTTGAGGTGAATAAAAATAATTCCGTTATAATTTGAGAACTAAGGGTGGGCTAACGAAAAAAAAATCTTGGGCTATCCTGGGCTAACCTTGGGCAATCCAACCAGACAGGTTTGAAAAAAAAATTAGCATTTGGGGGTGCCAGCTTCACATAGCCGTCAAAAGTATGGTTTTTGGTTTGATGACTGATATTGCAGTCTAAAAAACATTTTAGAAGCTTAAAACAAAATGAATCTTAAAGCCAAATAAATAGCCTTTCTAAAAATAATAATCATTTTATCAGAAAAAATGTTCCCACTTTCTTAAGAGAAAAGTAAAAACAAACAAAAATTGGAAATTTTGGGTTTTAGAAAAGTTCCAACGATTTAGCTATTTGATAGTTAGAAAGAAAATATTTTATCATATAATCCTAAAATGAGAAGAATAGAGCTTTTACATGGTTTTTATTTTGTCATGATGCGATTATTTATTACTAAGATACAGCCTATCGAAAATCACTAAAAAAATCACGATTTTTGTTTGTTCCCTTATTTTTTTTTGGGCTAGTTTATTTATATGAAGTCAAAAAACAAGCACCCTTGTTTTTAATCCGCATCAATAACTTCTCTTAGAGTAATTGTATTGACTTTATTTTGATGTCATTAGATTAGGCATCAAAAAATACCTTTAAAACATGTGTCATATCATTATATTCCAAAAACACTTTTGTACCTTCACCCCTACCAATTTTCCAAAAAAAAAAACACCCTTCCACCCAATTTTTGTTTCACAGTTTTTTTTGATACTTTTGTCTTTAACGCCTAATTAACTTGTACCGAAATTTAATTTGCAGAGTATAGTTTTAAACGGTCACTGTGGTGTATGCGTAACATTTTTTATGATTTGTTATTTCTTGCTTAAAAGTTTATATTAAAAACAGTCGCATTAATAAAGCCAGAACTACATTGAAATACAAAGGCAAAAAAAAGTATAAAAAGTAAACAAGAGTACAAAATAACAAAAAAAAAAAACAAAATTTATTGATGTGACATAGACATTTCAAAATATAATTTAGGTATTTGAAAAACTAGAAACTTTTTTCTATATTTTTTACTTTGTGTTTCTATTGTGTTCTGGCTTAACAACACAAAATTGAGAATGATTTAAGGGTTTTACAATTTTAAACAAAGCTCGTATCCTCAGTTTATCTAAACTACGTAAGTCTAACTTTGTTGTTAAAATTTCAAGAGCCCTATATTAATGTAAACTTAAGCGAACTATAAAAAAGAACTCTCAATTAACGCAAATATTCTAGAAAGTATGATATCCGGTTAGTTCTCTATCAAGAAAAAGCTTTGTCAATATTATTTATTTATTTTTTTTTGTCAAAATTATTTATATATAATACATTTTATTTGGCATAAGAAATATTTGGCATTTTTTAAAACCACTTTAAAAATAAATTTAAGAAATGTGTATCCTTTTTATTTTGGTGGTGGAGGTCCTTTAGGCTTACAAACCATCATAAACTCTCGAAGATTGTTGCATGCTTCATCATTCTTCCATGTGCTAGTTGGACAATTGATCATTGTTTCCATCTTAACACAATGCATCAACATTGATGCACAGGGTTTGCACGAACCGGGTGGAGGTGATGGATGTGGATGATCATCATTTTCGTGTCTAGCTTTCATTTCCTTACCTAAAATTCAAATTCAAAAATAGAAAAAGGAAACTCATCCATAGAAATAAAATAATTACCCTTTTCAGCACATTTAACAATAGCATCTTGAACAGGTTGAACAAAATCAGGTGTACCACTTAAAGCCTTGGGCAAATATGCTTTCATTTTTGCCTCATCAACTGTCATTGTTTCAAAGTTAACCATTTCAGTTGCATTCATGATACATTGATGATAGCACTATGAAAAAGATTTCTATAAGTTCAGAGTTTTTGAAGGATATTGTAAGGATATTACTGAATTACGATGTCTTGGACCATGATGTCCCTTTCCTCCAGGTCCACCACCACCATCAGCGGGAGGACCATCTTCGTCACTCATCAAGCTTTTGCAACTTTCTTTGATCTCACTTGTTGCAAAACCCTCAAAAGGACAACAATCTTTTGCAGCCTTAAAATCCGGCTTATTATTGCAGTCAATTGCATCGGTAACACTGAGGGCAACCTTAAACAAATAAAAAATATATAAAAACTTAACTTTTAATTTCACAACGCAAATTGGCAGGAAAACAATTATAAATTTCAACCTACCAATCCGATGGCGATAACCAAATTAAGTACTCCGAAACGATTCATGTTGTTTTTTCGTAGATTGAGATAGTTTGACATTCGAAGTCAAACTGATTTAGTGGAAGATTTTTACGATGAGCTTTATAGTGTGTTAAAAATTTCGGAAAAAAAACTATAATTGTTTATTGAAATTATAATATTTTTGCTTACGCTTGACTGCGGACAGTGCTCCAATCTGTGAGTGATCGTAATTATCATTAAAATTTTCGCAAATTATAAAAAAATTAATGCGACTCGCAAGTGAGAGAAAAAAATTCACAAAACAAAACCTATTAAGTGGGACCCATTTTCTGTGTGTCAGTTTTTAAATGCCTTTTATTTTAATTCAACAATAATTTCATAGAATTTAAGCTAACTCAAACACCGACAGAGAAAAATCGAGCAATTTTGTTGAATTTTGTTATTGTATTTTGATCACAAGGGATAATACAATGTGATTGATAAGATTATAATTGAAGAGCTTTATTAAGGTACTTTTAACAGAGTTTTTGATTTTGTAGAGAAAAACGTTAATGAATTTATGGTTTTTAAATAAAATCTGGGTAAGTAACGTAAAAGTTATGTTTTTTTTTATTTAGGCTTGAGTTTGTATTTATAAGTGATTTGCAAACAATGCATATATAAATGATGCTATCAAATTTTGCAAACTATGGCAACCTTGACAAAAGACTTAACAATTGTTCTATTAATTGAATGTTTTATAAATGGCAATTTTATGTAGGTATTGGGGAAAAAGGTAAAACTATGAATTTATTAGAGAAAACGAAATAATTTGTATCTGAGGGCAGAGGCGTAGCTGCTGCTGTATCAGCTGTATCAATGTAATTATAGCCCCCCTATTATAGGGGCCCCCATGAGACCAGAGCACAAGACGTTTATAAAAAAATTCACATAAATCTATAAACCTAAAATAAAATTTGATTAATAGAGGAGGGGTATGGGGGGATAGAATTACCCCAAATCAATTTTAGCCTACTTCCGATTATCGTACTTACTTTATTACAAAGTTTAAAATTTTATTTACTCGTAATTAATCTTTATAAATAAAAAAGTTCTGGAGGGTCCACCCTCCAGAATCATGCCACACAAAACTAGCAAAAGATGGCTCTGAAAACCCTACCAATCTGACATTGTCTATCAATAAAAAAACAAAACTTAAAACCCAGGGGCGGAGTGTACATGTTACGAAACAAAAACAAAAAAGTAAATAGAATTAAATATTTCTGCGGGAGGATCATATTTTGCTATAAATAGGGCCACCACCACTCACAATATTCAGTTTGGCTTTGGTCGTCGACGAAATAACATCGACAGTCAGTTCCTGGCACCGGTAAGTGTAACTCTTGGGACATGTCTCATGGGATATGTCTCATGAGACGTAGGGAACATGCTCGGGACGTGTCCGGGACATGTCCGGGACACGTAGGGGACATGTCCGGGACACGTCCGGGACATGTCCGGGACACGTCCGGGACATGTCCGGGACACGTCCGGGACATGTCCGGGATATGTCCGGGACATGTCCGGGACACGTCCGGGACATGTCCGGGACACGTAGGGGATATGTCCGGAACATGTCCGGGACACGTAGGGGACATGTCCGGAACATGTCCGGGACACGTCCGGGACATGTCCGGGACATGTCCGGGACATGTCCGGGACACGTCCGGGACACGTAGGGGACATGTCCGGGACACGTAGGGGACATGTCCGGGACACGTAGGGGACATGTCCGGGACATGTCCGGGACACGTAGGGGACATGTCCGGGACACGTAGGGGACATGTCCGGAACATGTCCGGGACACATAGGGGAAATGTCCGGGACACGTCCGGGACATGCCCGGGACATGTCCGGGACATGTCCGGGACACGTCCGGGACATGTCCGGGACACGTAGGGGACATGTCTGGGACATGTCCGGGACACGTAGGGGACATGTCCGGGACACGTAGGGGACATGTCCGGGACATGTCCGCTACACGTAGGGGACATGTCCGGGACATGTCCGGGACACGTAGGGGACATGTCCGGGACATGTCCGGGACACGTAGGGGACATGTCCGGGACACGTCCGGGACACGTAGGGGACATGTCTGGGACATGTCCGGGACACGTAGGGGACATGTCCGGGACATGTCTGGGACACGTAGGGGACATGTCTGGGACATGTCCGGGACACGTAGGGGACATGTCCGGGACATGTCCGGGACACGTAGGGGACATGTCTGGGACATGTCCGGGACACGTAGGGGACATGTCCGCGACATGTCCGGGACACGTAGGGGACATGTCCGGGACAAGTCCGGGACACGTAGGGGACATGTCCGGGACACGTCCGGGACATGTCCGGGACACGTAGGGGACATGTCCGGGACACGTCCGGGACATGTCCGGGACATGTCCGGGACACGTAGGGGACATGTCCGGGACATGTCTGGGACACGTAGGGGACATGTCCGGGACACGTAGGGGACATGTCCGGGACATGTCCGGGACACGTAGGGGACATGTCCGGGACACGTAGGGGACATGTCCGGGACATGTCCGGGACACGTAGGGGACATGTCCTGGACACGTCCGGGACATGTCCGGGACACGTCCGGGACATGATGGGGACACGTAGGGGACATGTCCGGGACATGTCCGGGACACTTAGGGGACATGTCCGGGACATGTCTGGGACACGTAGGGGACATGTCCAGGACATGTCCGGGACACGTAGGGGACATGTCCGGGACATGTCCGGGACATGTCCGGGACACGTAGGGGACATGTCCGCGACATGTCCGGGACACGTAGGGGACATGTCCGGGACAAGTCCGGGACACGTAGGGGACATGTCCGGGACATGTCCGGGACACGTCCGGGACATGTCCGGGGCACGTAGGGGACATGTCCGTGACACGTCCGGGACACGTAGGGGACATGTCCGGGACATGTCCGGGACACGTAGGGGACATGTCCGGGACAAGTCCGGGACACGTAGGGGACATGTCCGGGACATGTCCGGGACACGTCCGGGACACGTAGGGGACATGTCCGGGACATGTCCGGGACACGTAGGGGACATGTCCGGGACACGAAGGGGACATGTCCGGGACACGAAGGGGACATGTCCGGGACATGTCCGAGACACGTAGGGGACATGTCCGGGACATGTCCGGGACACGTAGGGGACATGTCCGGGACATGTCCGGGACATGTCCGGGACATGTCCGGGACATGTCCGGGACACTCAGGGGACATGTCCGGGACATGTCCGGGACACGTAGGGGACATGTCCGGGACACGTAGGGGACATGTCCGGGACATGTCCGGGACACGTAGGGGACATGTCCGGGACATGTCCGGGACACGTAGGGGACATGTCCGGGACATGTCCGGGACACGTAGGGGACATGTCCGGGACATGTCTGGGACACGTAGGGGACATGTCCGGGACATTTCCGGGACACGTAGGGGACATGTCCGGGACACGTCCGGGACATGTCCGGGACAAGTCCGGGACACGTAGGGGACATGTCCGGGACGCGTAGGGGACATGTCCGGGACACGTAGGGGACATGTCCTGGACACGTAGGGGACATGTCCTGGACACGTAGGGGACATGTCCTGGACACGTCCGGGACACGTAGGGGACATGTCCGGGACACGTAGGGGACATGTCCGGGACATATCCGGGACACGTAGGGGACATGTCCGGGACATTTCCGGGACATGTCCGGGACATGTCCGGGACACGTAGGGGACATGTCCGGGACATGTCCGGGACACGTAGGGGACATGTCTGGGACATGTCCGGGACACGTAGGGGACATGTCCGGGACATGTCCGGGACACGTAGGGGACATGTCCGGGACATGTCCGGGACACGTAGGGGACATGTCCGGGACATGTCCGGGACACGTCCGGGACATGTCCGGGACACGTAGGGGACATGTCCGGGACATGTCCGGGACACGTCCGGGACATGTCCGGGACACGTCCGGGACATGTCCGGGACACGTAGGGGACATGTCCGGGACATGTCCGGGACACGTAGGGGACATGTCCGGGACACGTCCGGGACATGTCCGGGACACGTCCGGGACATGTCCGGGACACGTAGGGGACATGTCCGGGACATGATCGGGACGCAAAAAAATTTTTAGCCAAACAAATTTATTCCGAACTTTTTTATATACATGCATAATTATAATAAAAAGCGAAAACTTGCAAAAATGAGCTATAAATTTGTGACGTAAGGGGTTACAGTTTCCTTTTTGCCCTATTTCTTATTAATAAATTAATTTACTAATACGCAACACAAACCAAATAACTTTTATTAAATCTCTAATCCAAATTTAATAATGCCAATCGATTTCCATAATATTTGTTACAGTTTCCATAGCCCCTAAGGTCTTATAGCTAAAAATCCACAAATCTGTTGAAAATACTAAGCCTTCTCCAGCCACTAATATAAATTCTATTTCCATACACAATTTTTCACAAGGTGATTTTGGAATCAATGTTATTGAAATTTCTCCACTTAATTGCTGTATAAAAATAAGTCCCTGAAGGTACAATTCTTTTTCTACTCCTTTGTAGTTATTTGACATCAAAATCCAACTAGAGTAAAATGGCTCAAAGTGTAGAGGATAATAGTATGGTCTTCTGATGAATTTCCTCGAAGCCTTTACTGCGTCAAATTGACAGTTTCGAAACTGAAGAAACCATTCGTCACTGGCTGAACTCTCAGCAATTTTATCCAGTGCCGTTTCGATGGTGAAAAATTTTTTCATCAAAAGATTTGTTTCAATATTACAAGGTCGACTGGTGAGAAAATCACCTTGATCTTCAAGAATTGTTGAAAGGATATTTTTTAGTGATTTGTTTGGATGAGAGTCCTGGATGATGACGGGGAGACCTTTTTCGAGGTATTTTTGTTCAATCATTGAGTAGGTGACATTTGTAAGACTTGGTAGAAATTCTAAAGAAGACAAAAACTGGTTTGAATTTTGGAACAAAATTTTAATAAGATTTCAACTTTACCCAACTTTTCACACAGTACACAATTAATTTTGTCTGTTTCATATTTTCCCAGACTTAGAGTGGCTGCAATACTTTCTACTTTCTCGGGGACATTTTTATCCACTAAGCACTTTGCACTGTACAATGGTTTCCAATTCCAATATGGCAGCAATTCAATAAGAATCAGTTTTCCAATAGCACTAAGTGACCAATTCAACACTTCCACATTAATACACAACCACCATATGGTACTTAAAGCAACCAGGACTATTCCAACTCGTTTCCAAAATCTCCATCTCCAACTTGAAAAAAGAGGTTCACAAACTTGTTGCATATCCTTTCGAGTTAAGTTTTTCCTTTCACAAAAATTTAAAAAATTTTCAAAATCTTTTTCAATTTCACTTTGCATTGAAGGAGACATTTCGAATTGTGTCAACTCTCCTTGAATGGAAATATTGAAATAAAAATTTTAAAAAATCCTTCTAGGCATTCTTTGTGGTTTTACAATTGCAAAACAGGACATGCGCCAGGATTTTATAGGAAACTGTGTAACTGGTTGCAAATTGATAACAGAAAATCTAATTTTCTATCACATTAGCTTCGAAAAGGAAAATTATTCAATTGCACATTGGCAATGATACATCTGAGTCTTTTGTGATGGTCGATATGAAAAAATGAAAGAAAGAAGGGTACGTTAAGAAGATTTAAAAGCTGGATGGAATATTTTATTTAAAATATTGTATAAAATATTTATTTGCAATACTTAAACAAAGACTGTGTACTCCTGAAGGTAGATGTTTAAGGTGTAGTCTAAGAACTACCAAATGGTCATTTTCGTAAGACCTAAATATTTAACCTACATTTTATATCCTAGTATTGGAAGGATATCGACGCAAGGAGCACAAATTTGTATCGTATTGTGACATCTTCTAGATGTCGTACAAACATGAATGAGGTGAAAAAATTTATGAAAAATGTTCATTTTTATACTTGAAATGATAAGCTTTCCAATAATATACATTTTATTATAAAAAAAATGGACCAAATCGAGATGGAAGAAAAAACGATTGTTTTTTTTTTTTTTTAATTTTTTTGATAAAAATTGATTGCATTGAAAAAATTTCAGCTTCTTTTCTAGATGTCGTCCAAAAATGATTGAGGTGAATATTGAAAGCTTAAATAATAAGCTTTCAGATGATATAAAATTCATTATAAGTTGTTATATAAAAATATTGACAAGATTATGTGTAAAGAAAAAAAAAAATTTTCACTTTGCAAAAGCTTCATTTCGAGTACCACAAAATTTTTACTTGCGACATAGGTACTAGGTATATATCAAGTTATGCATTCGTACAAAAAAAAAAGTTGAGATAACATTTTTCCATGACATTACGATGGTAGACAATGCCAAAAAAGAAGGTCCCGGAAGTCCGTCTGTCTGTCAGTCTGTCTGTCTGTATAAGGAGCTACAGCCTAAACGGATGCACCGATTAATGCCAAACTTGATATGCGTTATTTAGCGACTCTCCAGAGGATTTTTTCGAATTAATTTTTTGGACCAAAAATAACGGTACTTGTCATATACCAATTTTAGTAAAATTCAAATATCTCGAAAACGGCTCCAACGATTTTGTTTAAAAAATTCAAACGGTAGTTTTAAGCTAAGGTCTATCTTTTAATTAAATTTTTTTTGTTGAAAATCGTTAATTTAACGGTACCTGGCATAGAACCGTTTTTTTTCAAATGTGATTATCTCCGAAAGTGCTTCTTCTATTTCAACGAAATTTTTTGTGAAGAAGCATTTATATCGTCTTAATATAAGCCAAAAATTTCCAAAAAAATAATTTTTGGATTTTTAAAAATATTTTGAAAATTTTTTTTTGAAAAATCAAATTTTCGAAAATGGGACATTGATTTTTTTTTGAAATTTTGTTTTTAGATGTTGATTAGTGATTTCTACAAAATGGCCTACCAATTTTAATTTAAAACTTTTTTTTCCAAAAAATGAGTTATAAAAAATTAGTTTTTTAAAAAACGGCTCTAACGATTTTGAAAATTTTTTTTCTTAAAATGCATGTTAATATATCTATCAAAACTGCATACTAGTTTTGGAGGGCAATTTGATTTCAGATTTTATTTTATTTTTTTTAAACCGAATTTAATTTTTTTTCCAAATTTCTATATAAAATGTCTTAAAAATTTAAGCAACTTTAACTCTAAGAGCAAGTTCGTGCGACCCAGTCGTGCATTTTATTTTTAGTAGTTTTGTTTTTAGAGAGTTTTGAATTTGACAATTTTGAGGCCATTTGGGGCTATCCACAAAAACCATTTGAAATTTCCAAATGATTATTTTCCAAAATCGTTAATTATTTTGCCAAGATTTGTATCCTATGTCCCAGATGCATTTTCCTAAATGGCCCAAAAAATTTAAATTGAAGAATTCCAAAATTGTTAATTTGAATAATTATTTCAAATAAATCTTCTCAAAGTTAATGCAATTTTTTTTTTTATAACATTTGCATCTAATGGTTTAAAATTTAAATTGTCAAACACCTAATCTAAAAGTTGCAACCATCCATCACTCGCACACGACTTTTTCTGCTGAGTCCAAACGTATTATTTCCACCTCCATTAATATCACATTACGAAAAATAATATTGCGGGGCAATTCTTGCGCCTTTGCGTTTGATGTCTCTCCTGATGGTGTTTGTTGTATAGACGTAGTCGTAGTTGGACTCTATAGTCCGTATCGTGCAATAGTCCAGGAAATGTTTGAATTCCTCCTCCGACAAGCGTTGGTGTCAGAGTGCGGCACCACGCAAAGACCATCACGGTATGGTGGTTTGCGGTAAAGTGTTCTTTCGGACCAAAAAACTCGACTGTCGACTGTAGAGATTGGCTCAGTCGTAACAAAGTCGAATTAGATCATGTTCAGTGATTGTGTGTCGGCGGTAAGCTAGCAGCAGCAGCAGCTTCGGCCGATGGGACTGGGTAATCAAATTGCAATTATCCATAATTTGCATAATTGAAAGTGAACGAGAGAAGGGGGTAAACTCTGGGAATGGGATATCAGCATCAGCGTGTTACCCACCAACCGGGTTTTCATAGCCAAAACAAAGTTGCAATAGTCCAGTGGCAAGTGTAATTATGATTGGCTAGCACAGTGGTACGTTGGCTGCTGGTGCTTATTTTGTGCTGCAGGTTGCAGGTTGATGCAACCAATATTATCATCATCTAAAATATGCCTTTGAGGACGAGTCAGCCAAATTCGATTGAATGCCTTTTATAGATGCCGCGAACCATGTTTGGTTTCACAGATAATACGATAGAAATGTTAGAAACTATTGTTTTTTTTGGTATCTACAAAAAGATAGACCGCAGAATATGTGGACATATAGACTATCGCTATTGTTTAGAAATACGCAATGCAAACCACAAACGATATTGACTTCAGTATGAATATTTTTTGTTGTGGCATACCTACAAAAAAATGTTGCAGCACACACATGTGTGTGGTTACAAAAATTCAAGAACAATTTTGCTGTTACAATCCCACCGCATGTTTAAACCATTTTATGTTGCAGGCTTATCGCAATTTTGTGCATAGAGATTGTTGTTTTTCAATTTTTATTTCGAATTTAAGGAAATTAAGAGAAAGTATTAAAAATAGGTAGTTTAACCAATAACACTGATTTACAAGATTTTTCTGAAGGTTTTCGGTGTGCTGAACTCGAATCCGAAGTCAAAAACAACTAATCAGCTCCCGTTTTTGAGATATTACCGTTAGAAAATGAAAAAAAAACGTTTTTTTTTTAGTTCTTCCGATCTTATTCTTTTTTATAAAGAAAATTGTTTGAAAATATTTAGTAACGGTTTCTATAAGAACTGTTTTCCATCTTTCGATACCTGTTTAAATCTTTTCAATATCTTTTGTATTGCCCGAGATATCTTAAAGTGAAGTAAGTGGGTTTGGCTTCATATATCATAAAGAAGATAATGACATTATAAAATTTATAAAAATACCAAACAACTGAGGATATCTCGGGCAGTAAGAAAGATATCGGAAAGATTTAAACAGATTTAAAAAGGTGGAAAATAGTTCTTATAAAAAACATTACCAAATATGCTCAAACAATTTTTCTTATATAAAAGAATAAGGTCCGAAGTACTGCATTTTCTAACGGTAATATTTCAAAAACGGGATCTGATTAATTTTTTCTGACTTCGGATTCGAGTTCAGCACACCGAAAACCTTCAGAAAAGTATATTTTTGTTTCGGCAACAAAAAAAAAGTTTGATTTTGTTAACCAGTGTAATTAATTTAGGTAGATTTTAAAATTAATTTTCTGATTTACATATGAACATATAGTATAGGCTGATATATGTAGGTTTTTTCTATACTTTCCTTTGAGCTTTTCTTGGATGCATATATTCAAATATTGCTCCACCAATATTTGTCATGTAAGTGTTAAATAAATTTCACTAAGAGAAATCTTTAAATAGGAGTAGGAACTCTAAGGAAATATATGTACCCTTGGGGAATCGATTATGTCGAAATGGAACTTTTACAAATAGCAGTTCTGATGGGATTTTTCATTCATATTCCATGAACTATAAATTTAGAGTTCGTAAAAAGTATATAAGTATGTATTATATCGAGATAACAATAAAGCATGAGTTTATGATGATAGAAATTGGGAAAAAAGTGTGTTCCGTAACTCTGTCTTCCTGTGGGTCTGACTTGGTATTCAAGAAGCCCTCAGGTGATCCGTGATTCCATAGAGAAGGAATTACAATTTTTCAAATCAGGTCATTGAGCAATTTGCTGTGAACTTCTAAGCCTTAACGGAAGCTCTTACAAATACAAAAGGAAGTTTCAAACAATTCTGTTCTTTTTGTAATTTAAAGTCCAAAGAAGACTGTTTCCACTTTGTCAACATATGCCTCATATTTTCGTCACAACGCCTCTCATAAGTACTTCGGGAAAAGAGCGTTAACGTTGCATCAAGATCCTCAATGATTTTGACTGGAAAAGTCTTTGCAATTTCTTGAAAGAGGCATATAAATATAGGATATTTTTAATAACCGAATTAATAAAGTAAAAAATATCCTATACTATTTTTCTAAATATTAAATTATTCATTTGAACGTACATACATTTAAAAATTGCTAACCAAGCTGACGGCAAAGCCATAGCTTTTAAATTAATTGTTTTTGTTAATTTGCTAAGAAAAGTAGAATAAAAATGAATTACTTACTTAAAAATTATTTATCAACTTAGCACCACTAAAAGGAGTCTGATGATCGGGTTGGTCCCCATGAAAAAAAAAAAAAAAAACTATAAATCAAGCATTTGAACTTGGTGGAAACACATACAAGTTGTTCTTGTTCATTCAAAACCTTCAACTAAAAACTATTAACTTTGTCAATTTTTTTTCATTTTGCATAGGTTTGCATGATAGTGCTCAAAACAACATTAAATTGATGAGATGCGAATTTCGGACTTTTTTGATTATGTACATATTTTGATAAATACAAATTTAATCAAATTTGTCTAAGTACATACAATCATTGAAATATATGTATTTCTAACTGTTTTTTTTTTAGCCGTTACTTCCATATAAAAATTTATAATATTTAAAATAAATTTTAATATAATAGCCGTGCATTTTATTTAATTGCTACAAAAGTTATAAGCTATACATTTGTTTTAAACCGAACCTGGAACAGAAATGTAAAAAAAAACCGTTCCGCATTTCTAAGTTTTTGAAATGAAAATTTTCCACAAAGATCTTTAGACATTTTTTCGGCACAAAATTAGCTATATTTTTGTCAAACACGACTCCAACAAATTTGATTAGAAAATGCACAAAATCTAGTAGAATTTAAAAAATGTGGTTTAAGTTCTTTTCAAAAACACTCAAGTTAAATTAAATGCACGACTTGTAGACCAGTGCCAATCCGGTTTTCAGAAGGCAAAAGTTGAATTACACTGGTCAACAAAATTAAACTTTTTTTTTGTTACAGAAACCGAGGTATACTTTTCTATAGGATTTTGGTGTGCTGAGCTCGAATCCGAAGTCAAAAAAATTCTATCTCATAACGTTTTTGAGATAATCCCGTTAGAAAATCGAAAATGCCCCTTTTTACCAGTTTTCGAGATTAATTCTTAGCTTTTTGTTATTTGTTTTAAATAAATTTGTAACGGTTTCTAATAGAACTAAATCTTGTCTTTCTAAATCCGTTTAAATCTTTTAAAAATCTCTTTTCTTCTTTGAGAAATCTGAAATTGAAATCAACGTGTTTGGCATATCTCATGTTTATTTGCTTTTAATAGTGAATCTCGAAATGTGCTTTGCCAATCGCTTTCAAATTTTGACACAACGTTTCATTGACATTCCAGTAAGTTCTTATCTTGTTTTTAACAAGAAAAAAATTATATTTTTCTCACTAGTAATTATTTAGTATAACTATCTGACACGGTCACGCTTTGATGTATCTCACCGCGATTCACCACCTTCGCAAATATAAAAACTTTCAAGATTCTAAATGGAACGTTGTGTCAAAATTTGAAAGCGATTGCAAAGCACATTTCGAGATTTGCTATTAAAAGCAAATAAACATGAGATATGCCAAACACGTTGATTTCAATTTCAGATTTCTCAAAGAAGAAAAGAAATTTTTTACAGATTTAAACGGATTTAGAAAGACAAGATTTAGTTCTATTAGAAACCGTTACAAATTTATTTAAAACAAATAACCAAAAGCTAAGAAATAATCGCGAAAACTGGTAAAAAGCGGCATATTCGATTTTCTAACGGGATTATCTCAAAAACGTGATGTGATAGAATTATTCTGACTTCGGATTCGAGCTCAGCACCCAAAAAACCTATAGAAAAGTATATCTTGGTGTCTGTAACAAAAACCTTGTTGACCAGTGTTATTAGCAGCATAAAATGGGAAAATTAAGGATAATTTGTATATATAAGGGGAAAAATAAATTTCCCACAAAAAAATTGGGGGAAAGGGGGTGACAAATGCAAAAGTTGTAGGTAGTATAAATGTCTACAACTTTTACTCAAACAATTTTTTTCTATAACCTCAAAAATATTGAAAAAAATGCAAAAATACGATTTTTTGATTTTTTATTTTTATCTTTTACAAAAATTGTTAGATTTTAACAAAACTTGTTTAAAAATTACTTTGTTATGTTTTCTATCTATTAAAAATGTTTTTTGAGCAAAAAGTTAATTTTTGGATTTTTGACGAATTTAATTTGAAAAAATAGCCTATTTTTCAATCAAAAAAGTTACCGAAAAAATTTTTGATTTTTGAAAAGTTTAGAATGCAGTTATTTAGACCGACTTTTTAAAGATTGTTTGGAAAAACTATACTTTTGTTCTAGAAAATATTGAGAAAAATTGAAAAAAAAAAACAAAAAAAAAACGATTTTTAAGATTGATTTTTCCGTAAATGACAGTAATATTGGCGAGAAACAATTTTCCATAGAAACCAAATTATACTTTTCTAATGGTCATTGACCTTTTTAATTTGAATCAAGCACTAGAATAGCTCTAACGTCCAAAGTTTTTGAGACATTGAATTTTGAACGTCCCAAATACTATTTTTCTGTTTTTTGGCATGGTAATATGTCAAAAACGTGATGTGATACAATTTTTCTGACTTCAGATTCGAGCTCAGCGCACAAAAAACCATTAGAAAAATATACTTTTATTTCTATAAAAAAAAAACTTTTTGACTAGTGAAATCAAAAAAGGCATTCGATTTTTTCTGCCCTGTTCGATTTCACTAGTCATTGCATTTGACTTTTTTCGATAGGACGTCTACTTTTGACAGAAATCGTAAAAAAAAACATGATTTTTGACACCCACCCCACTTTTTCGCCCACCCACCCCCTTTCCGCCAATTTGCTGCTAATATTTTTTTTATTTTCAAAAATTTGGCACTGGTCTATTGGTCACACGAAATTGCTCATAGAGCTCAACTTAGTTCATTTTTAAAACTCAGTGAATATAAAAAAAAATCGTTTGTTCAAAGGAAAATACAAAAATTTTAATTAATTTAAGATGTTAAAGAAATGTATGAGGCTATGAGAACAATAGTGCCATAAAATTCAGTTTTGAGCTACGAGAGATTTAAGAAACAGGATTTCTTAAGACAACATTTTTTTGAGTGCCATCTAGTTTTGAGTGCTAGCTGTATAAATCAATTTTTGTATTGAAAAAATACATAAATATTAAGAGACCCATTTTTATGAAAAACTAATTTTTGAAAAAACGTTTGTTACGCCACTATTGTTCTCATAGCCTCATATGTAGCCCTTAAAAAGTATGCCATTTGATTATTTTCAATAGAGTGCATATTTAAGAAAACAAAATTTTAATCATTGGAGCCTTTAAAAAAAAAATTTAATATTTTTTTTAATAAAAGATTCAATGTCCCGTTATCGTTTTCGAAAAACAACCAATTATTTTTTTTACCTACATCCAAAAATTTAACTTTTCAAAAATTTGTTTGGGACAAATTCAAAATTAAAAAAAAAACAAAGTTTAATAGCAGATACCATTAGCAGTGATATTAAAAAAAAGCATTTTCATAAAAAAAAAAAACAAATATTGTTTAAAATCTTGCACTTGATTTTGTTACAACATTAACATTTTACAAAAGAAAAGGGTTTAAAAAACTGGCTGTACTTTAAAAGTTTAAAGTTTAATGAGTTCTGTCCAGTCCAGTTTTGTTATTATTTACCTATAAAAAACATTTTCGCGATGAAAACAAAAAATTTTCTTTCAAAAATTAAAAAATTATTTTCAAATTACTCGTATATTATATCCTGAAGAGTTTTTCCATACCTAGTTACATAATATATTCTTCATTAAACCTTCTTACACAGCACAACCATAAATAAAAGTCCCCATTATCTCAAAACTCTTATAAGTTAAAAATCCCCCTTACTGAAAACCATATGAAACAATTTATTTTGCAAAAAAAGAAGATAAATTCCATTTTAACAACGAAAAAGGCGCCCACTCTTCTAGGTTGAATTTTAATTAAATTGCTCATATCACAGTCACAATGTCAATTAAAATAAAGAAGAAAAAAAAAATACATAAAAACATTCTCCCAAAGTCAAAGTAAAAATACTATCCAACACCGCAGCATCCTTGTCCTTACCCAACTTACCATTGTAAAAGCAGAAAAAAACCAAAAAATTTTGTAACAACGAAAACAAAAGATAAATCATTTTAAATGGCATGAGTATAAAACGTAAATCCATACCATTGACCCAGTGTTCCAGTTTTTTTTTTTTTTTGTGGCTTAAACAGCTCCCTATCACTCCATCCATAGTTACCTCATAAAAATCGATCCAGGACCAACACAGAAAATTCGGAAAAAACATTGTGATGTTTTCGAAAAACCGAGCGAGGACGAATGCCAAAAAAGAAAGTTTAAACGCGAACACAAAGTATAAAGTTGTGGAAAATACAGGAGCGGTCGAAAAAACTAAAAGTGTAGGTTTTTCCAGGGCGAAGACTGGCTATAGTGTGTGGAAAGTATACATTGAGGGGAGAAGGAGTCCTCATTTTTTTATACTGATAAAATGAAAAATTATGTTGACTTCAGAAATCAAAACTGAATAACTTAAAAAAAAAAATGTTTAGTTTAAAAAAAAAAAAGAACTGAGATTTGTGGCTAAAGCAAATTAAAAATAAACCAGAAGCTACAAACACGACGTTTGCTGATGATGGAATCAATGCTTTCCAAAATGCATTCAAATGGAGTTTGTTAAAGATTTTTGCTATTTTATTATTTAGTAAGACAACAATGTTAATATGTGAAGAGTTATTTTAATAAGTGTTTACCTAATTAAAGATGTTTGAGAAAATACTCATTTCAAAAAATTGGAATTTTCTCAAACATCTTTAAAAATTTTAACGCAATTCAATAGTTGTGAAACAATAAGATGTTAAATTAAATATTCATTCATATATTTACGGGTTTCATGCAGTGCAGCAAGTGAATAATCTACAAATATTCCTGTTTCATTTATTTTAAGGATGCGGAAAAAGTTGAGCTCTGCTTGTTTTTTCTCAAAAACGGCTTCACCATAATGCAAATAAAAATCATAAAAATATTTTTTGAACCAACTACTTCACTGATTTCAACGAACATTTTTATACATTTATGCAGACAAAATTTAATAACCTTAATGTTAAAATACAGATCATTTTTGGATAAAAAAAAAATATTTTTTTCAAAAATCAATTTTTTGAAAACACCAATGATTCCTGAAAAACATCTAAGAACTTAAGTAAAAACGTTTAATTTGTCATCAAAACCAAAAATAAAATGAATCATTGGCTTTTAGGGACCAATTACATATTTTACATGTTTTACTTTTACTCCAGTATTACAAACTTTTTCAATTATACCCATATTTTCTCTACACCTAAAAAAAAAAAACACCCTTTCACATGAAAAAAGTTTATAGATTTCTTTTATTCGTAATTCCCTTGGAAAAGACAACATTTTTAATAAATTTCGTAAGGGTACCTTTTATACCATTGATTTTAATGGACTTATCGCGGATTTTCCCTATTTAACAAAAAAAACTCCCATTCATCTAAAATATTTGTATACACTGTTTGGGTTCTTGGTTTCTGTTTTAAATGAAACATTTTTACCAATTTTTATTGGTGTAACAATTTTTTCCCAGTTCTTGTGATACTTATTCCGAATTTAAACATTTCTGAAAAAAAAAAAACACCCATTCACTCAAAATAATTTTGAACACTTTCTAGATTCTTAATTCTTATACCAACCAAAACTTTTTCACCAAGTTTTAAAAATTAATAAAATGTAAGTCAGCTGTTATGATACCTTTCTCACACATAACTCAACCCATCAAAAAAACACCCTTTCACCAAAAATATTTTTAAGAACTATTTTAATCCTTTGAACCTACTTTATCTTTCATCAGTGTAGCATGTTTTCCACATGGGTTTCGGTTATATTTTACCTGGTGAAGTCAAAAAACAAGCACCCTTGTTTTTAATCGGCAATAACTTTTCTTAGAGCAATCGTATTGACTTAATTTTTAAGTCATTAGATTCAGCATCAAAAAATACCTTAAAAACATGTGTCATATGGTGATAGTAGACAAACAATTTTGTTCACTATATTTTTGACCTTCACCCCCTCCCTCTTGTCCGCAAAAAAACACACTTCCACCCAACTTTTTTTTATATACCTTTTTTCTCCTTGGTTCTTACCCCAAAAGCAAACTTTTTGCCAAGCTTCATGAGTGTAATAATTTTTTTTTTTATTTGTCGATTTTATGTACCATTTTACCTGTACTAGTTGTGTATTTTACTTTTTTCATTGTCATGAAGAAGAATGAATTTTCTTTCAATGAAAAAGTGGAACAACTCTCATTTCTTCTTAAATTGTATTATAATTAAAGTTGAATTTTAAACTACGTATTTGTAAGATTTTTTTTACCTCGTACTTTCTAATTTGACAGTTTTTGAGGTTATTTGGGATTAACTTCTTAAGTATATGACGATATTATCCCTAAAAGATCTTTAAAAGTTGTTTTAAAAATAAATAAATCCCATTAAATGTTTGCACAGAATATTTCACACTGAATATTGTCAAAAATACAAATGTCAAAGAAATACATTCCACCAAAGAGACTAATTATTTTGACACGTATTTGCAAATTACTTTAGCATTACCTACCTGGTACTTTTCGATATGGCTGGGGAGGTTTTGTGTGACTCAAAACTCATAGCTTTGCGATAATTGGATATGTTTTTATATTTCCATATTTCAATAATTATGCTACAGTCATGGGACATTAAAATTATTGCATCATATATTAGAAAATGGCGTTGCCGTTTTTTTTTTACTTGCTCAATAGGGCAAGTATTGGTTTCGTGTCAAAAAAAATTCGAGGTTTTAATCAAAACTAACATTACGATGATGGAGAAGTCCAAAAAAGTGGTTTTCGTCATGACGTCCGTCGGTCTGTGCGCCTGTGCGTCGCACATAGGAGTATTGTCATCAAAAACGTGGCCATAATTATTTTTCGTGGTTTTTGTTATTATTTCTGTTTAAAATGAGTATTCCTACAAGAAATTACAATATAAACCTAGTTTTTGTTATTTTTATTTTTTTACCAAAAACTAAAAAAAATTGATTAATGGCCTGTACTCCGCCTGTTGACATTATTTTTCTCAACATTTTTTCCTCATCCCTTATACGCAATTCTCAGTTTCTTTTATCTCTTCCCCAACCTTAATTAAGATCACCCAAAATAAAATACACTAATAACATTAGTAAATTTAATTTAAAAATAAAAAACGTTGCATAAAGTAAGGAGTATTTTCTATCAGAAAGTGAAAAACTAATTGACCCTCGATTCTCTAAAGAGCACCTAAGAGCACCCAATTTTTGTTGCATTGTCTTAAAGAATATATAAACTAACTCATAAGTTTCAATTCATCGCAGAATAACGGGGTATATTAAAACAAAATCATTAAAGTTCAAATAATAACTTACCAAAAATATCAAGTTTTTAGATACTAGTTCTAAGCCCAAATTAAAATAGAAAAAACCATCTAAAATTTTCAAAACTTTATTAATATCGTTGATAAATAACTGAAGAAGAATTCTCCATTTAAATTTTTTTTAGATTTCTATCACAACACTTCGATATCGCATATAGAATAACACTTACCAAAATACTTCGCATTCAAATAAAAATGAGGTAGATGTAACAGTTAACTTTGAACTCATTTTTTAACAAGACACGATCGAAAAACAAAAAAATGAGTGCAGCATATTGACACAGGTATATTTTGCACCCAATTTGCCAAACTTTTTGGTGCCAATTTTGATTTTCAGAAAATCGACTTATGACCAGGTTTTTACTGCAAATACTCCTATGTGCGTCGTCAAAAAAAGCTGTACATGGAGCTGCAGCTTAAACGAGCGGACGAATTTTCTTGGAATTTGGTACAGATGATTTTTTCGTAATTTACAAGGTTGTTTTTTTTTTGTTTTTTTAATATCTCGCTTAGAACATATATCTCCCATACAACGTGTTTGAGGTATTGCAATTTTCTCGAAAACGGATCTAACGATTTTGATTAAATTTGACTCATGTAATGCTATGCGTACATTTAACATAACTGCATTTTTAGTTTTTCTCAAAAAATACGGATAGTGGAAATATGATATTAAATTTTTTTTAAATCGCTGATGTCGGCTCTTCCCGTACACCATTAATGAGTTATTACAATTTTCTCGAAAACGACTCTAACGATTTTGATTTAATTTAACACACGTTATGTTGTACTGTAACGGAATGGATGATCCTATACCACTATCTACGAAGTTATGCTTTTCAATGAGTCTCATTAATCAACAGGATCTCAATAATTCTCAAAAAACAAAGTGTTTTAGGTTGCCCAGTCGACAAAGTGCGGGTAGGCACGCTAGCGATGGCCAATAGGCTTGCTCGTCGGAGGGGTGGGTTTTTGCACCTGACACTGGACTGCCGTTTTCGTATAAACGTGCCTTAATTTATAAAAATGAAATAAAAGAAAAACTAATATCTAATAACAAAATAACTTGATTAAGCTAACAACAGTACGTAAATCCAACATAACCGTGTTTTTAGTTTTTCTCAAAAAATACGGGTAACGGAAATATGGCGTAGGAAATTATAAAAAAAATTACATACATATTTCTGCATTTCTTATGAAACTCCTCAAAAAATCAAATTATAACTAATTGAAAATATTTTTCCTAAAAAGCTTTAACATAAAAACTACTTTTATCATAAGAGCAAGTACGTGCGACCCCAGTCGTGCATTTTATTTTATGTTGAATTCTTTTATGGGTCTTAGGAATAATTTTCGTCATTGATCATCGTCATCTTTAATAGATTTAATTAAAAATTTGTGAACCAGAATTTATCACCATCTTTAAGCATATTTTGTACATATTTTTTGTCGGTTTCTTAATTTTATCTGTACAAAATTTAATAAACCAAAAACTTAGACTTAAATAAAACAAAGATACTTTGAACTAAATTGCGTCAAACTCAGGTACGTGCGACCCAATCTTTTCTTTTACTTTTATGAGTTTTGATGTTTAAGGTATGTATGTCTTAAAACTGTCCCTTCATCAATACCTACACAGTAGTAGGTAAGTAAATAAGTAGGTAATATTAACGAAACACAAATTTGTGATTTTACATTTTTTTTTTTAATTATTTAAGGTTAAGGAAGACCATACGTCAAAAAGTTTTACATTTTTGACGGACTTGTTTTTATTATTAAATGTCGTAAAATAAGGCTAGGTTTAGTCTTAAGCCTTAAAGGAGTAGTTGTTGGCAAGGATGAAAGCTATTTTAAGAAAAAAAAATAGGCTGAAAATATGCTTGTTAATTAGAAGAAAAATAAAATTAATTATAAAAACGGCTTTTGAAAAAAAAAATAAGAGGCCCTTATTTATACATCTAGGCTCTTCATGCGCTCCTGAAGAAAATATAATCTGTATTATTTTTTAACATGTTCCTGAATGTCCATAAATATATAGGACAAACAACAAAACTCCAAAAGCTTCAGAAACTGCCAACAACAAAAATAAAAACTCCAAACGGAACAACAAAAAAAAAAAAAACAGAAAAAAAACTCGATTAAAGTTGAAAATTCAATGCAATCCTAGAAGGACTGGCCCAACTATATTGGACGAACGGTAGGAGGTGCCCTTATGCTTCTGTATCACATTGAATAACATTTTTATATTTTTTTGTTATTTTTTTTTTTTTTTTTCTACCAAAAAGGATTTTCGTAGCGAAAAATAAAAATACAAATGGCGCCAGACAGTCAGGAGGCGGTAAACGAAATGAACCAAAAATTGGAGCAACCAAGTATAAGAGGATAAAACTGTATAACTGTGCTAAAGGGATTTCGTCTCGGTTTACTATTGTTTGGGCGCCCATGTAGTTTTTTTTGTTTTTTCTTATTCGCTTATGTTGAAGCTGATATAGCGAGGATAAAATTGATTGAAACATAAATTCACCCAAGGATGTTGTTTCAGGATTATGTTTTTTTGTGTTTTTTTGTTTTCGGATATGAAGGATAAACGACTTGAGGTACCTACCAGACATCAACATCAACATCGCACATTCGATAAACGGACTTGGTTCGGGATTTGGTAGGAGTCTTTTATTTCTCTTTTGGCTTTAAACAACTTATGGATATCTTTTTTAGTTGGGACTTTTGGTGGATTATTGTGTACTTAATATTTAATCGTGAATATGAAGTAGTTTAATTTACATATGGAGATTTTATTGTGGTTTTTTGAATATTAAAAGAAGGTTTTTATGATTCTTAAGCTGATACTGTTTCGGTGAGAGTTTAAAAGAAGGTAGATAAGTTAAAATGCACATTATACTTTCAGAATCTTGACTAAGTACTTTTTAAAAACGTTTTAAAAGCCTTAGAAAAAGTTTAAATGTATTTTGGGATATCAACAAAAGCCTTCAGACATGACCCCCAAAAAAAAGTTTCACATAAACTGGAAACCACAAAAATATTATCCTAATTTCAAATTTTGATTAGAATAAAAATATGGTCACCTAAAAAAATTGACTGCAATTATCAAACATATGTGGTTTGATTTTTGTGTATAAAAACTGAAATTTTGACTACTGCAATCACACTTGTCTTCTGGTAGTTAACCATTAGATATCACAGCGAAAGTTTGCTTCACTTTCAAGTTTAATTTTGTGGATTTTCAAATTTCCCTCCAACACAACTTGTACTCCGTAAAAAACAAAATGGCTGATAAGAAGAATTTACTTTTATTGCTTGACCGCCCAGCTGAGCCCATTTTCATGGAAAAGGGAACTGATCGCTCAACAATTTTCGATGTTCCCGACAAGTTTCTTACTGACCGTTACCGTCCCATTGGAAGTGAGGTTCAGTCCCGTTTTGGGGAAAAAGCTGAACAACGAATTCCTGTCAAGGATATCAGCATTCCTGATCTAAAGATACCAATGTCTCTTGGCCGCCGGGAACAGTTCTCCCTTTTTATCCCTCGTCATCGTCGTATTGCCGGAAGATTGATTGATATCTTTTTGGGTTTGAGAAGCATCGAAGACTTGCAAAGTGTTGCCGTATACGCCAGGGATCGTGTAAATGCTTACTTGTTCAACTATGCCCTTTCAGTGGCTCTGCTCCATCGTCCTGATACCAAAGGACTTAACTTACCATCGTTTGTCGAGACTTTCCCATCAAAGTTCGTTGACTCTAAGGTCTTCACTGATCTTCGTGAGGAAGCTACAGTTGTCCCAGATGGATCTCGTATGCCAATTGTCATTCCCAAGGACTACACCGCCTCCGATCTTGATGAGGAACATCGTCTCTGGTACTTCCGTGAAGATATGGGTGTGAATCTGCATCATTGGCATTGGCATTTGGTTTATCCATTCGAAGCTTCTGATCGTGCAATTGTTGCCAAGGATCGTCGTGGTGAACTTTTCTACTACATGCATCAGCAGATCGTGGCCCGTTACAACATGGAACGTTTCAGTAACAATATGTCCCGTGTGAGGCGTCTCAATAACCTCCGCGAACCTATCCCAGAGGGTTACTTCCCCAAGATGGACTCACTTGTTGCCAGTCGTGCCTGGCCTCCACGTTTTGCCAATGCTGCCATGCAAGATCTTGACCGTGAGTTGGATCAGATCAAATTGGATGTTGGTGACTTGGAGCGCTGGAGGGATAGGTTCTATGAAGCTATTCATCAAGGATTTGTTGTTGATGTAAGTCATTTATTTATGATTCCCATGACTTTTTGTCTATTTTTTCTTGACCTAGGAATCTGGAAACCGTATTCCACTTGATGAGACCACTGGCATTGATACCCTCGGTAACATGATGGAATCATCAATTCTTTCACCCAATCGTCAACTTTATGGTGATTTGCACAACATGGGTCATGTCTTCCTGTCATACATCCACGATCCTGATCATCGTTACTTGGAATCGTTTGGAGTCATTGGAGATTCAGCTACTGCTATGCGTGATCCTGTCTTCTACAAGTGGCATGCATTTGTCGATGATGTCTTCCAAGAACACAAGGAAGCTCTCCCCCCATACAACCAAAACCAATTGAACTACCCAGACATTACAATTACCGGAGTGCAGGTTGATAACGACAGCGGAAGTGGCACCAACAGCCTCCAGACCTACTGGCAACAATCTGACATTGATTTCTCCCGTGGTCTGGACTTCGTGCCCAGAGGCAATGTTTTCGCCAGAGTGACACATTTGCAACACGATGCCTTTACCTACACCATGAACATTGACAATGCCGGTGGTGCCCAACGCTTTGGAACAGTTCGTATCTTCTTGGGACCAAAGACCGATGAACGTGGTCAGCCAATGTTGTTGAGGGATCAACGTCTTTTGATGGTTGAATTGGATAAATTTGTTGTATCTCGTAAGTTTACTCAAAGGTTCAATTTAAATTTGTCTTTAATGCCTTATTTGTGTAGTCCAACCGGGTCAGAATACAATTCGTCGCCGATCAACTGAATCCAGTGTGACCATTCCATTCGAGAGGACCTTCCGTAACTTGGACGCCAACCGTCCAGCTGCTGGATCACCCGATGAGCTTGAATTCAACTTCTGTGGATGCGGATGGCCACAACACATGCTCATTCCCAAAGGTCTTCAACAAGGACTTCGTTGCGAATTGTTCGTCATGGTTTCCAACTTTGAAGATGACAGAGTACGTTCCATCTAATCATTGCTTGTTTTCTATTTTACTGAACACTTTTCTCCTATAGATTGACCAAGACTTGGTTGGTTCCTGCAGTGATGCCTCATCCTTCTGCGGAGTCCGTGATCGTATGTATCCTGATCGTCGTCCTATGGGCTACCCATTCGATCGTCTGCCCCCAACAGGTGCTGACAGGCTGGCTGGACTTTTGACCCAAAACATGCGAGTCATTGATGTTAACATTGTGCACAACGATCGTACTACTGTTCGTATGTCTTAATTGATTATTGCAAAATAACTCATCCTGTTCATTAAGGATGTTAGAAAAATTGTTCTAAACTCACCACAAAAATTAAAATTAAAATAAATATTTATCCAAAAGAGCAAACCAAACTAAATGCGTATTATGTATCCTTCATTGTTTACTAAGTGAAATCCGATCTTACAGAAACGTAAATAATTACAAAAGAGTTGCTAGGTGTCATCAAACATACAGAATTAAAACAATAACACTAGTTTACAAAAAAATGCAAATTTTGTGGACACCAAGTGCCGTTATCCTTTTCGTATAGATTTGAGTTCAAAAAACTCAAAAATATTATCTAAAAATGTTTATAGAAAGGTTTTCGAGATATGATTTTTCAAAGTTTTTTGTCGTTATTTTTCCCAGCGTAAATAGTATTCGGGCTATATCTTGAGTAATAAACGATTAATCTGAACAGATAGCTGAATAAATAAGCCAGAAACAACAAAACAACTTTTCTGCGTCACTCAAGATTTTTAAGTGCAATGTATAAGACATTTTTAAAAATCGCTTTTTTAAAGGAAATTTTTGTCAAAAAAAATGTCTTACTGCAAAGCAAAAATCAAAATCTTTCGAATCCTCATAGTTTTATTCTAAGAAAAAAATTGTTCTACAGTAACTCTCTAGCAAAAAAACACATTTTTTAGAAATTTTACCTGGTGCAGGTTTTCCCAAATATCATAAAATCTATAAGTTTTCTGGCAAACTTGTGAACAACACTATGTTTATAACACATTTTTCGAAGAAAATCGGCCCAAAGTCAAAAAATTCTCATGGATAAGAAAAAAATAATTCCATTTAAAAATTAATATCTGAGCGAGAAAAAAAGATAATAACATTTCTTAAATGCAGGTACAAAGAATAGCATTTTTTATAAATGAGGTTTTTATCATAAGTATTAACGGAGTTATGGACATTAACATGAGTAAAGGCATACCAAAGTAAGCGTTTTCTTAAATCATCGCTAAAGGGTATCAACTTTGCAAATAGAGAGTAACTGTAGAACAATTTTTTTCTTAGAATATACCCAAGAATCATCACTCAAAATCTTCTTATCTCATTCCGGGACACCCAGTATATCGATAGGAAATTTAATTATCTACAAAAAATTACTCAATACAAATTTTCAAATTCGGCTTGCTTTTCAAATTATAGGCAAAAACTCAAAAAGTAACAAAAATAGTCGAAAATATTTATCGTTACAAAAATGGTCATATCTTTATAATTTATCCATAGATTTTGAAGAAAATTATTTTGTTATCTGTGTCAGAAACTACACATGCAAAATTTAAAACTATAAGGATTCGAAAGATTTTGATTTTTGCTTTGCAGTAAGACATTTTTTTTTGTCAAAAATTTCCTTTAAAGAAGCGATTTTTTTAAAATGTTTTATACATTGCGCTTAAAAATCTTGAGTGACGCAGAAAAGTTGTTTTGTTGTTTCTGGCTTATTTATTCAGCTATCTGTTCAGATTAATCGTTTATTACTCAAGATATAGCCCGAATACTGTTTACGCTGGGAAAAATAACGACAAGAAACTTTGAAAAATCATATCTCGAAAACCTTTCTATAAACATTTTTAGATAATATTTTTGAGTTTTTTGAACTCAAATCTATACGAAAAGAATAACGGCACTTGGTGTCCACAAAATTTGCATTTTTTTGTAAACTAGTGTTATTGTTTTAATTCTGTATGTTTGATGACACCTAGCAACTCTTTTGTAATTATTTACGTTTCTGTAAGATCGGATTTCACTTAGTAAACAATGAAGGATACATAATACGCATTTAGTTTGGTTTGCTCTTTTGGATAAATATTTATTTTAATTTTAATTTTTGTGGTGAGTTTAGAACAATTTTTCAAACATCCTTAATGAACAGGATGAGTCATTTTTCAGTAATCAATTAAGACATACGAACAGTAGTACGATCGTTGTGAACAATGTTAACGTCAATGACTCGCATGTTTTGGGTCAAAAGACCAGCCAGCCTGTCAGCACCTGTTGGGGGCAGACGATCGAATGGGTAGCCCATAGGACGACGATCAGGATACATACGATCACGGACTCCGCAGAAGGATGAGGCATCACTGCAGGAACCAACCAAGTCTTGGTCAATCTAAAAGAGAAAAATGTTCAGTAAAATAGAAAACAACCTATGATAAGATAGAACTTACTCTATCATCTTCAAAGTTGGAAACCATGACGAACAATTCGCAACGAAGTCCTTGTTGAAGACCTTTGGGAATGAGCATGTGTTGTGGCCATCCGCATCCACAGAAGTTGAATTCAAGCTCGTCGGGTGATCCAGCAGCTGGACGGTTGGCGTCCAAATTACGGAAAGTCCTCTCGAATGGAATGGTCACACTGGATTCAGTTGATCGGCGACGAATTGTATTCTGACCCGGTTGGACTACACAAATATGGCATTAAGAACAAGTATTTTTAACAATAATTTCGAATAAACTTACGAGATACAACAAATTTATCCAACTCAACCATCAAGAGACGTTGATCCCTCAACAACATTGGCTGACCACGTTCATCGGTCTTTGGTCCCAAGAAGATACGAACTGTTCCAAAACGTTGGGCACCACCGGCATTGTCAATGTTCATGGTGTAGGTGAAGGCATCGTGTTGCAAATGTGTCACTCTAGCGAAAACATTACCTCTTGGAACGAAGTCCAGACCACGGGAGAAATCAATGTCAGATTGTTGCCAGTAGGTCTGGAGACTGTTGGTGCCACTTCCGCTGTCGTTATCAACCTGCACTCCGGTAATTGTAATGTCTGGGTAGTTCAATTGGTTCTGGTTGTATGGGGGAAGGGCCTCTTTGTGTTCTTGGAAGACATCATCGACAAATGCATGCCACTTGTAGAAGACAGGATCACGCATAGCAGTAGCTGAGTCTCCAATGACTCCGAAGGATTCCAAGTAACGATGATCAGGATCGTGGATGTATGAAAGGAAGACATGACCCATGTTGTGCAAATCACCATAAAGTTGACGATTGGGTGAAAGGATTGATGATTCCATCATGTTGCCGAGGGTATCAATGCCAGTGGTCTCATCAAGTGGAATTCGGTTTCCAGATTCCTAGGTCAAGGTAAAATAAATAAAAAAATCATGGGAATCATAAAGCAATGACTTACATCAACAACAAATCCTTGATGAATAGCTTCATAGAACCTATCCCTCCAGCGTTCCAAGTCACCAACATCCAATTTGATCTGATCCAACTCACGGTCAAGATCTTGCATGGCAGCATTGGCAAAACGTGGAGGCCAGGCACGACTGGCAACAAGTGAGTCCATCTTGGGGAAGTAACCCTCTGGGATAGGGTCACGGAGGTTATTGAGACGCCTCACACGGGACATATTGTTACTGAAACGTTCCATGTTGTAACGGGCCACGATCTGCTGATGCATGTAGTAGAAAAGTTCACCACGACGATCCTTGGCAACAATTGCACGATCAGAAGCTTCGAATGGATAAACCAAATGCCAATGCCAATGATGCAGATTCACACCCATATCTTCACGGAAGTACCAGAGACGATGTTCCTCATCAAGATCGGAGGCGGTGTAGTCCTTGGGAATGACAATTGGCATACGAGATCCATCTGGGACAACTGTAGCTTCCTCACGAAGATCAGTGAAGACCTTAGAATCGACGAACTTGGATGGGAAAGTCTCTACAAACGAGGGTAAGTTAAGTCCTTTGGTATCAGGACGATGGAGTAGAGCCACTGAAAGGGCATAGTTGAATAGGAAAGCATTCACTCGATCCCTGGCGTATACGGCAACACTTTGCAAGTCTTCGATGCTTCTCAAACCCAAAAAGATATCAATCAATCTTCCGGCAATACGACGATGACGAGGGATAAAAAGGGAGAACTGTTCCCGGCGGCCAAGAGACATTGGGATCTTTAGATCAGGAATGCTGATATCCTTGACAGGAATTCGTTGTTCAGCTTTTTCCCCAAAACGGGACTGAACCTCACTTCCAATAGGACGGTAACGATCAGTAAGAAACTTGTCGGGAACATCGAAAATTGTTGAGCGATCAGTTCCCTTTTCCATGAAAATGGGCTCAGATGGGCGGTCAAGCAACAAAAGTAAATTCTTCTTATCAGCCATTTTTTCGGAGTAGAAGTTGTTTTAGGAGGGAAATTTGAAAATCCACAAAATTAAACTTGAAAGTGAAGCAAACTGTTGCTGTGATGTCTAATGGTTAACTACCAGAAGACAAGTGTGATTGCAGTAGTCAAAATTTCAGTTTTTATATACAAAAATCTGACCACAAAGATATCAGCAGACATAACGAAAAATATTGTGGAGACATATTTTTAGAAATATTCTAATCAATATTCAAATTTTTGGGTTCCACTAGACGATAATGATTTTGCGGTTTGAAACAGACTTTTGGATAAGGAACCATTTCTAACCACAATTTTTGACAGTTTTTGAAGGTCTATCTTATTTGTAAAATGGGGCCAAGGTTTTCTCGATTTTTATGAATAACCACACTTTTTTACGTGAGACACATTGCATAACTTGAGTCTCCAGTTTTCGAGTCATTCTTATCCAAAAATACCCACATTTTCGGGTTTCTTATCATTCTGATAGCAAAAAGTTAAAAAAAAATCCCCCAAAAAAATTAAATATCGTTCAACTTACTCAAGTCGCTTGGTATGATTTTGATAAAAGAATCGTCATGCTTTTGGAACCAACAACCTACCCTTGTCTTGCAATTTTTACCCCTCACATGCTCCCACATATTCAATTCATTTTAACACTCCAAACCGCAGTAAATTAGATAAACTACGTCTGCGAGTTTTGCACACAGCAATGTTATTCAATTTATAACATCCAGACGCACTTTACAGCTCGAAGCTCATAAATTTGATTCTAGAAATGCCATCAGGCCAGCCAAGCCAGACCCCCAGACCTCCAAGATGATGACTTTCATATACATACTTCTGAGGGTTTCTTTTTTTTAATAATCTTATTTCTATAGCTGATAGAATGTGGAGTAATAAGCACATTTTAAAGATCCAAAGATACAATATAATCTCAAATGGTTCGTTGGTTATGGTATGGTATTGTGTGTTCGTGATGTGCGGGGGATGAGTGTTACACAAAGGCGCTTTAGCTACAGATTCAAGACACAATATAGCACACCGATATACTCCAATAAAGAAGTCGAATATCGACAACGCCTTTCTTAGACAATGCACACACGTTACGAGCCCCCACACTGAGATTTTTCCGACATAATTTGTATGACCATAGAAGAGTTGAAGATTGGCATTCTGCTGCATATAGGTTTTATCGGAAGGAAGTGCGCCCAGTTTTGCAATAAAAATATTGTGTGCCATGGACATGATGTGTGCTCAACTTTGAAATTATCTTTGCCGAAGTAGATAAGTACTACGTCTTTATATGGTCTCGATGAAGTGCTCAAGGGCAAGTCAATAATTTTTATTAACATCGAAGGTGGGTTTTTGAATTGATTCGATTGTAAAGGGTGTCGAATATTTATATGGGCATTGATATTATCTTTGGTAATTTTTCATTGGTTTGACAGACGATTTTATATGAAAATTTAGGGCAATAACAATAGATTTTATTTTAAGGCAAAATGGAAACATCTAAAAAATGGAAAGTTTTTTTTTTGAAAAGATTGGTGTAGTTATGGGAAAGGAAAAAAGCAACAAATGGTTCAAAATTCAAATAATCAATTTTAGTTTGTGTTTGATATTTTTATCAGAACCATTTTATATATTGAACCAGGGGCGTACACTCCCTTGGGGCAAGCGGGGCGACGCCCCGGGGCCACCGACCGACCTCAGGGCCCCCACTGGAGACAATGCAGAGAAGGAAACTGTTAGCATAAATTGAGTTACGAAGTAAATTGAAATGTATTTGAATCACTTCGGATACAAGGGAGACAAATTATGTCGTTCAGTGAAATGTATAATGCATTGGTAGCCACACAATATACATATGTATATTGATCTGATAAAAAATTATAATTTTATCTAAGGGCCCCAAAAAATATTACTTGAAAAATCTTTGCAAACATTAAGGGCCCAATAAAAGCAAAAAACAACTTCAAGTCAGGGCCCTGCAGGGGCCCCAAATGCTTTTACTTCAGGACTTAAAAAAAAAATTAAATAAAAACATTTTTTTTTTAATTAAATTACATTTTTTGATGGATTACTAAATATGACTTTATATGGCCCCAAAAAATATGACTTCGGGGATCCAAAAATATTATATGAAAAATAATTTTTCAGTAACCCTTTAGTTGAGAGGCAATCAAATATTAATTTGGGGGCCCCAAAATCTTTTAGATACTAAGGAGAACAAAAATATTCATCAAATTTTCTGATGACATCACAAATATTATTTGAGGATCCTCAAAAGCTATTACTTCAGTGGTTCAAAACAACCAAATGGAAAATTAAATATCAATTTAGGGGCCTCTAAGCACTTAATTTTGAGGCCCCAAAAACAATTTCTCAGGGGCCCCAAAAGAAATAAACTATGTTTGATGATGGAAAATCAAATGTGAACACATTAGTTCAGAACAGAGGCCCCAAGAACTATCAATTCTAAGCTTCAAAAATTTTTATTTTAGGGGCCGCTAAATATTTAATTTTGGGGGCCCATAGAACAAGTTTTTACTACTTTTATGATAGAAATTTTAAGTAAGTATAGCAAAGTGCGTTACGAACATATTAATACATTAAAATAAACCTAAAAATAAATAAGCCATACAAAAAAAATGTATCAGAGTTCACAAATGAAAAAATATCAAATTTGACATAATTCTCCTCAGCAGGCGTGGTACCCACTTATTTAAAAATAATACATTCTTTTAAGTTTATGGTGCACTTCTCACTAAAGTTTGTTATACTTTTCGATACTCTTACTCTTAAAGTCTAACTCCTGTACAGATCATGTAAGAAAGAAAGAGAGATAAATTAGATTTTCTACAAGAAAAGCCCTAGTAAATTGTCTGTGTCCAAAGTCGAAATGAGACGTTAAATGAGGCCAAGGGCAGATGAAAAACTAAAAGCTCGATTTTGTAGCTCATATTATTCAAGATTCCGCTGAAATAAGACGAAACCTCATATAATATAACTTTCAAAATGTTCAAAAAAGTTTAATTTTAATTTTTTTTTTTGAAATTGTAGCTCCAACCAGTCATATTACCAGTCATGTAAACTAATTTTTTGAATAAGTACCAGAGTTCAAACCTTTCTCGGCATATTTATTTAACTTTCAGGGAAGAAAGATTTACTTTAACGTTCAACGTAACGATTTTTTTCGACTAACGCCACTTTTTTACTTGCGATATAGGTACTATAGGGCAAGTTTAGGATTCGTAAAAAAAATCGAACTCGAGATAACAATTTTACATGACATTACGATGATGGAGAATGCCAAAAAAGTGGGTCCGGCAATTCTGTCTGTCTGTCTGTCTGTCTGTCTGTCTGTCTGTCTGTCTCTATCTGGAGCTGCAGCCTAAACGAGTGAAGTGATTTTCTTCAAACTTGGTAGTTAGCAGTTTTTGGTGATTCCCTAGAGGGGAAATTGAAATTTTTTTTTTATGACCAAAACTAACGGTACCTGCCATATAACGGAAATAGAAAAGGTAATTTTTTTCAAAAACGGCTCTAACGATTTTGATTAAAATTTTTGTGTGTAGTACTACACATAAGGGCCAACTTTTTAAATAAAAAAAATATTTTTTGTACCGTTATTAACGGTACCTGTCATAGAAAGGTTTTTTTCGTTTCTGAATATCTCGTACAAAATTAACCCGATTTAAATGAAAATTTTTATACAAAAGTGTGTAAGTAAAGATAATATTAAAATTTTAGAAAATTTTCAAAAAACGCATTTTTGGTTTTTTTAAAAAATATTTCAAAATTTTTTTTTGAAAAATCAATTTTTTGAAAACGGATCAATGAAAAATTTTGAAATTTAGTTTTTATGGGTAAATTAATTATTTCTTCAAAATGGCATACCAACTTTTTTTTTGAAAAATGTTAAAAAAATTTTATATATAAAAAATTATTTTTTTAAAAAACGGCTCCTACAATTTTCGAAAATTTTTTTCTAAAAATACCTTTTTATACAAGAAATAAAATGGCATATTTTTTATTTTTTTTAAGATAATTTAAAACGGAGTTTAATTAATTATAAAAACAGATTTAATTTTTTTATACTACTTATGAAATTTCTTCAAAATATCAAATTTTAAATTTCTTGAATAAAAACTTTAACATTATAGTTACTTTAAGCATAAGAGCAAGTACGTGAGACCCCAGTCGTGCAATTTATTCTTACCTACATAAGAATTTTTTACATAGTATAACCAACAACCCTGGATATGAATGCTTGTAAATGAATTTGTATTTATTTTGGAATTGCAAACACATTTTGAACCAACACTTGAATTTATAAAGCTTATAAAACAATTTATGAATTCAATTAATTTTAATTTAAGACTTTAGTCAAATCTTCTCCGAAATCTTGGATTTAATCCCTTTTTTTCAAATCTACTCCAAAATTTCATGACTGAGGTTTGTTTTTAGTATTACTTATAGTCTATTGAATAGACCCTTTTGGATGGAACAAATTCGTTCAAGACTTTTTATTGGCGATTATGATTCCTTGGCATACAAGAATACTCCAGCCAAAAGTGCTACTAAATCCGTTGGTGCATTTCTGAGAAAACGGCAACACTGGTCGGTTTTCAGTTTTTTTGATTTAACTCGAAAACCAAGCCTAACTTTGAAATGGTTCAAAGACACTTTTCATAGCAAATTAAATTTTCTGTCAAGTTAAGATGGTTAAAAAATTTTAAAAATTATTTTTGACTAAAATTCTAACCTAAAATCAAAGAAAAAAAAGTTAAAAAATTGACTATTTTATTTTTTTTTACTAAATCAAGGGGCATTTTGTGTATGTAGCCGGGACGTCCAAACTTTGTACTAATGAAATAAAATAGAGGTAAAATCCTTTGATAATATGCAATTTTTATTTTTTTTTTTTTAAGGGTTCATTTCATAGATAATTAAAAGTGCTATAATTCATTCTTTAAGAAAATCCCAAACAAATAAAAAGTTCTTCAGATATTTGAAAAAATGTCATATTGTCTTAACCTTGCGAGAAGAACCCGGACTTTGACCGACTATAAAATTGAATTTAACTAACTCACGGAATTCATTTGTATATCATTTTTTAGATAATTTAATTGATAATAAGTTTATCCTCGGACATTTTTGGTTTAAATGAGTAAAAATGGAGTTATAGAATAAAAACGGCACCGACCTCTTTTCCAAGATGGCGGCTGTTCCCGATATCTTATCATCCCAAAAAATTCACTTTTACGATAAGGACATTCACCTAAACACGTTCCATGAAAAATATTTGTCCCGCGAAAAGTGCAATTTGATTTACTAATTTGCCTGAGATATTTTGTTTCAAATTCATTAGAGTATTTTTTCGTTTTTCAAGAGAAACTTTTCGTTGGTCACGGATTTTACAAGAATTGTTTTTCAGGCCATTGAAAACAGTAAAAGAGTTGGTATTAAATGTTCTTCAATGCAATAGACCAAAGCTAATGGCTCTCCGTCCATCCATTCGACCCGAATTTATAAAAATGCACATACACAAAATTGCACAAAAGGCCATAAGCATGCAAATAAATTTTTTTGTTTGTCATATTTAGTTTATATTAAATCAATGCCTCGAAGTATGTTTACTTTAAAAGTCTAAAAGTTACCAATTAATACGATTTTATCGAGTTTTAAAAACTTGCTTTTAACTAAAAAAGTCAAAAATTTAGAAAAAGTGCTAATTTTTGAATAGGTACATTTAAGTTGTTTCTTGACAAAAAAAATTAAAAATTGCATATTATCAAAGGATTTTACCTCTATTTTATTTCATTAGTACAAAGTTTGGACGTCCCGGCTACATACACAAAATGCCCCTTGATTTAGTAAAAAAAAATAAAATAGTCAATTTTTTAACTTTTTTTTCTTTGATTTTAGGTTAGAATTTTAGTCAAAAATAATTTTTAAAATTTTTTAACCATCTTAACTTGACAGAAAATTTAATTTGCTATGAAAAGTGTCTTTGAACCATTTCAAAGTTAGGCTTGGTTTTCGAGTTAAATCAAAAAAACTGAAAACCGACCAGTGTTGCCGTTTTCTCAGAAATGCACCAACGGATTTAGTAGCACTTTTGGCTGGAGTATTCTTGTATGCCAAGGAATCATAATCGCCAATAAAAAGTCTTGAACGAATTTGTTCTATTTTTGCTCTGGAGCTCGGGTCTATTAAATAGACTATTATTAAAATAAATAAATATAAACAAATAAATTTATTTTTTTTTTTATTTTTAGATCTTGGTACAACCTACCCCGGTATGTGTTAAACTTTGTCCCGTATATGGGGTAGGTTGAAACAACACGATTTTTTTTTTTGGAAGCTTTATTTTTCAACATTACCGTTAGGTTTTGAAAAAAATTTGTGATGGATCTTGCAGCTAAAATGTGAATCTTTTATTTAAAAAAGGTTAAGTTGACTTATTTTTAAATTTGTAGGAGTACCATCGGTTTTAGTAAAAAGTGTTACATTTGGCCCCCCTCTCCCCTACTTTTATTATAAGATTTTATTTTGTTTCAATTTGCAAAAGTTCACTTCCGGTTTGCTGTAAATAACAATGCACAAAATTTTAAAAAAACAGCTTTTTTGATTTTTTGCCGGTAATTGTAAGTAGGTTTTGAAAACAACATTTTTCATACAAACCTAAATTTTGTACCTAATATGAAATATTAAAAATGAGTGAGATGACCTATAAAAATAAATTTTGATCAAATTATCACTTTGTTAGCTTCAATACTCAAAATCGTTAGGTCCATTTAATTATTTTAATTAAAAAAAAAAAAAAACAAAAACAAAACAAAATCCAAATATAAAATTGGTTGCAATTTAATCAACACCTGAAACTAAAATTGCAAAAAAAAAAATCTTCGAAAATTTAACTTTAAAAAAAAATTTACTAAAATTATACATAAATGCTCTTGTATTAAAAAACAGTTTGGCGTAAAATCAGATTAAAAAAAAAAAAAAACGTTCTATGGCAGGTACCGTTTATAATAAAGATAAAAAAAATCATGAACATTTTTTTCTGAAAACTAACATTGGAATTTTATAACAAAATCGTTGGAGCCGTTTCCGAGATAATTAAATTTTTCCAAAACTTTTAGATGACAGCATCGTTAGTTTTGGTCCAAAAAATAATTCCAAAAACCCTTCTGCACAGTCTCCAATAAACGCTAGATAATACCAAGTTGGATGTTAATATATCCATCCGCTTAGCTCCTTATACACTATACTATATACTTTTTTTGTCATTATGTATCTATATATTTTTATCTTAATTTAATAATTTTTTTACGAATGTATAATATTTATAAATTTGATATAAAGTACCTACCTATATAGCAAGTAATTTTTAATCCAAAACAATTGTTTTTAAAAAATAAATTTTTGCCAAAAATTAAGACTAATGATTTCTATTTAAACCAAAGCTTTTGTTTAAAAAATTTCGTTCAAATTAAGAATTTGGATTGGATCTAAGATCAGAAGTCATGTAGAAACTCGAAAATATTGGTTTTGAATTACTCACGAAATGAAGAGATTACCAAATCTTTTGTGAATTTTCAAAAATAAGAAAAATGCCAACATTATTGGTTAACCGATTTTGTTTTTAAGAAAAATAGAAAAAAATTACGATTTTACCCTTGATGTTCATACATATGACAATTTACATAGAGATAAGTATCTAAATAAAAACCCACCAAAATGAAAACTAGGTAGGTACCTACTGTACCTTTTTTCTGGTACTCAAGTACATTTTTATGTATTTTAAAAACTTTTTTTTGGTAAACACTTAACTTGGTTGAACAACTCCTTGCTAAAATATGGACTTCACAAAATGTACATTGAGGTAGGTAAAACCAGTATATCTATAGACTAAATTCATTCCGGAAAATGCTTAGAAAAAAATTCAATGAATGTTATTATTGCTTCCTATACTTATTAAACTTAAACTCCACCAAAAAAAAAAACATCCATTGAATTTATTAAACAGCTTCCGCTTGTAATAGCATTCAGGTCACGCCCGGACATCGACAATGAACCTCGCTAGGGACACAGCACTTGGCCACTGCCATCGGTCGTCTTTGTCCAGTTTGCCAAAAATTTTCCAACTTAAATGTAGTGTAGGAAGGTACAACACTGGTTAGTGTATGTAGTGTAATATTGTGTTCTCTCGTATATAACTTCCCTGCTCCTGAAGCCTCTCTATTGAATGAATAGAGTTATTATGCGACACATTTGGAATTGATCCAAGAATATTTTTTGGCCGATTCCAGCAACATGGTGCTTCAGCAGCTCAGTTCGATAGCCTTTTTATCCCCAATAGCATACTAGTAGCATGCAGATATTTTACGACAAAATTTTCAGGAACATATACATCACGACGACAAAAGGCGCTGCTAGCCCTAAAGATTCTTTTTTGGGGTATGCTGAGCTCTATACCAGCAGTCTTGCCATTCCTGATATGGGGACATCCATCCGCCTTCGGATGGGTTGGGCCCAGTAGCAGTCGTTTAGACTACTACGTATATTATAAGGCCTTCGTGTGGGCTATGGGAAAAAGATTTTTGGTAACCAAAAAGTGAATGACCGTTCAATGGAGTGTAGAATTTTTGTAGCAGGTTGTAAGTTTCTTTTATTTTTTCAGTTTTGTTGGTCTTTTAATAAATTTTTTCTGAACGAGTTATTTGATGGAATTTATTGGAAATGAAAATGGCACGGATGTTGTTTCTTTGGTTTTTCGTTGGATTCCCTTTGCAATATAAATATGTTTCTTAGTACGAAATAAAAATGAAGTTGAAAGGACTCTGGGGATATTGTTTTAGTGGGGAAAAAGTAAAATATTTTTCTTTATTGGAAGCGATAAATCAGTGGTGGTTAGGTTGTTTTAAAGAGATGTAAGAATTTTAAAAAGCAATTTAGTTGATATAGTCAATAGAAATATTTTTCAGAAAACCATTTAAAACAAGGCGTTGACCATCAATGAAATAAACTTAAAACCTCGTTTAAGCTTTGGGACAAATGCTAAGCTTTTCTTCCCTTATCGAAATTTGTGAATTAGGCTAGAGATTCTTGGCTGGAGCGCTTTCGACGGAGATCGAAATAGTGAAGATTTCGTGTTTGAACTATGTCCATATTTGTAATCGTAGATACGGTTTAATGTTGTATTCGGCCATTCCAAAGTAACGGAGAAGACATATATTGACCTTGTTTCGAGTTTATCTCGTTGAAGGGCTCATGATAAAGTTGATGTTCTATTCGCTTTCCTTGTACTCAGATTTAGGTTACAATGAAAAAATGTCAGTAAAAAATCGGGATCGGGTCAGAATTCTGGCTTTAAAATTCTGCTTTTCGAAATTCTGCTTTTTTAACGAAAATTCTGTTTTTCAAAATTCTGCGTTTTTTGTATTCTGCTTTTCAAAATTCTGCTTTTTAAAATTCTGCTTTTCAAAATTCTGCCAGCATTATAATTGAACAAAAAAATTCTGCCAATTCTGTTTTTTTTTATAGCATATGCGCTGACTAAAGAAAAATACACCTCATCAATGTAATTCAACATTGGTACTTTCCTAAATTTTTTTGTTTAAGTGTAGCAAATATTTTTTAAAATGCATAGACTGACTTTCTTTCAAATAAAATCTATAACTTATTAAAACCGATGTAGTTTGATACAAGATATTCCTCTTCTTATTAAAATTTTTGAATATTCATCTTTATTTGACAAATTAAAAAATTTTAAATTATTTTCGGAAATGTTTAGTATTAAATACCTTTTCTTAATATTTTCAAATTTATTCATTTATAAAACAAAAATTAATATGCATTCAAAGAATGGCAAATTATTTAAGTAAGTAATCAAATAAGCAAAATAAGAAGATGATTTTACAGAATTTTGCAAAAAATTAAAAAAGGGGTTGGAAAATGTTAAAAAGCGTGCGCTTTTTAACATTTTGCAGAATTTTGAAAAACAGAATTATGAAAAACAGAATTTTGAAAAACAGAATTTTGAAAAGCAGAATTTTGAAAACAGAATTTTGACCCCGGCAGAATTTTTACCCCAACCATTTGAAGTTATCTTTAAACAATTGGCATCATAGAGGCCGAATTGCTAAATAAGGGTTTTGTATAGCACTACTTACTCGTAGCACTTCCATTTTGGAGTAAGGAAATAAGATTAAAAGAATTAATTTTAAAGATTAGAGATAACAGCGTAGTTTTGCAATTCTTCGTAAAATGCTTACTAATGTGTCATTTTTGGAGTAAAAGTTCAATGAAGTAAATGACATGACAATTTTGTCATGCTTTAACCTTTAAGTGGAAAGATTTGATGTTTATTCATTAAAAGACGAAATGAGAGTATGAAACGAAGTTAAAAAAGTCGCAAAGAGAACAAACAACATTGATTTAGTTCTGCCTCAGTGATAACAAAAATAGACTTAGAAAAAAAGTTATGTACATGTAGGTACTCCAAGAAATGTAAGCAAGTCTTAAATTCAATAACATAATTTCATAACGCTAACTTATAATAGGTAATGGTGGAGAGGGGAGACTGAAAAAGTTTTACTTCAATCTCTCGAGAATTTTTAGATAACTGTTAGGAAGTTCTTACAAAAAGTATGTACGATGGAATTTGAACTTTGAACTCAATAAAATGGAATTTTGATTTAAAACTCAAAGATTCATAGTCCATAAAAAAATCAAAAATTTTCAAAACAATGTCCGAAATGTGCCAAATTAGTAAAACACACTTTTAGACCTCTTATTACGATATTTCATGGATTTATTTTTTAAATTAGCACAATTTTGACATCTCTTCTATTTATGTATTATAAAAAATTAAAAAAAATTGGGGTAATAAAATTGCCAACTATGTTTTTAAGTAAATATGTATGAGAAAAATTGATATAATGAAAAATTTCAATGTTCAATAAAATAGATTTTAATAAAATAGATTTTAGGTCCAATTTATTCACACTCCATTAAATTTAAAGTCGCCATTAAAAAAGGGAAATTTTAAAATTTGTATGCGATTTGACAGTTTTATAATTTTTAATGGAGCCTTTAAAAATAATGGAGAGTGAATAAATTGGGCCTTAATGTTTTAAATTCAAATCCGAAGTCCAAAAAAATCTATGAGATTTCGGGCTTTGTTTTCAAATTTTTTGATTTTTTTTATGGAATATGAATCTTTGAGTTCTAAATCTATCTAAATCTGAATTTAGCCAAATTCTATCTTATATACTATTTTGAAAATGAAAATTCTATTTAAAGGCTTATTCTAGCAGCCATCTTGAAGTCGCCATTTTGAAAAAAAAAAGTTGGCAGTTTTTTCGTTTTCCTTCAGTGTACCAAATTTCATGACATTTCGTCAAGAAATGGCCGTGCAAATGAATTTTGACACCAAAAAGCACCAAAGGCACCACTGTGCGGCGGCGGTGTCAACAGTACGTATAGCTAGAATTAGAAAAAAATCCAGCTTTCATTTGCTTAATATTTTTAAATTCATGAAATCGTTAACAATGTTGAAATTCATTAGTGTACCAGCTGTCAAAATGTGTTAGTGTGGGAAGGGAAAGAAAGTCACTAAACCGTGAAAACAGAGCAAAATGAAAAATACCTACATAGCTTCTAGGCTTTTTGGTCTCAAAGTTCAATAACCTCCATTATTATTATTTTTGCTATTCTTCTAAAATATTGTTCAATTTTTCATTACACCAAATAAAGTTCACTTCTGTTGTTTTACTCTAAATAGCTACTCAATGCCTTATCTCACCAATAAAATCTACTTCCTTTTAAAAAACCCTTTACCTACCACCACCACTTACTCTATCTAAACTGATATACAAAAATATATACAAATCAGAATCTAAACGGCCAAAACCACTTTACAAGCGAGTCCCTTTAACTTTATTTTGATGGCAATGTCCTCTTTGGCCTACTTCTATACTAAAGTTACATTCAGAAATGTGAACTCTAAACACCGCATCATACACTCCTATCGTGTATCTACAACACACAAGCCTCTCTCTCTGCCATTTGAATCAGTGTGAAATCGTGCATAAGAACGATGCCCCATAAATTGACTAATCTCCAACATTACTTCGGCCGGAAAAGGCTTAAATTGTCTTTTCCCTCTAACACACACACACACAGAAGAGGATTCAGCTCATTGAGCTTTTCCATGTATCTAAAACTGCTGGGCTTCATTCTGTTCGTTCATAGTCGTCGTCTTTTCCGCCACCAGCACCCTCATCACCCTTATTATTTTTAGGAGAAGCATTAGGCAACCTTATAAAATGGAAGGGGTGCATTGGCCTATAGATACTCTTACACTCAGGACAATGTCAAGGAGTTCATTCCACCCGCAATATGCAGGGTCTTGAACAAAAAAACACCCAAATGCTGACATCAAGTATATTTTCGTTGTACCACTTTATTTCTATTCCTGTTTTTTTTTTTTTTTAATCACCAACCAACACGCGCTAGAGTCCTGGTTTTTTCCCAGAGATGAATCCTTTACGATTTCTGTGTTGTTTAGGAGCCATCCTGGCAAGTAAACAATCAACATTGGGTGTATATTGTAGCGCTGTAGCTTAATGAACACGCTGGCTGTTGTGCTCGTCGTATAATCAACATTCCGAGGGCTCATCATTTTGAGTCTTCTTCAAGAGAGGGATCCCGAGGAGAACCAGCCGGATTAGGGATTACTGTGCCAGTCGGTATTTCGTTTTTTCTCCCCATTCAGGAGGTGCCACACTGCCTTGCAAACCTACCTAAAACGCGACGATAAGACTGTTTAGGAATGGAAAGGAAGCTTTTACTGAGTGGTTTATGACGTATTTAAATTTTCCACACAAAAAAGTTGCTAAAGTAAGGAGTTTCACAAAAACTAAGTCCTCGCTGAATGTTTTATTAAAATTGTTATTAGGGATGGCTTACTTCAGGCAGTGAGTTGACGATGATGACAAGATGAGAAAAAAAAATCAACAAAATTTTACTTTTCGTCAGTTTTGAAGGGAATTTAATATATAACTTGTGAGGTATCTAACCTATTCAATATTATACCAGCCAATGGGGGAAATTCGATAAGTTTCAGCAATAATCGTTGAGAAGAGTGGAGGATTCCACAAGGACGAGCAAGATGGCGGGTGCAATAGCAATTGAAGTGAATTATATTGTTCTACTCTTAGAATTGCAGGAATAAAGGAATTTTTGTTATTCGTTTCTTGAATATTGCAATTAAATGAACTTCTTTAGAGAAAGAGGGGACTTTTTTTTTTATTTGTCATTTTGGTGATGGCCTCATTTTAAAAGGATTCAAGAATTGGAGAACTGGGACAAGGATGATAAAATAAAGAATACAAAGTAAAGTTATTCAATTTAGAACAAAAATGTTGAAAGAGTTTAAATTATTTTCAGGAATCATTGAAATCAGTAAAGCCATAAGCTAGAAAAGTCGTTCATGAAAGACACTTAGTGTTAAGTGGTTGATATGGTTGATAACCTTCTGTTAATTATTGGGTTTTTGGTTTTATAAGCAATGCAAATGCCCCACATGGGGCATTTTGAAATGCCCCACGTGGGGCATCTGGAAATGCCCCACGTGGGGCAAATTGAAATGCCCTACGTGGGGCATTTTGAAATGCCCCACGTGGGGCATTTTGAAATGGCATCTGGAAATGCCCCACGTGGGTCAAATTGAAATGCCCCACGTGGGGCAAATTGAAATGCCCCACATGGGGCATTTTGAAATGGCATCTGGAAATGCCCCACGTGGGTCAAATTGAAATGCCCCAAGTGGGGCAAATTGAAATGCCCCACATGGGGCAAATTGAAATGCCCCACATGGGGCATTTTGAAATGGCATCTGGAAATGCCCCACGTGGGTCAAATTGAAATGCCCCACGTGGGGCATTTTGAAATGGCATCTGGAAATGCCCCACGTGGGTCAAATTGAAATGCCCCACGTGGGGCAAATTGAAATGCCCCACATGGGGCATTTTGAAATGCCCCACGTGGGGCATCTGGAAATGCCCCACGTGGGTCAAATTGAAATGCCCCACGTGGGGCAAATTGAAATGCCCCACATGGGGCAAATTGAAATGCCCCACATGGGGCATTTTGAAATGGCATCTGGAAATGCCCCACGTGGGTCAAATTGAAATGCCCCACGTGGGGCAAATTGAAATGCCCCACATGGGGCATTTTGAAATTCCCCACGTGGGGCATCTGGAAATGCCCCACGTGGGTCAAATTGAAATGCCCCACGTGGGGCATTTTGAAATGCCCCACGTGGGGCATTTTGAAATGGCATCTGGAAATGCCCCACGTGGGTCAAATTGAAATGCCCCACGTGGGGCAAATTGAAATGCCCCACATGGGGCATTTTGAAATGCCCCACGTGGGGCATCTGGAAATGCCCAACGTGGGTCAAATTGAAATGCCCCACGTGGGGCATCTGGAAATGCCCCACGTGGGTCAAATTGAAATGCCCCACGTGGGGCAAATTGAAATGCCCCACATGGGGCATTTTGAAATGGCATCTGGAAATGCCCCACGTGGGTCAAATTGAAATGCCCCACATGGGGCATTTTGAAATGCCCCACGTGGGGCATCTGGAAATGCCCCACGTGGGTCAAATTGAAATGCCCCACGTGGG
Source organism: Episyrphus balteatus (assembly GCF_945859705.1). Taxonomy (NCBI): domain Eukaryota; kingdom Metazoa; phylum Arthropoda; class Insecta; order Diptera; family Syrphidae; genus Episyrphus; species Episyrphus balteatus. The sequence goes on from NC_079134.1 coordinate 136,126,367, forward strand.
GCATTTTGAAATGCCCCACGTGGGGCATCTGGAAATGCCCCACGTGGGTCAAATTGAAATGCCCCACGTGGGGCAAATTGAAATGCCCCACGTGGGGCAAATTAAATGCCCCACATGGGGCATTTTGAAATGCCCCACGTGGGGCATCTGGAAATGCCCCACGTGGGTCAAATTGAAATGCCCCACGTGGGGCAAATTGAAATGCCCCACATGGGGCATTTTGAAATGGCATCTGGAAATGCCCCACGTGGGTCAAATTGAAATGCCCCACGTGGGGCAAATTGAAATGCCCCACATGGGGCATTTTGAAATGGCATCTGGAAATGCCCCACGTGGGTCAAATTGAAATGCCCCAAGTGGGGCAAATTGAAATGCCCCACATGGGGCAAATTGAAATGCCCCACATGGGGCATTTTGAAATGGCATCTGGAAATGCCCCACGTGGGTCAAATTGAAATGCCCCACGTGGGGCATTTTGAAATGGCATCTGGAAATGCCCCACGTGGGTCAAATTGAAATGCCCCACGTGGGGCAAATTGAAATGCCCCACATGGGGCATTTTGAAATGCCCCACGTGGGGCATCTGGAAATGCCCAACGTGGGTCAAATTGAAATGCCCCACGTGGGGCAAATTGAAATGCCCCACATGGGGCAAATTGAAATGCCCCACATGGGGCATTTTGAAATGGCATCTGGAAATGCCCCACGTGGGTCAAATTGAAATGCCCCACGTGGGGCAAATTGAAATGCCCCACATGGACATTTTGAAATGCCCCACGTGGGGCATCTGGAAATGCCCCACGTGGGTCAAATTGAAATGCCAGACGTGGGGCATTTTGAAATGCCCCACGTGGGGCATTTTGAAATGGCATCTGGAAATGCCCCACGTGGGTCAAATTGAAATGCCCCACGTGGGGCAAATTGAAATGCCCCACATGGGGCATTTTGAAATGCCCCACGTGGGGCATCTGGAAATGCCCCACGTGGGTCAAATTGAAATGCCCCACGTGGGGCAAATTGAAATGCCCCACATGGGGCAAATTGAAATGCCCCACATGGGGCGTTTTGAAATGGCATCTGGAAATGCCCCACGTGGGTCAAATTGAAATGCCCCACGTGGGGCAAATTGAAATGCCCCACATGGGGCATTTTGAAATGCCCCACGTGGGGCATCTGGAAATGCCCCACGGGGGTCAAATTGAAATGCCCCACGTGGGGCATTTTGAAATGCCCCACGTGGGGCATTTTGAAATGGCATCTGGAAATGCCCCACGTGGGTCAAATTGAAATGCCCCACGTGGGGCAAATTGAAATGCCCCACGTGGGGCAAATTGAAATGCCCCACATGGGGCATTTTGAAATGGCATCTGGAAATGCCCCACGTGGGTCAAATTGAAATGCCCCACGTGGGGCAAATTGAAATGCCCCACATGGGGCATTTTGAAATGCCCCACGTGGGGCATCTGGAAATGCCCCACGTGGGGCAAATTGAAATGCCCCACATGGGGCATTTTGAAATGCCCCACGTGGGGCATCTGGAAATGCCCCACGTGGGGCAAATTGAAATGCCCCACGTGGGGCATTTTGAAATGCCCCACGTGGGGCATTTTGAAATGGCATCTGGAAATGCCCCACGTGGGTCAAATTGAAATGCCCCACGTGGGGCAAATTGAAATGCCCCACATGGGGCAAATTGAAATGCCCCACATGGGGCATTTTGAAATGGCATCTGGAAATGCCCCACGTGGGTCAAATTGAAATGCCCCAAGTGGGGCAAATTGAAATGCCCCACATGGGGCAAATTGAAATGCCCCACATGGGGCATTTTGAAATGGCATCTGGAAATGCCCAACGTGGGTCAAATTGAAATGCCCCACGTGGGGCATTTTGAAATGGCATCTGGAAATGCCCCACGTGGGTCAAATTGAAATGCCCCACGTGGGGCAAATTGAAATGCCCCACATGGGGCATTTTGAAATGCCCCACGTGGGTCAAATTGAAATGCCCCACGTGGGGCATTTTGAAATGCCCCACGTGGGGCATTTTGAAATGGCATCTGGAAATGCCCCACGTGGGTCAAATTGAAATGCCCCACGTGGGGCAAATTGAAATGCCCCACGTGGGGCAAATTGAAATGCCCCACATGGGGCATTTTGAAATGGCATCTGGAAATGCCCCACGTGGGTCAAATTGAAATGCCCCACGTGGGGCAAATTGAAATGCCCCACATGGGGCAAATTGAAATGCCCCACATGGGGCATTTTGAAATGGCATCTGGAAATGCCCCACGTGGGTCAAATTGAAATGCCCCACGTGGGGAAAATTGAAATGCCCCACATGGGGCATTTTGAAATGCCCCACATGGGGCATTTTGAAATGCCCCACGTGGGGCATCTGTAAATGCCCCACTTGGGGCATATGGAAATGTCCCACTTGGGGCATCTGGAAATGCCCCACGTGGGGCATCTGGAAATAACCCACATGGGGCAAATTGAAATGCCCCACGTGGGGCATTTCCAGATGCCCCACGTGGGTCAAATTGAAATGCCCCACGTGCTGCAAATTGAAATGCCCCACGTGGGGCATCTGGAAATGCCCCACGTGGGCCAAATTGAAATGCAACACGTGGGGCATCTGGAAATGCCCCATATGGGGCAAATTGAAATGCCCCACGTGGGGCATCTGGAAATGCCCCACTTGGGGCATATGGAAATGTCCCACTTGGGGCATATGGAAATGTCCCACTTGGGGCATCTGGAAATGCCCCACGTGGGGCATCTGGAAATAACCCACATGGGGCAAATTGAAATGCCCCACGTGGGGCATCTGGAAATGCCCCACATGGGGCAAATTGAAATGACCCACGTGGGGCATCTGGAAATGCCCCACTTGGGGCATATGGAAATGTCCCACTTGGGGCATCTGGAAATGCCCCACGTGGGGCATCTGGAAATAACCCACATGGGGCAAATTGAAATGCCCCACGTGGGGCATCTGGAAATGCCCCACATGGGGCAAATTGAAATGACCCACGTGGGGCATCTGGAAATGCCCCACTTGGGGCATATGGAAATGTCCCACTTGGGGCATCTGGAAATGCCCCACGTGGGGCATCTGGAAATAACCCACATGGGGCAAATTGAAATGCCCCACGTGGGGCATCTGGAAATGCCCCACTTGGGGCATATGGAAATGTCCCACTTGGGGCATCTGGAAATGCCCCACGTGGGGCATCTGGAAATAACCCACATGGGGCAAATTGAAATGCCCCACGTGGGGCATCTGGAAATGCCCCACATGGGGCAAATTGAAATGACCCACGTGCGGCATCTGGAAATGCCCCACTTGGGGCAAATTGAAATGACCCACGTGGTTCATCTGGAAATGCCCCACTTGGGGCAAATTGAAATGCAACACGTGGGGCATCTGGAAATGCCCCATATGGGGCAAATTGAAATGCCCCACGTGGGGCATCTGGAAATAACCCACATGGGGCAAATTGAAATGCCCCACGTGGGGCATCTGGAAATGCCCCACTTGGGGCATATGGAAATGTCCCACTTGGGGCATCTGGAAATGCCCCACGTGGGGCATCTGGAAATAACCCACATGGGGCAAATTGAAATGCCCCACGTGGGGCATCTGGAAATGCCCCACATGGGGCAAATTGAAATGACCCACGTGCGGCATCTGGAAATGCCCCACTTGGGGCAAATTGAAATGACCCACGTGGTTCATCTGGAAATGCCCCACTTGGGGCAAATTGAAATGCAACACGTGGGGCATCTGGAAATGCCCCATATGGGGCAAATTGAAATGCCCCACGTGGGGCATTTCAATTTGCCCCCACGTGGGGCATTTCCAGATGCCCCACGTGGGGCATTTCAAAATGCCCCACGTGGGGCATTTCAATTTGCCCCATGTGGTGCATTTCCAGATGCCCCACGTGGGGCATTTCAATTTGCCCCACGTGGGGCATTTCAATTTGCCCCATGTGGGTTATTTCCAGATGCCCCACGTGGGGCATTTCCAGATGCCCCAAGTGGGACATTTCCATATGCCCCAAGTGGGGCATTTCCAGATGCCCCACGTGGGGCATTTCAATTTGCCCCATGTGGGTTATTTCCAGATGCCCCAAGTGGGACATTTCCATATGCCCCAAGTGGGGCATTTCCAGATGCCCCACGTGGGTCATTTCAATTTGCCCCATGTGGGGCATTTCCAGATGCCCCACGTGGGGCATTTCAATTTGCCCCATGTGGGTTATTTCCAGATGCCCCACGTGGGGCATTTCCAGATGCCCCAAGTGGGACATTTCCATATGCCCCAAGTGGGGCATTTCCAGATGCCCCACGTGGGTCATTTCAATTTGCCCCATGTGGGGCATTTCCAGATGCCCCACGTGGGGCATTTCAATTTGCCCCATGTGGGTTATTTCCAGATGCCCCACGTGGGGCATTTCCAGATGCCCCAAGTGGGACATTTCCATATGCCCCAAGTGGGACATTTCCATATGCCCCAAGTGGGGCATTTCCAGATGCCCCACGTGGGGCATTTCAATTTGCCCCAAGTGGGGCATTTCCAGATGCCCCACGTGGGTCATTTCAATTTGCCCCATGTGGGGCATTTCCAGATGCCCCACGTGGGGCATTTCAATTTGCCCCATGTGGGTTATTTCCAGATGCCCCACGTGGGGCATTTCCAGATGCCCCAAGTGGGACATTTCCATATGCCCCAAGTGGGACATTTCCATATGCCCCAAGTGGGGCATTTCCAGATGCCCCACGTGGGGCATTTCAATTTGCCCCATGTGGGTTATTTCCAGATGCCCCACGTGGGGCATTTCCAGATGCCCCAAGTGGGACATTTCCATATGCCCCAAGTGGGACATTTCCATATGCCCCATGTGGGGCATTTCCAGATGCCCCACGTGGGGCATTTCAATTTGCCCCATGTGGGTTATTTCCAGATGCCCCACGTGGGGCATTTCCAGATGCCCCAAGTGGGACATTTCCATATGCCCCAAGTGGGGCATTTCCAGATGCCCCACGTGGGTCATTTCAATTTGCCCCATGTGGGGCATTTCCAGATGCCAGATACAGCACCAGCTACGCCTCTGAAATTGATATAATAGAGTATTTCCATTTTTTGCTACAAAATTTTAGTGGGAGAAAAATTTCATTTTTCAATATTTTTATAGGTATATAAAATTGTGTGAAATAATTTTTTGTACAAAGCCTAATAATGGTTCAAATTTATTTCTTCAAAAAAATTTACTTCCTCGCTAACGCTCGCAATTTATATCAAACATCTTATCACTCCTTGTACCAATTTAAACTAGAGATGCCGCCGAATATTCGGCCATTTTATATTCGGTACATTCTTAAATTCTTCTACGGTAAGCAGAGCTATTTTAAACTTTTAACTATGAATGTCTCTCCTAAAAAATACTTAAAAAGGATATTGGCAAGTTTTTCGCTCTGACACAGTTCTAATAACCATTTGCTTTAGCGGAATTAAGAATCGACTGCAGTTACATATAAGGCGTGTTTTTTCTACAACTCAGTAGCTACTCATTTTTTTATTTTATTCGAAAAACAATAAAGGCTTGGCCACACCGAAGGGTACATGCGGTAGCGGTACGGGTAATTGTATGAAAAAAATTCCACATCTGAACGTTGATATGTCAGTTTGAAATTTATTTCATACAATTACCCGTACCGCTCCCGCATGTCCCTCCGGTGTGGCAAAGCCTTAAAAACAAATACTTACTTGTGTAATTTTTATTATTGTTTTGCGAATAAAATCAAAAATGAGTAGCAACTGAGTAATAGAAAAAACACACCTATAGTTGATGAAAAAGTTTTGTGAATCTTAAAAAAAAAAAATTTGTTCGGTCTGAGGTAACTTATTTTAACTGTTTGTTAACATTTTCCAAAAATTTTCTTATCGAACCTAATGCATTTGGGTTCACTAAGCCTAAAAATTACACTGGTTTCTTTCTAGGAGCTCTATTTTTTTAAATATTTTAATTTTTCACATTTTTGGGGTAATTTCATAATATTTTTTTTTTAGATTTTATTATTACAAGCGTTCTTAAAGTTTTATTGGAACAATTTGTTTCGAATGTAATGTATTTCGGTTCAGTAAGTAAAATAAAAATAAAAACAAAAATTTTTTAAATAAAAAAAAAATAATAAAAAAAAATTTTATTAATTTCTATGCCTTTTCATGTATGAATAATTTAAAAAACTAGAACTGCTAGAAAAAAAAAACTAATGTAATTTTTTGAATCCGCACCCTAAATTTAGGAAGAATTGATAAACAACGGTCTAGAAAATTTTTGTGTGTTGGGCAGTGTTAATATGAGATAAAATTTACGACTCAAACGATTTCATATAAATTGGCTATAAATTGGGTTACTATCGGATTATGGTTATTTTTTTAAATGCGAATTGAGCATTTTTCTTCTGACTCACTGTTTTTTTTTTGTGGATTGTGGATGGTAAAAACTAGTTCCGGTTAAAAAATGCACTTAGTTCATACACAAGCCATGTGTTTTTCCGAATTACTCCGATTAAGTTCTTTTAAAGTATTCTGTAGGTTTGTGTAGAAACTAACTTAGTGCACCAATTCTGAACTGTAATACCGACTGTGTGGATTTCTTGTTCATATAACCGGGAACCGTTAAACTTGTTTATTAGAAAGGTGATTTAAAATCAACTACGAAAATTGAAAAAGTTTAAAAAACAAAAAGCGATTGTTTGAAAGTGTGACACAAAAAATATTACATTATATAGTCAGTTCTATGACCTTTGATCTTTCCACCATATAAATGATGGAAGTATAAACTTACACAAAAACTTGAGATTGAATTCATTATTGCATCAAATTTGCATCAAAAAAATATTTCTTGGTGCAAACGTGATACTTTGTAAGATTCTGTTTTATTTCTTCTTCTTCCTTTTTCTCGGCGCTGTTATGATCTCGATGTCGAGGGGATCATAACTATCCCACGTAACTGCTTCACACAAGTGATCCGCCTGTTTTATTTAAATACAAAAATATGTGATGTAAAGCTGGGTCCACACTAGGTTGATCAACACGTTCAACGTTCCAAATCGACATACTGAACAGTTTTACAATTCTAAATTATTCTAACTGATGCATAGAGAAGATATCTGAGCCTAATTGACCCAGTTTGGAAAGGTTTAACTGTTCATTATGTCGATTTGGAACGTATGTTGAGCGCGTTGATCAACATTGTGTGGACACAGCTTAAAAGCAGAGGCGGCGGAAGGGGTGTGCGGAGTGTGCCCCCGCACACGGCCCCGCTATTAGAGGGGCCCCGCGGTCGCTAAATGAAAATGTCTTAGAAATAATAAAATCCGAAAAACCATGTCTCTATTCTCTTTATTCAAAACAATCAAATAATTGAAATTGGCTTGTTTCCACTCGATTTCTATAATTCCATCGAGAAGAGTCGAAGCATACATTGGCCACTTTTTGCAAAAGTAGGAAAGAAAAAATAAATTAAACAATTTAAGATTATTGTTTGTTTTTTTTTTTTCTCTCAACTAAAGCAGATAACACGGTGTTACAAAAATGAGGTTTTAAAATATACGCGGGCGGAGACCTATCAGGTTTTGTAGAGCTAGTCGCACTGAATACGAAACGGTATTTGAAAATCCCCTAACACCCCCAAAATCTGGAGTTACGGGCAAAAAACGGTTTTTTGGACCTTCACCCATTGAAAAAATTCTAGCTTCGACAATTTTTTACCCATTTTCGATTTTTTTACAGTTTCTGATAGAAGATAAATATACCTTTTTAACAATGTATAAAACATGTAACTCGGTTAAACCACTTAGAATTTATAAGATGTCAAAGTTCAAAAATTCAATTTTTTTTGTCATTTGCCCAACTTCGGCATCAATTTAAAGTATATGTTTTCAAAACAACATGCTATTTAAAAAATATATTCTAAAACTATATCTATTTCCCAATCGATCGAGGTATTTTTTATGAAAATCACTTCAAAATTAGCTTAGAAAAAAAAATTTTTCGATTTCAACCCAGATACAGAAATTCGAACTTTTAGGTATAGAACAAAAATGTTGTTTCGGCACGTAGTAAGATAAGTTGGGCGCCAGGATTTGATTAAAGGTTTTTGTAGAGGAGCTCAATACAAACATTTTTTTTCTTTGGGAGGGGGGTCTATCTCCCCCCGTTTAGGTGGGAGGGGCATTTTTCTAAAAAAAATTATCAAAATAAAAAAAAATTATTAAAAAACAACGGCAACACTTACAGTAATAAATGATACCATTTCCAAAAGGCAAAATTATGCATTTGGTTCTAATTTCTAAATCAATATAATATTACCAATAGTGTTTGAAATAATCGATTTCAAAGTTAAAAATAGGCGAAAAAAAATTTGTAAAAACTCATTTTATACTATTTTTGCCCAGACTGTGAATTTTAGTAAATAAATTACTTAAACAGAAAACTGCCTCAATTAATTCCTTATCGAACAGTGAAAACTATATGTTTCTATGTCTTCTAGTTTTTGAGAAAATTGAAAAATAAAAACAAATAAAAACAAAAAATATTTTGAAAAAAGAAAAATCTGATAAAATAATTTTTCAATTTTCTCAAAAACTAGAAGACATAGAAACATATAGTTTTCACTGTTCGATAAGGAATTAATTGAGGCAGTTTTCTGTTTAAGTAATTTATTTACTAAAATTCACAGTCTGGGCAAAAATAGTATAAAATGAGTTTTTACAAATTTTTTTTCGCCTATTTTTAACTTTGAAATCGATTATTTCAAACACTATTGGTAATATTATATTGATTTAGAAATTAGAACCAAATGCATAATTTTGCCTTTTGGAAATGGTATCATTTATTACTGTAAGTGTTGCCGTTGTTTTTTAATAATTTTTTTTTATTTTGATAATTTTTTTTAGAAAAATGCCCCTCCCACCTAAACGGGGGGAGATAGACCCCCCTCCCAAAGAAAAAAAATGTTTGTATTGAGCTCCTCTACAAAAACCTTTAATCAAATCCTGGCGCCCAACTTATCTTACTACGTGCCGAAACAACATTTTTGTTCTATACCTAAAAGTTCGAATTTCTGTATCTGGGTTGAAATCGAAAAATTTTTTTTTCTAAGCTAATTTTGAAGTGATTTTCATAAAAAATACCTCGATCGATTGGGAAATAGATATAGTTTTAGAATATATTTTTTAAATAGCATGTTGTTTTGAAAACATATACTTTAAATTGATGCCGAAGTTGGGCAAATGACAAAAAAAATTGAATTTTTGAACTTTGACATCTTATAAATTCTAAGTGGTTTAACCGAGTTACATGTTTTATACATTGTTAAAAAGGTATATTTATCTTCTATCAGAAACTGTAAAAAAATCGAAAATGGGTAAAAAATTGTCGAAGCTAGAATTTTTTCAATGGGTGAAGGTCCAAAAAACCGTTTTTTGCCCGTAACTCCAGATTTTGGGGGTGTTAGGGGATTTTCAAATACCGTTTCGTATTCAGTGCGACTAGCTCTACAAAACCTGATAGGTCTCCGCCCGCGTATTTTTTGAGTGTTACACCGTGTAATTAGTTTGCCCAGCAACTTGGATTATATAAAATTTTGCTTGAATTTAATTGGGAATTTTATCCCAATTAAATTTAAAATACAAAATCTCAGTGATAAAAAACAGTTTTTTTTTCTTTTTTCTATTTTTCAATTTTGGTTATGTATTTAAAATTGTATGAAATAAGTTTTTGTAAAGGTTAAGAATGGGTAAACTTTACTTCCCTTAAAAAAATTCTTATATAAACTGATTTTTTACACTTTCTAGCAATTTGAACACTTTGTTACTTAGGACTTAAGAACATTTCTGTTTTCCGCCGCCAATTTAATGATTAAAAAGGACCATTTTCTTCAGTGGAATTTTCGAATTTTCGCTGTTCGAAATTCCGTATTCGAACACATTTTGCGGATTCATTGATGTTTCAAAATACGGACGGATTTACAATCCACCAAACTTTAAAAACCCGTTTTAAATCAATAATAATTTATCAGTTATTTCGTAAAAAAAAAATTACATGATTGATAAGTATCTAACAGAGAAAAGCAAACATCAAAAAAAAACAATTCCAATTTTTTATATATCTTCCTGTATTTAGCAGGGGGAGCCCCTTGGTTTTTTCCGGTCTCTTCTTCTTCAACTCAAAAGCAAAATTGAATCACCAATTAAAAGAAGCAATAAGTCCTCAATATTCCTAAAATTACATTTTGATGTAAATCTTGTCTCTATACAAAAGAAAGAAAAAAAAAAAACGATTTTCTAATAGAAATCTATGGAGTTTGGTATTAACAGCATAAGTCCATTTTTTTCGAAAATCTATTTTCGTTTGGTCTTAACTGCATAACTCTCAGTAAACTAGTTCCAAAGATATTCAATGGCTCTAACCACACTTAACTTCTTTTTTCTAAAATTATATTTGATCATAATGGCATAACTCCAACCTGTGCTGTTTTGACCAATCAAAAATGTTTATACTTTTAAATAAGTGTTTGGTCAAAACAGCACAACTAAGTTCCTTAGTTCGAAAAATTAAAATTCTTTAAAAAAAATATAGGCACTAAGGACACAACTCGAAATAATCTTATTCTTGAACGAAAAATAGTTTGGTCAAAACAACATATCTCACTAAAAAAACATATAAATACGCTTAAAAATTATTTATTCTTACTTTATTTGTGTAAATATTATAATTTTAAAAAATAATTGCATCCCAATATACTTGCATTAAATAAAATTGGATTTGGGGGCATTTCTCAAACTTTAAAATGCATTTATCTCAAAACGACGATTTTGGACTTATGTTGTTATTACCAAACTCCATAGAAATCAACAATAGTTTAAAGAAAGAAACAAATCCCGGCCTTATTTCCTTCTTCCTACTGATAAATTTTAATTTTTTTATTTTAATAAAGCAATGGCACTCAGCTATATTACAGGTTGTTTGAAAAGTGTAAATTTTCAAATTTTAAGACTAACGTGAGACTAGCCTAACCACATTCTTAGAACCATCAAATAAAGAAGTTGTGCAGTTATTTGCGTTTTGCTAACAATAAGATGAGATGGATTTATTCCCCTTTTCCAATTGGTAATTCAATTGATATTTTTATATTCTAAAAAAGAAACCGAGAAACTGACGAAAACAAGAATTTCTACATTAAAATAAATAGCTATATTATATTGTACCAATTTTAGAAAAGTACAATTTAATCAAAAAAAAAATCAAGAGTTAGTTTTTATTTTGATGAAGAAAGTTTTATTTTTATTTGAATTGTCAAATTTTAGAAAATTTTGCATTTAATTTTTCTGAAATTTGGAATGTAGATTAAAAATTTCTGCAAAATTTCATATCAATTTTACTTAAAATAGTTTTTTTCCGAAAAATTTTTATAGCGATTTCTAACAATTTTGATTTTTTCTAAAAACGCGCCCTAATAAAAGAAATCAAATTGCTGAAATTCATTCTAGATGTTGTTTTTTTGTTTGATTTGAAGAACGAATTATTTTTTTTGATATGTACGTTTTAGAACATTTAACAAAAAATCTTATTTATATAAAAAGTTTTAAAAATTAAAGCAATCTGAAACTTAAGAAAAAGTTCGTGAGATCGAGTCGTGCATTTTGTTTTTCATCTACAGCCCTGTTCCATTGGAAGTGGTAGTCTTCTAATAGTAGATGTTTTGGTTAATCTAGTACTATCATCTACTGTCTTGGAAATCGCTAGTAAACTACTAGTAGTACTTTGCCACCTCCCAAAGGAACAGGGCTTACATTGAAATGAAACGTTTTGTCTTAAGTTTGTTATTAGAATTTTGAACTTGAACTTGGACGGAAGATTTGATACTTTTTTTCAAAATAATAGTCCAAATTCATTTTCTCAGGGGCCCCGAAAATTTACTCTAGCACACGCCTCATTTTGGTCTAGCGCCGCCTCTGCTTAAAAGCAGTGATAGGTTTATGAATTTTGCCAGAGTTTCAAGTTGTTTCTTGATTGATTTCTTCATTCAGCCCCCTTAAATTTGAGATAGGGGATACCGAATATACCAAAACTTCCCCAAACACCAAATCTAAAAGCCCACAATAACCAAACTATACAAAACCAGACTTTGACGTTTCAATAGCATTATTGAAAAACAAAATGTTTGTCTGCTAAGTCGATTTTCAGACAAAAATTTTACGTTATAACGCCATAACAAATTAAAAAAAATATTTTTAAGTAAGCAAAAAAAGTATTGGGCTGTCTTGGGACTCGAGTCCTGGACCCTGCAAAAAATTTTAATTTTTCATTTATAACTCTAATAAAACTAAATAAAACGTGCAAAAATAAAATCAATTGGAGAAGTGATTTATTGAACGAAATAAGCCTCCTCTTACATCGATTGGTTTAATAAGTTCAGATTCTGATTCTGAATAACATTGTCAAATGAAATTAGGCTATATCCTTATAAATTCTATCATCAGTAACATTTCTATCATTTTATCCTCCCTCTCTATTCTGTAGTTCATTTCTAGTAGAATCTCTCTTATCCATCGGATTAATGCTCATCTTCGAGTGCAAATAATTAGTAACCGATATTATTGACCTCATTTTCATAGTACAAACAAAAACAACAGGAAATGGAATCTTTTACCTACCAACAACCTCGTCCACCCTCATCTACCCACTACCCACCCACTCACAAAGTTCCAATCGATTCAATCTATGTATGTATACCCCCGCACTTGAAGAAGTATGCAATTTAATTGAATCCTCGAGATAGCAGATGGAGTTCGAGAATCTGAATCAATGTGCAAATGCAAACTAAGAACAAAAATAAATACAAAAAAAAGGCAAAATGAAACAACATTTTCCAAGAGAAATTGTTTCTGAAAGGTGCAGCAGAAGCAGAACCAAGAGCAGCAAAGTCTTATACAGCCTAGGCAGGCATTGATTTGTGTACTCGTGTAACAGTTTGTAAGAGTGTTTTTGATGTTGTAACTAATAGAAAATTTAATTAGTTTTTGGACAACATCAGATCCGGAAACATTTCGCTTTGAAAACATTAAAAATGGCGTGAATTTAATTCGGTGTAAAATATGTTTGTATGTGTAATGAAGATTACCCATTGTTGAGAACTACTACTTATATGATAAAATATAAACTTCTTTCGGGACTTTGATCCGAAAATATCTGCTTCCGAATGAAAAAAAATGCATATTTCGATTGCAAATAATTCAACAACCCGAACTCCTACAATCTTTTGGTTTTCAGTTATGAATAGAGTCTAAAGAGTGCTTTCTTTCGATGTCTCATTCGATGGATTTGGAGAAAATTTTTGAAAAAATTTTTAGACAAGGGCTCCTTGTCTAATGTTCGAAAATCTTCAAAAAATAAATTTGTAATTTGTATAGCTGAATGCACAGGCCTGTTCACTGTGATCTCATATCTGTTAACCGAAACTTGTTTCGGGACTTTGATCCGAAAATATCTGCTTCCGAATGAAAAAAAAATGCATATTTCGATTGCAAATAATTCAACAACCCGAACTCCTACAATCTTTTGGTTTTCAGTTATGAATAGAGTCTAAAGAGTGCTTTCTTTCGATGTCTCATTCGATGGATTTGGAGAAAATTTTTGAAAACTCGGAATTTTTAGACAAGGGGTAGGGTAGGGCGAGGAGGTTTTGACACGTTAACGGATATTGTTAAAAATTAAGAACTTCCTTTTATAAATAGCCATCTTTTTACATAAAATGCTTTTTATTAAGGTTTAAGCTCATTCAAAAAAAAATTTTAGTAAGTAAATTACTACCCATATCAAAGTTTATTGTAAATTAGTAAATAAAGAAAAAGTGACGAAACATCCTACCTTGTAGGAGGTTCCGACTTTAAAGTAGGAGGTTTCATCATGCCATAGGAGGTTCCGTCAGTTCGAAAAATTACTTATCGACGAATCACCAGGAACATAAGAAATTTAAATTAGGGGTCTCTTTGGCTAACCATACAATAGGTGGGAACTCGTAACCTTTATTGGGTTCTAAAAAAAATGAATGAGGAGTCTGAAAAATTCAATCTCAAGAACTCTAGCTAGTTATGCTCATTTGCTGTGCAAAAATTAATTTTTTACTCCTACGAGTAAATTTTTGTTCCAATTTTAAATTAAAAAAGTGCTCTTTAAGTTTGCTTAAGCCAATTGAGAAATTAAAAAAAAATATCTTTTTCTAATTTGCTTTGTCATTTGAACGTTTTTTAAAATATTCAAGTAAAAAAAGGGGCTCCGGTGAAAAAAACGCTCCACAAAGTCAGTTTTAAATCTTTCTTCATTGGTAAATCGAACCAGAAGTGCACTTATTAAACTTTAAATTGAAGTAAAAACTGGCCGAAACAAGGTACAAAATGTTGAATACCTAAGGTAAACAAAAATAAAAGGAAACTTACATTTTCTCACAAAGAAAAATAAAGAGCAAAGGGGCCCAAATTTAGTTTTGCTCCAGGACCCCAGCAGCTAAACGTAGCCTCTGCTTCTAGCATGGCTAACTTATCAAATGTCTTCTCAGGATAAGGATACCTACTTTTTTATTTTTGTGTTATTTTCACTGAAAGGTTATACAGGTTTTAATATGAAAAAAAGCTAAAACGTACTATAAGAATAAAATAAGGATGTTCCTACATTTTGACTAAACCTCCTACGCAAAACATGCCGAAACCTCCTTCAACACAAGACAATTAATAAATTTATTTAGAAAATTTACACATTGATATTCACGTTAAATGATTACAATTATTAGAACACTATTATTTACCTAATTTATTTATCAACAAATCGCATTCAAAAACTTAAAACAAAAAAAAGTATCGCTTAAGAACTCACCAAGAAAAATTACATCTGCACTTCACAAAAAACAAAATACGAAATAATTTGTTCCGCAATTACAGTAATTGAACAGAATAAAAGAAAATAAAATGGTATACTTCGAAGCGTTAAATATAGGTAGTAATCGTTTCAATCAAATGTAAAGGAAGGGAGAAATTTGAGTTTGATGAAACCTCCTACATGTCGAGACCTCCTCGCCTTACCCTACCCCTTGGATAATTTTCGAAAATCTTCAAAAAATAAATTTGTAATTTGTATAGCTGAATGCATAGGCCTGTTCACTGTGATCTTATATCTGTTAACCAAAACTTGTTTCGAAGCTTTGATCCGAAAATATCTGCTTCCGAATGAAAACAAAATACATATTTCGAATGCAAATAATTCAACAACCCGAACTCCTACAATCTTTTGGTTTTCAGTTATGAATAGAGTCTAAAGAGTGCTTTCTTTTGATATTTCATTCGATGGATTTGGAGAAAATTTTTGAAAACTCGGAATTTTTAGACAAGGGCTCCTTGTCTAATGTTCGAAAATCTTCAAAAAATAAATTTGTAATTTGTATAGCTGAATGCATAGGCCTGTTCACTGTGATCTTATATCTGTTAACCAAAACTTGTTTCGAAGCTTTGATCCGAAAATATCTGCTTCCGAATGAAAACAAAATACATATTTCGAATGCAAATAATTCAACAACCCGAACTCCTACAATCTTTTGGTTTTCAGTTATGAATAGAGTCTAAAGAGTGCTTTCTTTTGATATTTCATTCGATGGATTTGGAGAAAATTTTTGAAAACTCGGAATTTTTAGACAAGGGGTACCCCTTGGATAATTTTCGAAAATCTTCAAAAAATAAATTTGTAATTTTTTTAGCTGAATGCATGGGCCTGGTCACTGTGATCTCATATCTGTCAACCAAAACGTGTTTCGGAACTTTGATCCGAAAATATCTGCTTCCGAATGAAAAAAAAAAATATTTCGATTGCAAATATAATTCAACAACCCGAACTCCTACAATCTTTTGGTTTTCAGTTATGAATAGAGTCTAAAGAGTGCTTTCTTTTGATGTCTCATTCGATGGATTTGGAGAAAATTTTTGAAAACTCGGAATTTTTAGACAAGGGGTACCCCTTGGATAATTTTCGAAAATCTTTAAATAATAAATTTGTAATTTTTATAGCTGAATACATAGGCCTATTCACTGTGATCTCATATCTGTTAACCAAAACTTGTTTCGGGACTTTGATACGAAAATATCTGCTTCCGAATGAAAAAAAAAAATATTTCGATTGCAAATATAATTCAACAACCCGAACTCCTACAATCTTTTGGTTTTCAGTTATGAATAGAGTCTAAAGAGTGCTTTCTTTTGATGTCTCATTCGATGGATTTGGAGAAAATTTTTGAAAATTCGGAATTTTTAGACAAGGGGTAATAATTGGATAATTTTCGAAAATCTTAAAAAAATTAATTTTTAATTTTTTTAGCTGAATGCATAGGCCTGTTCACTGTGATCTCATATCTGTTAACCAAAACTTGTTGCGGGGCTTTGATCCGAAAATATCTGCTTCCGAATGAAAAAAAATACATATTTCGATTGCAAATAATTCAACAACCCGAACTCTTTGATCCAAAAATATTGCTTCCGAATGAAAAAAAAAAAAAAAAAATAATTCGATTGGAAATAATTCAACAACCCGAACTCCTAAAATATTTTGGTTTTCAGTTATGAATAGAGTCTAAAGAGTGCTTTCTTTTGATGTCTCATTCGATGGATTTGGAGAAAATTTTTGAAAATTCGGAATTTTTAGACAAGGGGTACCTCTTGGATAATTTTCGAAAATCTTAAAAAAATAAATTTTTAATTTTTTTAGCTGAATGCATAGGCCTGTTCACTGTGATCTCATATCTGTTAACCAAAACTTGTTGCGGGGCTTTGATCCGAAAATATCTGCTTCCGAATGAAAAAAAATACATATTTCGATTGCAAATAATTCAACAACCCGAACTCTTTGATCCAAAAATATTGCTTCCGAATGAAAAAAAAAAAAAAAAATAATTCGATTGCAAATAATTCAACAACCCGAACTCCTAAAATATTTTGGTTTTCAGTTATGAATAGAGTCTAAAGAGTGCTTTCTTTTGATGTCTCATTCGATGGATTTGGAGAAAATTTTTGAAAATTCGGAATTTTTAGACAAGGGGTACCTCTTGGATAATTTTCGAAAATCTTAAAAAAATAAATTTTTAATTTTTTTAGCTGAATGCATAGGCCTGTTCACTGTGATCTCATATCTGCTAACCAAAACTTGTTTCGGGACTTTGATCCGAAAATATCTGCTTCCGAATGAAAAATAAAATACATATTTCGATTGCAAATAATTCAACAACCCGAACTCCTAAAATATTTTGGTTTTCAGTTATGAATAGAGTCTAAAGAGTGCTTTCTTTTGATATTTCATTCGATGGATTTGGAGAAAATTTTTGAAATCTCGGAATTTTTAGACAAGGGGTGCATAGGCCTGTTCACTGTGATCTCATATCTGTTAACCAAAACTTGTTTCGGGACTTTGATCCAAAAATATTGCTTCCGAATGAAAAAAAAAAAATAATTCGATTGCAAATAATTCAACAACCCGAACTCCTAAAATATTTTGGTTTTCAGTTATGAATAGAGTCTAAAGAGTGCTTTCTTTTGATGTCTCATTCGATGGATTTGGAGAAAATTTTTGAAAATTCGGAATTTTTAGATAAGGGGTAATTTGGATAATTTTCGAAAATCTTAAAGAAATAAATTTGTAATTTTTATAGCTGAATGCATAGGCCTGTTCACTGTGATCTCATATCTGTTAACCAAAACTTGTTTCGGGACTTTGATCCAAAAATATTGCTTCCGAATGAAAAAAAAAAAATAATTCGATTGCAAATAATTCAACAACCCGAACTCCTAAAATATTTTGGTTTTCAGTTATGAATAGAGTCTAAAGAGTGCTTTCTTTTGATGTCTCATTCGATGGATTTGGAGAAAATTTTTGAAAATTCGGAATTTTTAGACAAGGGGTACCTCTTGGATAATTTTCGAAAATCTTAAAAAAATAAATTTTTAATTTTTTTAGCTGAATGCATAGGCCTGTTCACTGTGATCTCATATCTGTTAACCAAAACTTGTTGCGGGGCTTTGATCCGAAAATATCTGCTTCCGAATGAAAAAAAATACATATTTCGATTGCAAATAATTCAACAACCCGAACTCTTTGATCCAAAAATATTGCTTCCGAATGAAAAAAAAAAAAAAAAAATAATTCGATTGCAAATAATTCAACAACCCGAACTCCTAAAATATTTTGGTTTTCAGTTATGAATAGAGTCTAAAGAGTGCTTTCTTTTGATGTCTCATTCGATGGATTTGGAGAAAATTTTTGAAAATTCGGAATTTTTAGACAAGGGGTACCTCTTGGATAATTTTCGAAAATCTTAAAAAAATAAATTTTTAATTTTTTTAGCTGAATGCATAGGCCTGTTCACTGTGATCTCATATCTGCTAACCAAAACTTGTTTCGGGACTTTGATCCGAAAATATCTGCTTCCGAATGAAAAATAAAATACATATTTCGATTGCAAATAATTCAACAACCCGAACTCCTACAATCTTTTGGTTTTCAGTTATGAATAGAGTCTAAAGAGTGCTTTCTTTTGATATTTCATTCGATGGATTTGGAGAAAATTTTTGAAATCTCGGAATTTTTAGACAAGGGGTGCATAGGCCTGTTCACTGTGATCTCATATCTGTTAACCAAAACTTGTTTCGGGACTTTGATCCAAAAATATTGCTTCCGAATGAAAAAAAAAAAATAATTCGATTGCAAATAATTCAACAACCCGAACTCCTAAAATATTTTGGTTTTCAGTTATGAATAGAGTCTAAAGAGTGCTTTCTTTTGATGTCTCATTCGATGGATTTGGAGAAAATTTTTGAAAATTCGGAATTTTTAGATAAGGGGTAATTTGGATAATTTTCGAAAATCTTAAAGAAATAAATTTGTAATTTTTATAGCTGAATGCATAGGCCTGTTCACTGTGATCTCATATCTGTTAACCAAAACTTGTTTCGGGACTTTGATCCAAAAATATTGCTTCCGAATGAAAAAAAAAAAATAATTCGATTGCAAATAATTCAACAACCCGAACTCCTAAAATATTTTGGTTTTCAGTTATGAATAGAGTCTAAAGAGTGCTTTCTTTTGATGTCTCATTCGATGGATTTGGAGAAAATTTTTGAAAATTCGGAATTTTTAGATAAGGGGTAATTTGGATAATTTTCGAAAATCTTAAAGAAATAAATTTGTAATTTTTATAGCTGAATGCATAGGCCTGTTCACTGTGATCTCATATCTGTTAACCAAAACTTGTTTCGGGACTTTGATCCAAAAATATTGCTTCCGAATGAAAAAAAAAAAAAAAAATAATTCGATTGCAAATAATTCAACAACCCGAACTCCTAAAATATTTTGGTTTTCAGTTATGAATAGAGTCTAAAGAGTGCTTTCTTTTGATGTCTCATTCGATGGATTTGGAGAAAATTTTTGAAAATTCGGAATTTTTAGACAAGGGGTAATAATTGGATAATTTTCGAAAATCTTAAAAAAATTAATTTTTAATTTTTTTAGCTGAATGCATAGCCCTGTTCACTGTGATCTCATATCTGTTAACCAAAACTTGTTTCGGGACTTTGATCCAAAAATATTGCTTCCGAATGAAAAAAAAAAAATAATTCGATTGCAAATAATTCAACAACCCGAACTCCTAAAATATTTTGGTTTTCAGTTATGAATAGAGTCTAAAGAGTGCTTTCTTTTGATGTCTCATTCGATGGATTTGGAGAAAATTTTTGAAAATTCGGAATTTTTAGACAAGGGGTAATAATTGGATAATTTTCGAAAATCTTAAAAAAATTAATTTTTAATTTTTTTAGCTGAATGCATAGCCCTGTTCACTGTGATCTCATATCTGTTAACCAAAACTTGTTTCGGGACTTTGATCCAAAAATATTGCTCCCGAATGAAAAAAAAAAAATAATTCGATTGCAAATAATTCAACAACCCGAACTCCTAAAATATTTTGGTTTTCAGTTATGAATAGAGTCTAAAGAGTGCTTTCTTTTGATGTCTCATTCGATGGATTTGGAGAAAATTTTTGAAAATTCGGAATTTTTAGACAAGGGGTACCTACCTCTTGGATAATTTTCGAAAATCTTAAAAAAATAAATTTTTAATTTTTTTAGCTGAATGCATAGCCCTGTTCACTGTGATCTCATATCTGTTAACCAAAACTTGTTGCGGGGCTTTGATCCGAAAATATCTGCTTCCGAATGAAAAAAAATACATATTTCGATTGCAAATAATTCAACAACCCGAACTCTTTGATCCAAAAATATTGCTTCCGAATGAAAAAAAAAAAAAAATAATTCGATTGCAAATAATTCAACAACCCGAACTCCTACAATCTTTTGGTTTTCAGTTATGAATAGAGTCTAAAGAGTGCTTTCTTTTGATGTCTCATTCGATGGATTTGGAGAAAATTTTTGAAAATTCGGAATTTTTAGACAAGGGGTAGGTACCTCTTGGATAATTTTCGAAAATCTTAAAAAAATTAATTTTTAATTTTTTTAGCTGAATGCATAGCCCTGTTCACTGTGATCTCATATCTGTTAACCAAAACTTGTTTCGGGACTTTGATCCAAAAATATTGCTTCCGAATGAAAAAAAAAAAATAATTCGATTGCAAATAATTCAACAACCCGAACTCCTAAAATATTTTGGTTTTCAGTTATGAATAGAGTCTAAAGAGTGCTTTCTTTTGATGTCTCATTCGATGGATTTGGAGAAAATTTTTGAAAATTCGGAATTTTTAGACAAGGGGTACCTACCTCTTGGATAATTTTCGAAAATCTTAAAAAAATAAATTTTTAATTTTTTTTAGCTGAATGCATAGGCCTGTTCACTGTGATCTCATATCTGTTAACCAAAACTTGTTGCGGGGCTTTGATCCGAAAATATCTGCTTCCGAATGAAAAAAAATACATATTTCGATTGCAAATAATTCAACAACCCGAACTCTTTGATCCAAAAATATTGCTTCCGAATGAAAAAAAAAAAAAAAATAATTCGATTGCAAATAATTCAACAACCCGAACTCCTAAAATATTTTGGTTTTCAGTTATGAATAGAGTCTAAAGAGTGCTTTCTTTTGATGTCTTATTCGATGGATTTGGAGAAAATTTTTGAAAATTCGGAATTTTTAGATAAGGGGTAATTTGGATAATTTTCGAAAATCTTAAAGAAATAAATTTGTAATTTTTATAGCTGAATGCATAGGCCTGTTCACTGTGATCTCATATCTGTTAACCAAAACTTGTTTCGGGACTTTGATCCAAAAATATTGCTTCCGAATGAAAAAAAAAAAATAATTCGATTGCAAATAATTCAACAACCCGAACTCCTAAAATATTTTGGTTTTCAGTTATGAATAGAGTCTAAAGAGTGCTTTCTTTTGATGTCTCATTCGATGGATTTGGAGAAAATTTTTGAAAATTCGGAATTTTTAGATAAGGGGTAATTTGGATAATTTTCGAAAATCTTAAAGAAATAAATTTGTAATTTTTATAGCTGAATGCATAGGCCTGTTCACTGTGATCTCATATCTGTTAACCAAAACTTGTTTCGGGACTTTGATCCAAAAATATTGCTTCCGAATGAAAAAAAAAAAAAAAAAATAATTCGATTGCAAATAATTCAACAACCCGAACTCCTAAAATATTTTGGTTTTCAGTTATGAATAGAGTCTAAAGAGTGCTTTCTTTTGATGTCTCATTCGATGGATTTGGAGAAAATTTTTGAAAATTCGGAATTTTTAGACAAGGGGTACCTACCTCTTGGATAATTTTCGAAAATCTTAAAAAAATAAATTTTTAATTTTTTTAGCTGAATGCATAGGCCTGTTCACTGTGATCTCATATCTGTTAACCAAAACTTGTTGCGGGGCTTTGATCCGAAAATATCTGCTTCCGAATGAAAAAAAATACATATTTCGATTGCAAATAATTCAACAACCCGAACTCTTTGATCCAAAAATATTGCTTCCGAATGAAAAAAAAAAAAAAATAATTCGATTGCAAATAATTCAACAACCCGAACTCCTACAATCTTTTGGTTTTCAGTTATGAATAGAGTCTAAAGAGTGCTTTCTTTTGATATTTCATTCGATGGATTTGGAGAAAATTTTTGAAATCTCGGAATTTTTAGACAAGGGGTGCATAGGCCTGTTCACTGTGATCTCATATCTGTTAACCAAAACTTGTTTCGGGACTTTGATCCAAAAATATTGCTCCCGAATGAAAAAAAAAAAATAATTCGATTGCAAATAATTCAACAACCCGAACTCCTAAAATATTTTGGTTTTCAGTTATGAATAGAGTCTAAAGAGTGCTTTCTTTTGATGTCTCATTCGATGGATTTGGAGAAAACTTTTGAAAATTCGGAATTTTTAGACAAGGGGTACCTCTTGGATAATTTTCGAAAATCTTAAAAAAATAAATTTTTAATTTTTTTAGCTGAATGCATAGGCCTGTTCACTGTGATCTCATATCTGTTAACCAAAACTTGTTGCGGGGCTTTGATCCGAAAATATCTGCTTCCGAATGAAAAAAAAATACATATTTCGATTGCAAATAATTCAACAACCCGAACTCTTTGATCCAAAACCAGGGGCGTACACTCCCTTGGGGCAAGCGGGGCGGTGCCCCGGGGCCCCCGACCGCCCCAGGGCCCCCACTGGAGACAATGCAGAGAAGGAAACTGTTAGCATAAATTGAGTTACGAAGTAACCAGGGAGACAAATTATTTCATTCAGTGTAATGTATAATGCAATGGTAGCCACACAATATATGTATATTGATTTTTAAAAAAAGTTACCCCAGGGGCCCCAAAAAAAATAAACTGCTTTTTTAAAAGAAAAATTTTAATTTTATCTTAGCGCCCCAAAAAATATTACTTGAAAAATCTTTGCCACCACAAATAATACATTAGGGGCCCCAAAAAAGCAAAAAAATATTATTTGAGGATCTTCAAAAGTGGTTCAAAACAATCAAATGAAAAATTAAATATAAATTTAGGGGCGCCAACATAAATACATCAGGGCCCAAAATAAAAACATTACGTTATTGATGGCATTCCGAATATTACTTCAGAACGAAGCCCCAATACCTATGTATTAATTCTTGGCTCCAAAAAAATTATATTATATTTTAGGGGCCTCTAAGCAATTAAATTTGAGGCTCTAAAAATAATTTTTCAGCGGCCTGATGTTGGAAAATAAAATATGTATTTATTACTTCTGAACAGAGGCCCCAAGAACTACCAATTCTAAGCTAAAAAAAAATTTTATTTTAGGGGTCTCTAAATATTTAATTTTGGGGGCCCCTAGTACAAGTGTTTACTACTTTCATGAGAGACAAAACTTTATTTACATTTTTCATTTTCAGTATAGCAAAGTGCATTACGAACATATTAAAACATTAAAATAAACCTAAAAATAAATAAGCCATACAAAAAAAAAACGTATGGAGTATAAGTATTTTTTTTTTTTGTAACTAAGGGGCAGTGCCGGATTAACCATGTCATGGGCCCCTAGGCACAGTAATTCTTGGGCCCTTTTCCGATGGTTTTTCAATATCATAAGCTCTTTTTAAGTTAAGTTAGAAATTTGTGTAGGTAACTTACTAAAGACTAATCGGCTATAATCTGTGTCCTATCATGTCATTTTATAAACGTAAACTAAAAGTTTTGTAATAACTATAATAAATATTGCAGCGATATTTCAACATTAAAGCAACTTGATGCTTCACAGATAACTTCGATTAACGATAAGTCATTAGAAAATATTAATATGCCGACTTTTCACGAGTCGGTTTTAGCCACATGATATGTCTCACGGCTAAAGTCGACTAGGACTCTAGTATGGGGATTATCACTTTAGTCGCGTGCGGCTTACCTTCACACGACTCGACTGACGCCGAAAAGCTTCGCCGCACGGCGAAAATCGACTCGTGATAAGTCGGCATTACGGTTTCATTATAAAACTGGAGAGAGAAATCATACCAAAAAGTTTTAATTTTGATTCAATTATTATAGCCCAGGCAAATTAGTCAAAATATGGGCATGAAATCAGATTTTTTCACGTTACAATATTTTTTTCATGCGAAACACAGGTTGTCCTTATCATAAAAGTTAATTTGTTTGGATGATAGGAGGTCGGGAGCAGCCGCCATCTTGGAAAATAGATTGGTATCGTTTTTATTGAATAGCTACATTGTTGTTCAAATAAACAAAAAATGACAAAGGTAAGATTTATTAACAATAAAGTTATATAAAAAATGATATACAAACCAATTCCGTGATTTGATTAAATCTAATATCAATTTGAGTAACTTCTCTGCGTGCACAATCTCACATTTTCTGACGTATCTGATTGCAACATGAAGATCTTGAATGGCACCATCTCGTTACTAAACTGTGGTTCGATGTCGTTGGAATTATATTCGAATACACAAGTAATATTAATATTTTTTTTTTTAAGAAGAGATTTACAGTTTAAATATTAAGGTTGGAGCACATGGGAAGAAGTATTTTTTTTTAATTTGTTATATAAATATGATGAATTTTGATTTTGTAAAAAGAACTTTTTTATTAAAACGTGATATATTTTGAGCTGACTGTATTCCCATTTTCTGGGTTGATTTTTCCGTTTTCCCTAATCAAAAATCCCGAAAAAACGGGAAAAAATCCCTCAATCTGGCATCGCTGGGTTGGGCCCTTCAGGATGGGATGGGAGTCATAATTCATTATAAACACATGCATACATATGTATATACAATAGCCCTGTTATATTGAAGGTGGTAGTTTACTCGTGAGTAGAAATCTAGTTCAACAACTACACATTCCTATCTCCGCGAGTAGAAGATTGTGTTATTTATAGTAGGTACTAGATCTATTCATGACTAACCACCTCCAATGGAACGGGGCTAATGTTTTTATGATTTGCAAAAGTTTTTTTATTCTTCTTTTTTTTTGTTGTTCTTTTTTCTTATTTTTTCAAATACAATGTAATGCTGTTTTTTATTGAAGATACTTTTCCAAGAAATTTTGTTTGTTCGTTGTCAGGGTGAGGGGCCCCTAGCTGAAGTGGGGCCCCTAGGCAGCTGCCTAGTTTGCCTTGAGGCTAATCCGGCACTGCTAAGGGGCCCCCAAATATCAAAGGGGCCCCAAAATTTAGTCTTACCCCGGGGCCCCGGCGACTCAACGTACGCCACTGTCCAAAACTATTGCTTCCGAATGAAAAAAAAAATAATTCGATTGCAAATAATTCAACAACCCGAACTCCTAAAATATTTTGGTTTTCAGTTATGAATAGAGTCTAAAGAGTGCTTTCTTTTGATGTCTCATTCGATGGATTTGGAGAAAATTTTTGAAAATTCGGAATTTTTAGACAAGGGGTACCTCTTGGATAATTTTCGAAAATCTTAAAAAAATAAATTTTTAATTTTTTTAGCTGAATGCATAGCCCTGTTCACTGTGATCTCATATCTGTTAACCAAAACTTGTTTCGGGACTTTGATCCAAAAATATTGCTTCCGAATGAAAAAAAAAAATAATTCGATTGCAAATAATTCAACAACCCGAACTCCTAAAATCTTTTGGTTTTCAGTTATGAATAGAGTCTAAAGAGTGCTTTCTTTTGATGTCTCATTCGATGGATTTGGAGAAAATTTTTGAAAATTCGGAATTTTTAGAAAAGGGGTACCTCTTGGATAATTTTCGAAAATCTTAAAAAAATAAATTTGTAATTTTTATAGCTGAATGCATAGGCCTGTTCACTGTGATCTCATATCTGTTAACCAAAACTTGTTTCGGGACTTTGATCCGAAAATATATGCTTCCGAATGAAAAAAAATACATATTTCGATTGCAAATAATTCAACAACCCGAACTCTTTGATCCAAAAATATTGCTTCCGAATGAAAAAAAAAAAAAAATAATTCGATTGGAAATAATTCAACAACCCGAACTCTTTGATCCAAAAATATTGCTTCCGAATGAAAAAAAAAAAAAAAATAATTCGATTGCAAATAATTCAACAACCCGAACTCCTAAAATATTTTGGTTTTCAGTTATGAATAGAGTCTAAAGAGTGCTTTCTTTTGATGTCTTATTCGATGGATTTGGAGAAAATTTTTGAAAATTCGGAATTTTTAGACAAGGGGTACCTCTTGGATAATTTTCGAAAATCTTAAAAAAATAAATTTGTAATTTTTATAGCTGAATGCATAGGCCTGTTCACTGTGATCTCATATCTGTTAACCAAAACTTGTTTCGGGACTTTGATCCGAAAATATCTGCTTCCGAATGAAAAATAAAATACATATTTCGATTGCAAATAATTCAACAACCCGAACTCCTACAATCTTTTGGTTTTCAGTTATGAATAGAGTCTAAAGAGTGCTTTCTTTTGATATTTCATTCGATGGATTTGGAGAAAATTTTTGAAATCTCGGAATTTTTAGACAAGGGGTGCATAGGCCTGTTCACTGTGATCTCATATCTGTTCGGGACTTTGATCCAAAAATATTGCTTCCGAATGAAAAAAAAAAAATAATTCGATTGCAAATAATTCAACAACCCGAACTCCTAAAATATTTTGGTTTTCAGTTATGAATAGAGTCTAAAGAGTGCTTTCTTTTGATGTCTCATTCGATGGATTTGGAGAAAATTTTTGAAAATTCGGAATTTTTAGACAAGGGGTACCTCTTGGATAATTTTCGAAAATCTTAAAAAAATAAATTTGTAATTTTTATAGCTGAATGCATAGGCCTGTTCACTGTGATCTCATATCTGTTAACCAAAACTTGTTTCGGGACTTTGATCCGAAAATATATGCTTCCGAATGAAAAAAAATACATATTTCGATTGCAAATAATTCAACAACCCGAACTCTTTGATCCAAAAATATTGCTTCCGAATGAAAAAAAAAAAAAAATAATTCGATTGGAAATAATTCAACAACCCGAACTCTTTGATCCAAAAATATTGCTTCCGAATGAAAAAAAAAAAAAAAATAATTCGATTGCAAATAATTCAACAACCCGAACTCCTAAAATATTTTGGTTTTCAGTTATGAATAGAGTCTAAAGAGTGCTTTCTTTTGATGTCTTATTCGATGGATTTGGAGAAAATTTTTGAAAATTCGGAATTTTTAGACAAGGGGTACCTCTTGGATAATTTTCGAAAATCTTAAAAAAATAAATTTGTAATTTTTATAGCTGAATGCATAGGCCTGTTCACTGTGATCTCATATCTGTTAACCAAAACTTGTTTCGGGACTTTGATCCGAAAATATCTGCTTCCGAATGAAAAATAAAATACATATTTCGATTGCAAATAATTCAACAACCCGAACTCCTAAAATCTTTTGGTTTTCAGTTATGAATAGAGTCTAAAGAGTGCTTTCTTTTGATGTCTCATTCGATGGATTTGGAGAAAATTTTTGAAAATTCGGAATTTTTAGACAAGGGGTGCATAGGCCTGTTCACTGTGATCTCATATCTGTTAACCAAAACTTGTTTCGGGACTTTGATCCAAAAATATTGCTTCCGAATGAAAAAAAAAAAATAATTCGATTGCAAATAATTCAACAACCCGAACTCCTAAAATCTTTTGGTTTTCAGTTATGAATAGAGTCTAAAGAGTGCTTTCTTTTGATGTCTCATTCGATGGATTTGGAGAAAATTTTTGAAAATTCGGAATTTTTAGACAAGGGGTACCTCTTGGATAATTTTCGAAAATCTTAAAAAAATAAATTTGTAATTTTTATAGCTGAATGCATAGGCCTGTTCACTGTGATCTCATATCTGTTAACCAAAACTTGTTTCGGGACTTTGATCCGAAAATATCTGCTTCCGAATGAAAAATAAAATACATATTTCGATTGCAAATAATTCAACAACCCGAACTCCTAAAATCTTTTGGTTTTCAGTTATGAATAGAGTCTAAAGAGTGCTTTCTTTTGATGTCTCATTCGATGGATTTGGAGAAAATTTTTGAAAATTCGGAATTTTTAGACAAGGGGTGCATAGGCCTGTTCACTGTGATCTCATATCTGTTAACCAAAACTTGTTTCGGGACTTTGATCCAAAAATATTGCTTCCGAATGAAAAAAAAAAAATAATTCGATTGCAAATAATTCAACAACCCGAACTCCTAAAATCTTTTGGTTTTCAGTTATGAATAGAGTCTAAAGAGTGCTTTCTTTTGATGTCTCATTCGATGGATTTGGAGAAAATTTTTGAAAATTCGGAATTTTTAGACAAGGGGTACCTCTTGGATAATTTTCGAAAATCTTAAAAAAATAAATTTGTAATTTTTATAGCTGAATGCATAGGCCTGTTCACTGTGATCTCATATCTGTTAACCAAAACTTGTTTCGGGACTTTGATCCGAAAATATCTGCTTCCGAATGAAAAATAAAATACATATTTCGATTGCAAATAATTCAACAACCCGAACTCCTAAAATCTTTTGGTTTTCAGTTATGAATAGAGTCTAAAGAGTGCTTTCTTTTGATGTCTCATTCGATGGATTTGGAGAAAATTTTTGAAAATTCGGAATTTTTAGACAAGGGGTGCATAGGCCTGTTCACTGTGATCTCATATCTGTTAACCAAAACTTGTTTCGGGACTTTGATCCAAAAATATTGCTTCCGAATGAAAAAAAAAAAATAATTCGATTGCAAATAATTCAACAACCCGAACTCCTAAAATCTTTTGGTTTTCAGTTATGAATAGAGTCTAAAGAGTGCTTTCTTTTGATGTCTCATTCGATGGATTTGGAGAAAATTTTTGAAAATTCGGAATTTTTAGACAAGGGGTACCTCTTGGATAATTTTCGAAAATCTTAAAAAAATAAATTTGTAATTTTTATAGCTGAATGCATAGGCCTGTTCACTGTGATCTCATATCTGTTAACCAAAACTTGTTTCGGGACTTTGATCCGAAAATATCTGCTTCCGAATGAAAAATAAAATACATATTTCGATTGCAAATAATTCAACAACCCGAACTCCTACAATCTTTTGGTTTTCAGTTATGAATAGAGTCTAAAGAGTGCTTTCTTTTGATATTTCATTCGATGGATTTGGAGAAAATTTTTGAAATCTCGGAATTTTTAGACAAGGGGTGCATAGGCCTGTTCACTGTGATCTCATATCTGTTCGGGACTTTGATCCAAAAATATTGCTTCCGAATGAAAAAAAAAAAATAATTCGATTGCAAATAATTCAACAACCCGAACTCCTAAAATATTTTGGTTTTCAGTTATGAATAGAGTCTAAAGAGTGCTTTCTTTTGATGTCTCATTCGATGGATTTGGAGAAAATTTTTGAAAATTCGGAATTTTTAGACAAGGGGTACCCCTTGGATAATTTTCGAAAATCTTAAAAAAATAAATTTGTAATTTTTATAGCTGAATGCATAGGCCTGTTCACTGTGATCTCATATCTGTTAACCAAAACTTGTTTCGGGACTTTGATCCGAAAATATCTGCTTCCGAATGAAAAATAAAATACATATTTCGATTGCAAATAATTCAACAACCCGAACTCCTACAATCTTTTGGTTTTCAGTTATGAATAGAGTCTAAAGAGTGCTTTCTTTTGATATTTCATTCGATGGATTTGGAGAAAATTTTTGAAATCTCGGAATTTTTAGACAAGGGGTGCATAGGCCTGTTCACTGTGATCTCATATCTGTTCGGGACTTTGATCCAAAAATATTGCTTCCGAATGAAAAAAAAAAAATAATTCGATTGCAAATAATTCAACAACCCGAACTCCTAAAATATTTTGGTTTTCAGTTATGAATAGAGTCTAAAGAGTGCTTTCTTTTGATGTCTCATTCGATGGATTTGGAGAAAATTTTTGAAAATTCGGAATTTTTAGACAAGGGGTACCTCTTGGATAATTTTCGAAAATCTTAAAAAAATAAATTTGTAATTTTTATAGCTGAATGCATAGGCCTGTTCACTGTGATCTCATATCTGTTAACCAAAACTTGTTTCGGGACTTTGATCCGAAAATATCTGCTTCCGAATGAAAAATAAAATACATATTTCGATTGCAAATAATTCAACAACCCGAACTCCTACAATCTTTTGGTTTTCAGTTATGAATAGAGTCTAAAGAGTGCTTTCTTTTGATATTTCATTCGATGGATTTGGAGAAAATTTTTGAAATCTCGGAATTTTTAGACAAGGGGTGCATAGGCCTGTTCACTGTGATCTCATATCTGTTCGGGACTTTGATCCAAAAATATTGCTTCCGAATGAAAAAAAAAAAATAATTCGATTGCAAATAATTCAACAACCCGAACTCCTAAAATATTTTGGTTTTCAGTTATGAATAGAGTCTAAAGAGTGCTTTCTTTTGATGTCTCATTCGATGGATTTGGAGAAAATTTTTGAAAATTCGGAATTTTTAGACAAGGGGTACCTCTTGGATAATTTTCGAAAATCTTAAAAAAATAAATTTGTAATTTTTATAGCTGAATGCATAGGCCTGTTCACTGTGATCTCATATCTGTTAACCAAAACTTGTTTCGGGACTTTGATCCGAAAATATCTGCTTCCGAATGAAAAATAAAATACATATTTCGATTGCAAATAATTCAACAACCCGAACTCCTACAATCTTTTGGTTTTCAGTTATGAATAGAGTCTAAAGAGTGCTTTCTTTTGATATTTCATTCGATGGATTTGGAGAAAATTTTTGAAATCTCGGAATTTTTAGACAAGGGGTGCATAGGCCTGTTCACTGTGATCTCATATCTGTTCGGGACTTTGATCCAAAAATATTGCTTCCGAATGAAAAAAAAAAAATAATTCGATTGCAAATAATTCAACAACCCGAACTCCTAAAATATTTTGGTTTTCAGTTATGAATAGAGTCTAAAGAGTGCTTTCTTTTGATGTCTCATTTGATTGATTTGGAGAAAATTTTTAAAAATTCGGAATTTTTAGACAAGGGGTACCTCTTGGATAATTTTCGAAAATCTTAAAAAAATAAATTTGTAATTTTTATAGCTGAATGCATAGGCCTGTTCACTGTGATCTCATATCTGTTAACCAAAACTTGTTTCGGGACTTTGATCCGAAAATATCTGCTTCCGAATGAAAAATAAAATACATATTTCGATTGCAAATAATTCAACAACCCGAACTCCTACAATCTTTTGGTTTTCAGTTATGAATAGAGTCTAAAGAGTGCTTTCTTTTGATATTTCATTCGATGGATTTGGAGAAAATTTTTGAAATCTCGGAATTTTTAGACAAGGGGTGCATAGGCCTGTTCACTGTGATCTCATATCTGTTCGGGACTTTGATCCAAAAATATTGCTTCCGAATGAAAAAAAAAAATAATTCGATTGCAAATAATTCAACAACCCGAACTCCTAAAATATTTTGGTTTTCAGTTATGAATAGAGTCTAAAGAGTGCTTTCTTTTGATGTCTCATTCGATGGATTTGGAGAAAATTTTTGAAAATTCGGAATTTTTAGATAAGGGGTAATTTGGATAATTTTCGAAAATCTTAAAGAAATAAATTTGTAATTTTTATAGCTGAATGCATAGGCCTGTTCACTGTGATCTCATATCTGTTAACCAAAACTTGTTTCGGGACTTTGATCCGAAAATATCTGCTTCCAAATGAAAAAAAATACATATTTCGATTGCAAATAATTCAACAACCCGAACTCTTTGATCCAAAAATATTGCTTCCGAATGAAAAAAAAAAAAATAATTCGATTGCAAATAATTCAACAACCCGAACTCCTACAATCTTTTGGTTTTCAGTTATGAATAGAGTCTAAAGAGTGCTTTCTTTTGATGTCTCATTCGATGGATTTGGAGAAAATTTTTGAAAATTCGGAATTTTTAGACAAGGGGTACCTCTTGGATAATTTTCGAAAATCTTAAAAAAATAAATTTGTAATTTTTATAGCTGAATGCATAGGCCTGTTCACTGTGATCTCATATCTGTTAACCAAAACTTGTTTCGGGACTTTGATCCGAAAATATATGCTTCCGAATGAAAAAAAATACATATTTCGATTGCAAATAATTCAACAACCCGAACTCTTTGATCCAAAAATATTGCTTCCGAATGAAAAAAAAAAAAAAATAATTCGATTGGAAATAATTCAACAACCCGAACTCTTTGATCCAAAAATATTGCTTCCGAATGAAAAAAAAAAAAAAAAATAATTCGATTGCAAATAATTCAACAACCCGAACTCCTAAAATCTTTTGGTTTTCAGTTATGAATAGAGTCTAAAGAGTGCTTTCTTTTCATGTCTCATTCGATGGATTTGGAGAAAATTTTTGAAAATTCGGAATTTTTAGAAAAGGGGTACCTCTTGGATAATTTTCGAAAATCTTAAAAAAATAAATTTGTAATTTTTATAGCTGAATGCATAGGCCTGTTCACTGTGATCTCATATCTGTTAACCAAAACTTGTTTCGGGACTTTGATCCGAAAATATATGCTTCCGAATGAAAAAAAATACATATTTCGATTGCAAATAATTCAACAACCCGAACTCTTTGATCCAAAAATATTGCTTCCGAATGAAAAAAAAAAAAAATAATTCGATTGGAAATAATTCAACAACCCGAACTCTTTGATCCAAAAATATTGCTTCCGAATGAAAAAAAAAAAAAAAAATAATTCGATTGGAAATAATTCAACAACCCGAACTCTTTGATCCAAAAATATTGCTTCCGAATGAAAAAAAAAAAAAAAAATAATTCGATTGCAAATAATTCAACAACCCGAACTCCTAAAATATTTTGGTTTTCAGTTATGAATAGAGTCTAAAGAGTGCTTTCTTTTGATGTCTTATTCGATGGATTTGGAGAAAATTTTTGAAAATTCGGAATTTTTAGACAAGGGGTACCTCTTGGATAATTTTCGAAAATCTTAAAAAAATAAATTTGTAATTTTTATAGCTGAATGCATAGGCCTGTTCACTGTGATCTCATATCTGTTAACCAAAACTTGTTTCGGGACTTTGATCCGAAAATATCTGCTTCCGAATGAAAAATAAAATACATATTTCGATTGCAAATAATTCAACAACCCGAACTCCTACAATCTTTTGGTTTTCAGTTATGAATAGAGTCTAAAGAGTGCTTTCTTTTGATATTTCATTCGATGGATTTGGAGAAAATTTTTGAAATCTCGGAATTTTTAGACAAGGGGTGCATAGGCCTGTTCACTGTGATCTCATATCTGTTCGGGACTTTGATCCAAAAATATTGCTTCCGAATGAAAAAAAAAAAATAATTCGATTGCAAATAATTCAACAACCCGAACTCCTAAAATATTTTGGTTTTCAGTTATGAATAGAGTCTAAAGAGTGCTTTCTTTTGATGTCTCATTCGATGGATTTGGAGAAAATTTTTGAAAATTCGGAATTTTTAGATAAGGGGTAATTTGGATAATTTTCGAAAATCTTAAAGAAATAAATTTGTAATTTTTATAGCTGAATGCATAGGCCTGTTCACTGTGATCTCATATCTGTTAACCAAAACTTGTTTCGGGACTTTGATCCGAAAATATCTGCTTCCGAATGAAAAATAAAATACATATTTCGATTGCAAATAATTCAACAACCCGAACTCCTACAATCTTTTGGTTTTCAGTTATGAATAGAGTCTAAAGAGTGCTTTCTTTTGATATTTCATTCGATGGATTTGGAGAAAATTTTTGAAATCTCGGAATTTTTAGACAAGGGGTGCATAGGCCTGTTCACTGTGATCTCATATCTGTTCGGGACTTTGATCCAAAAATATTGCTTCCGAATGAAAAAAAAAAAATAATTCGATTGCAAATAATTCAACAACCCGAACTCCTAAAATATTTTGGTTTTCAGTTATGAATAGAGTCTAAAGAGTGCTTTCTTTTGATGTCTCATTCGATGGATTTGGAGAAAATTTTTGAAAATTCGGAATTTTTAGACAAGGGGTGCATAGGCCTGTTCACTGTGATCTCATATCTGTTAACCAAAACTTGTTTCGGGACTTTGATCCAAAAATATTGCTTCCGAATGAAAAAAAAAAAATAATTCGATTGCAAATAATTCAACAACCCGAACTCCTAAAATCTTTTGGTTTTCAGTTATGAATAGAGTCTAAAGAGTGCTTTCTTTTGATGTCTCATTCGATGGATTTGGAGAAAATTTTTGAAAATTCGGAATTTTTAGACAAGGGGTGCATAGGCCTGTTCACTGTGATCTCATATCTGTTAACCAAAACTTGTTTCGGGACTTTGATCCAAAAATATTGCTTCCGAATGAAAAAAAAAAAATAATTCGATTGCAAATAATTCAACAACCCGAACTCCTAAAATCTTTTGGTTTTCAGTTATGAATAGAGTCTAAAGAGTGCTTTCTTTTGATGTCTCATTCGATGGATTTGGAGAAAATTTTTGAAAATTCGGAATTTTTAGACAAGGGGTACCTCTTGGATAATTTTCGAAAATCTTAAAAAAATAAATTTGTAATTTTTATAGCTGAATGCATAGGCCTGTTCACTGTGATCTCATATCTGTTAACCAAAACTTGTTGCGGGACTTTGATCCAAAAATATTGCTTCCGAATGAAAAAAAAAAAATAATTCGATTGCAAATAATTCAACAACCCGAACTCCTAAAATCTTTTGGTTTTCAGTTATGAATAGAGTCTAAAGAGTGCTTTCTTTTGATGTCTCATTCGATGGATTTGGAGAAAATTTTTGAAAATTCGGAATTTTTAGACAAGGGGTGCATAGGCCTGTTCACTGTGATCTCATATCTGTTAACCAAAACTTGTTTCGGGACTTTGATCCGAAAATATATGCTTCCGAATGAAAAAAAATACATATTTCGATTGCAAATAATTCAACAACCCGAACTCTTTGATCCAAAAATATTGCTTCCGAATGAAAAAAAAAAAAAAAAATAATTCGATTGCAAATAATTCAACAACCCGAACTCCTAAAATATTTTGGTTTTCAGTTATGAATAGAGTCTAAAGGATGCTTTCTTTTGGTAACTCATTCGATGGATTTGGAGAAAATTTTTGAAAATTCGGAAATGAAAAAATTATTAACCTCCAGGTGATGCTAATGCTACATCATTATCATAAAAATTAATTATTCACTCTTTAATGATTTTATCAATAAGAGTTTTTTTTAATCATAAATCAATAAGAGATTGCAATATAGTATCTTTGTTTGTGTCCCATGAACTTAACTGAGTCTCAAGAAGTCACTCCAACGCGTGGCTTTTATCACTCTTTGATTAAGTCCATTGTCAATAAATATCAAAAGATACATATTATTTGCATTAATTTTTTAATGATTCGTCTCAAAACAAAAATAGCTACATAGTTACTAATTGAACTATACTTTGAAAAGTACCTATTTCCTATTACTTTTAATTTAGACAAAAAAATATTCTCTAACAATCAATGGAAATTGGTATAAAAAGGCCGATTTTATTTCAGTAAATCGTTCAGTTTCAAACATTTTCTGTTAACGAAATCAACAACAACTCAAGGCATCACCATGAAAATTATTTGCAGTATTTTAATCCTTGCTGGAGTTTTTGCTCTAATTGTAAGTGTCCTTTTCAGTGCATTCTTCATTATTCTATTCCATCAAAGGATTGAATGATATTTAATTTTTTTTTTTTTTAATTTTAAGGATGCATTTGCGATGCAATTACGCGAAGAACCCCAAACTCCGAGACTTCAAGAATTGATGAGGGACAGGGCTTCACCAGTATGTTCCCAAGCATATCTCCAAGAATTGAGTGCAATATTGGACACATACAATGCAGCTACTGACGAGTGTGACAATGCCCTTCAAGCCAGATTAAATGAACTCGATGAAGGTGCAACAGCTACATTGAAAGAATTAAGTGCCAGTGTTGCCACCGTATGCGCCCTTTCGGGTGAATGCACGGAATCGGGACCAGCTGTCGACAATTTGGGCTGTTTCGCAACAAAGGTAAGTTTATTAAATTGAAATAGGATGTTATATCAAAGATGTTCTATAAATTTAAGGGTCAGGAAAGCTCTAAGACATTATCATCGGTATCGATTGAAGCTTCGACTGCTAGAACTCAGCTACAGATGGATATTGCAAATGCCAAGGATATTGAAAATGTTTGCAACTCGAAAGCCTGGCACCAAATGAGTGCTGCTAGAGATGCAGCACAGAATAAATTCAACGATTGTGTAAATGGCATCACCCCAACACCATCAGCACCTGAAACTCCATCATCAGAAGCATCTGAAACTGCAGCAACAGAAGCACCTGAAACTCGTGGTGGAATGTCTGTTATTGAACACTAAAAATGTTCAACAGATTTTTAAAATTTTTTAGCTCAACGATTTTTTGATGTTTGTCAATATTGTGATTGAAAAAAAAAATAACCCCTTTTTTCTGTATAATAGATTAGACAAACTTAATAAAAATTACACTGAACATGGGCAAAATTGCAAAAGAAGATTTTTCAGTTGATTTTTGATCAGTTAATATTTACTAAACAACATTAAAAATTGGACAGAATCCGAACATGATTACGCCTTCAAAAACGGATTTTAAAATAGGTGGTTAGCCAGTTTGTAGCTTTAAGTTAATATTTTCGTTCTGTTTCACGCATTGTTGTCAAAATAAAATCCCTGAGGGGATCATAATTCATAACCCATAATACTGATAAACTCCTCTACCCAAAATCTCCTTTCTCTTCGGTCATCACAGATCTGCAAACAAAATTATAGAATAAGTTACGAATAATATTCGAAGACTTAATTTTTTGAAAGTCAGTTGAGTTTTAAGGTGGCGGTGAAAGAATTCTAAGGTTTTAGACGACATTTTTATAGTATTTCGGACTCTTTTCGCTATAACGTTTAATGAAAAAAAAAATTAAAAATGGTGTTCAGACAAAGCGATTACACTTAATTTTTTTAAAAATCAAGCAGTTGCAGGAGTCCAAATACCAACACTTGAATTGTCTGCAGGTATTCTTTCAACTGAAAAGAGAAAACCTAAAAACAAGTGGGTTCCGTATTAAATTAAGCGGATTTCTGCATGTTTTTTTGCTAAGATAATTCTCGTCTTAAATTAAGCGGAAAAATCTTCTTAATTTCTTGAATACTCCAATAAAAAATATATATACAAAACCCGTCCTTCTACAAACTTTTGGTTTTCAGCTATGAATAAAGTCTAAAAAGTCCTTTCTTTTGATGTTTTATTCGATGGATTTGGAGGAAAGTTTTGAAAATTCGAAATTTTTAGAGTACCCCTTGGATAATTTTCGAAAATCTTAAAAAAATAAATTTGTAATTTTTTTTAGCTGAATGCATAGGCCTGTTCACTGTGTTGTATCTGCTAACCGTTTGTCTGTTTCGGGACTTTGATCCGAAAATAATTTTTTATTATTTTTGTTATTTTTTTCTTCGTTACGAAAATATCTGCTTTTGAATGAAAATAAAATGCACGACTGGGTCGCACGTACTTGCTCTTGTAGTCCAAAGTATCGTTTTCTTAAATACCTATTAGAAATTTTAGATTTTGTTTAGTTTCGAGAAAAAAAAATTTTATGTTAAAAAAGTTAATTTTTTTTTTTCAAAAACTTTTTTAAAATTATTTTTTACATTTGAAACTTGCTGTCTGTAAATTTTTAATAAAATTGACCTATGCTTTGATGAAATATATGAACTTAAAAAATATGTCAATTTTTTTTAAATGGCAACGATTTTTTTGAGAAAAACTAGAGACGCAGTTTTGTTAGAATTAATAAGAGTAATCGAAATCGTTAGAGTTGTTTTCGAGAAAATTGCAATACCTCGAAAACGTTGTATGGGAGATATGCGTCAAAAAGGAGATATTAAAAAAAAATAAAAAACGGGTCTAGGGAATTACGTTAAAATCATCTGTACCAAGCTTCAAGCAAATCCATCCATCCGTTTAGGCCCTAGCTCGATGTACAGATGGACGCACAGACCGACGGATGGCATGACGAAAACCACTTTTTTGGTCTTCTCCATTATCTTATCGTAATGTTGGTTTTGATTAAAACCTCGAATTTTTTTTCTACACGAAACCAATACTTGCCCTATAGTATAGAGCAAGTAAAAAAAAAATATTTCGATTGCAAATAATTCAACAACCCGAATCCGTGATACTTCAAAAGAAAGGTATCTGGAAGAGTTATATTCATTATTTTCAATCCAAATTATTGTTTTATATTTGACTCGCTTTAGTTCAAGAATAAACAAAACAAATCAGTTTTCCAGTTTTTCCAATAATGTATAACAAGCAAAATCTTCGATTATAAAGAACGACCTAAAAAGTGCCTAGTACCTATTACATTTTTTTGTATTGGGTGTCCTGATAGCAAATTGCATTTTTCCAATTATTAATAAAACAGATGTTTTCTCTTTCAAAGAAATACTACAGAAAAAAATGTGTGTAAAGCACTCACAAAAGTTCTATGTTTTTTTCCTCCCACATTCCCTTTTTTTACATCTAGTTTATTTTTACGAAACTTAATTTACACTCAAGACGACACCATTTCCAATATTTCCTTTTCTTGATTGAAATAAAAAAGGAACAGAAATTTAATTAAGAAAATCTCTAGAACCCACCCACATACATAGTTTCTCAAGATTTTGAAAAGGTTTTCTTTTTTTCTGTCTGTAAGTGGAGTTTTTTCTTTGGGGTATACAACACCAGCAGCAGCCAAAGCTCTTATCGTGCTGTTTCCGCAGTTGTCTAATCATATGTTATGTTGACATATTTCGAGAAAACAAATCCGGTGGGTGTTAAACAAGCAACTTCAAAGGGTGGTACAAACCCCTTTATAAGTGCAAGTATAAATAAGAAAAGCTCTACCAAAACTCCATAAAGTGACTCCCCAGTGTAATGAAAAACTTTTTAATTGGCAAAAGGAAATGAGGTTTGCATCCAATTTCATTAGTATACAGTTTTTTTGTGCAATGCATAGAATTGGAATATATACATACGTTGGAAAGATGTAGATATGCATAATATTGAGAGTTGTTAAATGTTTAGATTCATTGAACTGAAGACATTTGTGTCAACCTATGGAATCAACTTGTTGCGGTCGTATATCTTGACTGGATATTAGAGCAGAGCTGAGTATGGTAGAGTAGCGAATAGAATATAAATTTGCCTTTCAGTGATTTTGTGCCGTATTTTAAGGAGTTTTATTTAAGTATTAGCTGCAATTCGTAAGTGGAACAGGAAGTCACGTATTTTGTTTAAATTACAAATTATTTACCAACTTCTTATACCTACTAAAAATTTTTAGAGGGTTATCAAGTATCAACACTGTCTTGTATGTCGAAATTTCAGTGGAGGAATCTGAAGAGTTGTTTTGTGGTTTTAAGGAACTCGTTTTTTTAAATAATTATTTTATTGATATCAAAGCCTAGAAACAAGTTTTGGTTTACAGATATGAGTTCACAGAGAACAGGGTTATGCATTCAGGGATACCCCTTGCATAAAAAAAGACATTTAAAAAAATTTCCTTCAAATCCAT
This sequence comes from Episyrphus balteatus, assembly GCF_945859705.1. Taxonomy (NCBI): domain Eukaryota; kingdom Metazoa; phylum Arthropoda; class Insecta; order Diptera; family Syrphidae; genus Episyrphus; species Episyrphus balteatus. The sequence continues at coordinate 136,166,026 of NC_079134.1, forward strand.
TTTTGTTTTCTCGGACATTTGGAAGCATATATTTTCCAAGCTAAGTTTATCATAAGAACAAGTGGTGCAATTGTGTTTGACGTGATAAACGTCTTATAATCGATGAACCACGAAAAAGTGACGCCATTTTCTCCCGTTCCACTTGAAATTTTTAGAAGTGCGGCAAAAATTTCAATTCAAAATTAAAAATAAACTAAATAAAGATACAAACATTTTCTATAACTTATTTAAAAGATATTAACCTAAAATATAATAAAAAATATAATAAAAAGTAAAATAGGGGTAAAACAAAATTGAAAAAAGTGGCTATTTTCTAAACGCGACGTTGTAGAAAGTTGAATTTTTTGTAAAGGATCCATAAATTTATTGTAAGCCTGACAATAGTATTGAAAAAATTTCAAAACCAAGTTATAAATGGTCTTTTAAAACTAAAACATGAAGTAGACCTTTGACAAAGTAGGATGATTAGGTTGGGGAATTTTTTTTGACAATTTTAAAAACGTCATTCGAAAGATAATAAAAATGAAAGTCAGGGGTCTATTACGGATTTTTTTTTTAAGGTCTCTGCGTTTCAAAATATGAATTTTTGAAAAACACCTAATTTTTTTGGGGTATTTTTGGGTGAGTTTTTATTTTTTTTGAAGTGAAAACTTCTTTAGTATCGTAGTGATTTGAAACAAGATGAAACGAAAACGCGACACGACTTCAACTTGTTATAACTTTTTTGTTTTAATAGATAGATGAATGAAATTTGTACTGTAGATAGGTAATTAAATAAATTATAATTGTACAAAATTTCAATTAATTTCATATTCAAAATTCGGAGATAACGGTAAAAAGATGTTCTTTTCCAAAACACGTTATATCTTTTGATCTAGTGCACATAAAAATTTGATTTAATTTTAATACGCAAGCTGATAACATAACCTTTTATTTGATATATCACACATAACGTTACGTGCTCTACAAGTTACACAATCTTAAATTGAAAACAATTTAAAAATACCTCAAAACACCTGTGGAGATCTGTTGGCGCTGACCAGCTACCAATGTATGAAGTACCGTAATCTCAGTCTGGAAATTCGACATGGTTGACTTAAAAAAATTCTAACTTCCCTTGTAGACATCTTTGAAATAAGATTTATACATCAATATACAAGGTGAAACAATAAGCTTTCACATGGTATACATTTTTGTATAGGTTGTCAAACAAAAAAATTGATTTAATAGCATGAGAACATAAAAATAAATGTTTTTTTTGCTTTTTGGATGAAATTTCATCGAGTTTAAAAAATTCTAGCTCTTTTTGTAGATGTCTCATACACCTGATCGATATATAGAGCTAAGACAATAAGCTTTCAGATGGTGTAAAAACTTGTATAGGTTGTTAGGGAAAAAAAATGGATTTAATAGCGTGAGAAGATAAAAATACGTGTTTTTTTCGCTTTTTTTGATGAAAATTGATCGAGTTCAAAAAATTCTAGCTCTTTTTTTAGATGTCTCATAGACATGATCGACATAAATGTATATAAGCTAAGACAATAAGCTTTCAGATGATATAAAATTTATATAGGTTGTCGTATAAAAAACATGGATTTGAAGGTGATAGAATAAAAATAGGTAGATTTTTTCTATTTTTTTTTTTTGCAAGAAAAATGATTTTTTAAGGTTTCACTTCTACCACGTGTGAATTGCACACATTATTTTTTTTTAATTTTTCTCAAACTTATAGAACATGTATAGTCTATAACCATAGATGCGCAAAAAAATGGGAATTATAAAATGATTTTTTACCGAATAACGGGAAAAACAAGTTTTTTTGTCCCAAGTTTTTTGACCGTTTTTAACCGTTTTTTATTTTTATCTTTTTTTTCTTCAACAGATAAATTAATGAAATTTATATTTTAGATAGGTAATAGACAGGACTATATCTTTGCAAAATTTCTATCAATTTTGTCGTCACAATTTTGAGATAACGGTAAAATAAAGTTCTATTTTTCAACACGTTTTTTCTTTTGATCTAGAGCAGATAAAAGTTTTATTTAACTTTATTGTCCATGCTGATGATATTACCTTTCATTTGATTTATCACACATAACGGTACATTTACTACTAAATGTATTTAAAAAATGGATATAATAGTGTTTGAAGAAAAAATGTTTGATTTTTTTCTTATTTTTCATTAAAAATGATTGTTTTCAATAAATTATTTTCATATTTTTTACGCATTGCAAAAACTAAAGTATGGTTTTATTCTTTAGAAAAAATAGTAAACTTTTAAATGGTGTAATTTTTTTGTAAGCTTTTCATACGAAAAAATTGATATAATGTGAAAAAATAAAGTATTTAATGCAACTCCTAAAAACTTATTTCCCAACTCCAGTCATCCGTTACTTTTCCCATTACTTTATAAATCCAAAGTACAAACTATGTTACTATGTCCTTCAAAAGCATGTTTTCTGATTCAAATTGTAGAGAAATTACATTCCCTTTCCTCATTTACTTTTTCCATTGAAAAAGAGCAAAATAATACCTCAGAAACCAATCACTAACCTTGTTCTCAAGATACATCTACTTTCCTTAGCCCTTTACCGAAAAAAATAAAAAAAAAGAAAACAAAGCAAAACAAAACTTTTAGAAAGGATTTCTATGTAATCGAAAAATAAGTAAAAAAAAGTATAACCTTCTGCAAAAGGTAAAAGGCTTTTTTTCTTTTACATCGTAAAAGAATCTACAGACCAAAATTTCAGTCTTTTGTGGAAAAATGCTTTAGCAGCAGCTTAAAGCCAAAGTAAAAGGAAAAGACCAAACGTACGTCAACCACCGAAATAATTTCGACAATTGGAAAACTTTTAACGTGCCAAAGCGTCTAAGTGGAACAAATAAAACAACAAAAATGATAAACTTTCTCCTCCTGATGGCAAATTTTATTGTCCTCTTAGGCAAAAAACTAGGTATAAACTACACACATATAAAATCTATGTATTTTTGTATAACGTTGTAGGATCAAAATCCAAGAGGGTTAAATTTGGATTTATGTTAGTTAGATTAGTTTTCCAAAGTAATGAAGCTAAACAGTATAGAGGGGTTCAAAAACTCATAAACTTCCGAACAGAGTTATGTATTTCATTGAGAGTCGTTCGCTGTGTAGTGTATACACAATCGAAGAAGGCTTGTATCGTGTGTGTATTTTAAAAGGACAAACTCACTTTTATACCACTCGAAATTGAACAACTTATTTTTGTGTTTGCTTTTCTGGAGAAATAGTGTTTTTCATGTGAGAAAAACAAGTCAGGTTTTGTGTGTACCTACCTAATGTTGACAAACAAACTTTAATTTAGACAAAATGTTTTCTAATAGTTTTGTCCTACGAATAAGGAACTTACGATTAGGAAGTAATGAGGTCAATAATTCTAGAAAAAGGAACTTAAAGTTTGATGTCGCCGGAAAACAACTTATAGTAATGTGTGCCGTCCATTATTTTGCAACCAAACACAATTTCACTTTTAAGAACTCACAAGTTCACAGAGTCAGAAACAAAAGATACAAGAGTGAATGGAGGAATACAATTTGGGTTTGAAGAAAAAAGTTTTTGATGTTGTTATGAGTTTTTTTTTTTTTGAAAGGGTAAGCTTTTACTTGATTTTAAATGAAATTTTTCAGTGACATAATTTTTCAAAAAAAAAAAAAAAAAAAAATTAAAGTACCTACATATACATATCTAATGTTCCTAACTATTTTAAATTAAAAATGGAGTAAACTATTTTTAAGGGCCCTTAGTGTCCTTCATGTGATGTATTAAGATTAAGGGTGCGAGGTGGGAATAATACACCTTATCACTGTGGCCTCTGATGGGCCTATTGTGATTTAATCTTTTTAAAGTTCACGTAGAAATCCTGAGTTTAGAAAACTTAGTATGTTTTTGGGGGAACTAGCGGCGATGTTTTCCGCTTCGAGATAATACCCTCCGAGGCACAGTGTGGTAATTCGCCAATCTGACTGGACAAAATAGAAAAAAAAAAGTTTAGCCACATGATTTTAAATCATGAGTTGAGCTTCTCAATACAATGGGTAATTGTAATTCATGTTTTGTTTTTTTGTTTTCATCTCGGATTAGCGTAAGCTAAGCTTGAAAGTTGGTTCTTGTCAACAGTTGGATGGAGATAATACAAAGTATTCTATTTTTCGCTTGAGTTTGGTTGCCGATTAAAAACGCTGTGGTACTTTTTTTGTTGTAATTGTTTTTTTTATTGTTATTCTACATTTGGAGGTAAAGTATTATAATTTTTATTTATTAATTACCATTGCAACTATTTAAAAAAAAATAAGTTCTGTAAGAAGGCTAGGAAGTGCAAAAAAAAAATATCTTTGTTTTTCAAATAGAGGTAAAGTTAATTTTTCCGCATTTTTCCGGTCTGAAATTAATTAATTAGTGTTTTGTGGAGTGTTGTCATTAAGATTAGCTAATTACATGTCTCGCGTTTTCTCGACCGCCATACAACTTTTTTCACTTTTCAAAATGAAGTCAAGATTTTCAAAAAAACAAATTTTCGAAAAATATTTCAAAACTGCCAAATAAGATCGAAAAGACAGTTTTTTTGATCTTTTAATGAGCAGGTATCATCTTTGGAACATTTTTGACGATAAACAAAAATTAAAAACATATATAAAAGTTTTGTGCTTCAAATTAAGCGAAAAAAAGACAAAAAAAGGTGGAAGACACATTGGACCGCTCTTTAAACATGAATTTCATTTTACTTGACCAACATTATGTAGTAACTAAATAAACAAAAACAGTAGATAGTGAAACAAAAGTAGAAAAGAATTTTTAAAAATTAAAAAACGGGAAATATATAATAAACGGAAGGTTAAAAGTCTCCTAAGTCCTAAGTGCACCTATCCATTAGGAAATAGTTAAAATCAGTAGAATCGCTCTCCGCAAATTTGAAAAAGCATATTCCAATAAAACCGTAAAGGATTTATCGAAATTTTCTTTGAGTGAAGGATCAAAATGTATAAAAGATTAAGTTTTGATCCTCTGGAACCACTAAACCACTGGAATTTTCAACTTATGAGGCGTTATCATTTATGAATGATGCTTTTCTGTCGGAACATCTTAAACAAGTTCAATGCAAAAAGCAAGCAAGTGTAAAAGGCCAGAAATAGGGTCACGAAGAAATTTAGAGAATTATTAGCTTGAAAAGCATCGAAGGTAATATAAACACAGCTGTTTTTAATAGGCCCTTATGTTTCAAGTTTGCATTGCACAAAAAGGAGTTACTTTTTTAAATTATCTGCAGATATTTTTAAAGGTGATGCCTTTTTGTATAATTGTGAAACATATTTAATTAAAATAATTGCTAAAATTTTAATTTAAAGCATGATATTGAGAAAATAAATCATGTATGTCACCTGTCAAAAACGTGTGTAAAAGTTCTATTTCTTAATAAAAACTAATTATTCTGCCTCTCTTTTTTCGTAAATAGCAATAGAGTTTTTATTTATTGAGATTTTTCAAGCGTTTTTTAAAATAATTAAGTATATCCAATCATAGAATATGTTTATGGAAACATAAGTTCAAATACTATAAAAATGCATTTTCTTCATCACTATTTTGACCCACTTTTTGCAGAAATTATAGATTTCTTTTTAAAAAATCTTTCTTTTTTATAGAATTTTATCTATTCACATTCATTTGTTTAAAACTGTTTACAAAAAAAGTCGATTTAACGCGAGTTATTAATTTTGTCCAGCTAGATTCGTGATTGGCCACACTGTGCGAGGTGACGTCGACGTGAATTGATCAAGCAATTACAGTGACACAGTATGTGTTCTGCTGTTTCTTCGTCTTCGTTGCACATTCTGCAGGTATCGTCTTGTGTAATGCCCCTGTGATATATGTATGTAGTTTGAGGGAAAAATAAAATAACTTAATATTCAATTGATCATTGTCGAAACATTTTTGTTTTGATTTTATATATTTCCTTTTCCACCTTCAATTACACTGGTCTGCAAAATTTAACTTTTTTTTCTTCTTCAAATAATTTTTTGATATTCCTGAATGTAAATCTGGTTTCAGAAAAATTCTATCATATACCATTTTTGTAAAAATGATTTTTGAAAAATGTGGGTAGTTTCTAAAAAATCACCCTTTAAGATTCATTTGAACTTGTATAAAATTAAAACTATTTGTCGCATTGAGCTCAAAATTGGAGGACTTATTCCTCATAATATCGATTCACATTTTTTACATTAATGTTTACTCATATTTTAAAATACTGATTGACAAAAAAAGCAGAAACATCGAAATCCTTCACTTTTTAGTAAATCCTACATGAATAAAAACACCTTAATTAAGGAAAATGTAAAATATCAACGCCCATTATATTTAAAAAGTCAAATATATAAAGAAAACCATAATAATATACATTAAACAAAATTTTTACGTGTTTTGTAATTTTATATACTATTTTTCTATTTAGAAGTATCTTATTTGTAATAAACCATTCGATAAACTGCCTTGTAAAGCTTCAGATTTGTTTCTCCTAGAAACAATAGTACACTTTTCTTATAGTTTTTGATGTGCTGAGTTAGAATCCGAAATCAATCTATCACGTCATGATTTTGAGATATTCGCATTAAAGTATCACAAAATCAAGTTTATTTTTAGAAAATCTCAAAAAAACTACTATATCTCAAAAACCAGAGCTGACCGATTTTTTTTGAGTTCGGATTCAAAATCAGCACACTAAAGTCCATTAGAGAAGTATACTTTTGTTCTAGGGAGTAAGATACATTAATTTTTAGAGATCAGTTTCTTTGTTATAAGATATGCCAAACCTACTTAACTTACTTAAATTAAGATATCTCGGAGAAGAAAAGAGATATTGAGAAGATTGAAATTGAATTTGAAAGAAAAAAATAAGTTCTTTGAAAAAGATTACATTATGCCAAAATATTTCTTCGAAAACAGCAAAAAATGGGTTTTTGTGATTTTCTAACGGGAATATTTAAAAAACGTGACGCACTAGGTCAATTCTGACTTCGAATTCGGAATCAGCATACAAAAATCCTTTAAGTTAACACCGTTAAAAATTACATGGGCTCCGGGACCTGGTTAAATTAGGTTAAATTTCTTTTGCAGATGGTTTTGTTATGTTTTTTTTTTTTTTGTTAAAAAGGAGTTTCATAGTAGAAAAGAGGCAGAGAAAAATAATAAACAATAAGCCATACAGCTGAAATTTTTTTGTTCACCTCAATAGTATAAAAAATTTTACACGGTGTTAACTATTAAACGCAATTCACACACGGCCTAAATGTCTATTATCTGAAGACACCTTACTTGCGTTCCATTAACAAAAAAAGGCCAAGACAACTTACAAAGAAGAAACTTCCCAAGGCTTTATAGAATGCACCTTATGGTGAATTGCTAATTTTTATCATCGACTTTTTCTCTTAATGAAAAAGTTTGTTTTTGCCGCAATTAACTAAAGTGAATTTGACAGCTGGAAGCAATATATTTTTATTGCTGTTTTGTTCAGAAAAAAATTTACTTTCATCACATTAAATGCATTATGAGTGACTTTTTTTTATAAGGAACCATGTCTGAAGCTTATTGTCATGGGCTGGGGTATAAGAACTCGTCGGATCCTGAGTGAAGAATGAAAGAAGCAACCAACATTAGCTTTTAAAGTTCTATTTTTTCATTTCGCGTTTAAATTATTTTTTTTTTGAAAAATGAATTTTTTGAAAACGTTTTATATTTTTGACGTGATAACGTCTTATAAATCGATGAACCATGGCAGCCACCACAAAAAAGTGACGCCATTTTCTAACGTTACACTCTCGCACTTTCGCAGTGCGGCAAAAAATTTCAATTCAGAATTAATAATAAACTATTAAAGATACAAAAATCTTCTATATAGCTTATTTGAAAAATAATAACCTAAAGCTTAATCCAAATGAAGGATTTTTAAAAATTCCGTCATTTAATAGAGTAAACAAGGTTAAAACGGAAAGATGAAATTTTTGCTATAATCTGAACGCGAAGTCGAATAGAATTGATTTTTTTGCTATAGAAAGATGAAATTAATTTAAGAATAACTGCATTTAAGAAAAAATTCTAAAAAATTTTGAAACTAAGCTATAACGTTTCTTTGAACATTGTACACGTGTTGGGGCTATGACAAAATGATGATTTTGGGTAGGGGACATTTTTTTTGACAATTCTAAAGGTGCCAGGTGAAAGATGATTGAAAAAAATTCGGTGTCCGATAAGGATTTTTTTCCAACACTCTGTGTTTCGAAATATGAATTTTTGAAAAACACTTTGTTTTTTAGGGGTATTTTTGGGTAATTTTTTTATTTTTAGCTTTTTTTTTTGAGTGTTCAAAAAATCTCAAACTTATAGGACATGTAGGTTTTGGCCTTATGCATAGGTACATGTGCAAAAACTTGGAATCGTTTAGTGAGTTTTGACTGAAAAACAAAAGAAACAAATTTTAAAAAACACGTTTTTTGACCGTTTTTAACCGATTTTCATCGTTTTTTATTTTTATCTTTTTTTTTCTGTAATAGATACAGGAACAAAGTATACGGAGTAATGATATGGCATATGTGTGCGAAGTTTCAATCATTTTCGTAAACACGATTTTGAGATAACGGTAAAATAAAATTTTAGAATTCAACAGGTTATAACTTTTATGAGCATTGTGATACAATTACCTTTCATTTGGTATATCACACATAACAGTAGACTAACTACAAGCTACACAATGTTAAATCAAGAAATTTGCGAAAAACCTCAAAACACCAGTGGAGATCTATTGCCCCCCGAACAGCCACCAGTGTGGGAAGTACCGTAATCTCAGTCTGTAAATTCGACATGGTTGAAAGGTGAAATAATAAGCTTTCACATGATATAAAATTTTGTATAGGTTGTCAAACAAAGAAATTGATTCCATAGCGTGAGAACATAAAAATAAATGTTTTTTTGATTTTTTTTAATGAAATTTGATCGAATTCAAAAAATTCTAGCTCTCTTTGTAGATGTCTCATAGACCTGATCGATATATATATATTTTGAACTAAGACAATAAGCTTTCAGATGGTATAAAATTTCATAGGTTGTTAGGAAAAAAAATGGATTTAATGACGTGAGAAGATAAAAATTCATGTTTTTTTTTTTTTGCTTTTTTTGATGAAAATGATTGTTTTTAATAAATTATTTTTATACTTTTTGCGCATTGTAAAAATTTAAAAATGGTTTTATTCTTAAGAAGAAAGTTGTAAGTTTTGAAATAAAAAAATTAATATAATGACAAAATAAAAAAGGTAGGTATATTTTTTTAGCTTTTTCTTGTAAATTATGATTGTTTGAAAAAAGAAAACGCTTCAATTGACTGATTTTAAATAAAAGCAGACAACCTGTTTTCTTACGACGTTAGCACGTAAAATCATCGTCCGTAAACCGGCTTTACAGACAACCTCTTTTTTTACTTTTTTATCAACGAGTATTCATATCTTCGACTCAAAATGTATCAAATCAGTAATCAGCTATCGTAAGGATCTTTTAATTCATTTCTCTTTCTACAGTATATTTAAAATGTTTTTAGTAATTAAATTTTAAGACTTAACTGCAACATAACATCAATATAATTACAGAATTTTGCCTTGGTCCATTTTCAAATTAACAAAAAAAACTCGTTTTTATTGTTTTCCATTAACTTTAAACTTAATTGTATTGATTTTACAGTTTTATCTCCCAAATACATTTACATTAAAACAGCTAAATTCATTTCTGTCCAAGAGGTTTCTTCATTCATTTACATAACACTCAAGAATCAAATCCGATTATTGTGAAATGGGGCAACCTATTTCTATTCAATTTCCTTTATATTCGGCTTCGGTTTTGATATCGATAGGGATGTAAGATTACATACAGAAATAGAAAAAAAAAAACATAGACATTTCAAACAGGTTGTCAACAAATTTTTCTTCGAAAACAAAAATAAATAAAAACAAACAAAAAAAAAAAAAAAAACATCCAATGAACCTTATCCTCTACACGTCACACAAATAATTCCACAAAGGACACGTCGCTCGTCGTCGTCGCTCTTGAAATACCATTTTACCATGAACTATAGTTTGAGTCAAAAGGAATTCAATAAAATGTCTCTTGTGATTCTGAGTTTGTGACACTATCGCTATCCTTGATAGGTACATACAATATATGTAATATAACGTCTTTGAACCCATACACATTGACATTAGTCTTGTGAATTCTAAAATTGAAGATAAAACATGGACAAGGATTCAGGTAAGCAACAAAAAGAAAAAAAAAAAGGAAGAAACCTTCATGTTTGTTGTTTTTTTCTTTTTTTTTTTCTTGTATTTTTTTTACATTTCTCTTATTCGGGGTTAGAAGGACCCTTTACAGCTACATCACAAAAGCATAATATGAAATTGGCAATAAGCCAAAAGCTTACTGTTTTCTTTTTCTTTTTTCCATGAAATCAACGAAATTAGGTAAACGGAACTTCTTTAACAGTCGGTCGTTGTTCACAATGGAAACAAGAAGAAGTGTACTTTAAATGAACTCTGATGGACGACGACGAGAACGAATGGTACCCGAAAAAGACGATTGCTTTTTACTCTGAAGAATGTTTCCAACAAAAGACTCGGACTATATCGATTTGGAAAAAATTGCACAATTTGGATGAATGTATGATGATGTTTCATTTTTGCCCCCATACACCAGCACAGAACAGAAAGTCATCTTGGTCGTCTTTCATCTCTCGATGAACGAAACGAAAACTTGAAATTCAATTTAAACTTTTACGAATGATTTAACTTTAATTGAATATTCTAGGACTTTCTCTCGATATTAGTGTTGTTGGCCTTGAAGTTTATATTTGGTTGGTTCCTATATGTATATGGGGTTAACCATATATTTTGGTTGGTATTGTGTTCTTGAGTGCTGATATGGTTTTTTTTTTGTTTTTATTGGCATCTGGTAGATGTAGTTACTGAATTTTAATACTTGATGTAATAATTTACAGTGGAACATAAATGGTAAAGAAAATTTTGATATTGGATTGCTTGGAAGTATTACCTACATATGTGTAGGTTTATTAAAAAAAAAATATCATGTGTGCAATTCACACGTGGTTGAGGTGAAATCTTAAAAATCATTTTAAAAAAATCGAAAAAATATAACTTTTTTTATTAAAAGTGAAAACTTCTTTAGTATCGTAGTGATTTGAAACAAGATGAAACGAAAACGCGACACGAACATTCAACTTCTAATAACTTTTTTGTTTTTATAGATAGATGAATGAAATTTGTACTGTAGATAGGTTAGGTTAAATAAATTATAATTGTACAAAATTTCAGTAAATTTCATATTCAAAATTCTGAGATAACGGTAAAAAGATTTTCTTTTCCTACACACGTTATATCTTTTGATCTAGTGCACATACAAATTTGATTTAACTTTAATACGCATGCTGATAACATAACCTTTTATTTGATATATCACACATAACGGTACGTGCTCTACAAGTTACACCATCTTAAATTGAAAAAATTGAAAAATACCTCAAAACACCTGTGGAGATCTGTTGGCGATGACCAGCTACCAGTGTAGGAAGTACCGTAATCTCAGTCTGGAAATTCGACATGGTTGACTTTAAAAAATTCTAACTTCTCTTGCAGGCATCTTTGAAAAGAGATTGATACGTCATATGAAAGGTGAAACAATAAGCCTTCACATGGTATAAAATTTTTTAAAGAACGTCAAACAAAAAAATTGATGTAATAGCATAAGAACATAAAAATAAATGTTTTTTTTTGCTTTTTTTGATGAAATTTCATCGAGTTTAAAAAATTCTAGCTCTTTTTGTAGATGTCTCATAGACCTGATCGATATATATATATATTGAGCTAAGATGATAAGCTTTCAGATGGTATAACATTTTTTATAGGTTGTAAGGAAAAAAATGCATTTAATAGCGTGAGAAGATAAAATTACATGTTTTTTCGCTTTTTTTTGATGAAATTGATTGTTTTCAATAAATTATTTTTATACTTTTTGTGCATTATAAAAATTTAAGTAGCTATATCTTTATTCTTCAGGAAATTTTATAAACTTTGTAATATCTTTGCATATCAAAAAATCGATATATTGATAAAAGAATATAAAAAACGTAGTTTTTTCGGCGTTTTTTGTAAAATTTGATTGACTTCAAAAATGTATTACTTTGAAGTGAAACTTCTTTAGTATCGTAGTGATTCGAAACAAGATGAAACAAGATGAAATTTTGCAATTATAGTTTATTTAATTACCTATCTACAGTAAAAATTTCATTCAATTATCTATTAAAACAAAAAAGTTATAATCAATTGATTTTTTCTGTCGCTTTTTCGTTTCATCTTGTTTCAAGTCACTACGATACTAAAGAAGTTTTCAATAAAAAAAAAAAAAAAAAATATTTTCCTGATGAGAATCAATATATCTATCATAATTTCATAGTCACAACCCAGGCACAAATTTCGTGTTGACCTGTGTAATTCTTTTAAATTCAATCCTAAGTGGGCTTGAGGTCTTGTTAAATCTTTTGACTATCTTTTGCAAAGATAGGACAAATTATTGGCACTGGTCTAAGGGGATGAAATCCGAGGTTAAACTTTAGTATAATATCAATTTTTACTAAAACTTAATGTGAATTATATTTTGAAAGAAAAATTATGATAGGTATTAATCATGTAAACATTTCCTTGTATCGAGTAAACAGCACTGTGTGTGTATGTACCTAGTTTATCATTTTAAAGATTTAAGAAAATTTCCATAACAGTTTGCTATTCCCTTTTATTACAAACTTTATGCTAATTGATTTTGACATAAGTCAAGTCTCATCACACACAGATGATTCACCGCTTTGTCAAAAGTCCACTTCAAAGAAAAACTGTTTCATAAATATGTGATTTTGTTAAAATTAACTTCGCATAAATTCACCAAAAATTCTTTATGAATATTAATCAACTTGAATAAATGAGTAGGTTTGTAGATGAGATGGCATACATTTTTTTTAGATAATCCAGGTGAGGTGTAAACAACTTCAAAAACCATAAAAAAAAAGCTAGCGTCATCTATTAGATTCAAAATTTATTCACAAATCCTTAAATATTCATTTTTCATTCAAGAATTTTGTAAGTTTAGGTATAGTTTGTTGTTGATGTGCTTACTTTGTGGTTGCTTACCTTATGCTTAAGGCTATAGCAAATGCCTTTTTAAAACTGAAAGAGTTAACCTTAATGCAATTCTCCTCTTTTTATATGCTAAGGTAAGGATGGACTTTTTCTATACTAACCCCTTGACATATTAAAATGAGCCACTTCTTGGGGCTTCTTTTTCTTCATGTTTTAGTATCGTCGTCATCATCGTCATCGTTGTTGTCGTCGATGATGTCGTTTACGTCAAACGAAAACATTTCATTTTGTGTGGTTGAGTTCCTGTTTTTTGGCCAAGTTCCAGATAACTACTCTTTGCCCATTTGTTTGTTTTGATTTTGGTGGTGACATTTTGTGGCTTTCAAAAGACGAACTTTTTCATTCACTCTCGCCTTCCGATCAGAGGTTACGGGGTGGCTCATAGATATGTATACTATATAGAGCTCCTAGGTCTAACCTGTTACACAGTTTTTTGTTTTTTTCTGTTGCTTTTAACTTTCGGAGACAGGGAATTGTTTTTAAATTAAGTTTGATAGAATGGTGGCGTTTGTTTTTATTTGCCTTTTTTGGAAAAACGATTTTCAAAAAAGGTAAACACCCAAACAAATGGAGCATCCAGCAACAAGGCATGCAAATCAGTAACAAATTTGTATTTTAGTTTTGAGGAAACTTTCAAGTTGTGTCAAGGAGAAAGATGATGATTGATTGAAGAAGGCTTCAGTAAATGAATTTTAAATAATTTGAAAATGTTACCACAACAAAAAGAGGTGGTTTTAGAAGTAGTTCAAAGTAGTTATAACCACAAGTTGTTGTAAATGGTGGCCTTTTGGGTACATATTTAAATCAAAAAGATGCATATTAACCGAATTATGGCCGTTTTTACGAAAAAAAGCATGATTTCTTAAGGAGAATTTTTTTTAGGTCAGAAGGATTTTGAATAGCAGCCTATAAAAATTTATCTTTTGTAAGTCTTGGATGAGTAATTTTGATTTACGTTTTGAATTTTGCAAAGTTTGACCCCTTAAAGACGCATATTAACTATATTTTTACTTGCAATATAGGTACTAGGTATATCAAGATATGCATTCGTACAAAAAAAGTTGAGATAACATTTTTCCATGACATTACGCCAAATGAGTGGATCCCGAAAGTCCGTCTTTCTGTATCAATCAAACGGATATGGACCGATTAATGTCAAACTTGATATAACTTGACGTCTACCCAGAAGGGTTTTTGGAATTAATTTTTCTGGACTAAAAATAACGTTTCTTGTCATATAACGATTTTAGTAAAGTTAAAATTTCCCGAAAACGGCTACAATCAAATGTAAGTTTTAAGACAAGGTACATCATTATTACGGTTTTTTTTTTTTTAATCCGATTTTCTCCGAAACTACTGATTCGGTTTCAACGAATTTTCTTGTGGAAAAGCGATAACACAATTTTAATGTAAACCAAAAATAAAATTTTGAAATTTTTTTTTTTTTTTTGAAAAATCATCTTTTCGAAAACTGGACATTGAATTTTTTTTGAAATTTTGGTTGAAGATGTTGATTAGTGATCTCTACAAAATGGAATACCAATTTTATTTTAAAACTATTTTTGCAAAAAATCATTTATAAAAAATTAGTTTTTAAAAAAACTACTCAAACCAATTTGAATTTATTTTCTAAAAAATAAATGTTGTTTTATTATTTCAAAAAACGATTTTTATGTTTTTTTTAAAATTTTTTTGTTTGTTTTTATATAGGCACCTACAAGAATTACATTTACTAAATTTCTATATAAAATGTTCTACAAATTCTAGCAACTTGAATCATAAGAGCAATTTCGTGCGACCTAGTCCTTCATTTTATTTAAGTTGGTTTTGTTTTGGTGCCGATTGTAGTTCAAAAATGTATCTTTTATAAGTTTTGGATGCGTACCCACTTTTGTCTCTATGAGATTTTGAATTTTGCAAATAGGTACATATTCTCCCAATTAAACGTATATTAACCGAGTTATCAAATTTCCGAAAACATAGCTTCCATTGCGAAAAGTATTCATAGAAATGTTATATTCTTTTTCAGTGTTTTTTTTTTGTATAGGAAAAAAGTTACTCATACACCACAGTGACCTATAATAAATCATTCGATTTTTCATTTTTTTGACTAAGAAAAATTCTAAAAATATATCTTAGCCCAATAAAAACTGTAATGATTCGAATATAGGGCCCGTTAAAAATATCAAAAATTAAATTATTAACCCTGAAAGTTATAAAAAAAGGAAAATAAGACCTTTTTTTAATCTCTCCAGGTTGTATTCTTGTAAAGACATTTCAATTGTGTTTTTTTTTTTTAATAAAAACAAAATTTTAATAAAAATTTATTAACGTTGCAAACCTAACTACCCGCCAGTCCTTCACCATCTTAAGGTCTTTTATATCCTATCAGCTCGTTGGAACCAACAGTTTTCCTAACGATTCTTTGACATGCTATATTCTTAAACTTCTATTTTTTTTTTTTTTCTTATTCGTTGTTCCCTTTTGCATATTCATATTCTTCATGTCATAAAATTGAAATACTTTAACTGCTTGCCAGACAGTTTGCAATACCTACTGTCCGCAATGCGGCATCATCCCCAAGGCTTTAACTATACGATATTCATCGAATAAAAAAGTAGGCTAAAAAACTTCTTCTATTTTAATTTTTTTTTTTTTTTTGTGAAAAAAAGTTTTTATCAAGAAAAAAAAGAACAATTCAGAGCTAAAGCTTAGTTGATTCTATCCTACTATCGCCACAGGAAGTGAATGTCTTGAATTAAATGAACATCAAAATGCTCTTCCAAGAAGGAAGAGGAAATTTGTATGCTCAATTGTCGTAGAGGATGCAATATGAACACAAAAATGTCCTTTTCAGAACATCCATCATAAAAACTATTCAATGTTTGTCAAAAAATACAAACAAACAAAAGTTTTCTATTTGTCAGCAATATTAATTGGAAATTCAGCTAAAAACTTGTTAGCGGAAATGCGTTGGCAACAAACTATAGTTGGCAGTTTTGGATTTGAAACTAGCAAAGTTTCAGAGAAAAAAAAAAATCCCAATTTACTTTGCTCTCCAACATTTGGAATATTTATAAAACTGAAAACCTGTCAAAAAGACATAGTACATATAAATAAAAGAAATAGAATGGCTGGACATGGATGTCGTCCTGTTTGCGTTTACATTGACGACTTTTGCGCCAAACCACGTGAATGACAGCAACATAAAAAAAAAAAAATAAGAATATTTAATCAAATCATCAGGCAACGCCATCAATGGTTTCCAAAGCCACAGATTGAGGAATTGCATGTAGCACGCGCTATGTGCCTGCCTGCCAGGTCACTTCACCGCATGATTCCAATATTTGCCAACTATTGGTAGAACAAATTGAGTTAGTTCGTTTGGTCGGTTGCAAATGAAAATAACTTGCAACCTTTTTGAGTAGCAGCTTCGAGCGCCAACGAAATAAAATAACATCAAAGTGCAAATCACATACCCGGAATACATACTTTATAGTCGATTTGGGTAAAAAAGAAAAGAAATATCTTCCCCATATATAGTTAGCGAGCGTGATTAATTGCCATCATTCGATATTGGTCATTTACATGCCTCCGCACAATAATTGTGGCTGGCAAATAGCTGAACAAGGAGCCTTTTTTTTGGTATTTTGTAGGTGCAAAATAGGACGATTATTTTATTTATTTGACGCTGTTGGCTTTGGCATGGAGTTAAAAGGGTTTTCTATTGTTTGGCTGTTCTTGATTCATTTGGGGATTTATTAGGAAGTTTTGAAGGATTTTTGCTATAGAGGTGCTGCAGGTAGGTACTTGAACACGAATCTCTAAACGGAGAGTAATCTATATATTAGAAATTGTGTAAGGGTTATGTTTGGGTGAGAATATCATATCATAAAAAATCGATTTTTGTTTCATCAAAAGAACTCAAATGTTTCTTAAATGATTATATTAAAATTTTTTAACATTGAATCAAGTGATTACATTTAGATTTGATGGTTTAGGTTTCATGGGATTTTTTTTACATCAAAAATGTATAAACCTATACAAGACTTTTCATTATTGAACGATAGAATCATTCATACAGCCTTCATATTTTGCTAAATTTAGCATTTTCAGAAATATCGTCAATTTTGTCATATTGGCAAATTATTTTTTCAAATATCGAATAGTTTTTCCATAAATAGATAAAATGCACGATTGTGTAGCAAAAAGTTGTTCTCAGAGTTCAAGTTTAAAGGAAAATAAACAACATCTTAAATAAATTTGAGCTAAAAAAACATGTAAAACCAAAATTTCAGAAAAAACGGTAACCCGTTTTGTATAACTTGGTTTTTCAAAAAAAAACTGAACAATTTAAAAAAAAAACGAAATTAGGTATATTTTTTTCAAGATTTAATTTTTGATTTATATTAAACCTATTAAAACTTTTGAATTAAAAAAATCATTGAAAACACTGGTCTGCAAGAAATCCTAATTTAAATAAAACTATACTTTTCTAAAGGATTTTTGTATGCTGATTCCGAATCCGAAGTTAGAATTGACCTAGCACGTTAGAAAATCTCAAAAACCTATTTTTTTGCTGTTTTCGAAGAAATATTTTGCCATAATGTAGTCTTTTTAAATTAAAATTAATACGGTTTATGAAAGAACTTATTTTTTTCTTTCAAATTCAGTTTCAATCTTCTCAATATCTCTTTTTTTCTCCGAGATATCTTAATATAAGTAAGTTTTGGTAGGTTTGGCATATCTTACCACAAAGAAACTAATCTCTAAAAATTAATATATCTTTCTCCCTAGAACAAAAGTATACTTTTCTAATGAACTTTAGTGTGCTGATTTTGAATCGAAACTTAAAAAAAATCGGTCAGCTCTGGTTTTTGAGATATAGTAGTTTTTTTGAGATTTTCTAAAAATAAACTTGATTTTGTGGTACTTTAATGCTAATATCTTAAAATCATGACGTGATAGAATTTTTTCGACTTCGGATTCTAACTCAGCACATCAAAAACTATAAGAAAAGTGTACTATTGTTTCTATGAGAAACAAATCTGAAGCTTTACAAGGCAATTTATCGAATGGTTTATTACAAATAAGATACTTCTAAATAGAAAAATAGTATATAAAATTACAAAACACGTAAAATTTTTGTTTAATGTATATTATTATGGTTTTCTTTATATATTTGACTTTTTAAATATAATGGGCGTTGATATTTTACATTTTCCTTAATTAAGGTGTTTTTATTCATGTAGGATTTACTAAAAATTGAAGGATTTCGATATTTCTGCTTTTTTTGTCAATCAGTATTTTAAAATATGAGTACCTAAACATTAATGTAAAAAAACATTTTTGGTGTCAATCGATAGGTCTTATTATGAGGAATAAGTCCTCCGATTTTGAGCTCAATGCGAAAAACAGTTTTAATTTTATACTAGTTCAAATGAATCTAAAATAGTGATTTTTTAGAAACTACCCACATTTTTCAAAAATCATTTTTACAAAAATGGTACCTGATAGAATTTTTCTGAAACCATAATATCAAAAAATTATTTGAAGAAGAAAAAAAAAGTTAAATTTTGCAGACCAGTGAAATTAGCTTGGAAGAATTTCAGAAATTAGAAAAAAAAGGCTCTAGGGCAGGTTCCGTTATTGATAAAAATGGAAGGAAATTGCAAAACTTTTTTTTTGTCTTTCATGGTCTTTAAGCAATTTTGTATTTAGGTGTTTAATGACAAAAATGGCATATCTAACAACTTCTTTAAAAATTTTGTTTCATAAAATTAGGTATTTATAAAAAATTATCTTTTTAAATAAGGCTCTAACTATTTTGAAGTTTTTTTTTCTTAAAATA
This sequence comes from Episyrphus balteatus, assembly GCF_945859705.1. Classification (NCBI taxonomy): domain Eukaryota; kingdom Metazoa; phylum Arthropoda; class Insecta; order Diptera; family Syrphidae; genus Episyrphus; species Episyrphus balteatus. Next base: position 136,185,146 of record NC_079134.1, read on the forward strand.
CACACAAAATAAATAAAATATAGCGTACATTCTTTGAAAATGCTAAAAAAGTATGTCCTGCAATTCTGTCTGCCTGCACCGAAAAATAAAATACCCGACTGGGGTCGCACGTACTTGCTCTTGCAGTTCAAAGCACTTTTATGTTAGTCTACTTGTAGATTATAAGAGCTGCCTCCATAAGAGAAAAGGAAGAGCCGACATGGAAACTAAGTTTCTCTTAAATAAATTTTTTTTTCTTACTTGACTTTTTTAAGAAAAACTAAAAATGCAGTTTTATTGCAATTGCTTTGAATATTATGTATGCAAAAATTAATTAAAATCGTTGTAGTCGTTATCGATAAAATTGCAATAACTAGTTAATATTTAAGGGAAGAGCCGACATTAGTGACTTAAAAATATACGAAATACTATATTTCCATTATCCGTATTTTTAGGGAAAAACTAAAAACGAAGCTTTGTTGGAACTTTGTACAGCATTACTTGTGTTAAATTTAGTCAAAATCGTTAGAGCCGTTTTCGAGAAAATTTCAATAACTCGAAAATTTTGTATGGGAGCTATAAGTTCTAAGCGAGATATTAAAAAACAAAAAAAAAACAACCTTGGAAATTACGAAAAAAACATCTATACAAAATTACAAGAAAATCCGTTCACCCGTTTAAGGCCCCAACTTATAGAATCCGTTACGTCCGTTCCGTCGAAGTTTTCAACTGACAGCTCTATAAAATACACACGTTCTTATGGGAAGCGACCCATAAGCGACGGATCGGACGGAGGCGGACGGATTCGACGGAAGAAGTAGTCCAACTTTCTACTTTTTCATCCGTCGTATCCTTTGACATTGGTTGTCAACAAAAGGTCAGTTCGACTTTCTGTTTCTGAGTGCACGCCGGGGAATTTCAGAACCATTGAATAATTATATATAGAAGTGACACCGGAAAAAACATCCGCTTTGTTTGAGGGGTGGCGCTACAATCGTTACAAGAGTGGCGCCACAATCGTTTTAGGATTGTGTATTCGATGGCCGAAAAATTCCTTAAAAGGACTTTTGGTTACTAAGTAACCACAACTACTATATTATTTATATTTGGTGTATTTGTATTAGTTTTGTTTTGTGTTAGAAGTGTGTTTGTTTATTTTTGTTTCTGTAATATTCAAATTGAATTTATTTTTAATTTTTGCAATATTTTGAATTGAACATTTATTTTTGAATGTTTGATTCTTATGTATATTTGAAAGGATTTTGTTTTTCTGTTTTTATTAACGACAAGAAGATTTTTCTTCAACTATAGAGAGTTTATTTAATTTTGACTAGGGTGCTTTTTGTAATAATATCTAGCTGTAGTTCACATTATATAAATGTTGTCTGCATGCACTGTAGCATATACTTACTATTTTCTTAAACCCCATATGCAAGAGTAGGTAAGGATCAAGTTCATACAATATGGCCATATTACACATTATTTTAAAGTATTTTAATGCATATTTCAAATATTTTAATACAATACGAAACTATCTCGATTATTTGCTTAAAATGATTTATGTATGCGAACAAGAACTTTGGATTTACGGCTTTGTTCAAATTTGCAGTTTTTACAAAATGTTAAATTTTGGAAAAAAAATCTTTTCGTACCATTTTTGGATACTTTTCTCTGTTTTTAATTTTTTTAATCTAAAATTTAAACGATAATAATTAATAAAATGTTGAAATAAACTCACAAGAATTTGAGTTTATTTGAAAAAAAAAACTGTAAAAAGGTCTATTTTGATCGCAAATGTATGAAAATGTGGTTTTGGATAGTTCCAATGATTTTCCTATTTCACCATTTGAAATAAAATATTTGGTTCTAATATCCTAAAACTAGAAGAATGTAGCTTTTACATGCTCTTTATTTTGTCATGAAACTATATAGTCAAGCTATGCATTCTCACAAAAAAAAAAGTTGAGATAACAATCAGACATTGCATTACTATAGCCCTGTTCCATTGGAGAATACTTATAGTAGATTTTTTGTTCATCTGTCAGTCTGTCTGTCTATAGCTAAACGGATCTACCGATTAACATCAAACTTGGTATGAAGTATTTTTTGGAGACTCTCCAGAGGGGTTTTTAGAACTTATTTTTTTTACCAGAAATAACGATACCTGCCATATACCAATTTCGGAAATGTTTTATTTTCTCGAAAACGGTACCAGTAATTTTGTTTAAAAAAATTATAAAATAGTTTTTGGGCAATCATGGAAATTTTTTAAAATTATTATTAACCTACCGTAGAACCGTTTTTTTCAAATCTGATTATCTGCCAAACTGCCAATTCAATTTTAAAGAATTTTTATATAGTTTAAATAATATTTATATAGTTTAAATATAAAACAGTAAGACAATTTGGAAAAATAATAGTTTTTGGATAAAAAAAATTGAACACTTTTTTTTGAAAAATCAAATTTTCGAAAACCGGAAATTAATTTTTTTTGACATTTTAGTTTTGAATGTTGAATAGTGATTTCTACGAAATTGCATACCAATTTTATTTTTGATTTTTTTTTTTCTTTTAATTTATTTATAAGGTTCCAACGATTTTGAAATTTTTTTTCTACAAATCTTTCTTAGTAGAAGAAATCAAATTGAATAGGTACTTGTTGGAGCTATCACGAATTCTGCTTTGTTCCTTTAACTTTTTGGACTAGTGTATAAAAACAACTCAGGTTAAAAGCTGCACTCGTTATGAAACTCAACTATTAAATTTAGCCGAGCGTTAGCCTTGTACCTGAGTATTAAATTGTTTATTGGTAGGGTGAAATATATATAATTCAGTTAAATATTTAAGTCAGCCTTAAATTTGATTATTGGTAAGGCCCGTAGAAAATAAAATTTACTAATTATAAGTTTTGGTGAATAAAACTTCTTATTCAGATTTCTTTGGCACAAATTTATTTGTCATGAAGTAAAGTTATCAGGTGGAGTTTCGATTCATCAAAAAAATTCGCTAGTTGTTACACATTTTATAATATTGTCAATAAAATATAATATAAACAAATAGCAATCTTTGTGGGGATACGAACTCAAAGAGCAAAAGTAAAGAGCAATCACCTTGTCACCTACGCTAATAGGACTATTGAAATAAGTGGAACTTTCATGCCCTATAAGCTATAACGTGCCTAGGATATACAACAATAATTATTTAATTTTGTTCAAATTCTCGTCGTTAATAAAAATGTTTTGTTTTTAGTTTCGAGTTACTATGGATACATTTATAATGTCAAATAACTTTCCAATATTTTTGTTTGATATTTGTGTAATTTTGTATGTATGAGTAAAATTTCCATTTTTTCTTTTTTCATTTATAGGATGTCGATGTGTCGATAAGATTTATTTTTGTTTGATATTTGTTTTATGTTTTATGTGTGAGTAAAATTTCCTTATTTTTTTTTTCTAATTTAGGATGTCGACATGTCGATACGTTTTATTTTTATTTGATATTTGTTTTCTAATGTTTGTATTAGTGAAATTTCCTTTTTTAAAAACAAATTTTTGGAAATATAATTTTCTAGGACAAGCCCCATTCTCTCTGGACATTTTTTAGTACATCTGATTGCCGAAAAAAATAAAATTCTGTGGCGCTAGAAACTATCGGTGTCACTTCTATATATAATTATTCAATGTCAGAACTAAGAACTGTGTTCTTTTCTTCTCTGATTTTATGAATTGTGAACTTTAATTGTTTATTTGTGAAGAAAATGTAATAAAAGTAACATTTAATGATATACCTATCTAATAAATTATATCAATTAAATACTAAAATTCTGTTGTAGAGTTCAATTTTACTATTCCAAAGTCATACCTACAACTCATAATTTGTTATGAAAAATTGTTTTTAACTGAAGAGCAAGTACCCACATGAAATCTAGTCGAGCATTTTATTTTATTAAAAAAAAGAACAACAGTAATAGTTAAAAATTTCTTGCATCAGAACTTCCTGAGTGCACATTCAGTGATAAAATATCGAACACACCTCGGAATTTGAAGTGAGCTGTCAAAAAGCAATCCGTCGTACGACGTATTCTATGGGTCACCCCTTTCTGTCCCATCCTTCAACTTCAACGGATGGATTGACGGAACGGACGCAACGGATTCTATGGGTTGGGGCCTTTAGGCTGTAGCTACTTGTACAGATGGACGCACCGACGCACAGACCGACGGACGTCATGATGAAACCCACTTTTTTGAACTTCTCTATCATCGTAATGTTAGTTTTGATTAAAACCTCGAAATTTTTTTTTGACAGGAAACCAATACTTGCCCTATTGAGCAAGTAAAAATTAACATTTTTGAGTGACAAAAGTCGCCCAACAATAAAAATATCAATTTTAATATGATTATCATATCATTTTGACATTTTTTAATTATAGGTGGATAGTGAAAGTTTTATCAGTAAATCATACATTTTACTTCGAAAAAACAGAAAGCGCCTTTAAATTAGTACACATAAAGAGTTTTTTATTTAATATTTTTCAATAATTTGGAATGAGAAATTGATATGAAAAATTGAAGAAATTTAAAAAATGTGATATTTTTTTTATTTGATATTTTTGCTGATATTTAAAAAATGTTAAATTGATATTTTTTTTTTTCGGTGTGTCTGTGTGTGTGTCTCTATCTCGAACTGCTGCCGAAACTACTGATGCGATTTGCTTCAAATTTGGTCGTTAAGTGTTTGGGAAATTATTTACTATTTTTATAATTATTTTTTGGGACGAAAATTAACGGTACTTGCCATATGACTAAAATGCAAAAGGTTATTTTTTTTTGTCAAAAACGCCTCTAACAATTTTGAATAAAAAAAATCCGTGTACTTTGGCAAAAAAAATCCTTCTTATAAAATAAGAAAAATATTTTTTTAACCGTTATTAACGGTACCTGCCATAGAACCGTTTTATTGATTTCTGACTTTCTCATAATCGACCAATTTGATTCGTCTAAGTAGACGTAAATTGAAATTTTGTTTTATGTGTAGAATAATAAATTCTTAAGAATATCGTTCTTCATGTCATACTTTGGCAAAAACTTGAGAAATATCTAAAAATTTTATTTTATTTAACAAATTTCTACTTTGCATAGATATTTCCTCAAAGAAATTCGAAATAGACCGAAATAGGACTGAAAGATTTCTTGGTTTGCCATGAACAACATATTACCTTTTAATTTCCGTGACTTTCCATTAACTTGGAAAATACTCTATACGAAATAAAATGATTTGAAGAAACTTAAACCGTAAAAAATTCACTTTCAAAAGCTCTCTTGGAAACAAGATGATATTTTTAAATCATTTTTAATACGAATAAAAGAACGACTAACGATTTTTTGCTAAGTTTGTCAAACCCTTTAACAATTTAATCAAACATTATATTCCACTAGACAACTATACTCCTAAAATTCAAACCCACACAACAATCTACTTATCTAAATATTAAGTCACATGAACGCCTTTCCAATTTATTTATATAAAAGATATCGTTGGTCGACATAACGATTATCGCAAGAGTTCATGTTTGCATACAGCAGCAAAGCGGACTATTCCTATAACCACTCTTTCCCATCACTAATATCAAACAAAAAGGCGAGATAGTACGTGGACCACGAGATAAAGTTTAAAATTCATAACGAGCATAATCAGCACGTGTAGAGCCCCACACATTTTATATAGAAAAATATCAAATTACTTCCCTCATCGCTGGGACAATTTCGCAAATCAACGACAAAACTGTTATATAAACATTGTATCTGTATGTATATGTGTCTCCCGGGCAGCATGGCATGGCATACCAATTATCTATCCCATGTCAACAAGTTTCATATCGTTCGCCAAGTTCTATCCATCATTGCCAGCTCATTATCTTATTCGGTCGCCAACAGTCCAACTCACTTAACATCATCATCTGTCAGGAATGTCAGGACCACTAATAATCATCTGCAGCTGCTGTCCCACCGAACGACTTTTGGCAGAAAATTAGGTTCACATCAACATCAAAACTGAGGGGAGTGGTGTAGGACGAGTGAATGGATGAATGGAACATGGGGAACACATTATGAGAAATTCGCCCCACCCAATGACCGACTTTCATACTATACTCCCCAAACCCAAACATGAAAGATTTTCATTTTAACTCACACTACTGTAAGGAGACATAGCTTAGATGGTATAAGGTTTCATTTTAAAATTGAGATGTCAAAAAATTTAAATAAAAAAAAAGTTGAAATCAAAACAATACCTTTTAAAAACAAAACACTTTAAATAAGATTACTTTAAGCTTTCCCAAGAAAAAAACGTTATTAGGTTTTATTTTGAAGGTTTTTTACTACGCGCCAATTTTTTTTTTTTTTCAACAATTTAGAACACAAGTTAGGTTCATAAATGAAAAAATAATACAATTGATTTTGTTGAGATTTTTAAAAGTTTTGGCTGGAATTTTACTTTCCATATTGATGTATGTATGAAGATAAGTTCAAATTTTTGCAATTGCCATGATAAAGAATCCTGAAAGATTCTTTGCATGAAATTCAAAAAAACATTTTTATTTTTCAAGCATCGGTAGTTAAAAACACGATATCATCTAGGCATGATTTTTAGAAGTTTTTTTTTTTTTGAAGTTTTTACATATAACAAGAAAACTTAGTATTCGGGCTATATCTTGAGTAATAAATGATCACCCTGAACAAACCAAACAACCTGAAATTGTCGAACGTGTTGAAATTTTTGTAGAAAACTTAACTAGAAAATAAAATAATATTAAACTTAAACTAATTCAACGAAAAAGACTAAAGGACATTTTTGATGTTTTTTAGCGACTTCCAAAAAGAAGGAGGTTTCAATTCGTCTGTTTTTTTTTTTTTGGGTTTGTTACCTCATTACTTTGGACTGAGTGAACCAATTTTGATAATTCTTTTGTATTGGATAGCTGTTGGCTGCAATGTGGTCCCATTTTAATTTCGTTCAGTTCTGGCCATAGGAATTATTAAAAAAAAACATATAAAACCCAGTTTTAGCCATGGTTTAGTTTTTTGATAAAAATGATTATTTCTTAATAATACAAGTAAAATAAGGAGAAAAAAGGGGTAAATCTCGGAATGAATGTTAGTAGAAATTTTTTTTGCTCAATATCTTCCTTTTGCCATACTATAACATATCTCAAAAGTCTAGAAAAATCTCATGTCCGCTTGTCGCGATTTCAAGGTTAAATCGCGAAATGGAGATTTTCAAAATTAGCAAAAATAGGCTATGGTATTATATACACATATGATACATGATTTCAAAGTATTTTTTAATGTTGATTCCAAAAAATCTAAAATCAAGGCAATCTGACGTCTCTGGAAAAAAATATACCTGTTTTTCATCTGTCAACTCATATTATTATAACAGTTGCAAACTTACTGCCGAAAAACCCTTAAAAGTTATGGTAGATGAACCAAATTTTGCATGAAGATTTTAGAATCCATCATTATTAAAAATCAAAACAATCCATTACAAAAAATATATATACCTACGAAATAATAGTATTTTTTGATGGAGGGGCAAATTTTAGGATATGCACTAAAGAAGATTCTTGTTCATCTTAGGAATAAGTGCCAATAGGCTAATTTTTTCATTTTAATCTTTGTTAAATTTTAAATTTTTTGGAATCAGCATTAAAAAATACCTTGAAATCATGTATCATATGTGTATATAATACCATAGCCTATTTTTTCTAATTTTGAAAATCTCCATTTCGCGATTTGACCTTGAAATCGCGACAAGCGGACATGAGATTTTTCTAGACTTTTGAGATATGTTATAGAATGGCAAAAGGAAAATATTGAGCAAAAAAAAATTCTACTAACATTCATTCCGAGGTTAAACCCTTATTAGACTGGATTAAAATATTTTACCTATTTTGATATTTATAATTTGATGAAATATAGACTTTCAAAGTCTACGGTTTATTGGTCTTTTTTAATAGCTTTTCTTTAACAGATCTTTTAATAAGTGGTGATGAGAATTTTTTATTATTTTTTTTAATTCCATTTATTCAAAAAAAAAGTCATTGGACTTAAAGTTAATCTTGAGTTTCTTACTCATTTATTTAGCCGTTTCTTCTATTCTGCTTAATTATTTATTACTCAAGTTATACTATAATTGTTGAAAAATCATTCTCGATAATCTTTCTATTCTTTTTTTTTTTAATGTGATTTCTGAGTTACTGAGGTCAAAATATGTTAAGAAATAGTTGTATTAAGTGTAAGCTAATGCTATCTAGGTGATCATTGAAATTTCGATGATCAAAAACAAAACGATTATTTTCCGTTCGAAATTAAATATATAAATATATTAAATATAAAGTACTCCAATCAAGGTATTAAAAATAGATAACTGAATCTGAATAAAGGCTGTGTGAAGTTGGAACCCCCAAATACCATTATTTTTTAACCTGCCTATTTCGATTGCCCAAGGTAAGCCCAGGAAAGTTAAAGTTTTTTTTTGCTATCCCACCCTCGGTTCTAAAATTATAACGTTTTTGTTTATTTTCCCTTAAAAGATCACAAAAAATAATTTTTGTTATTTCAGTGTAGATGTTGTTTGTTTTGTATTGTGGTTCGTTTGCCCAACGTTAGCCGAACTTTTTTTTTCCTTTATTCTTTTTTCATATCAGAAAGCGAAAAAATTATGATTTTTTTGTTCCTGTGCAAAAATCGATAGTATACAACTGTGGTTTGTTTGCCTAAGGTTAGCCCAGAATAACTAACTTTTATTTTCTCTATCCTACCCTTAGTGTAAAAATTATAAAAAATTATTTTTTATTCACCTCAAAAATAGTACGCATACACCACAGTGACCTTTTTAATTTATTATTTAGAAAAAGTAAATCCACTGATGTAGGCACTGCTTCTAAAATGTTATTTATTTGACTTAGAATTGTTACTTGATTGAATGTAGTCCATAATTATAAACTGTTAAGAAGCTTACGTTGATTTGTTTTCTTTAACCTTAAAAACCACATAATACAAATATTTTTTCAAGTGTAAAAAATCATTGATTTTTTTGATTTATGACAAAAAACTTTTTTTCAAACTACCAACATCTTAAAAATCAAAATTTGTTTTTTTTAGTGTAAAAATTATACTTCTTACACATTTCTTCAATTAACCGTGGTTATTCCAACAAATTCTTTCACTGTTTTAGTTTATTCTTCTTAGTTCAAAAATTGTATCGCAAAAACCTATTTCAAAATACATAGAAGAAGAATTTTCATTTTCATGTTCAATATTATTCTTTAATATTTTCTTCGAATAAACTACTTTGCAGCACAGACTGTTTTAATCAAAAATATTCATCCATATTAACCATAATCTACTCTAAGGCCATATTTGCTGATAAGAAGATCAACAAATCTTTGACTCCAATAAACTGCCCGCGAGCTCTACGCCGATAAGTTTCTCTCTTGAATTGGCTAACGTAAGTAGTCGCATAAGACAACTTGGCGCGTATAAATCACAATATAAATTATTAAAAAACAAAAATAAATAAAACAAAATTCCCACACATCATTTAGTGCACAAAAAAAAAAAAAAATTACAATACAATTTAAAACGGTACGTGAAATCAATATACACAGCCTCCTCCATTTCTATATAGCAAAAAAAAAATCCTATAATAAGAACAATACACAAATCCGGCATTTACTCAAACTTACAGCTTCATATAATATATCTTTTGCTATAACATAATCCAGTATAGTCATGCTGAAAAGTCTTCATGTTTCCTTTATCGCAAAATGGATTTACATATTATATAAACATAAATCAATCATCTGGTAAATCATACATCCATATTTTCGTTCGATGTTTCTGCTTCGTTCCTCCTGCCCCGGTCCCCATTCTCAACCCCCAGCCAAGGCTCGTTTTGTGTAGGTATATGCTGCTCATGTGTCCCAAGTGAATCCTTTTTTCAATATTGCAAGAGAGAGTAACAGGAGGACCGGAAAATCCCTCCTCTCGTGAATGATTCGCAAATACATTTCGATCGATTGTTGGTAGTAATTGTAAACATTGCAAATATCAACTATATACGACTATTATATAGCTATGAGTAGATTTATACGACGCAACGGCAATGGAGGAGCAAGCAGCAGCAATGTTCTGCTTTCCTACGTTTTACTCTCCTCCTGGGAATCGGGGTCATTGGGGTGGATTGAAGTGGATTTATGTTGTTTTTTCCCATCCAACAAGAAAAACAAAAGTGAATCTTTTTTATTTCCTATTTTTTTTTTTTTTACTTTTTTCGAATTTTTTTTTTTAAGTTTTTATAATCGAAAATAAAAAACAAAAAACAAAAAAAAAAACATTTTCTTATCATCGCCAGTGTATTTGGAAGGTTGGAAGAGTAAGTGTCACGTTCATGTTCTAGAAGAAGTGATGTTTTTTAAGTTGGCACAAATGTACACTTAAGTGTTTAGAAGAGTGAGCTATATGGTATTGGTATCGGTTTAGGAAGAGCCCTTTTAAGTGGTTTTTATGATGCTCTGCTGAAAGTACAGAGAGAGTATGTGTCTGGTGGAGTATGTTGTATACATTTACGTTTCTAACATCATTCAAAAATCATTTACAGAAAAGATACGACGAGGTTTTTATGATGAAATCAATAAAATTTCGTTTGTTTTTGTAAAAGATAAATCAACAAAAAGTGAAGAAATGTTTGCAAATAAATTTTATTTGCTAGAAAGCATTTTGTGATTTTTGAAGAATTTAACAGGAAATCTTAGCTCGCATAGATTTTCAATAAATTGTACTAGAGGAATTCGCGTAATAGACCAAGAGTTTTGGTGGTTGCTGAATCATCTTTCTCGCTCTAAATACTAACTAATTTTACAAACAAAAACTGACTTCTTGACTTCTAAAAAAAAATTAATAATAGTCAGTAATTATGTCGAATAGTGTTCAGATGACCTTGTGATATATTATTGAAAGTATAAACAATCTTTACGTCATATCCGCGAACCACTTTAAATCGAAATAGAAAGTGTCACTGATAACAAGTCGTTCTCGCTTCTATATGCTAAATTAGAAATAACTCATGAAATTGTGCAATTCGAGCTTTATATTAACATTTACTTAGTTTTAATTCGTTTTAAACTCAAAAGAACAGAGTATGATTTGATAACTCATGGAAATACTTCGGTTTTTTTTTTAAGAAGATCCAAGCTACTTCTTCTTTAAAGTCAATAAATTCTTTCAAACATTTCGAACTAATTATAGCATCCATCATCCATCAAAGCTCATCAATTTAACTTTCAGCGTAAATCTGAAAATAGAAAACACAATTTTTATAGCTAGCTTTATAGTATAGTAGGTACAAATGTGGAATAAGTAAGCTAATTTGAACACGTGCATATTCTGTTATGAATAATATTCATATAACAACCCTTTCTCCCTTCCCTTCATCAGATGTCGTAATCCCCTGATTACAAAAACAGAAGATTAAAAATTACGCTTCGATAGTATCTTAAAAATTCAAGTAGATTTTTCAAAAGAATAAGATTTAAAGAGAAACATTCTGGGTCTGGGTCATCTTTGATTAATTGCTTGCAATTTTTGGGGTTAAATTAATAAATAAGGTTTCCTTTGTAAAGAATCCTATCGCTAACTGGCTGCACTTTTTTTTCAGACAAAAATTTATTAATTATATTACTTTATTTATTATTTTAATAAGTTTCAGAAAAAAATAATAGATTAACTCGTTGGTATACACCTTTTTTTAATTATATTTCTTTATTCATTAATTTCTTTTTTCTCCATTAAGGAAATCTTTTTGATTCAAAAACATTCTTAAACAGTTGTTAGTTATAACAACTTTGTCTAACAGATTTGCTTTATTTAGTTCCTTTTTCATTGGTCTTTAAATCAAAGTGTACCTACCTCAATTTATTCAAACTTTATTAAAATTACAGTCGCCATTTGATTGGAAAAATTTAAAATGTTGTATGCATTTTGAGAAAATTTTCATTTTTTAATGACTACTCTTAATATAATAGAGAAAATGGGGGCTTAGTATATAGGGTGTCCCACAGTCACCGCCCCAAATGAAAACCATGGATTCCTGAGGTCATTTTAAGTCGAACAACTTAAGAGATAATTTTCTCGTTTTCGTCCCGTTTTCGAGTTACCACGGTTTTTATGATTTTTGCTCTCTTGTCCTTTAACTAGCCTTATATTTGCTTTAAAGATTTGATTTAAAAGATTTTTTTTACAGCCAATCAAGAATTTATTACAGTTTAAGTTTTTCTCAAAACTTTTTTTTCTGCGGACAACCTCCACAATTGTACATCAAATACAATGTTCTTTGTTTTTTAATTTTTTTTTTGTAATTGTGTGTGTGACAAGGCAAAAATGGATAATTTCCATGAAAAAAATAGTGATAACAGTCCTAAGGAAAAATTTTATGAATTAAAAAAAAAAAATTTAATATTAATAACATAAGCGTTCGTTGATAAGTCTGCTTCTACACGAAGACGCAAGGCGTAGAAATTATCTTCGAATTTCCTTTTGATTTTCGTTTCGGTGCGTCGCGCGCTTCTACACGAAGTATTTTTTTGAAGACGCTAATTTGACAGCTATTTTCTTTGGTTATATTTTGTTCTTGTTTTCGTATGATAATTTCTACAGGAAGACGTAGACGCACAAGATGCACATAAAAAACAAGGGAGAGAGAAAGATCGATTTCTCTGCGTCTACGTCTTCGTGCAGAAGCAGACTTTGTATTTTAATTCTAAAAAAAAAACACCAAAATGTACAATAAAAAAAAAAACAACTCCACTGGGGTCTATGTGCAACGAAAACTTTTGAATAAATTAAAAACGTTACTTACACGCAAATGATACACAACCGACGAAGAAGACTGCGTGACCGACGGGGTTTTCAGCCTAATTGACACACACCCTTAGTTTGATAATTGTAAAATAAAAATATCCCATCAACGCAGAAAAAAAATGGGATTTTTTGCTATATGGCACAGGATTTTTTTTGTTATTGCTGAAGAACACTGGCTGAAAATTTTTTTTATTCGGTTTTCAATTTCATTTTGGAAAAAGTTAAGAATTAACGAAAAAAATGGAAGAAATATATCTGGCGGAATATAATACAAAAAAAAATATATTCATAATGGTTGTTTTTGTTAATAACAAAAGAGTTTGAAAAAAAAAACTTTTCGCATTTTTCACTTTTCAAACAAAATTTTAAAATGTCAAACTTCAAATTCATAAGTGTGTGTGCAAATCGGTGTAAATCTGACTAAAAATGTGGAGTACATCAGGGGTACTCCGTAGTACTAAAATTACTTCGGAGTAATTTTTTTTTTACACTTTTGTGGCGTCAAAGAACACAAAACCTTCAAAAGTGCAAAAATAAGTACTAAAAGGGTACTCTCATTGGAGTGAAAGAAAATTACATGAGATTTATTAATGCGAGCATTGAAGCCATAATAGAAACTGTAGACTTTCTTATGGGAAGTTAGTTGTTACTAATGGGATTTTTTTACTCGAGTTTTCTAACTTTCTTTGATTTTCTGAATTTTAAAATAAGTTTTGGTTAGTCCTTTTCATTTTAGCCCTGCGTAAAACAACATAAGTTCTAAATTGATATGAATGGTTATAGAGAAAATAAACCAATCAATCAAAAACATAAACACGGTTACGAACACAACAACAAGAATCTAAAGTCAGATCAAAAATTTACAATATATGAGAAGAGAATTAATACAGTTAGTGAAAGAGTTCTCTTGTTTTCGTGTTCTTTTTAAAACAGCGCTAAAATCTTCAGCAAAATTAAAAAAAGGCTACCAACCGGCTAACACAAAATAGTGAGTCTTTTTAAGCGTATTCAATCATAATGTTTTAGTGCTCTAAACTCGAAAATAGTACCAAAAAAAAAAATGTTTGTATACTTACAAAGAAACCTATGTATACAAAACCATATAAAATTTTCTAAAATTTTTCGAAAAAAAACTTTTATGCCTTTTTAAGAAAATATCGATCTACATTAAAAACGAAATTAAAAATTCATCAATAAATTGATTTTTACTTGCTCTATAGGGCAAGTATTGGTTTCGTGTCGAAAAAAAAAATTGAGGTTTTAATCAAAACCAACATTACGATGATGGAGAATTCCAAAAAAGTGGGTCTCGCAATTCCGTCCGTGCGTCTGTACGTCTGCGCGTCTGTGCGGTTGTGCGTCCATCTGTACACATTTCCACAGCCTAAAGGTGGATGGATTTTCTTCAAATTTGGTACAGATGATTTTTATGGAATTCTGAAAGTTTGTTTTTTTTTTTGGCTCTAACGATTTTGATTAAACTTTGTATACGTAATATTTAAAGCAGTGGCAATAAAACTGCATTTTTATTTTTTCTCAAAAAAGTCAAATAACAAAATTTTTTTTCACTTAACATAATTTTGCAGTAAATGTCGGCTCTTCCCCAATATCAATTTTTTTTTAAATTTAGATCCAGCTTTTAAAATCTACAAGTAGACTAACATAAAAGTGCTTTGAGCTGCAAGAGCAAGTACGTGCGACCCCAGTCGTGCATTTTATTTGAAAAGTTTTGAAAAATAAAAAAAAAAATATATCACTGATCGAATCACGTTCTTTAAAACGGCGGATTTCAGCAGAGGGGTTGTACGCAGTCGTCCCGAAAACCAGGACTTAAGTTTTTTCAGCTTCTTTTATTATGTTCCACAAAACTCCTGCTTTTTGCTAATTTTACCGTACTAAAGAACTTTTATGATTTTAAGAATGTGACGCCCAATTGTATTTTGAAGATTTTGCGTTTGCGCAAGCCCCATGATATCATTTAATTAAATTAAACTCGATTTTAGTAATTTACTACAACGACTTTTCAAGTTCACCAATCTTTATAATAATGTATTAAATATATTTTTCTTTTTTCCAGATGAAGCAATCTTCATTGTTTGTTTTCCTTCTCTTATGGACATCATCTTACTCAGCTGCAGTTGATAATTCCACTTTATCAACAACAACTGCCAAACCCAAAATCGACTATGAAGCTAAAGCCTTAGATTTGGTAGAAAAAGCCAATCTTCACATGAACGATCATTATTTGAAACTTCGTGATCTATTTCTCAACTCGAATCGAAAATTTCATCACTTGAGTGCTGGTGCACCTCAAATTAATGAAATTCAAAATAATTATCGAATTTTTACCAACGAATTGGCATATAATTTAAGTATAATTCCATTGGCTGAAATTAAAAATGATATCCTTCGAAGACAAGTTAAAATTCTTGGCAAATTACAATTGAATGGTCTTGAGCATGATGACTATGAGAAATCTATGCATCTTCTCAGGGCGATGTTAGGATTGGGAACAGCGAAGAATGTTTGTCACTATCGGACTGCTGCAAATGTCTGCACTCGAATTGCTTATATGCCACAAATCCATGATATTGTCTCGAAGACACGAATTTTGGATGAATTGAATTACTATTGGACAAATTGGAGGAATGAAATTGGTGTCGAAGCTAGGACAAGATTTGTTGAATTTGTTTATTTCTTTCGAAAAGCTGCTGCTTATAATGGTAAGGACTTCCTGAATTAATTATTCGACCTTAACCCTAAATTTTCAGGGCACGTTTCACCTTCAAAGACCTGGTACCTTTATTATGAAGAAGATGATTTGTTAAAAGAACTCGAAGGAGTAATGTGGGACATAATGCCACTTTATGAAGAAATGCATGCTTTTATGAGGAATGTCCTACGAAAGAAATACGGTCAAACCATTATGTCTGATGACAGTCCAATTCCCCACAATCTTATGGAACAAGTTCTGCAGCATGCTTGGAAGGCTAAGAGCATTTTCAGTCCACCTTTCCCGGAGAAAAAACTCCCAGACATAAAGTCCAAAATGGACGAAGAAATTTCTACCCCAAAGAAGATCAATGAAGTCGCATCTGATTTCTTCGAGTCTCTGGGACTGAATCACTTTTCTTCGTAAGTTTTATATCTTTTTTGTTTTCACAGATGGTCCTTCGGAAGCTACATAAGCAAATTCTTACATTTTTAGACATTTCTGGGAAAAATATGCCCGCAAAATGTCTGACGAAGAAGCCGGAGATGATTGCAAAGCTGTTGTCTTTTATTTCCCACCTGACGTAGGTCTTCGCTATTGTCCACAAGTTGATTTCAAAAAATTACTTCAAATGCACGGTCACATGAGTGAGCTGCAATATAATTTGTACAAAGCTCATTTACCTGTAGGACTTGATCGTGAAGCTTGTCCAGGTTTTGGAAGTGCTATTGGAGAATCTGCTATTGTGGCAGCGGGAAGTCCAAGGCATTTGGAGAGATTGGGATTGATGGAGAATTATACTCTCGACAGTGAATTAACTATGAATCGGTTATTCCGATTGGTAAGTTGGAGAAATTACATTTCTTCGGTTTTTAATTGTTAAGGATTCTATTTTACAGGGTGTTCACACTTTGATATCAGTTCCAATGTATTTGGTGAATGAAAAATTCATTGTAGACTCAATTGAAGCTCGTATTCCTCCGGATGAATTAAATTGTGGTTATTGGAAGATAAGTGCTAAATATGCTGGGCTAGCTCCACCAGAAAAACGTTCGGAAGATCAATTTGATCCGAGTTACACTTTTTACAAAGGCTTGGATCCTAAAAGACCAAATACTGTGTAACTATTGAAGAATTTTTTTTTCAAAAGTGTTGTTATCAAGTTTTTTTTTAGAAAACTTATTTCTGAGATTCTTGGTTATCAGATCTATAAGGGACTTTGCATTATCACCAATCAGTATGTACCTGGAGATCCTACTCGTCCTTTACACAATTGTGATTATTATAAACAGGACGAAGCTGGAAAGCTACTAAAGTGAGTAAAATTCATTTAATAACCTGCAAGTTAAAACTAAAATATCATTTCGTCAAAACAGAAATCTAATGAAATTAGGTTCAACAAAACATTGGCGAGATGCAATGGAATTGGTTACCAAAGAAAGAAAATTAAATGGCAAAGCTATTATGGAGTATTATGAGCCATTGTATCATTGGCTGAAGGAGGAGAATAAGCGAAATAATGTACCAGTTGGATGGGATGCAAGTGCAACTAGTAAGTTCTGTTATTATGTTTTGTTTTTCATTTCTTTATAATGGATTTTAAAATAATCTTTTTTTACAGATTGTCAAGAAAAGGATTAAAGATGAGTTCTGACTGGAAGAAGTTATTAATTGAATGAAAATTAAAGTTTATTTTAATTAAATAAAAAGATTTATAGATTATATAAAGTTTATTCTGTTGAATAAAAAGTAAAGCCAAATTGGCTTAATTATAATGAAAAATAATTTTTCGAGGAATTTTCTTATCTTTTAAACATACAAAAAAAATTACGATCGAGCGATGAATAAAATTGTATTGTCTCAAAGGTAAAATAGGCATCTTAAAAATAAAAAAATGTTACACTCATGAAACTTGGCAAAAAGTTTGTTTTTACGATAAGAACTAAGGATAAAAAAGTCTATACAAGAAAGTTGGGTGAAAGGGTGTTTTTTTTTCGCAGACAAGGGGGAGGGGGTGAAAACAAAAGTGCTTGTTTTTTTGACTTCAACAGCTATACCTGTGACCGAAACCCATGTGAAAAATATGCTACACTGATGAAATGCGGTATGAAGGTTTTATATAAAGCAGGGAAAAAGGATTCATAAAGTTCTTAAAAATATTTTTGGTGAAAGGGTGTTTTTTTGATGGGTTAAGTTGTGTGTGAGAAGGGTGTCATAACAGCTGACATACATTTTGTAAATTTTTTAAACTTGGTGAAGAAGTTATGTTTATTGTAAGAACTAAGAATCAACAGAATCTACAAAATTATTTTGAGTTAAAGGGTGTTTTTTTTTTAAGAAATGATGGAATTAGTATCACAAAAACTGGGAAAAAATTGTTACACCAATGAAAATTCGTAAAAATGTATCATTTATAACAGAATCCAAATATTTTTGGTGAAAGGGTGTTTTTTTTTTTTTTGGGAAATATTAAAAATCCGCGATAAGTCCGATAATATTTTTTTTTTTTTACGTTAAATATGTTGTCTTTCTCATCGGAATAACGAATAAAACTAGTTTATACATTTTTTTGTGTGAAAATTTGTTTTTTTAGGTTTAGAGCAAATTATGTTTTTTTTTTTTGAAAAGTGAGTAATAATAGCAATAATTTTACTTTTGAGATTAGAAACAAGAATCTAATATGTCTATAAGAATATCATGGTTAAAAATGTTGTTTTTTTGAGTGAAAACAAAAATGATGGGTCACCCTAATAAAATTTGGTAAAAACGTTGAGTTAAGAATAGAAAGCAATAATAAAGAAAAAATTAAAAAAGGTGAAAGGGTGTTTTTTTCGAAGAGACAGTAAAATCTGTACAAACGTTCAATTTGTCATCAAAACCAAAAATAAAATGAATCACTGGTTTTTTGGACCAATGAATCTGTCTCTTCGATTAACACTATTAATATTGCAATTAACACTATTACAGCCAAACCACGATACAAATTGTTAGATATATAGAATTTCTTTCTAACCATTGCTTCGGCAATTCGAACTTCTTTTCCGTATCCATTAAAATATTAGTTTTTAGAAAATCCAACCGAGAAAATTGACAAAAACAATAATTGAATATTAAATTGAAGATTTAAAAATTGATTGATTACGACTTTTGATAAAAAAGAACAAAATCACTAAAATTTTAAATTTAATTTATAAATTAAAAAAAAAAATGCAAAGATCTTTCTAATTGTAAATATAAATGATCTCTAAGAATATAGACATTTAATTTTGGTTTAAAACTTGTGTTATTGACGTATTGGCTTGTTATCAATTTGCAAAGATTGGATTGGTATGAAATTTTTTGAAGTCAATTAGGTATGAATATAATATTGATTAAGTAGGGATTTGTTGATGGTTGGTTTCCCACATTGCAAAAGATAAATAATGTCAAAAAGTGGCATATTAATGACGTAGGATAAAAATACAAACATAAGAAAAATATTGATCTCTTACATACACCAAATTTTCATTTTGGGTAAAGTCACCAGTATCCGGACAGTGTTAGTATCCGGACACTTTGTGATTTTTTTGCGATTAATAGGTAAATCATTGTAATAAATTCGAATATAACCACAAATATACTTTCTCTGATGTATTTCACATATAAATGCAAAATTTCAAGCATATAACCTGAATGGTTTAAGAGATATACTTCAGTTAAAGGTCCGACATCAGGAGTGAGGTTGTGAAAATGATTTTTTGTAAGAAAAAAATAGTGAAAGCATTTGCAAAAACTAAGAAAATTGAGACCTGTTTATTAATTTTATTATAAAAGGAAATTGTTAGTTTTGATTAAATATGATACATTTTGATAATTAATTAATAAAATAGTCAAAAAGTTTTTTTTTTAATTATATTTTTTAGTATCCGGATACTAAGACTAAAATTTACGGACACAGTGTCCGGATACTGAAAATATGAGGGAAAAGGAAAAATCGCTTTTTATGCTCTTAAATTGTAGTTTGGAACATATTTTGGGTTTTAATGCAAAGGAATTTCAATTTTCTCTCAATGTTTCAGTATTCGGACAGGGTTACCTAAGTTAAAATATGTGTGTCCGGATACTGAAAATCTAGATTCAGTTTCTGGACACCCTTGTTTTGAATGTAATTTGTTTTTGTAACTTTAAACAATTAATTTTTTTAATAATTTTTTTTGTTCATTAAAGTTATTAGCCCAGGGAAATTAGTAAAATAAATCGCATTTTTCGCGGGACAAATTTTTTTTCATGGAATGGGTTCGGGTTGTTCTTATCATAAAAGTCAATTTGTTGGGATAATTGGAGGTTGGGAACAGCCGCCATCTTGGAAAAGAGATTGGTGTCGTTTTTATTGAATAGCTCCATTGTTATTCATTTAAACAAAAATTGACAAAGGTAAGACTTATTAACAATAAAATTATCTAAAAAATGATATACAAAACAATTCCGTGAGTTGATTAAATAAAATTTTATAGTTGGTCAAAGTGCGGGTTTGTATCGCAAGGTTGGGGCAAAATGACATTTCATATATCTGACAAACTTTTGATTTGTTTGGATAATTCTTGAAGAATGAATTATAGTACTTATAATTATCTATAAAATGAGCCCACAATCGTTATTGTAACCATCGTATTGTAGAAGTAATCTAACTCCGAAACTCTCCATGTACCAGTCAAAAGTGAGAAAAAAAACTAGTTTTTTGCTAATAGGCCGAGCAAATTTTGGGAGTAGAGGTATAACCAAAATATAAGTACGCAGTTTTGCAGCCATACGCGTCTTAATATCGATTTCAACTCTAATTTTGTGCTTTGTACGGTTTTTGGGGGGTAAAATAACGTAAGTTTTCCAATTAATGTGAATGGTCTAAATTTATACTATTTGAAATTATAAATATAAAAGCTGATGCTCTATCATTTATCCCAAATCTAGACAACCCAATCTTTTTTTGTTATTTTTATTTTAAAATATTATAATGTTTTATTTAAAAATTATGTGAATGTATCATTATTACAAAAATGCCAAACTTTAAGAAACTTCCAAAATATTTGCTATAGCTTGAACAGCAATAAAACTATTCGACGTCAAAGTTCAAAAGTACCTTAACTGTCCGGATACTAGTACCTTTACCCTTGGTTTTGTAAATTGAAATAATCAATCAAAATTAAAGGACTCATCGTCTTTCGAGGAGTTTATTTTTTTTTACCAATATAAATTACAGTTTTTGTGTTACAAAGACAAATCGTTTTTTTTTTCAGAATGCCCTTTAAGTGAATGGGTGTTATAAGAACATTTATGGTTAAAATCTAATTAAGCTAGCCATAAAATATTGACACAAAACTGAATTGAAGGCTTGAATTTGAAATTATTTCAGTTTTGGATAAGGTCATTCTTACAATTGAAAAGAGTTTTAAATTTCTCAAACATCAATAAAAGTAAACTTCCATTGATTGTTTAGAATTAGATCAACAGCAAATTTGAGTTAAATTTTAATTCTCTATAAAACTATAAATCTTTGGATTGGATCTACAAACTATGGCTGGCTCAATGGGTTTCTTTAAATATTCAAAAACTTGAAAAAAAAAGTCTTATCCCATCTATCCGAATAATTGTAAGGTAGGTATTACTTCAAGAATCTCCTCTAGCAAATTTTTCTCAAACAAAAGTATAATAAGTAAACAGACACAATTTCATTTCTAAAGTAAACACAAAGAATAACTTTAGGTACATTTATTCTCATACCTAATCAAATACATGTGTTACAAAAATGAAACAAAAAGAATTCCAGCTTTATTCTATGAAGTATAAACAGAAAATTCTTACAGAGACATAGTTATTTGGACTGATTTCATTTAACTACAAAAAATTAAGTGTTTACTTCTTCGAATATCATCAGGCAACAATTTAATTCAAAAATATTTAAATCAAACTAATTCTTTCAAGCAAAAGAAAAAGAATACCTAAAGAACAACAAAATTAAATATTTCTGACTTGACCTTTTCAGTCAAATTTCAACTCAAGAAATCTCCCTTTCGAGTTTCTATTTAATTAAATATTTAAATTTAATTTGAATTGTTTCAAAAAAAAAAAAAAAAACATCAATCATTCGTTTTTAAATCCACATTTCCTGCTAATCTAAATGATAATTTTAATCTGATATCCATGACTCCAAGCTTGTGTTTTTTTTTTTTTTTAATTAAATCAGTTCATACTTAATTTGCAAATAATAATATTTAACACCAATAAAAAAAAAAGCCTTTTTATTAAAATATTTGAAATAATATTTCCACTTAGCGCTTCCTATACCCTCTCTCGGCAAATGCAATAAAAAAAATATGTATAAATTGCCCATAATACAACAACAAAAAACAACACATTTTCACAATAATTAGGTTTTTACCCGCTCTAATCTTATTTCAGCTTTACACAATTAAATTCACCTAATTAGCATTTTGCCATTTAGCTTGAGAGTCTGACAGAGAGTTTGATCAAAGGGAAAAACAACGACGACGACAAGATATTGCTGGTGTATTGGTGTGCGGTGTTATGGTAGGTTACATGGCCGCCATTACTACATCCATAGCCATCATTTTGACAATAACAACACCAAAAGCTTTGAGTTACTTCCAGCAGTTAGGCCCATGATTTCAGTCTCTCAAAAAAGACCTGAAGAAAATATACCTATCCCCTGTATTAACGTGTGCTTAAAAAGCCATCAGTTTAACCGATGGAATGAGAATATGCCGGTTATTCCTAACTCATAGCTACAGCAGGTTACAAGTCTGCGCGGTTTTTTTTTTTTTTTTCTTACCAGCCTTAATAACCCAGTTACACAAATCTGAGAAGAGACCAATTGAAGTAATGTTACAAAATATCCTCTCCTAACATTTTGCTGTAATTTGGGAAATTTTTTGTATCCATTAACAGATTTCTCCACATTAAGGATGAAAAAAGTCCTTTTTTTGTGTTAACTGTTTTTAGGATTCTTGTGTTAAAATAAAATCCCAAATAAATTTTTTCCGGGATTTCAAGCTTTTCTGCATCAAACCAGAAAACTATTCCAGTCATGCGCTCTTCTAACCATCACAAAAAAAAATCCTACTTGTTTAGCCTACTTTTACACAGAAAATAGGTAGGTATAGGAATTTTAAAAATTTAACCACATGTTTTCTACGATTCTGCTTCTTCCTGATATATGGTTGAAAGGACTCTGTTTATATTTTTAATGCCGCACTCGGAGAGAGAGCTCTTTTTGTATACTTTGATATTGTTTGTGTTAAATCTATAATTTACCTACTCTGTGGGGACTCTCGATGATGATTGCTTTTATTTGGGCTTAAAAGTCCTAGTCCTATTCCTTCGTGTACCTTACTTACCTACTGCCTAATAATGAATATTAGGATGATGGAAGTAAAATGTGTGTGTTGGTTAATTTATCTGATTGCGGGCTTTTGAAGTGAAAAGTTGAATACATTTTGACATAAATGTTTTGGTTTTTAAGGGGGGTAAGGTAAGGAGTAAGCAGGTGGGAATGAACAGTATAGAATCGAGTTTTAATTACTTGGCATTTTTGTCTTATTGGCGGTAATTTGTTTGTGGATTGCGATGAATGATCAGGTTGAAATTTAAAAATCCTTGTGGTTGGAGGTTTAAGATAATTAATTTCGTCAGATATTTTCTGGGAGAAAAAAACAAAAAAAAACGAAGATGAGTTGGATAAATTTTTTTATTTCGAAAAACGTTTAACTGAAAATAATTTTTCCCAAAAGTGCTTTATTGACTGTTGATTTTTTTTTTTAATTTTTTGTGGTTAAATATAATCCAAAAGAATCAATGAATCGAACCTTTAAAAGAATTCGCCGTTCAATTTTGTGTTTTTGAATATTTATTCAATTTTGTTTTATGTTGGATATCATGGTAAGCAGGGTGGCATTGAAGGGAAGGAGATTTTTTTTTTTGTATAATGACCAACCTATAACTATTTTCAAGGCTGAATTTTAATAAGAAAATTTACCATTTACGGGTAGGTATTCTTCTTCGTATGGAGGAGGAAGTAAAAATAACTCTACTGCATTTTTTATGTTGTTGGCGATTGGATTTGCAAGAGTATTGCATAATCGGGATCGGGTCAAAATTCTGGCTTCAAAATTCTGCTTTTCAAAATTCTGCCTTTTTAGCGAAAATTCGGTTTTTCAAAATTCTGCTTTTTTTCTACTCTGTTTTTCAAAATTCAGCTTTTTAAAATTCTGTTTTTCAAAATTCTGCCAGTGTTATATTTGAAGAAAAAAATTCTGCCAATTCTGTTTTTTTTTTTTTATAGCATATGCACTGGCTAAAGAAAAATACACCTCATTAATGTAATTCAACATTGGTACTTTCCTAATTTTTTTTGTGTCGCAAATATTTTTTGAATTCCATATACTGACTTTCTTTCAAATAAAATATGTAAACTAATTGGAACCGATGTTGTTTGATACAAAATATTCCTTTTCTTATTCAAATTTTTGAACATTCATCTTTATTTGATAAATTAATAAATTTTTAATTATTTTCGGAAATGTTTTATATTAAACCTTTTCTTAAAATTTTCAAATTTATTCATTCATAAAACAAAAATTACCTAATACGCATTTAAAAAATGAAAAATTTTCAAAAAGATGATTTTACAAAAAGCGTTTGGAAAATGTTAAAAAGCGCGCGCTTTTTAACATTTTCCAAACCCTTTTTTAATTCTTTGCAGAATTTTGAAAAGCAGAATTATGAAAAGCTGAATTTTAAAAAACAGAATTTTGAAAAACAGAATTTTGAAAAGCAGAATTTTGAAAGCAGAATTTTGTAAAGCAGAATTTTGAAAGCAGAATTTTGATAAAAGAATTTTGACCCCGGCAGAATTTTGACCCCAACCCTGCATAATCATAATCTTGACGTACCTACCTTTATGGCACATTATTTCGGATAAGTTTTGAATGCTGAGTCGAATGTTGTTAGCGAAAATCAGTTAAAAATAATAGTACGCTAATAAGTTTTGGCACTGTAATAAGGAATCAATAAATTCTATTTTAAAATTTTCACTTGAAAGAAACTAGGTACAAAAATTTTGGTTGATTTCTTTAATATTGAAATACTTTGAGGTTCTTCAAACATTGAAGCAACATGCCTTTTCTTATCCTAACCTTTTAAGATAAACATTGTTTTTGAAAATTTTAAATTATACACTAGAGGGAAAAAAGCATTTTTTTTTTGTGATGTTTGAGGAGTTGTATAGGTTTCGTAAGTATAAGATGCTTGTATTCAAAATTCACATTTATAATTTAAAAAATCATGTTTTCAGATATTGTATTAAAAAAAGTCTGCCACAGTTATCACGTAGGTCCAAGAAAAAGCTCGCAATAAAAAATTTCAATTTTTTTTTTTTTTTTTTACTGCACCGACCAGGACATTTTTTTTTTAAATCGATTTTTTTAAATAAGATTCGAAAGCTTCAGATTCAGTTGATTCAGTCCCCTTACAAGCAATACCTATAGGTGTAGGGAGGGCTGTATAAAGTAACGACAAAATGAGTACCCGCATGTATACGTTACTTTCGATACGTACCCGCATCAATAATATCGTTACTCGTTACTTTCGCATGCTTCGTATGTTTCGTACATTTCGTAGATTTTATGTACATATTTGATACGTTTCGTATGTTTGGTATTTTTAGTAGGTATGTTTCGAAGGTTGGTATAGGTAAGGGTGTACAAATTTTTTTTTTTTTTTTTTTTTTTGAAAAAACCAAAAGCAATTTCTATAATCTAAGCTACATTTTAAGGCCATAAGCATTAAAATTAGTTGCGACGTTATCATATAATAAGAGTTTGAAGGTATATTGAATTTTTTTTTAATCAAGCAAACTTTTTTGATTTTTTTCCTAATTTTTCAACAAAAGTTTTGTAATTTTTTGTTTATATGTATTCGTTCAGTAATCTTATCACAATTCTTTAAAGACCTTTATTTCAAAAGTAGGTGCATCGCGCAGATCTCGGAATATTAACACTTCAATATAACCATGTCGAATAATTTTTCATTTATTTTTTCTATTGAGAGTGATTTTCAAACCTCGTTTTCTGTGCTTTTTTTTGATGAAAATTTTGCACTGAAAATAAACAATTTTTTTGAAAAATAAAAAACTTTTGTACATTCTTAAGCTACATTTCAAGATCATTAACATCAAGGCCATAAACACATTGGTTGCCACGTGGGTATATTTCGGCAACATAGAGAAAATACCAAAACGTCTCTTTTGATATTTCTGTATAAATTTATCGATAACACAACAATACCTTGGCACTACTATTGTTATCGAAAAAAAAGTAAACTCCAGATAGTTATCTGAAGTATGCATTTTGACTGCTGTAACGATATCGATTCTAGATAGCTAAATACGACAAATTGATTGTATCTTTGTTTCGTATCTCATATATTAGTAGAGTAACTAAAGCAAATTATTAGGGAACCCGGCCGAACAGCTCTGATTTTGACGATTTTTTTTTTCAAACGTAGGTAATTAAAAATACTTTAAAGTCTATAGATTAAAAATTGCCGGTGTTGCCGTATTGTTTTTTAAAAATAAAATTAAACTTTTTTTTAACAAACCATTTTTTTTGCTTAAATTTCATAAAACAAATGATAGCAAAAGATTCTCTAGGTAATTTAAGGAAAATATATAAAAGGCAGTAAGGGACAATCTTCCATCGTTTAAGCGATAAATGCAATTTTCTAAAATTCTGACCTCAAACACAAAAAAAATATTTTGAAAACAACGGCTACACCTACAATATTTTAAAATACATTTTTAAAAAGCCAGAAGCTCATTCTTATCTCATAAATTTAAATCCACTAAATTTAATCAAGACTTTTTGAAAAAATGGTCCTCAAACTCAGAATTAAAAAAAAAAGTTATTAGAAAAATTTAAAATGACTTTTTTCCAAAGTTTTTCTAATAAAATATGAATTTATTTAAAAAAAATTTTTTGCCATAAATATTATCAGTTTAATTTCGAAGCAAAAAAGGTAAAATATATCACACTTTTGAAAAAAAAATGAAAAATTACTTAAATTTCAATGGTTTTTTTTTTTATTAAAACTGAATTTTTGCATTGAAATAATTAATTTTCTCAAAGACTGTGGTAAATAGGAACTTTAAATTTTTGCTATTTAACTTTCAACAGTAAGTATTATTAAATGAATAAAAAATAATTTTATGTTTAGATGTTGAACTTAAAAAAAAAATAAGTTACATTTTTTTCAAAACTTTTATTAAAAAAGTTCTTCGAAAATGAAATGCTTTTTAATTTTTTTCATAAACCGTAATACATATTGACATTTCCTTTTATAATTTGAAATCATAATAAATGCGGCCAAAAAAATTTGAAAATAAATGCATTTTATATTGCGACCAAGTTTAAAAAACGACATTTTAAAATTTTTTCAATAATTTTTTTTTTCAATTATTTTTTAGTTCAATTACCATTCTTTCAAAAGCCGTTCATTCAATTAACTTAATTTTAATTTTACATATATGACTTAGCTTCTAGCTTTTAAAAAATGTTTATTTGAATATTGTAGGTGTTGCCGTTGTGTTCAAATATATTTGTTTGTGTTTGAAGTCAATTAATAAGAAAATTGCATTTATCGCTTGAACTATGAAGATTGTAACTCACTCCTATATATTTTTTTCCTTGAATTTCCTAGACAATCTTTTGGCATCAATTAATTTATGAAATTTAAGAAAAATTTTGTAAAAAAATTTGTTTTTGTTCACAAAAATCTTCAATTAAATTTAAAAAATCAAAACGGCAACACCGGCAATTTTTAATCTAAAGACTGTAAAGTATTTTTAATTACCGACGCACATAGGGGTATTTACCAATTTTAGGCGGACAAAATTATTTTTCCGGTTTATCTTCATCAACAAGGTATTTAGTACTGGAATAAAGTGTTTTAAGTGTTGATTTCAACGAAAACATTTTTCTTCCTAAACCACTTTTTGATCAAACAAAAAAGTGTCAAGAATGGATCCCAATGGTTTGTTAAATCACTTATAAATGGAGTTCTATTAATGGTATCGCCATGATAAAGGTCTTAAAATTTAGGAAAAATCATAAGGATTCAGGTTCTGTAATTCAAAAAGTTGAATCTTTAAAAAAAACTTAAAATATGGATGCTGAATACAAGGTAACCATTTTTCAAAACCTAAAACCTTTAAGAAGGCCAAATGTGTCGAAGTTGCACTTAGTTGCACCTATTTTTTACAGATTCAATTAGATAAAAGTTTAACCTTTAGAAAACATAAAATTTTATCACACAATAATGTGAAATTGTATAACTTATCCCCTTACTAACACAGAATTTTACTTTTTTTACGATTAATTTATATTAAGATTCAACATATCACTTTTTTATTTATAAAGTAATACAACATTTAGATACAACATCTAGTAGACAGTTTCGTATCTCCTTATCAATATTCCATAAAAACTTTTTTCTAAATCCATTTAAAAAAAAAGTACTTACTTAAGCACAGACGGTAAATTACAAAAAAAAATTAATTTAATCTTTGGGCTGAAAACTTTGAACCCTAGACCGCTGCTGTTAGTCACCTGAAGTGATAATCAATTTTAAAACTATAAGAAAACGCTAAGCAAGTTATCTACTTTTAGTAGGATGTTGATTTTTTACGTTTGGATCAGTTTAAAATTTCGTGTTTTGTCCGCCTAAATTGACTAAATACCCCTATGTGCGACGTTTTAAAAAAAAGATCATCAAAATCTAAGCTGTTCGGCCGGGTTACCTAATATTGCCAATTTTTGAGCTTTAGTTACTCCACTATATCGGATGATTTAGTATTGAAATTGGAATGGGGTAGTCACTCGTATGTTTCATATCTCGTGTTATTATTAATGTTTCGTTACTTCAGTACCCAGTAACGAAACATACGAGTAACGATACTGTTTAGAAAGTAACGTTTCGTTACTCGTTACTGAAGCAAATACCCTCATTTTAGTAACGAATACAATACATACGATTTGATACAGCTCTATATAGGTGTCATTTTACTTAATGCTGTTTTTTTGGCATTTTCCTTTGGCATTTTCATTTTTTGAAGAATTAGGTAGGTATCTGAAAACTGAAATCAAGGTTCGTTTTTAAAAACTTAATGAAATAATTTTCTAAAACTAACGCAAATTTACGAAGATTACTTCACTAAATTTTCGAAAATGAAACACGGGTTAATCTTGGAAAAAAAATCAAATTTCGATCTTTCAAAACGATGTATCTTTCCGAGAGTTCGGCAGCATTGTGGATTGTCAGTCCACCTAAGTGGGTCTAAAGTTCAAAGTCGAGGGGTTTAAAGCCCATAGGAAGGAATGATCTATGGGTAGGTCATAAATTCATAATTGATTTGTGGACTTATAACTCACTTAAATGGATCAAAAGTAGACTTTTGTAATGTGGACACATGGCTCTGCAAAATCCAGTTTAAAAAAAAAAATCGATTTAATGAGGAAGATAACAGTTATGGTAAGAAAAATTTCCGTTTAACTGGCTGACAAAGCAGAAACCATTTCCAATTTTTTTTTTTTAATTTAAAATCATCGCAAATGAAGGATAATTTATTATTAAATAATTTATACACATAGGTATGTTTTCCGAAAGTAATTTTGTTCACTTGTCTTTCCTTATAACAGACTGAATCACTTTG
The DNA here is from genome assembly GCF_945859705.1 of Episyrphus balteatus. NCBI lineage: Eukaryota > Metazoa > Arthropoda > Insecta > Diptera > Syrphidae > Episyrphus > Episyrphus balteatus. Next base: position 136,214,514 of record NC_079134.1, read on the forward strand.
AAACAATATGGCAACACATTTGTTTGGTTTTTAAATTTGTTTGAACTAGTATTTGCAATTAATTTCAATTGAATTACTATAAATAAAATTACTTTTAAATAAAAAATAAGTTAGCTTCAGTAAGTCAAATAATATGCCGAACCACCTCCGCAGCATTTGAAATAGATTTATTGCTCTAAATTAAAAAAAAAAAAAATTAAAATAGATTTTCCAATATTTTTAGTGCCGCTTATCAAACAAAAATATACTCAGTAAAGGATTTATTTTAAATCATTTTTCATCAATCACAAACTAACATTTTAGTTCTATAACATCGTCAATGCAGAAACTGTTAAGTTAACATTATGTACAAATTTCCCTTCAGTTCTAATTTTGTTTTAAAACCAACAAATATCTATTTCCTGTACAATTCCCAAAACAAAATTCCCAATTTCCCACTATTTTCTATCAACCATCACAAAAGTATTCCTTTTCTCTATCAAAAATATTCCTGCGCATTGTACTTTCCCCATCACACCCCAATAACCGTTTCAACACCAAATTTTCCCAACAGATTGCGCTACCATCAAATTCTCCATCCATAATTTCATCTCAGGACAAAAACATTGGGAATTTCTCTCATTTTTTACCTAGAAAAAGGATTACGTCAATCCTGTCCAATATAGGAGGATTCAGTAGCCGACTAACTTTTCAGATGAGCTGAAGTCCCCGTAGGTTCGCACAGTTTTTCGATTAAAAAAAAAAAAAAAAAAAACAACCAATACATATAACCAATCAGTATATACACACACATCAAGTTTAAAATACATACATAAAAATATTAATTAAGTGTACATAAGTTTATATATAAAAAAAAATTAATAAATCCAAAAAAAATTTATTTTCATAGAAATTTGAAAAAAAAGGATAACAAAAATGTGTATAAATAATTGTTGCTAATTCAAAGTGAGGAAAAGTCCCAAAACAGTGATGGTGACAAAAAAGTGAACATACACCAAAAATTTCTTCCAGCTGCAAGTTTTTCCCCTCTATTTTATATTTTTTTTTTTTTTGGTGAGTTTTTTGAAAAATTTCTCAAAAGTGCGTTTGGTTGAGGAAAGTCCCTTTCCTTTTCAATCAGTATATCCAGTTGCCAGATGCCAGTGAGCAGTTATAGGCAGTTTGAAAAGTTCCAAAGTTGAAAGTTGAAAAATTTTGAAAATTCCCTGAAATAGCCTGCCAAAGCAAAACGGTAGGAAAAAAGGATTTCGCTCATTCCGAAAAAAAAAAATGTTGGTGTACATGCAATATTCATATGTATCCAATGGCTAAATCGGTCACAAGAGTTCCACAGCAAATTGTTTCGACAGCCTGGTTGTCGTCGTCGTTGTCGTTGTCGACGTTGTCGTTGTCGTCGTAGTTATTGTTGTTGTTGTTATTTTGTCGTCGTCGGTTGAGTAGAGCATAGCATAGAATTGTCGCGTTTATTCGTTTTTTGGGTCATAAAGTGACACGATATCGTGGTGGTGCCATGAGCAGCAAAGTGGGGTCAATGCGGTAGTTGGACGCGGCGCGCAACAATCCGCATAGCTCATAAATTTCTGCTCCCTGAATAATTAAAAAAAAAAAAAAAAACTGTCTCTATGTACATATTTCAAAACATTACCTAAAGTCGAGTCACAACACAACTATAAGTATTGTGTCTCGCAAAATGTGAAAAAATAGTTAAGTCCTCAACCTCATCGCAGCTTTTATCGTTCCTGTATTTGACGGTATACTAGCCCGGAAGTGCTTATTTTATTTCTTTTTTTTTTTCTCTACTTGTATCTCTGTTTTACTTCAGTTTTCACCATCAAATGTGAAGCCCACGCAAAGATACTAGACTAAGAATAATTTTCACTCGTGCTAGTTCTGTTTGCCTGCCTGCCTGCTTGCCTGCTTTGTGTCAGTGTATGTAAAGCTCAATCACCCCGGAAAACGAATTAATATTTAAAAAAGGATTTCATCTTGCTTCCTATTTTTATTTCTCTTTTTCTTGTGACTTCCTTGCACCTGCCCCTTTACTCTGTCCGCTGCCCCCACAGCAGCGGCCGCCAAACTACGCCGCGTCGTGGTATACTTGGAGAGAGCTCAGATGTACATTTTTATTCAGGACATTCATATAGCCTCTACCTGTATCGCGTCGTCGTCGTCGTTGTAGTTTTTTTTTTTTTTTTATTAAAACCAACAACTCCCAAACCACCCAAGACCTAGAGGAAAAGGATAATAAAAATGCATCAACACCGTGGTGACGGTGGACTACGAGAACGATGTTTTAGTGGTGGTAGTTGTAGTAGTTGGGAAAGGATAACTGAGGATGCAGCAGGGTGGCCCAGCAACAGTGGGTGTGGAAATAGCAACAGTAGCTTCTCCACTATCTCGTCATTTTTTAGTAGCAGTACCGTTGTTAGTTTCAGTGCTACTTTTCTTTTAACAACAAGAAAATAATATAAAAAAAAATAAAGGATATTATTCATCATGCGCGAAATGTTTTTGCCTGTCGTGTAAATAAAGTTGCCACAGAAAAAAAGAAATCACAAAAAAAAAAAATAATAATAATAAAAAAAAAACTTAGGTATCTCCTTCCTTGTATTGCTGTTTCTGTGTATTTTTCTCGCTTTTTTCGGATTAATCTTGGCGTGAAAAATTAATGTAAATGAATTTCGAATGTTTTTTTTTTCCTCATAAATAAGTGTTGTTGATGTGAGCAAGTTAATTAAATATTTATAAATAATTAAAAAAGAAAGAATAGTTTTTTTTTCGTTAAAAAAATAAGTAGTTTTTAAATAAAAATTGTAAATTTAAAATAGTGATTAAGTGTTAAATAATAAAACAAATAATATTTATAGAAAAAAATCTTCAAAAGTTTGTTCGCTGCTTATACGATCTTCCGCTTGTTAAAAATAAAATAATAATAAATAGAAAACAACGTGATTTTCAGCTTGTTATTAAAAATAATATATAATCAAAAAAAAAATTAAATGTAGTTAAATTTATTAAATTATAAATAAAATCCATATAGTGAAAGTAATAAAAAAAAAAAATTAATATTAAAATATATAAATATTGTTCCATCATATAAAATCGTTGTGTTTTTATAAATGTTTAGAGAAAATATTAAAAAATAAAAATTAAATTAAATTAATAATTTAATTAAAAATAATAAATAAAAAAAAATAAATAGATAAGTGAATTTTGTGAATATAGTGAAAAAAAAGTAAAATTTCAAAATTTTCAACATAATAAATTAATTAGATTTTAAGACATCGAACGGATTATTACTATATAGTGGATACCTAATTGGTGTAATAAGAATTATATAAATGTAAGTAAAATTTTATTTGAACTTAGGTATAAAATTTAGTATTAGTTAGTATAATTACTGTTATCAAGTTCATTTTCTAACTTTTGTGTTAGTTAAGATTTACATTGATTATATAAAATTAACGGATATGCAAAACCTTCTCCAAGATGGCCTTGTAATTTTCTGAAGTCACTTGCGTAACATGTAACGTATTGCGTACCGCAATGCCATAGAAATTAATTCTTTAGCTTGTTCTTACAAAAAAGACTTTGCGTCTAACTAATAATCAAATTTAAAGCCTAGGTCCCTAGATAAAAAGAAAGTCTGCAGATTTTAGAAAATTCGCATACCAATAACAAATTTAATCTCCAGTTTAGTCGTTAGCAATACGTCAAAATTTAATACACATAAATCTATGTTTACAGTCGAGCATTAATTTCATTTATGGACACGAAGTCAGATTACAAAACAATAACGAAAGTTTTTTTGTTTTTCAAAAAAAAAAAAAAAAATGTTTATTTTCGGTCCAAAATGTTCAACACAAGAAAGCTGAGAAAACGAAATGAAAATAAAAAAATAAAAAAAAAATAAATGAAAAATTGTTTGACATGGTTGCATTGAAGCATTAATATTTCGAGATAAACACGATGCACATTTCAGATAAAGGTTTTAAAGATCTATTCAGAATATGGAATTAATAGAAAACAACTCAAGTTTTTTTCAAAAAATTAGGAAAATAAAAAAAAAAAAACTTGAATTTGAATTTCAAAAAATCGAAAAATAAATTCAATACTTTTAACCCTTTCGAACCCAAGCTATGAAAATCAATATTAAAAAATGTTTTTTTCAGTATTATCGGGTCAAAAACATCACAACTAAGAATTATGAATAGCAAAAAGTAATTTTCCAAAATAATAAATAGCAAAACTAGTGTGTTATTCTCATGTTACATGTAAGTAACATGCACAGCTTATGACCACCAAAAAAAGTCGGAGAACTGAGAAAATAACTTTTTATGAAACTATAATGTATGCTACTTCTTCTAAGCAAAAAAACAAAACACTTTCTGCAATAACATTTTTTATATCTTTTTTTTCAAAATTATGACCATATATAAAAAAAAAAATTTTTTGCAAAAAAAAAAAAAATGTGAATTTCAGTCTCTTTTTCGATAAAAAAAATTAAAGGTATGATATTTGACTAACTTTTTGTAATAATCCAATAACTAGAAATTATTATCTTTCAATTAAGCCATCGAAATCTTAAAAATTGTTTAATTTAATATTTTTTTTTGGGTCCGAAAGGGACCTAAGGGGGGAAATCCCTCCGGAATTTTTTATTTTTGCATTATTTTTTTTTTTGCGTAATAAATTTATTTATCAACCGAAGAAACTATTTTCAGTGGTCTTAGCCTTAAATGAAGCCTCAAAAGTGCCTAGATAGTCCCGAAACCAATGCGCTCCGAACCTACCATAGTACGAAAACGAAAACTTTAAACGCATTTTTTTCGAAACTAGTTTTTTTCCGCGCCGTGCAATGTAACTCAAAAACTAATGAAGCTATAGACTTGAAATTTGAAGCAAATTACTCCACAACATGAACCTAAAAGTTGAATAAAATTTGTACAGTAAATATTATTTTTAACTACTTCTTTGTAAAAAAAACATGGGTTTTTTTTTTTTTTTTATTTCTAATTTTTATTTTTCATTTAAAAAAAATAAATTTAGGTTCATGCAATTCATACTAATATCATCGGAAAAAAATTTCGTTTTTGATTTAAGATGATTTCCTGGACCTGTGTCAACTTTGAAAGGCTCCAGAGCCGCCATTTTGTTATTTTTTCATTTCAAAAAAAAAAAATTTTCAATACTTAATAATGTCAGTAATATCTTGTCTTTTTCCAAATTTCAATAAGTGCTTTCAGTTTTTTATACAAAAAATATTGAAAAAGGTGTCGTCCAGAGGGATTCCCCCCAATAAGGACACCATAACTAGTGTTAGTGTTTATGGTCTTAAAGTGTAGCTTAGGCTATAAAAATGCTTTTTGTTTTCTCCAAAAATAAAATAATTTTTGCACCCATCATGGACCACAACGGAGTTTAAAATTAAAAAAAAAGCAAAAGCAAAATTTAAATATTTTTTCTCTTACGTGAAAACAAAAAATTGAATTTTGATACTCGTAGATTCTTTGATGGAAATTCTGACAGTTCATTGATATTTTCGCACTTGTAGCTGATTTCGTAATAGACGATATGGAAAACTAGAAACTAATTAGTGAAAGGGTTAAATTGTTTAGCATTTTGTATTTACCTTCTAGTTAACATCGAGTTTAAGTCAAAATTAGCTTTTTATTTATTAGTAATTCCCTATATCTTCAACCATTGCATTTCTAATCCAGCAATTAAGAAAATAATTCTTTTATCAACCTTGTCTTATGTAAATGCAATCTGCCCCGTTAACTATTGTTGCAGAATTTTTATCTAAGGTGGTAACCTAGTTCGTTTTGTTTTTGTTAAGGAAATAGGAAGCTCTGAAAAAAGATAGGATTTGCAGAACAAATTCCATAAAAAGAACACTTCATTTCATTATCAAAACTCCCCTACTAACAATTGCATCTGTAAAGCTTTATAGAACCAAAATTGTTTGTCGGGTTATCTTTCTCGATATCATTTCTATTTAAATTTTGAAGCATTTTATATAACCAGCAAAGACGACTATCTCTCATTACTTAACCAGTTGGTTGTATTTTCATTTAGCTAGTGAGCTTATAAGCTTTTAAAAATTTCATTTTGAAAATTTTCCAAATATTTGGTTTTCAACTGGTATTTTGGAAAAATCTGAAGACCTCAATATCATTTTCGATCAATTTTTATTACTTTTTGTCTTTTAATATAAATTTTAAATTAGTTACTGACATTGATTTTTCTTCTCGAAAATGTTTACTAACTAAACTTTTCTTCAAAAAACAATACGTTTAAGTGTTGACTTCAGGGATCTGAAAAAATTATTTTTGCAAACAAAAAGGTTTTTCCAATATATATTAATTAAATATGTAATCAAAATACTTATGTACCTACCAAAAATGACACTTCAGCTTGAAAACTATTTTAAAATTCACAAGTATAAATAGCGGAGAAGCTAAATCTTAAATTTGGCATTATTTTCGAACCGAATAGGGCAGATTTTTTTTTATCTTTTTTAATCGACGCGTGGATATGTAAAACTACTGTATGAAATAAACTAAAATTATAAACCGGTATTGCCGCATTGTTCTTAAAAATCATAACTAAGATATTTGTGAACAAGCAAAGAAATTCCAAAATTTAAGAAAATTAAAGTAAAATTATGCCAAAATATTTCCTGGCTTTAACAAAGAAAAAAGTGTAAGGCACATTCTGCACTGTCTCTGATTTATTCTGATTTATTTTTTTAGCCTTTGTCTTTAAATAAGTTAGAAAATTGAAAATGATTTTTTTCATTTTTAAATGCAAATTACGATAGTGGATTTAGTGTAGTTAGGGTCTTTACGAGATTATGGGCAGCATTGTAAGGACCAGTTTTCTCATAAATTGTCTTAAATATAAAAATTATATTTGAAAACAATGACCACACTTAAGCTATGAGCCCTCGAGGAGCTTATTCTTATCGTCCTGTTCACCAAGTCAAGATCTTTTAATTGATGTAGATAACTCTAAAATTTTTTTCCAAACTCTTAATTCATAAAAAAAAATAAAAAAAAAATTGAACCTACCTAATTAAATTTGTTCGTATTAAGATGCATGTACCTATATATATCTTTCATCTTTGGACCTATTTTTAGTTATTTTATGTCAGAATAATAAGGCACGGTGGTCTTGAAAATGTTTTATAAAAATGGACCCCAAAAGTAATGATGCAGATTTGTTCGAAATGATCTCAGGATTAAAAATTTGTAAATTTCAAAATCGTACCTAATCCCTTTTTTGAGTTACAGACATTTTACATATATACACGCGAGAGGGAATTTGGAAAAAAAATTTAAACAAAAAACAAAAGCACATTATAATGTCCTATACCTTTTTGAAAAGCTAAAATATACTCCTTGAATTTGATGTTTATATGAAGTTGATTGAATAAATATTTTTTGAGAAATTTAGTTTTAAAGTTATTATTTTAGAAAAAAATATTTTTTTTTTTTTCAGTTTATTTTATTCAATTGTTTTTAATAAAGGGTAAAATTTTTTTTATACAAATCAATACTCTCATTGATTTTAAGTCAAAAACCAAAAACCACATGTTTAAAAGTATCTTAGTTTTCGAGAATTAAGGAAAAATGTATCTTTTCACCAAATTTTTTTTTTAGCATTTTTTAATTTTTTTTTTCAAATAAAAAAAAATTAACCTCAAATCAAATGGAAAAAAGGTAACTGTAACACGATGCTGATCAGGATGTCTTCTTTTTTTTAAATTAACGCGAAAAGTCAACATGGATTCTTGAAAAAAGGCTCTCACGATGAAAATCGAGAAAAGGTTTTGTGGTCCCTGAGGACCTTAGCTGTCCTGAAATCTATGTAATGTGGAATATTTTTCTGTTATACGTAACATTATAACTCTTACATTTCAAAAATAGTCTTGAAATACTCAGAACGTAATAAAAATAACTTAAAAATATAAAAATGAAAAAAAAAAAAAATACAAAACTCTAAAAAAAAAACATTAAAAAAACAGCAAAAATGAACAAAAAAAACCTCAAAAAAGGATCCAAAATACCACTTCGTTCTTGGGGTTGATTCTGAGTTACACTAAGTGTGATTAGAACTTACAAATCTGTTCATATAATAACCATTATACAAATTTTTCCTTAGGAACAAATAAAACCAATAAAAAAGTGCCTATCTTTTTTCCCATTTTTGAAAAACTAGAATAGTTTTTTGCATCTATTTTTAAGTATTTGACTAAGAACTAAATAGAATATTCAATTTTGAAAAAAAAAATTGTACCTTGTAACTCAAATTTAAAAAGAAATTAACTTAAAAATACAAAAAATTATTTTTTTTTAAATTTTGACTTTGAAATTAAATTTCTCAAAAACTATTTACTCAATCAACTTCAAATAATCATCAAATTCAAGGAGTATATTTTAGCTTTCCAAAAACGTATAGGACATTATAATGTGCTTTTGTTTTTTGTGTTTCCCACGTGTATATATGTAAAATGCCGGTAACTCAAAAAAGGGAACAGGTACGATTTTGAAATTTACACATTTGGAATCCTGAGATCATTTCGAACAAATCTGCATCATTACTTTTGGGGTCCATTTTTATAAAACCTGCCGCGTTATCAAGACCAACGTAAAGGGTTCTAATATACCTAATAAAAAAATATCATTTTCATGAAATTTATTTGGCAAGAAAATACTATTGTTTTAAAATATTATATTTTATCAAAACTACATAATACAAGAACCATCAAAGCCAAATTTAGAAAAATTAATTTTCTCTTTAGACGTAGAAATTAAAAAAAAAAAAAAACGTTAACAAAATTAAAAATTGTATAATGTTAATTTTTCTAAAATAAACAAAATAATGTTTTTTGAAAATATGAGAAGAATCAAAATTCCGAAAAAAAAACTATCAATAAAAGTTGAGGAACATGACTAACGTAGTTTTTGCATCATATTGGCTGGCAATTTTATTCCAATTACGATGATTTAATTTTTATTTTAAATGTAAGATCAGTACCAAAAAGCTTATAATTTAAACATAAAACATGCTTTAAATATCTTTTTAACTAGAATATATCTTTTTAAACAGCAAAATGTTGTAACATACTTTACTCCCAACTTTATAAAAAATTCTAACCCTCGTACAATTATAAGTGACAGGGAAATAACTTTTCCTATAATTGTTAAATTTTCGCTCCATCAACATCGTTCTTATCTTCTACTTTCTTATTTCCAACACAAGAATCCCCTTTTCTGAAAGTGAACATTTACTTTATGAACGACTCCATAATCATAATCATTAATAGCAAAGAAATCCTTCTTAAAATCCTTTACACGTGCTCAAAAGTTCACATTCACCAGGTATGAACTTTTTATGTTAGAATGCATGTGTGTATGGTAGGTACCTATGTGAGCTAACAAATTAAAATATTAATATGTAAATTGATCATAAAGTTACTTAAATCTTCTTAAATAATATTTCATCTGAGTAAATCTACTTAACGTAGGTATAAATCTACTCGAATATTCAAAACTTAAGTTTTCAAAACCTTTTTGCATTCCAAATTATGCCACTTTCCCACCAACTATTGAAAATTATAAAATTAAAGAGAAAACTTTTGACTACTTTGAATGTAGATTTCCATAAAATTTCAACCGTCTTTTTAGAGTCTATTTACCTACTAAACCATTTTCAAAATAAACCTTAGTCCGTTAAATGCTATTTATACTTAAAAAAAAAAAAATATTATATTCGGTCACATCTGAAATGAACCTCAGTTAATTTAAAATACAAAAAAAAAAAATAATATCAAACCAAGAAAACAATAACACACTGCTCCTTCTTTACCGCTACCACCACCGCTCCGTGACAGCACAACCAGAGCACATACAATATCAGTTAACATTATTTTTAGCTCGGTTACGGTAAGTATTTTCATACAGGAGTGGAATAAACACACTCCTCTCTTTTGCCGGCATAAATCGTCGTCCTTGGATGTACATAATTATGTTCGTGTTTTTCTTCTTTCTGTGTGTGTGTGTTTTTTTTTTCAATTTTTTCTTCTTCTGTTTTTTATTGTGGGTAGCACACAGAAGGAGGTAGAAAATATTTACATATTATTTTATGCAAAACAAAATACATATGAAGTTCCATATGGGGAAAAATAAATCTCCACTTCACATGTGCTTTGTGTTGTGTGCCGTATTTAGTGTTGCCATGGTGTCAGAATTTACTTTAAGAAATTCATTTCTTAAGATTGTTTATTTTACTGATTAATTTCTAACGATGTTTTGTAACAAAGAATTTTTTTAAAATATAAAAAAGAAAACAGAGTTGCCAACATCAAAATTTTTTTCAGGATTCGAGACAATTTTTCCGTAACCTTTACATATTTTGTCATCCTGAAGATTAAATTCTAGATTAACACTACAAAAACTTTAGTTTTTAATCAAAAGAGCGAAAAATAAGCATTTTCCATATAATTTTACCTCTCGTTTTTCTCAGTTCACACTCACTTTTGGTAAAATTTCAAAAGCTGAAATACAAACATTCCTGTTTGTGTCTAACTCGAAATAAATGTTCTACTGATCTAATTCCGTCCGTTTCAAAATTTCGTATGATGGTAACCCTAAACAAAGATTGTAAAAGTTCCTCTATTATAGGAAATTTTTTTACCCACATCGTGTTTTATTTCTACTTAGTCTTAGAGAATACAAGGATAGGTTTTGGCAGGATAGCCTGTAGAAATTTATTCAATCTCTGCGAGGCCTGCTGACCCCTGCGGGTAGGTAACCCCAAAAGCTCACTTATGGACTCTTGCATGGGGCTATAAAAATAAATTCTTTTCTAAATTCCAAAAGATGAATGAATATTTAAAAAGGATTTATATATTTTATCATCATACCGGACCCGGATATAAGGGGTGGAATAAATGTATTGATAATTGAAATCTGAAGAAAAAAACTATCAAGCCATCAGACTTCCTCCTTAAAACCAACTCATCTTAACACACACATGGACATGGACAAATATCTGACAAAAATAATAGAAAAGAAACTTAAATTGGATATCCTTGCTTGCATCGGATCGCAATATGATATGAAGCTTAAAATCAGTTGAAGAAAGGCAACAAAAGTCAAGAAAAAAAGAAATGTGAAACCAGGAAACACAATAAGCTCCTTGGATACCTCTATCGTATACACCAACTATATTGTTAAGCTAGTGAAATCGATTAAATGCCCGCATTGATTTCCTTGTTCGTCATTCTTTTTCTTTTCGACTAGCTAACATGTGACGTAGAGAGTAGCAACGTGGTCGGGGGTGGTGACGGAACGCGTTGGTGGGTATCTTACATTTGATTTAGATATTAAACCCTTCTGTTGATTTATTAATCGATACCATTTGACACGAACAAGGACGAAGGAAGAAGGACATGAAATCAGCTTCAACAAATCTAAAGAAACAAGTTAAGTTAGATTATGTGTGTTTTTGTCTATGAAGGAAAATGAATGTTTTTTAGTTGGTATACTCTAGACTCGTATGTATGTGTGTTGATCCTTCAATATAATAGTTAAGAGACGGACAACAAGGCAAATTGAGCCTCTGGGATTGGTGTGGCGACAACAACGACTTTGTTTGTTGATGGAATTATTTATTTAGCAACAGATATACAATGCGCCTGTTGGTAGAGTTTGGTATTATGTAGGACATTTGTTAGTTTATTGTTGGTCATTTGGTTTTATTTTATTTTTTTTTTTGTTGTTGGTAGGTATTCTCACTTGGCCACTTTTTGACACTCAAAAAGAAAGGACTTAGTAAATTTTTTTTTGAAGAAGAAGAAGAATAAGAAAGAGGAAAGGTGTTTTCAAGAAAGCATGGGTAAACATTCTCAGGTATTTATTTACCATTGTGCTTAGTTAGCTAATGGTCATCAAAACTATCCATTTAGGGATATAACATTTAGGAAATCTAAAATTAATGTTTGTTGTGAGGGAGTTGGTATTTTTTTTTTTAATGTTGTGGTTGTAAATTTTATCGATCAAGTTTAAATAAAAGGCTAATGAAAGCTAAGTATTTTATATACAAATATTGATTTAAATATAATTTTTAAATTTGAGCTTCAAGCAGTCTGGGGTGAACATGAACAGTTTACAATAAATTTATCTAAATCCCTGGTTTTGAATAATAAAAATTGCATCAACTATTATATTGCTTGAAAAAATTTTAAGGTAATTTTCAATACTGAAGCGAACACCATTATTTGTTTTATTTAAAAACATTTACAAAGAGGTGCCTGTCCAATTTTACAAGAAAAAAGAGTTAATTTTATGACGATATGCTTTTGGAACTTGTAAAATTATCATAAAAAGGTGTCTTCAAGAAAATAATGATGGATTGAGTACATTAAGTAGATAAATATTTTGCAAATACATCATTGCTTTGGTTACGTTGGAGTGCAACAGAATTGAATTACTTTCCTTTTCTCCTATTTTGATAACGGGATTATTCTTTTGATGCATTTCTGACGTTTTGACATTTATATATCATTTATAACTAAAAGATTTTATGTAACAGGCAATTTGTCATTTAAAAAAAAAAATTGTTTCGAATTTGTATGTTTTATATTTTTTTATCTAAAAACCTTCGATGATTAAAAAAAAAATAGGCTATCAGAGAGACACCAATTAATTAGTACAGCTTTTGATGATATGGTTCAATTATCAATATCCTTGTAGTGATCGTGGTATTTAATTTGAAATGTACACTCGGGCGTATACGTACTTTTTTATTTATTTTTTTTTTAAATTTTTTTTTACGTTTCCATATATGTGCCCTTAATTATGAAAGTGGACTAAGTCACTCCTAAAAATGGCATCAAATCTAGCCTAAAAATAATTATTAATTAAGGGGTAAAGTTTATTTGAACGCAAAATTGCAGTAAATAAACTTCTTTATTGCTCCTCTAGTGATTTCATAAAATAAATATAATTAAATCGTTATAAGAAAATTATTATTTAGAAAATTATTACTTAGTCCACTTTCATAATCAAGGGCACATATATGTATGTACATTGCACATGTTGACAGATATTGCCAAGCTTATGCTCGTGGGCTCCGTGAAGCCAGAACTGCGACCTCAAATTTTTTGAACCAAATTTGTCTAATTCGTTTGGAATATCTCCTAAACAGAGGGTGGACAAACGATGATTTTTGGTATACGTAAAGAACTCGAGGTGGACAAACGACACCATTTTGAAATTTTGAAAAAAATTAATTTTTGGGGATTTTAGGGGAGTTTAAAATTTTCAGTGCAAAATTTGTTTTTTGAATTGCTCCTAAACGGGGGGTGGAAAAACGATTATATTTGGTATGTTTATAGAACTCGAGGTGGACAAACGATTGCAGTTAGTTTTATACGTCTATCTCAAAATTTGAGCGTTTTAGACGATTTTTCATTTTTCAGACTTCCTATAAAAAAAAAAGAATTTGCTCTAAAATTTTTTTGAAGGGTGGACAAACGAAAATTTTGGGTGGACAAAAATGGACAAACGGTGGACAAACGAATTAGATAAATTTTGTTCAAAAATTTTGAGGTCGCAGTCCTGGCTTCACGGAGCCTATCCTCGTGCACGTCTTTATTTACAATCATCATCATACCATAGTAAAAGATAGGTATTCAAGAATAACAATTTTCTTAATTTTCTCTTTTTTTATTTGTTTAAAATTTAAATATTCCTTTTTTTTTGTACAGTCAAATGAGGCAAAGAAAAGAATCAACTTTTTAAAGAATTAACATTCATTATGCTTCAAGTATTTTTTTGTGATCGATTTTTCATTCTATAACTCACCAAATCAAAAGTGGTAAAAAAAATCGGAAAAAAGGAGATTGGTTTCATATTACAAATATAGTCCTTTTTTCTACTTTACTGGTTTATTTCAGTAGTATATAGAATTTGTATCATAAAACCAATCTTCTTCTTTATTAACTAGCCAGGCAACGGGCAAAAACCTTTCCAGTTTTAATGATTAAAATTTTAATCTTACTGGATATAGTTCACAAAATCTATGTAAGTTGAGCTGAATATAAACAAAATTTGCATATTGACAAGATGTCTCACGATAAGTCAACTGACTAGTCCGAATGAGCTTCACCGGGACGAAATTTGTGTTTGTATGTCATTTTCTGCCCATATTATTTTCATATTATTTTCCGATATCTTTTAATAGCTGTCTGGTGCATTTCTAACATTTCTGCTTTATTTTTTTGTTTGCGTTTTTTCTAATTTTGAGCAAAAATGTTTGTGTCCCTTTTTTATACCTATACAAAAAAAAATCTCCGGTAGGATTTACGAGAGCCCAAAAATTTAATGTTGTAACCGTTTTGGGTAAAGGATTCACTTTAAAAAAGTTATTTTTGTTTTCCTTTTTCTTATTTTTAATGGTTTGTGTAGGTATACCAAAATACTTGACATAACTATTTATCGTTTTTATGTCTTGAACACAACAGCGCATACAATTTGTTTTTATAAAAATAAAATACAATTTTTTACAAATTTACATACAAAAGGTTAGATCATTTTGCGTTAAAGTAAACATTTTCACAGTCGGGCAAACATATGCGATGATTTTTTTTAATGTCACTTTTTTTTTAAACTAAGGTTTTATGGGTTAAAAATTGGTATTCATAGAGATGTGATCTTTTGAATTTGTATTAGTTTTTTTTTTTCATCTACAGGAGAGCAAAAAATCTTTGTTATTTCTTTATATAGACACTCGGGCGTATATGTTTTTCTTTTTTGTAATATGGATATTTTTTTTTAATTGTATTTTACTTGTAATTAGTAGTTTTATTTAATTATTTATAAATGAATAATAACTTATCTTAAAGTATTAAAATGCTGTTAGTCAGATAAAGAGGTACAAAATTTTGAAAACTGGCACTTAGTTCTCAAAAGATCTCTTTTTTGTTAACTTGGGAGTTTTTGGTACTACTCGTTTTTCTAAAAAATCAATAAGTTTTTTAAAAGGCTAAATTCTGCTTTAAATATTTTGTGAATTAATAAATCTAAAAATTTTAAATCTTGAAACTAAAAATCCCTATTTAAAATAAAAAAGAAGACATACGACGGTTAAACTTCATAACCTCGTAAGTCAAAAAATTCGAAAAAAATATTATTATTGCAAACAATTCAGAAAATTCAGAGCTATCTTTTGGTATATTCAGTTCAACAATGTTGTTTTGAATATTTTTCAGGAATGACGAAATTCAAAAGCTCGTATTGATATATCCCATACAAAAACAAGAAACACAACATATTGTTTTTTGATTTCTGAAAAACTTGCAAAAACGACTTACGAGGTTATGAAGTTTAACCGTCGCATAGTCTTTTTTAAATTAAAAAATCAGGCTAAAGCAAAAATACTATCCCCTTGTGAAAAGTTAGCCTCCTTCAATATTTTCAAATAAGAAAGTCATCAGAAAAGCATAAAAATAATATTTTAAAAAGAAATAATGTGAAATAAAAAAATCACAGTTAATTGTCTATTATTCAAGGCTTGAAAGAATAAAAAAACTTTCAATTGTGACTAAATTTAAAATTAAATAAAATGCACGACTGGGGTCGCACGTACTTGCTCTTATGCTTAAAGTAACTCTAATGTTAAAGCTTTTTATTCAAGAAAATTAGGAAAAATTTGAGATTTTCAAGAAATTTCATAGGTAGTGTATAAACATAAAATCTGTTTTTATAATTAATTAAACACCGTTTTAAATGATTAAAAAAAAAAAAACAAGTATGCCATTTTTTACTTGTATAAAAAGGTATTTTTTGAAAAAATTTTTCGAAAATCGTAGGAGCGGTTTTTTTGAAAAATAATTTTTTATATAGGTACCTATAAAAAATTTCTAACATTTTTCAAAAAAATAGTTATTATGCCATTTTGAAGAAATAATTAATTTACACGTAAAAACTAAATTTCAAAATTTTTCATTAATCCGTTTTCAAAAAATTGATTTTCAAAAAAAAAAGTTTTGGCAATAAAAAAAAAAAGTTTGAAGAAAATCACTTCACTTGTTTAGGCTCCAGATAGATACAGACAGACATACAGACAGACAGAATTGCCAGGCCCACTTTTTTGGCATTCTCCAGCAATGTCATGTAAAATTGTTATCTCGAGTTCGATCCTAAACTTGCCCTATAGTACCTATATCGCAAGTAAAAAGAAAAAAACTTAGCTCCAAGCATATTTTTTTTTATTAAATATGAATATTAAAACCCTAAGCATAAGAAAAAAAAAACTAAATTCTCACAAACTCAGGCCCCAACTAATGCTAGTAGATCAACCAAGATAAATTCTCTATTTTTTCAAGTGACATTCCATCATCATGATACCTGTTTTTTTTTTTTTTTTTTTTAATTTTTCCTTGACAATCTCTTCTCAGTTTGTCATAATATTTCTTTTTCCATTACGCCTACATTTTACCATAACAAAAAGCCCCCTCAAAATAAAAATAAAAAAAATATATAAACCTAATGCAAAAGCCTCCAAGACATAAATATATACCAACAAAAGAGAATACCAAATAATTTTTCCATTTCACATAGAGTTTATATATCCTTCTAACAAAATTCATTCATTAATTATGCCAAATCGCAGGTCATAACCCGGAAAACATTATTCAAAAGGCGAGCACTTTAACATGCATAATTCCCTAAATCTACAATCCAGACAAAACAGGAGCAGTCTACTTTCAAGTTTCGGTCACGAAATAGTTTTTATCAAAGAAAAATATATACAACAACAACAAAATGAAACACCACAAAAGGTGTGTTCGCAACTAGAAAGCTATACCAAGACCAAACCAACATCCATAGAGATGTTTATCTTCATGACAAGGCGAATGACTATATAACACAGTGGATAAGCCGATTGACATCCTCCAGCAAAGCAGCAAAAATAGGCAAATAGAAGCACGAATTCCATTACACACAAAAAAAAAAACCTCGAAAATCCTTATTCCTAGTCACATTCAAACAGAATATAGGAGAGGTACTCGCGTAGATGAGCCTTTTTTAAGTGTAAGACTTTCACTCACAGATACACAAAAAAATACAGAACAAACAGAACCAAGAAGGCGACACAGCAGGAAAACTTCCTTTCCTTTCCGTGAAAATTGTGCGGAATCACAAAAAACTTAATTCAGTATAAAAAAATAATATAAAATAGAAAAAGTATATTCCTTGAACTCTCAGTTCTCGCAGCTCAGGTCCTCTGCGTTGCTTGCTTTAACGCAAAAGCAAAGCAAAACCAAAGCTGTGCACTTTTCACTCCGCAGGGCTGAACCAATGGTTCATGTGCGAGTGTGCCTTTTTTTTTACCTCCTCACTGTATTTTTCTGTGGGCTATGAAAGGGAGGACAAATTTGTATTCAACATTCTCCTCGGTATGAATGTGTTTCTGAATGCTCGAATGAATCGTAGATACCGTCAAAGGATGCGCAACGGCAGCCGCACGAATACAATTCTCTTCCCTCTGCCACAACGCCGCCGCCGCCTCGCATCAAAGGATAACTGTTTTCGTCGGTCCTTTCTGTTTCTTTTTGCCATCATGACTACGACTAGGCCACCATATATACCATCATCTAGCCCGTGGAAAAGGATCTAATTCATTCATTTATTCGTGTGTGCCTTTATGGTTGGATTTGTGTGCCAAAAATAAAAAAAAAAAAAATGGCAGAGGTTAGTTTCACGCAAGGATTGCCGAGTTAACCTTGTGATGTTGTCTTCCTGTGAACAAAAATAAAAAAAGAATATATACCCATCACAAACCGACCGACAACCAACGACGACGACGATGGCTATTATATGACGATTCGCATTGCTCTGGTCTGACGCCAAAAAAGGATACAAAAATCAGAACAGGAAATGAAGCACACAAAACTTCCGTTACTTAGATTATCCTTTGGCTTATTACATAATTTAGAAAAGGAAAGTCCAGGTTAGTGCTTTTTTGTTGTAATTTTATTTGCTAAAGGCAATTTATGGAGTTGCAGAAAGAAAAAGGGGACACAATCTAATTCGTCCTGAAAATGACAAGGACGATGAAATATAATTGTTTTTCCTTGAGCTTTGTATGATTTTTCTTTAAAAATTAGATTTTTGAGAGGAAATAAATTTTTTTTTGAGAAATTTCCCAAGGTTCATAAATTTCCCTATTGGTACAACTTCAATGGGAAATTACCTTGGTCTATTTCTACAAGCTAGCAAATATTTACAGCAAAGTCTTACAACCTTGCCACACAAATAAATTTCACTTTGCGATTGTATTTGTTTTATGCGTGTGTATGTGTATTGTACGTGCGTCACTATTATATTGTTACGCGGAGTTTGAGATTTATGTTTTGTTTGTTATTTACGACCAAAGCTACTCTGGGTATTCTAGTACAATTTAGTACCTTAACTCGTAAGTAGCAGGTGTCAGAGAGGTGCGGTTAAACTTAGACTGAGTTGTGGCAAAGCTAAAACCAAACCCAACAAGGAAAACACTCTGTTGCTCTCTTTCGCCGCGTCCGTCGTCGGTTGGTCGTCAGTAAGCTTAACATAAGGATTTAATCACGGCAGTGGGAATATCCTTATTACCCCAGTGGGATGCCAAAGCACTCTGTCGCGTTTCTGATAAAATATTCACAAAACAATGCAAGGTAAATGAGTAGTGGCTTGAATAATTAATCAGGAACGGGTTTAATTGCTTTTAGTTGCTATGTTCTCAATATATATAATATATATATAAATTTAGAGAGAACGAAAGAGACTTTATTCTTTGTGGAGGGACCTCATTTCGGAGAGTGGATAGATGTCATTTTTAATCCTAAAAGCAAATGGATTTAATTTTTTTTTTTTTTTACTTATTTCTGTGGCCTAAAGAAATATTGGGTAGACATTTTATGTTTTATAAAGAAATGTTGGTTAAGCTGATTAGGTAGTGAATATAATTATAACGAAAATCCGTAATAAGATAGAAGAATTTTTAATTACTGTGTTAAATAGAAGGATTAAGTGTTTTATTTTAAAATTCTTAAGACACCAAAAAAAAGGCTATAATAATAAAGATAGAAATGAGGTTGAAAATAATGATAGTATCGTTCTTATATTTACATAAAATCAAAATAAGGCCTAAAAGTACAATCATTAGAATAAATATATTTTGACACAATGATACATAATAATAATTACACTGGTCGGCAACGAAAATGCAGCTTGAACCAAACCTTACTTTTCTAAAGGACTTTTGTGTGCTGATTCCGAATCTGAAGTCAAAATTTCACTAGTACGTCAAGTTTTCGAGATACTTTAATATTAATAGGTCAAAAATGCGTTTTTGTAGTACTTTTGGCGTTGAATTTCATCACCGTTAAATTTTTTTCTCGCAAAACTACATATGCAATATTCAAAAGCCATATTTTATAGTCTTAAGTACGTTTATTTTTATTTTAAAAATTGTTCTTTTCTAAAAGATATTTGGTATAGAAAGGTATGATTTCTCAAAATCTTGGTGGTTAAGGTAACTTATGGTTTTTGAAGCAGATTTGAAGTAAATTTCAGTTTTTGACTCCTGATTCGGTTGAAAAAATAGCAAAATATTACGGAAAAATAATATTTTTAGGTCAAATAACAAAAAACATTTCATTTAAAATTATTTTTTTTGGACTTTATAGCTAAAATTGTGATGAGCAGAGCTCAAAAACTAGACGTGATGGAAAAAATCTGTAAACTGTTTTGAATTCAGCACACTCAAGTTTATTAAAGTTTATTAAAATCACCTTACAGAGTTCTTGCTCCCGACTTTTTTTGTTTTTTTGCCGACCAGTGTTATTTCAAGCGGGAATTAAAGTGTTAAACTTGTTTTGGCTCTGATTTGTAAAAAAGTAGGTACAATGGCGAAATTTAACATTGAAATGAATGCCTCTTTTCTTGCAAGATATAATTTTGTAGTGCATGTTTGCAAATCATTACTTTTTTACAAAATTTCATCACAACAACAGTTTTTGTTGAAGATACAATATTTTTTAAGGTTAGGTATCTAAAGGAGTAAATGGTTAAAAAAAAAAAGGATTTTTGGGGATTTATGTTAAGCGACAGTCCAGGGCCCTATTGCACCAACCACTTTGAACTTAGCATTTTGCTAAATAATACTTTTCCGCAAAGTAAAATTGAAAAGTGTTTCACCAAAAATCAAAAGTTCCCCACTTTGCAATTTCGTATGTTTTTTTTTTTGCAAAGCAAAAAGTGGAACTTTGCGTGATTTGAAAATTTGCAAAGTAAGCAATAAATAGTTTCAACTTCTTTTCGTTGTTAAAAAAGGTTGAAATATTTTTTTTTTACTGAAACAACGACTTCTTTTGATATTTTATTATACTTTACTTTATCATTTGTTATTTTTTAGTTTTAGATAATTAGACTGTTGCTTTGCTTATTTTTATATTTACTATTATGTTTTCTTATGTTTATAATATCGAACTATGGTCTTTTGTTTAGTTACAATTTGGAATTATTTGACAGCTGAACATATCGTAGGTACCTAAACTCCTTTTGAAGTGTCAAATAGTTTGGTTTTCAAGACAATTCAAACATTTTTATTTCTTTTATTAATCAGTGGAAAAAATAAATTGAAATAGAATTTTTGAAATTTTATGAGTGGAAAAAATTTATTTTGAATAAAAACATGATTTTTGGTTATAATAATAGAATTGGCATTATTCTTCAACTTGTTTTCTCATACTAACCATAGTTAAATATTCCCAATAGTTAATTATTCCTAAATTCAAAATGAATTATTAATTTTACATCACTCCACGTAACTACAAATTACTATAATCTTCATCTTCAAAAAGCGATTCATTTTAAATTATCATTTAATATACCCCAACTTTACAGGAGAAAAGGCCATCCGCAAATGAAATTTTCTCTTTGCATATTATTGCAAAACTTTGCAGCAAATTCGCAAAATTGCGCTTTTCAAGAAAGTACTTTGTGCTTTGCAAATTTGTGGTTGGTGCAACGAAATTAGCAAAGAAGGAATTTTTGTTTTACTTTTCAAAAAAATAATTTCCTCTTTGCAAATTGGAGTTTGGTGCAACAAAATTTGCAAAGTTTAAGTGCAAAGTTGCATAATGCAAAGTGGTTGGTGCAGTAGGGAATAGGTTTGAAATTTTATTTATTTTTACATTGCATTAAAAATTAAAAAAAAATACATATTTATTTCAAATAAATAAAATTTTGCATTAAAAAAATTTAATTTAAAAGTATGTGCATTGAATATTTTTTTTCCACAATATTCGTCTAATACAATTTTGACTGTTTGGACTTTCGCAGGCCTTTTTAATATATTTGCCTTAGCTCTAATATTATAGTTAAAGTATCTTATCTAATGAAAGACCAAATAGTCAAAAATAGGCCTATGCTTTTGGGTAAAAAAAATTGGATTTTAGAAAAAAAATCCTTGCCAAAATAAAAATTATTTTTGAAAATTTCCTCCAAATCCATCGAGATAGATATCTAAACAAATGCCTCTTTAAGCGCTATTCATAACTTAAGTCCAATAGTTTCTTTGAAATCTGGTTGCTGAGTTATATTTTATTTATATAAATAGGTTTTTTAACTACATAATGTCTCGTGCCCTGGGATCCGTTGGGGGATCCGGGGCCTCAGATCGGTGTCCCCTGCTGCTTCAATGGAATGTACGTGTTTGAATCCGACTAATATTGTGGTAAAAATAATTAATAATTTTTTTATTTGCAACACTATATGTTTTTTAAAGCATTTTTTTGTATTTGCAACAAATATTATTTTTTTTTTTTTTCAAATGCATTTTTTTAATTGATATTTTAACAAACCTGTGACAGTCCAATGTACAATATATTAGTGTAGATCCCATAATGCGAAATTTCGAATGACCAAATTTATGAATTCAGAAAATTTCCAATAGCTATAGTAAATCAATTGGTTTGATTGTTTTCTCCGGAATAATATCATCAAAATTGTTGGATTGAAAAAAAAAAGAAAAAGTTACTCATACGCCCCAGTGACTCAGTAAGTAAAATCGCATTACAAAAATATAATACTGAAACTTATCGACTTATGTAATCTGTCCAAGTGCGGTCGGAAACTTTAAGTACAAATATGGCAAATATGGTTAAACAGAATAGTAGCAGTTGGTGGAGTAGTATCGACTGGCGCAATGATATCTTCGATGGATTACCATGCACAAGGTCTAAGTTCAAATTCAGTCTTTTTTCAGGGGTAGCTAGGTATTGACTACTGACTCTTACGAAGAATTGACTAAGCTTCCAATTGTTATGAAAAATTCCGTCTTTCTGATTCGACGGTAAATTGTAGGTTCCAGCCATACTTGTAAATTAATAACACGCCCACAATAATGGTTAAGACGGGAGCGGGTCAAAATTCTGACTTCAAAATTCTGATTATCAAAATTCTGTTTTTTTTTTCAAGAACATTCTGTTTTTCAAAATTCTGCTTTTTTCTTATTCTGACTTTCAAAATTCTGCTTTTCAAAATTCTACTTTTCAAAATTCTACCACCATTTTTTTTACCAAAAAAAAAAAAAATCAGCTACTTCTGCTTTTTTTTCATAGCATATGCGTTTGCTATACCAAAATACACCTCATTTTTTTTATAACTCACATCTGTTCGAGAATACCGTTTAAAACTATGTAATTATAGAAACGGTGTTGTGTGATAACTGATAAAATATATTCCTTTTCTTATTTAATGGTTTGAATATCAATTTTTATTTGACTAATTACATAATGTTCAATTATTATTTTTCAAAGATATTTATCATTAAAAATCTTTTCTCAATATTTTTTAATTTTTTGATTTATAAAAAAAAAAATGAATATTACAAAAAATTGACAAAGTACTATAAGTAAGTAAGCTCAAAAATCTAACCAATTTACCTAGAAGATGATTTTACAAAATTCGGTCAAAAATTAACAAATTTTTTAATTTTTGACAGAATTTTGTAAAACAGAATTATGAAAAGCAGAATTTTGAAAAACAAAATTTTAAAAATCAAAATTTTGAATGCAGAATTTTCACAGAAGAATTTTGACCCCGGCAGAATTTTTGACCCCAAACCGGTTGAGGCTTATCAAGACAATTTTTTCTTGCTCCTTTTTACTATTTTATTATTTACTGTTTTTGTTGGTTTATCTTTTTAAAAAATAAAAATAAAAATTTTTTAAAAATCTCTCATTAGTTGTACAAAATTACTAAATTAGGTTTAAATCAATTACACCGTAGTTATAAAATGCTAACTGGGTCGAATTCACTTATGCGTAAGTTTTAAGTTGGATAGAATAATGTAAAAACTTTTTGTTTTGTTCTTGCATACATTTAATTATGTAGTTAATTTTGTAAATTGTTTTATTTCAAAGGAAATTAAATTTTCCATAGTGCATAACTTTTCTCTTCTTTATTCGTTATAATTCTTACAAAATTATCCAAATCATCATTTTATATATAATAGAATAAAATACCATTAATTTCATCACTCACTCATAAGAATATCATCATCATAGCAACAACAATAGAGCTGTAAGGATATAATAAATTATGACCCCCAGTTAAACATGTGTATGTGTTGGTGTATGAGAATTTTCCTTAATTTTCAGTTTAAAATACATTTGTTTAACACGCTATTCAACATGCTATCCATTTTATCCCCAAACGACCCTGTTCACACACAAAATATAGTCGAGCATAAGAAATTAAAACCCTGCTGCTGCTGATTATTCACTGATTCGCAGTTTGTATAGGTTTCGTAAAACAACACTATAATACTGATGATGGGGTTTTTTTGGGGTGGTTCTTATACCTACTCATATGAATATCTATACATTTGGCCTTATCCTTCTACAAAAAAACATATATACAACAGCAATATCCACGACGATATGATAACCACAGTGTATACACGCCGCGCCGCCGAGCCGCACCAAATAGAACAGAACAGAGAGAGAGAAATTTCATCCTTGTGCTAGTGATAGGTATATCCATGACAACTTGCCCTTGTTTCTGCTTGGATAATTATTTCACAATCACGCTGTCAGAAAACGAGCGAAAATTTTCCACTCAACCATCACAGCAACGCTGCCGGAGAATTTCCACGAAAAAACAAAAAAAAAAAAACCGAAAACTCAAAATCATCATAGAATTGAAAACCAGTATTTCAGAAAACTTGTTTAGTGTATTCGGGTATAAATGTGTCGTGGTGCTTAGCAATTCAGTTTCATTCCGTGAAAATATAGATATTTTCGCGACCGTAACCGCGCACCACATTCGAATGCTAGAACAGCACACTTCAACCATTCTGTTTCATCCTAATTCATTTAGTGAGATTATTATTTCACATTCAACCCCCCTCCCCCCTAAATTCCTCGAGCTTCTGCTGGATGATGGTAATGGGGTTTTACTATACCCTTTTTCCTTGTGTTTGAATAAAACACATTCAAACTAACTTATTTTATTTCCATTTGAAAACAACTACTGCATTGCGATGCATTCTAGAGGACTAATTAAAAACTATCACCCTCAGTTCGGTGGAAGAGGTCCTTTTAAGTTGTATGGTGATGCATCAGTGTGTGCATAGTGTAAAACACTTTTACGTATAATGGTTGTATGGCATAATAGAACACTGAATGGGAACACATAAAACAATGACATTTCAACCCCTCTCGCACTTTTGAACACACAGACCGACTATGTTAGACCTTCACCTGTTATCGTGGAAGAAAAAGTACAAAAACATTAATTGCATGAGTATTGACTTTAATACTCCACCTGTGGCTGCAGGTAGGTATGATGAAGGGAAAAGTTGAGTCGGGAGGATTGGAACTAATAGTGGGCAGTTTGTTTAAGCGCCATCAAATAAATACAACATCAGAAATAGACGATCCAGAAGTAGAATATTGGATCAGGGTTGGATTTATGATGTTGAAAGTTTTCAGGCCAGGAGAAAGACGAAATTGTGATATTTTATAACAGGGTGTCAGA
This sequence comes from Episyrphus balteatus, assembly GCF_945859705.1. Classification (NCBI taxonomy): domain Eukaryota; kingdom Metazoa; phylum Arthropoda; class Insecta; order Diptera; family Syrphidae; genus Episyrphus; species Episyrphus balteatus. The sequence goes on from NC_079134.1 coordinate 136,239,614, forward strand.
AATAGGATGTCCAAAAACAAAGTTATATTTTTTTTAATAAGATTTTCTAAAAACTGTAGCTCCATTCCTGTAGTCCTAAATCATAGAAACCTTCATAAGTTTAAGGTCAAGAGTGGAATATCTTTTATTTTATCGCTTCGATCAATGTCACTAACTTGTACTATATCTGTTACACATTGAAGAAATTTGGACAATAACAAATTAGTGTTACCTATATCTACAGTGACTTTAACTTTTTGTACTCTTCAATCATGCTAATTTTACATGAACTTTGCAACCGTCTGGAATTTATCATCTAACCGGACTTGTGTGCTGAACAAATAAGTACAAACGAACAAAAATATTAATAGTGTTCTTTTTCATTCGAAGTACAAGTTTTGTATTCTTCGGATAATTAGGAGGAATGGGCAAAAATTGTCAGTACTACAACACAACACAGAGAAAAATATGACCAACTAAATACTATCAGATTGCCTTATTGATTTATTGCTTATTAGTCCAATAATTTTAGGCATTTTTAACCCCAATCTGCACAGCAGTGTCTTCCAAGCCGAGATATTGGCAGTGAAAAATGCTGCTAAACAAATATCCATGATGGCGATATCACCTGCTGACATCACCTTTTTCATTGTTAGCCAAGCGGCAATAAAAGCCACCTTAATCAAGTCAAAGCTTGTTTCTTTCTGTCGCGAAGAGCTTAGGGTTCTTGGTATGCAGCATAATGTAAGACTCTGCTGGGTTCCCGGCCACAGTGATGTGTTCGGCAACGAAAAAGCGGATGAGCTTGCAAGAGAGGGCTCAGTTCTTGATCCCTCTCTCATAGACCATACCATCAGAATCCCACAATGCGAAATATCGTCAACAAGATTTCTCAAAAAACCAATGAAAGATGGAACCTCCTAGAAACCTGCGGTCACACCAGGAAACTATGGCCGAACTTCGACGAGAAAAAATCAAATAAGATCTTACTACTTAGTAAACCTTCCTTAAGATCCCTAATAGGCGTCTTAACGGGACATAACCTACTAGGATACCACAAAAAGAAAATGGGGCTTAGTACGGATGATCAATGCAGAGGCTGCGGTAATGAGGACGAACAGGAAAACACTGTTCACTTCCTCTGTCACTGCCCAGCACTCTGTCGCACTAGAAAAAAATTCTTAGGAAACTACTTCTTTAATGAATTAGAAGAACTATCGGAACTACTGAACTTTGTCAAGTACTCCAAATGGCTCGAACAACCATAGCATTCATAGGTTTTCATGAACTTTTTCATGAAGTTACAATTCTTCAGGGTATCACAATGGATCTACAAAAGAGCTTACACAAGTATTTTTCAATAAGCAAATACAAAATTATTCACTCTTAAATAAAACAAACCTATTATTACATATTAGGGTGGGTCAAAAAAATCGAAATTCTTTTTTTTTTGATTTGGTACTCCGAAAAATCGATTGCTAGACACTTCTTGAATATGCACAACAAATATGAGCTCTTAATATTAATGGGAAGGTCCCCCGCTTCGCAATTTTCCATTTTTACATCAAGCTTCTACTAAAAAAATTATTTTTTTTTTAATCGACTTTTTAGCAAATTTCTTTACATATTCTTGCAGGAAATTGAACGCTCTATAAAAAAGGCCTTAAACACTTTTTTCGTTTAATAGATATGTATTTGAGATCCAAAAATCAAGAAAATCTTTAAAAATTCGTTTTTTGTTCTTAATTTTGTAACAAATTGAAAAATTATAATAATCAAACGCGCAAGACATGTTCTTGTAGGAAATAGATTGTTCCACAAAAAGGTCTTATTAACTTTTTTCATTAATCTAACCATTCTAAAGATATTCGAGGTCAAATTTTTAAAAAAATTATAAAATCATTTTTTACTTTTCAAAATTTTCTAATTCACTGAAAATTCATTATTTTCAAATTAACAAGATATATTCTTGTAGGGGCTTAAACGTTCTATAAAAAATTCCTTGGAATCAAATTGATTGCTTTAACCGTTTAGAAGATATTCGTATCCAAACGAATGCTCACTGATTTCAGTAGTTTTCTTATGACTCGTATGCATTGCGATTTGGATAAGAATATCTTCTAAACGGTTAAAGCAATCAATTTGATTCCAAGAAATTTTTTATAGAACGTTTAAGCCCCTACAAGAATATATCTTGTTAATTTGAAAATAATGAATTTTCAGTGAATTAGAAAATTTTGAAAAGTAAAAAATGTTTTTATAATTTTTTTTTTAATTTGACTTCGAATATCTTTAGAATGGTTAGATTAATAAAAAAAGTTATCAAACCTTTTTTGTGGAACAATCTATTTCCTACAAGAATATATCTTGCGCGTTTGATTATTATAATTATTCAATTTGTTACAATATTAAGAACAAAAAAAGGAATTTTTAAAGATTTTCTTGATTTTTGGACCTCAAATATCTATTAAAAGGTTATATAAACGAAAAAAGTGTTTAAGGCCTTTTTTGTAGAGCGTTCAATTTCCTACTAGAATATGTTAAGAAATTAGCTAAAAGGTCGATTTAAAAAAAATGATTTTTTTTTAGTCGAAGCTTGATGTAAAAATGGAAAATTGCGAAGCGGAAGACCTTCCCATTAATATTAAGAGCTCATATTTGGTGTGTATATTCTAGAGGTGTCTAGCAATCGATTTTTTGGAGTTCCAAATAAAAAAAAATAATTTCAATTTTTTTGACACACCCTATTACATATCATGGATTATGCCTTAGTTGAAATAGCTCTATTCCGAAAACGATTGATTTTACAGAAAAATGCTTAAGGCAATATTTGTAGATAATTTTATGACGAACAATTTTTCTATAGACTCCTATTGACTTCCGAGCAACAGGTCGAACCCTTTGACCTCTATAACTTCTAACGCCGGCACGATTCACGATATCAATGTCGATTTTTCACATCTTCATTACAACGCCGCGGCTTTCAAAAATTTTTGTGAAGAAGCACTTATATAACTCAAATATAAGCTAAAAATGAAATTTAAAAAAAAATAATTTTTGGATTTTTAAAAAAATTTTGAAATTTTTTTTTTTTTTTAAATAAAATTTTCGAAAACGGGACATTGTATTTTTTTGAAATTTTATTTTTAGATGTGGATTAGTGGTTTCTACAAAGTGGTATACCAATTTTAATTCAAACATTTTTTTTTTAAGAAAATCTGTTTTCGGCCGATGATTCCTAAACACCCTGTGAAACAATTTTATTGAAATTCATTGGTGTAACAGCCCTGGAAATTTCCTTCGAATTAAAAAAAAAAAAACTGTACCACTACCTCAATCCGTTCAAAAGTTATGATTTTTGCAACGAGATAAGTCATTTTGGACAACCGTGCGCCGTAACGAAGGTGTATACCAAAATTCAGCCCAATAGGAATTTTTCCGCAGACAAAACCTAAAATTACTGGGCTATATAGGCATGTTTTATAAGGAAATCTTATTAAAATCAACGATTAAGAAGGTTTTTTAAGGAGATTTCTTAATATTTTTATAGAGAAAATCTTTTGAAAATTCGAGTGAAAAGTTAATTTTGTTTTCAACTTGGCACTAGAACAAAAATCGCAATCAATGTTTGTATAGCAGGTTTGTTCAGGTGGTAAGGTGTGCGACTGATGATTTAAGGTCTTCAGTTCGATCCCCGAACCCTACAAGTGCATATTTCAAAACAGTAAGGAAAACCCGATTGTTTTAATAAGGTTTCCTTCTTGGATGAAAACCATAGAGAAATCTTATTGTTTTTGTTATATTTTATGTAATCTATTTTTCTTTGTGTAGCTGTGTCACTAGGGTTATTTCCCAAAGTGAGGTTTTCGTGGGAGACACCCCCTAGATCGAAAGCTTAGGGCCTAAATAAGGGGAATTTAGCAAAAAAACATTTTTCGGAGGTCATTAACCCGTGCCTTTAGGGTCATACTTTCCCCATACAAATTTGTATGGGAAATTTTTAACTCATACATAAAATTTTTTTTCTCTCGAGTTAAATCATATTTTTTTTTAATGTTGGATAATTCTGGTTGGAAAACAGTTACTTTAAAAGATCACATTCAAAGGAGATGGCACATTTTTGGGCCCAGTGTGTTCACTTACGAAATGGGTATCAAATGAAAGGTGACGGTAAGCACATTACGTGGGTAAAATATTTTCAAATTCGTTAGTGGGGTTTTGGAGATATTTGAGTTTGAAGTTTCGGATTTCAAAATCAAGATTTCAGCTATTTTTGCGATCAATTAATCGTAGAATGCGCAGAAAGGACTTTTTAGATTGGAAATTAGTTAATCTTTCTTTTTCTAGTACATCATTTTTCTCTAGGAGTTATACTTTCAGAGTAACAGAACCGCAAAGTATCTCATTCTCAGTAATTCCGCACTTAACTCTAAGGGTTGTTTAAAATATTTAAAATATCAAAAAACACACAATTTTCGGTAGTGTAACTCTGAAATTATAACTCCTAGAGAAAAATGATGTACTAGAAAAAGAAAGATTAACTAATTTCCAATCTAAAAAGTCCTCTCTAGTTTTCTGTCCGACCAGTCGTTCTCGAGATATTGAGACAAATGCGTTTTTCAAAATGGCGGTCGCCCCACAAGACCAAACAATACGCAATCTGAGATTTGTACTTGGGATAAACCCCTCTTCAATACTGCATTCAAACTTAGCTCAAGTCATAGCTTTTTCCAGATTTTTCCCCATTGACTGAACTATAGTTTCTATTCTTATTATTTAATAGGCATATTTCAGCGCGTTTTTGTGTATTTTGCTTATTATAAGGTTTTTGTATGTTTTATAGAACTATTTTATATATAGAATTAAAGGTAACACATTAAGCTATCGAAAAATTACAAAAAAAAAGTGCATGTCACCACTGAATATTTTGATATTTCGATGTGCCAAATGCCTCGCTTAAAAAAATCACCTTTTGAGAAGTAAATACCTAATATGTATTATTTTTTTTTAACAAAGAAAAAAACTTTTGATACAGATTTATAGTCAAGAGAAATACCTTTTATTTTATACCAATATTATTTCTGTACACCCATTATTACGCATTCTACGATTAATTGTTCGAAAAATTAGCTGAAATCTTGATTGTGAAATCCGAAACTTCAAACTCAAATATCTCCAAAACCCCACTAACGAATTTGAAAATATTTTACCCACGTAATGTGCTTACCGTCACCTTTCATTTGATACCAATTTCGTTAGTGAACACACTGGGCCCAAGCTCCATAGAAAAATGTGCCATCTCCTTTCCCGTTAAAAATTTTTTTTATATTTTATTTCGGTTTTTGAAATTATTAGCTGTTTTCGTAGTTTTTGCTTTCACCTATCACACAATTTTAAATGCAGTTTTATTGGTTTTTAATTCTCTTCAAATATTGCATTCAAAAATTTGTGAATAAATCAAAAATGTAAATTTTTTGAAATTTTTTTTGAAAATTTTGCCGTTTTTATAATAAATAAATATTATTAAATACTTAACCCTTTCTTGTTTGCAACTTTTAAACTTTTTTGATGTAATTTTTTAGGTGAATAATTTTTAAACAAAATTCAATACAAATATTGTAAACATCTTTTGTAGTTCGAGAAAAATAAATTTAAACGTATAAAAACGGCAAAAATTTCAAAAAAAAATTTCAAAAATTGAAATTTTTGATTTATTCACAAATTTTTGAATGCAATATTTGAAAAGAATTAAAAACCAATAAAACTGCATTTAAAATTGTGTGATAGGTGAAAGCAAAAACTACGAAAACAGCTAATAATTTCAAAAACCGAAATAAAATATAAAAAAAATTTTTAACGGGAAATTTTGAATGTGATCTTTTAAAGTAACTGTTTTCCAATCAGAATTATCAAACATTAAAAAAAATATGATTTAACTCGAGAGAAAAAAAATTTTATGTATGAGTTAAAAATTTCCCATACAAATTTGTATGGGGGAAGTATGACCCTAGAGGCACGGGTTAATGACCTCCGAAAATTTTTTTTTCTGAATTCCCCTTATTTAGGCCCTAAGCTTTCGATCTAGGGGGTGTCTCCTACGAAAACATCACTTTGGGAAATAACGGACACCCTACTGTGTCACTAACAGTGATCTGCTGATTCATTTTCTGCGAAGGTAATGAAATTTCCTCTTCAACATAAAATAATAGTAGCGATTACCTGGGAGGATGCTCAATGTTTACCCTTGCGAAGTACATGTCAATTGCAAAACACCCTGTTACTATCACACTAACTACAGCTATACTCTCATTAAGCGACGCAAAACGGCGGCGGGTCCATCAGAGGATCCAGTGAGCAAGCCTGGTGTACTTGTTGAGTTGGTGTGACTTCTTTGACTTTAACTAAGTAACCTTAATGACTGTAATACCGTCCATCATTAACTCCTTCACGAAGTTGCAGTAGGTACAGGCAAGTGAGCATGAGATAAAAACTTAAGTGTTTCGCTTATATCTTATATACATATCTTACAGTTATGCTGACTTTTTTTTCCTTAACTTGACTTTAGAAGGTTTTTATCGAGATTATACCTTAAAAGTCTTTTGACTAAATTTGTGTATTTTCCACTCATTGTCTGTAGTTATGTACTAACTTGCTTTACAAGTTTTAACCACTTTACAACAAAATATAAATCCACTTTGAAAAGTTAAAAGTGTTTGAGATAAAAAGAATTTGAGATCAAAGTTCAAAATTTGACTAATATTACCTTTATGTAATTTTACGTTAGGCTCCTTTTTAACCCCTTTGAAACTGGAAAAAATTCTTGAAACTACACTATTGCCTAGAACTTGAAGGGCAGCCTAAAAAAAAACTCTACAAAGCATTTCTTTCAGTTTACCTTCAAGTTCAAAAATGCGGCCCAGAAACTTGATACATGAAAACGGCGATAGAAAGTCAGTAAAAGGACAATCTATCGATTAGTTTTACCTGTTCACAATACAAAAAAAAAAGACTCCCTCAACAACTAAAATGGAATTTTTTCCATTGAACAAGAGGTTTAATGTGGTAGTTTGAGGTTGCCAAGTTATATGACTAGGATATCCTTTCTTCATTTTGTCCTTATACTTCGTGGTTGATGGTTTTTTTTCTTCTTTTTTACATTTCCTACCGGAAGTAACCGAATCACCTTACCGTTCTTTTCTTGCAGGTACAAAAAGTTTTTAACAACCACGATTGACGACAATGACAACACTGTGCCGCCTTCGTCACCGTCATCGTTCTCTTCTCGTCATCACCCAACCGTATACAGTTGTACAGTGGTGGTGGCGCTGTTGCTTGTTCCGCGTCATTGTTAACGTCCCCGGTGCGGCATGCTTGCCGTAGCCATGGCCATGATGGTCGCCTTTCAATTGCTGGACATTAAAGCTTTTTTTCAGCTTTATTAATTTTTAATGGGTTCGCATTCCAATTATTGCCGCCCATATAGCACCCCTCATCACCAACCATCAAGCCTCGTTCTTCCATCACAACCATCCGTTATCGATTTCCTGCCGCGTTTTTTGCCGCCATCGCTCACACCATAGAGAAAATAAACCTTCTTTACTGCTTCCACACTTGCACATAGTCGCTTCTGGGCTCTGTAGTGGCTCGGCTGATGGTTGGTTGGGTGTTTGTTGGAATTGAGTTTAGGAATGTGGCTGGGAATATGTTATCGTTATTTTTTTTTTCGTTAGGTTTTTTTCTATGTGCCTTTGGGTCCTGCTGTTTCCTTACACTTTTTTTTTATTTTAGTTTTTTTTTTTTTAGTAGGAATATGTGTAATGGGATGTAAGAGTGTGCGTGATTGAATTTTTTTCTTCATGTTCATCTATGAAAAAATAATGAGAGCTTGATTTTTTTTTTCATATCCTCTCGTCTGACCACTATAGTCGTGTATATGTAATAGGTAATCGGATGGTTAATGGAATCAAGGTGATCGGAGAGTGATTTCTAATGCATGAGCACCGGACGTATATCTGTACGTTGTATGTATAGATGAACATATATGAGTACTTCCTGTAGAAGTGGGAAAGGATATGATGAGATTATATTTTACTATTTCTTCCTGCCCCGGGTGTTTTGGGAATTTGGCATGAATTTGTTGGGTTATGAAGGTTATTTTTTTGTATTTTTTTTTTTTTTCATTTTCATACATGAATCTAGCTTATACATAAAAGTTACATAAAAATAAATATTAACAAAAAAAACATATGCCCTTTACGATGTTGTTGGAACACAAAAAGTAGGTATTATACGGATTTTTTCAAGATTTTATAAGACAGCCAACGTGTCGGGGAATTCTCTTAAGAATAAGTATTTGAATGGAGAACCTTTTAATCTAATGAAGGTCGCATATTACTATGTATAGTCAAGGGTTTGATTGTCTTATGAGAATGGAAGATTTTATTCCAACGCACGTGGTAGCTTAAAAGATCCTAAATTATGTTATTTTAATAACCCTAACAATAAAATCTAAGACAGTGTGTTATTTTAGTAGCAATAAAATATAATTAATGTTCATAATATTAATGTTTTGAAACAAAAACGTTTTGCAATGTTGTTTGTTATGAATTTCTTTAAAAGAAAGTTTTTATTTGAAACGGTGGCACCGAAAGGTCAAGCGGTCTGGCATTAAATTAAAGAATTACTAAAATTAATTGTAACTTCAATTTGTTGCATTGGAACTTGTTTTTCTTTCTTAATTTTAAGGGACTTTGGCTTCAATTTTTTGGCACCAATAATTTTGGCTTCAATTTCACTTATTTTTCACATTCTTGATGGATATTTCAATTTTTTTCACATCATATACCTCTTTGAACTTGTAAAAATTTTCAAGTTTTAATTATTTGAAACCTGTGTAAAGAAATTCTCTCGAAAAAAATAAGAGCAATAGAATTAGTTTAGTTGGAAATTAAAAATCTACATCCATTTTAGATGTATTTCTGACTTAGCTGAAGTTGTTTTGATTAGGTATTTCTTTCAATTTGCAAATTTGTCCTTTAATGCTGCATTTTATTGGTTAAACTTCCAATTACACTAGTAAGAGGATTTTTACGAATTAAATAGTCTGATAAATTGTCCACGAAAAGAACAATTTGTATTGACCTTTAACAATGTTCATGAAAAAAAAAAGTTACGCATACGCCACAGTGATCCGTCAAGTTAACATTTTACTAATAGAGTTATGTTGATGATGTCGAACGCCTTTGTGTTTAAATCCAATGAAGCAGGTGAAAGATCAAAAATTTGTTTTATTTTTTGAATAAATTTCTGAAGCTTAAGTTCGGTGGGCTGGCAGACAATTTCTGTTTTCATTCTGTTTTTCATTAATAGCAGCTTAGATTTTGATGATCTTTTTTTTCAAACGTCGGTAATTAAAAATACTTTAAAGTCTAAAGATTAAAAATTGCCGGTGTTGCCGTTTTGATTTTTTAAATTTAATTGAAGATTTTTTGAGCAAAAAATTTTTTTTTCAAAAATTTTTCTTAAATTTCATAAATTAATTGATGCCAAAAGATTGTCTAGGAAATTCAAAGAAAAAAATATATGGGAGTGAGGGACAATCTTCCATCGTTCAAGCGATAGATGCAATTTTCTTATTAATTGACTTCAAACACAAAAAAAATATTTGAACACAACGGCAACCCCTAAAATATTTAAGTATACATTTTTTAAAAAGCTAGAAGCTTAGTCACATTTGTAAAATTAAAATTATATTAATTGAATGAAGGGCTTTTGAAAGAATGGTATAATTGAACTCAGATTTTTGAAAAAAAAAATTATTGACAAAATCTTAACATCTCGTTTTAAAAACTTTTTCTTATTATAAAATGCATTTATTTTTCAAATTTCTTAGGCCACATTTATTATGATTTGTAATTATAAAAAGAAATGTCAAGATGTATTACAGTTTATGAAAAAAATTAAAAAAGTATTTCATTTTCGAAGAACTTTTTTTAATACAAGTTTTGAAAAAAAATTTAACTTATTTTTTTTTTTAAAGTTTAACATTTAAATATAAAGTTATTTTTTATTTATTCAATAGCCCTTATTGTTGAAAGTTAAATTGCAAAAGTTTAAAGTTCTTATTTGTGTTATTATTCTTATTATTTCAATGCAAAAATTCAGTTTTTATCAAAAAAAAAAAACCATTGAAATTTAAGTAATTTTTAATTTTTTTTTTCAAAAGTGTGATAAATATTACCTTTTCTGCTTCAAAATTCAACTGATAATATTTATGGCCAAATTTTTTTTTTAAAATGAATTCATATTTCATTAGAAAAAGTTTGGAAAAAAGTCCTTTGAAATTTTTTTAATAAAATTTTTTTTTTTTTAATTCTGAGTTTGAGGACCATTTTTTCAAAAACTCTTAATTAAATTTAGTGGATTTAAATTTAAGAGATAAGAATGAGATTCTGGCTTTCTAAAAATGTATTTTAAAATATTATGGGTGTTGCCGTTGTTTTCATAAAATTTTTTTTTGTGTTTGAAGTCAGATTGTGAGAAAAATGCTTAAACGATGGAAGATTGTCCCTTACTCCCTTATATTTGTTTTCCTTAAATTACCTAGAGCATCTTTTGCTATCATTTTTTTATGAAATTTAACCCAAAAAAATTGTTTTGTTTAAAAAAATTTAATTTTAATTTAAAAAAAACAATACGGCAACACCGGCAATTTTTAATCTATAGACTTTAAAGTATTAAAAAAAAATCGTCAAAATCAGAGCTGTTCGGCTGGGTTCCCTAATAATTTGCTTTAGTTACTCCACTATTTATTTGTTTTTGGAAAATCAATATTTTCAAAACTAGGTCATGAATTTTTCTGAAATTTTGATTGTATGAGTGAATCAAGATATTCTGCAGACCACAATATCAATTTTTGTTTTTAATTTTTCACATTTCTTATAAAATTAATACTCAAGTTAAATTAAAATATAATTGTAATAATTTATTATTTACATAAAAAGCGTGCGACCCAGTCGGGAATTTTATTACATTAAAAAATGTTTAACTCAAAACAAAAAAACATGTTTTGCATCAAACCAACTTAAACCTACTTAAACTACAAAAAATACATTTTTACAAATTTTTATCAAAATTGAACTATTTTCTTAACATAAAAATTGATAACACAAAAAAAAAAAAAAAACAAAAAAAATGGATTTGGAACATTTCTCAATGTTTTTAAGGGTTTTTATTTTGCGCTGTTATAATCTTGATGTATGATGATTTTGAAATACCCGATTTCAAAGTTAAAACTTGAGAAAAAAAAGTTCAAAAAGCACATTGAGTACAATTTTCACAAAGACTGTGGACTTCAATTCGAAATTGACCTACAAAGTAAACTGCCTTAATTGATTTCTTATCAAATCATGAAAATCATAATGTTCCTATGCCTTCTACTTTTTGAGAAAATTGAAAAATAGACAAAATACTTTCTTTATCGGAATCACTCGTTTATTTCAAAAACAATTGATTAAAATAACTTCATTTTAAAATTAATATTAAGTTTATAATTCTAGCTTTTGAAAAAAGTATCATTCAAAACTGTAAGTGCTGCCGTTGTTTGCCCCTTCCACCAAAACGGGGGGACATAGACCCTCCCTTCCATAGTAAACAATGATTGTATTTAACCCCTCTACAAAATCTCATAATCAGTTCTTGTTGCTTAAGTTATCGTACTTTCCCTTCAAATGTTTCTGTTTTACTTGAGTAAAACTAAAAATGCGAAAAAAAGATAGATTAAAATGGCCATACTTCGGTTAATTTTCAATGAAAAAATTTAGTGAGTACAGCATTTTGAATGAAATTTAATCTTCTTTTTTTCTTTAGAGCAATGTTTATGTCTATCTCAACCCAAAAAAAATGTGCAACTCAAAAAGTTTTATGTGCAATATATCAAAATTTTGCTTGGTTTACGAGGTATATTAAAAAAAACCAAAAAGGGGGCTTTTGCACCCCTATCTTCAGTTTCCACCCTCTCATTTAATAGCACTCCGCGGTTTTATCTTCTCTTATAACCCATTGAACGATTCCTGCAATGAAAACCCGTGAACGTCTTAGTTCCTTATTGCCATGTTTTTTTCGACATAATCAATAGCCTATACATGTTCCTCCTGAAAATCCTTCTATACAAGAAATTTAAAGAACGTTTGTCCTGCTTCTGAAAAGAACCTTTTTTTAAATAAAACTTAATTTATGAAAAAAATCCTCTCGAATAATTTACTCAGTCGTTATGATTAATTCTTGTGTAATTTTATGTAAAATTAAGAGATAAACCAATTATATCAATTTAAAGAGAAAAATTCATGCCTTATTCCTTAAAAAACAAAAAAAAAAAAAACGAAAAAATAAATAAATTTACTTGGTTTCTTTGAAGTTTCAAAACACACTTTTATTTCTTTTGAGAATTCAATATAATATCCTCAAGGAGACATACAAAAATTTACTTTCTTCTTTTTTTTATGAAACTTTTATTGAAAAAAAAATATATATATATATTTATTTCGCCTTTTCATTGTGTTTGGAATGACAACCTCTTACAATGAATTGACTTAGGGATTCTTAAGTCTCGCTATTGAGCAATATCATGCAATGGTTGTCAGTTTTTTTTTTTTTTTTTGTACTTTGTATATCTACTCTACTTACTCATTGGTATAATATTAAATAAAATGTCTATGACTTTTGTTTGGGCTTAAACTTCCAGAAAGTATATTAGCTGCTTGGCAATACAGAATAAAGTTTGCGTGTCGATATGGATCTAAAAAATTCATTGCCATTGGGCAATTTGAAGAAAACAACAAAAAAAAATACTATATCCTTACTCTACAGACACATAAAGTTAAACATTAATTATGTTGGCAGGTAAAAGTTTTTTTTTTTCATTTTTAGTCTTGTTTGATCATGTGATAATAATTATTTAATATACCAAAGTTTGTTGTGAATTTTTTTCAGAAAAATAAAAATAACAAATGTATCTATCAATTTCGGCTTAGTAATAAAAAAAAAATGACAATACACAAATTTTATTTCTCGGCAAGTTCTGATAGTGAAAAGAAATTACTACTTCTGGCTAATCTTGAACTGCTACTAAATCCATTCGCTACGGGAGTAATAGTTCAAGTAATGATAATAATCAGCGAAATAATAAACAAAAAGTTTAAAATCTTTGCCGTCCTCATTAAGTCATTCACATAAAATTTTAAGAATCTCTTCAAAAAATTATTAAGTCTCTATAAATTCTAAAGTTTTTTTTGATATCCACTCATTAACATTAACCATTACGTCGAAATGACTTGTGAAGTTGAAAATTATCAAAAAAAAAAAAAAACTTTAACCGCAAACTGACTCGTATAAAATGAAAAATTTAAAAAAAAAAATACCTACAGATAATCTTAAGTGCTCGTAATAGTTTGATGAACCATTCAAGCGCAGTATACTTCATTTTCATCAACAAGTTTCCGTATTAGAGAACTACACCACCGCCACGTTTTATGTTGTTGCTCTTTTCAAGCTTCACCAAAAAAAAAAAAAAAAACTTATTTCTTGCTTCATAAAGCTATTAAGTGCATTTTAGTATCGTTGTCCCCAAAAACGACATCCACGCTGCATTGCATCGCACACAAGCACCTGGTTTAGTTTGAGAGGACATCGAAAGGATAAAGAAGATATTTTGGATATAGATCAAGTCACGTCGCGTTTGTCTGTGTTGATATAAATTTATGTCTAAGCATTTGCAGTTTAATAGTTGCTGAATTTTAACTATTTTATACCACCAACATTCAACACATAGTTGAACAATTATAATATGGTTATCTGCCATTCAACACAAGTTTAATTCGTTTGTTTATGTTTAACATAATTTTGGGCTTATCTATAAATATTATTTATAAAACAACATAAGCTAAACTAAACATATACTAATCATATAATAATTAATTGAAACATATTTCTATTAAGTGTGTGGCATTATTTTAATCCAATCAGCATCAAATACCTACGTAAATAAATCTTATTAATTTTGACATTTATTGGTAAGTCAGTGTTTCATTTGAGTTTAATTTCTCAGTTTTACTCAACAATGGTAGACATACAAGTTCAAGACAAAATAATATTAATGTATATTTATACTTGCTATCTAACGAGTCGCCTTTGTTTTAGCACTTAATACGTGTTAATACGTGTTCTTTTGATAGTGTTAATTTTATGAGTGCGTTTGCGTATTTTTAATCATTTTTCGGAATGAAAACATTCAGTTTTGTTTTTGCTGACCTTAATAAATTAGACACTTTGTACCAAAGGCCTTTAAATATCACATAAACAAAAGTATTTAGATTTTTCTATTATTTTCAACCTCCAGACAAATTACTATTGTGATATAAAGGAGGATTGCAGGAGGTAAAGTAAAGGTAGGTATCTGACAAGGACCTATTTTTTAGGATTATTTTTTTGGTGTTTTTTTTTTATTTTTGGAAATTTTCGAAAATTTGCAAAAAATCTCAAATTTATAGGACTAATACATAGATAAGATTGATTTACGTACGGGTGTGACTCTTTACCGAAAAACGTTTTCAACCGTTTTTTAGTTATATCTTTTTATTTTAGTAGATAGATAAATGAAATTAAGGCAGTATCTTCTTTGTGATACAAAATTTAAATTTTTTTCATGTTACTGAGATTTGCTGAAATCGTTTGCCACTAGTGAAAGAAGAAACGTAATCTCAGTTCTAAAAAAAAATTAAAATTAGAAAATTGACCAAATGATAAATAAAAAAAGGCAATTTTTGCTCGTATTGTTTTGTTAAAATATATGACTGCCTTCGAAAAAATATTATTTTTTTTTCTACTAAACTTAAAGATATGAATAACTTTTTAATCTTTAACTGAAAAATCATCCTATGAGATGGTATTATTATCTTGACAAGTTAAATTGTAATTTTTAATTAACTCCTTTGTATTAAACAAAATGATGATAAATTAAAAAAAAAAAAAATCATGTGTGCAATTCACACGTGGTTGAAGTGAAACCTTAAAAATCATTTAAAAAAAAAATCGAAAAAATATAACTTTTTTTTATTCCATCACTTTTTTTATATGACAACCAACAATAAATTTTATACCATCTGAAAGCTTATTGTTTCAGCTCAAAATATTTATATCGACCATGTCTATACAACATCTACAAAAAGAGCTAGAATTTTTTTAACCCAATTACAATCAATCTCTTTTCTCTTCTAACGCCATTAAATCCATTTTAAAAAAAACAACCTATAATAAATTTTATATCATTATTATTTCACCTTTTATATGACGCTCCAATCATATTTCTACCATGCCTACAAAAAAAGTAAGAATTTTTTAAAGCCAACCATGTCGAAATTTCAAACTGAGATTACGGTACCTACTTCCTCTACTGCTGGCTGGTCATCGGCAACAAATCTTTACAAGTGTTTTGAGGTATTTTTCAAGTTTTTCAATTAAAGATTATATAACTTGTAGAGCACGCACCGTGCTCTACAAGTGTAATATATTAAATGAAAGGTAATATTATCAGCATGCGTATTAAAGTTAAACAAATTTGTTATTTGCTCTAGATCAAAAGATATAATGTGTTTAGAAAAAGAACATCTTTTCACCGTTATCTCAGAATTTCGAATATGAAATTAATTGAAATTTTGAACAATCATAATGTATTTAATTACCTATCTATTGTATAAATTTCATTCATCTATCTATTTAAACAAAAAAGTTATGATCAATTGATTTTTCGTGTCGCTTTTTCGTTTCATCTTGTTTCAAATCACTACGATATTAAAGAAGTTTTCACTTCAAAAATTTCTTTGATAATCTTTTTTATCAATAATCTTTTTTATCAAAAAACAAAACCGACTTCCATGGATCAAAACTGGGTTTTATCTATTTTCTAATAGTTCCTATGGCTATAACTGAACGAAATTGAAATGAGACCACATTGCAGCCACCAGATTTCCAATACAAAAAGATTTATCAAAATTGGTTCACTTAGTCCAAAGTTATGAGGTAACAAACATAAAAAAAAAAAAGAGTGTGTGTACACATGTACACTCGACTGAAGTTATACTTCTCATTCAGTATACATATATAAATGAATTTCATTTGATATTTTTAATTTCTATTATTAAATTAATTAATCCACACTTCGTTTTTTACATTTTTATCAAGTGAACAATAAATTAATTCTTTCATCCTCCTTGCGTCCATGTAGTTTTCAATTTATTCTGTGAAATTTACTCATGTTGTGCGGTTCAGAACGTACGGTTTATGGTTAACGAAAGTAAATGAATTGCGCATAAAATGTGCGATATGGTAATTTTATGAGAATTGTGTGTGCTTCAGCACAAGTAGTAGCAATATGGAACTTGCAGGGTTGCTACAAAGCTCAAAAGTTAGCTGAGCTCAGCTCACAGCTCAGCTCAAATTTTGAGCTAGCTCACTTTTGAGCTATGTACCATAGCTCAGCTCATTTGAGCTGAGCTGAAAGTGAGCTGAGCTGTTGGGTGAGCTAAGGTAAAGTGAGCTGAGCTGAGCTGTGATGGGTGAGAGGATACATTGATTTTTATTTGGAAAGTATAATGAAATATGAAGATATTTTAAACTTTTATATAACACCATAGCTTAAGATGTTTGGTTCTAGTTATTAATGGAATTATTTTAACACATAGATATTTTTATAAATAAGACAGATAATTTTTCGTGATCTTTTCTCTTGGTGTTTTTGATAGTAAATATATTTCTATTTTTTTTAGTAAAATATTTCTTTTTTTATCATAAAAAAAAAATTCCGGTACAATCCGGTTTTTCGACTTTTTTTTAAATTCCGAGAAAATCGCGTTTGAAAGTTGGGGTAAATTTTTTTTTCGAAAAATCCCCGAATCTTTGAACGCTCCTGGAAGCTAAACCGCTTGAGAGCAATTTTTGGGAGTGATGCCAAATGATAGCTTGTGTCATGGGCCTACGCTTTGCACATTATCAGATTTTTAAAAAATCGCCTTCCATGTTAAACCGCCACATCATGCCTATTTTATCAGAATCGTGCCTAATTTTTTTTTACTTTTAAGTTCTCCCGGTTTGAGAACGCGTGGACCTACAGGGATGGAAGTTGTACCCAAATGTAGGTTAGAGTCCCCGCTACCTTTTGGCATCAAACAAATTTTTTTCATTTTCTTCAAAATTTTGCGATATAGGCGTTCGAACGCTTTGATATAGAGACAAGGGAGTGGTGTCATATGAAAGCTTATATTCTCAGCTACCCGATAGTGGTATAATCCGGTTTTTCGATTTTTTTCAAAATTCCGAGAAAATCGCGTTTGAAAGTTGGGGTAAATTTTTTTTTCGAAAAATCCCCGAATCTTTGAACGCTCCTGGAAGCTAAACCGCTTGAGAGCAATTTTTGGGAGTGATGCCAAATGATAGCTTGTGTCATGGGCCTACGCTTTGCACATTATCAGATTTTTAAAAAATCGCCTTCCATGTTAAACCACCACATCATGCCCTTTTTTTTCAGAATCGCGCCTATTTTTTTTTACTTTTAAGTTCTCCCGGTTTGAGAACGCGTGGACCTACAGGAATGGGAGTTGTACCCAAATGTAGGTTAGAGTCCCCGCTATCTTTTGGCATCAAAAATTTTATTTTCATTTTCTTAAAAATTCCGCGATATAGGCGTTGGAACGCTTTGATCTAGAGACAGGGCAGTGGTGCCATATGAAAACTTATATTCTCAGCTACCCGATAGTGGTATAATCCGGTTTTTCGATTTTTTTCAAAATTCCGAGAAAATCGCGTTTGAAAGTTGGGGTAAAATTTTTTTTCGAAAAATCCCCGAATCTTTGAACGCTCCTGGAAGCTAAACCGCTTGAGATCGCCTTCCATGTTAAACCGCCACATCATGCCTATTTTTTCAGAATCGTGCCAATATTTTTTTTTACTTTTAAGTTCTCCCGGTTTGAGAGCGCGTGGACCTACAGGGATGGGAATTGCACCCAAATGTAGGTTAAAGTCCCCGCTACCTTTTGGCATCAAAAAATTTTATTTTCATTTTCTTCAAAATTCCGCGATATAAGCGTTGGAACGCTTTGATCTAGAGACAGGGGAGTGGTGCCATATAAAAGCTTATATTCTCAGCTAGCCGATAGTGGTATAATCCGGTTTTTCGATTTTTTTCAAAATTCCGAGAAAATCGCGTTTGAAAGTTGGGGTAAAATTTTTTTTCGAAAAATCCCCGAATCTTTGAATGCTCCTGGAAGCTAAACCGCTTGAGAGCAATTTTTGGGAGTGATACCCAATGATAGCTTGTGTCATGGGCCTACGCTTTGCACATTGTCAGATTTAAAAAAAATCGCCTTCCATGTTAAACCGCCACATCATGCCTATTTTTTCAGAATGGTGCCTATTTTTTTTTTACTTTTAAGTTCTCCCGGTTTGAGAGCGCGTGGACCTACAGGGATGGGAATTGCACCCAAATGTAGGTTAAAGTCCCCGCTACCTTTTGGCATCAAAAAATTTTATTTTCATTTTCTTCAAAATTCCGCGATATAGGCGTTGGAACGCTTTGATCTAGAGACAGGGGAGTGGTGCCATATGAAAGCTTATATTCTCAGCTAGCCGATAGTGGTATAATCCGGTTTTTCGATTTTTTTCAAAATTCCGAGAAAATCGCGTTTGAAAGTTGGGGTAAAATTTTTTTTCGAAAAATCCCCGAATCTTTGAATGCTCCTGGAAGCTAAACCGCTTGAGAGCAATTTTTGAGAGTGATACCCAATGATAGCTTGTGTCATGGGCCTACGCTTTGCACATTCTCAGATTTTTAAAAAATCATCTTCCATGTTAAACCGCCACATCATACCTATTTTTTCAGAATCGGGCTTAACTTTTTTTGTACCTTTAAGTTCACCCGGTTTGAGAACGCGTGCACCTACAGGGATGGGAGTTGTACCCAAATGTAGGTTAGAGTCCTCGCTACCTTTTGGCATCAAAAATTTTTTTTTCATTTTTTTCAAAATTCCGAGATATAGGCGTTGGAAGTTGGGGCGCTCACTTTCAGCTCAGCTCACTTTCAGCTCAGCTCACTTTCAGCTCAGCTCACTTTCAGCTCAGCTCACTTTCAGCTCAGCTCAAATGAGCTAAGCTATGGTACCTAGCTAAAATTTGAGCTGAGCTGTGATCTGAGCTGAAATGTGAGCTTTTTGCAACCCTGGCAACTTGCCACATGGAAATTACCACATGCAACTTGCCACACGCAACTTGCCACATGCAACTTGCCACACGCAACTTGCCACATACAACTTGCCACATGCAACTTGCCACATGAAACATGTAACTTGCATTGTGTTGTGTGTTTTATGTTTGCCGTACTGCGGCGTACTGCATTTTTTAATACTAAAGTACTGCCTACTCTAAAGGTGAAACGACAGCCCTGCTACCCAGGGTGATCGCGTCATAATCCCTTTGACATTCTTGTCAAAAAGTAAATTTTCATACCCACCCTCCCATAAGAAGTATAACTTCAAAAAAAATAAAAAAAAAATACAAACGAATTGAATACCTCCTCCTTTTTGGAAGTCGGTAAAAAGAGTTCCCACTTTTCTATGGGAACTTCTATGTGGCAATCCTATTTTAAAGGAAAAATTGTCATATCGTCATATAGCTCTGAAAATTTCTTAATAGTCAACCAAAAGCCTAAATAGTGAAAAATAATTTTTTAAATTATGAAAGGTATGTTGGCTTACAGAAATAACAATTCTATTCAAACTCTGCTGAAACTCTCTTCTGCATGAAAAATATCAGATGCTGTCTCTAAAATACGAATAAGAACAAGAACAATTCTCAACCTTACACAAATGCAAATCCAACTAAAAAATACTATTTTTTATTTGATAGTTAAAGATTAAAATACATTAGATTCTAGGTGAAAATATTCAGATTTTATCAAATTTTTTTTTTTTTTATTTTCAGTATCGAAAAAATTCAAATTAAATATATTCCCTAATACCAGTCTCTTTTATTATTTACCTTATTTATTTGCCTCTATTCCAAAGTAATTTCTCTTCAAAAAGTTATATTCATAACAAAATCATTCGAAATTCATTGAAACCACCTCTGACCTGCATGTTTTTTCTATTAAAAAATTCAAAGCACAAAGTTCAAATATCAACCTCATTAAGAAATGAGTTTTAAACAAAACCAAAAATCAAAAGAGTTTTATTTACTCGAATGACTAAAAAATCATTGGTTTTGGTTTAATAATTGGCAAAAAAACCTTAAATGTCATAGAAATTGATAAGGGTCAAGAGTATAACTGGCCCAATCCCTTTTTTATCTATTTTCTATATAATTCAAACAACTCGTTTGGTATTTTAACTTATAGGAAAAAGTTAAACTAAAAGGCAACCTTTTTGAAGTTCACTCGGGCGTATGAGCAATCAAAATGAATGAAAAATTTCATTTACCTTACATAAATATGTATGGAATAGTAGATATGTTTTCTATTTCATTTAAAATGAGAAAACGAATCCTAGCACGCTGTATAGTTAAGATTTATGGGCAATATGATTGTATTGCTTTGTAGAGATCACATTAAATTAGCAAATAGCAAACATTATGCTAACAAAAAAGAACTGAAATAACCTTTTACAAAGCTTCTTCATCCATGAACATAAGATAATAACAATTTATTATACACGTTACATTTGAAAAGACAAGACGAAATATATGTATTTTTTTCTCAACTGATTATAGAGGAGTTCTGCTAAAAATGTTTCATCTTCCTGTATTCAAGGCGGTAATAAGAAAAAAAATCTTTTAAAAAAAATTGGTACTTATTAAATTAAGCCTAAGAGGCTTTGCAGACGTCAAAGAAACCCATTGAATTGCTCAAAAGAAAGAAGAAAAAAATGTAAAAAAGAATATAAATTAAAATGAAATCATTTATGTCGAGAGATAAAACAATCTCCTTAGGTTTTTTCTTTTTCCTCGGCAGCTATAGAAACAGAACAAAAAAGAAACAAAAAACGATACGTTGTTGGTATTTATGCTTTCAATTTGAGATCTAATTGTGT
Source organism: Episyrphus balteatus (assembly GCF_945859705.1). Lineage (NCBI taxonomy): Eukaryota > Metazoa > Arthropoda > Insecta > Diptera > Syrphidae > Episyrphus > Episyrphus balteatus. The sequence continues at coordinate 136,260,721 of NC_079134.1, forward strand.
TTTATATCCTGACTACGAGAGTTTTTTTTTTTTTTTTTTTTTGCCTACACAAAGCTGGCTTGTCTATACTTTAGCTAGAGAGAAAGCCCATAATATAGCACGCACCCACAATCCAAATGTGAGTTATATATTGTGCGTGTCCTTCTTAATTCATAATGCCTTCACACACTCACACACACATATCACTGGTGAAGAAAAAAAGAGTATAATATATGTGTATAGGGTACGACTTATGATAATTGTATGCCACGAAGACCGGCGACGGGTAAGGATATCTGATTTTTTGTTCTTAATCCGACACCCTCATTCCATGATTAAGAAGTATAGTATTGGTTTAGTTGCGTGGTAATGGGGTAACCGAAGGCGAGAGAGAAAGTGATGGATCTTTTAACATCAACACACAAATCGATAAATCAAATGTGGTTACACTTTTGGTCGTCATTTTTTTAGAAAAGAAGAAAAACCAAGTCATGCATGATAACATCCCTGTTTATAAAATCTTCGTCGACTTTTAAGCCAAGGTGAAGATGATCCTTTCTTGAATAATAAATTATATTAGAAGAAGGATTCGCCTTAATGACGTAAAATTCGAGACGGATGAAACGAAGGACAAAAATATAGCAAGATAATGGATGACAACTTTTTCTAGCCTTTCAACTTGTACATTAGCATCCATCTTGAGTTTTTTTTTTTTTTTTTTGTTAAAATTTAACACTTCTTTGCTAAGCCATTATCGAGAGATAAAGTGTATAATTCTGTCGTTGAATATCTGACTTCCATAAAAAAGTGTTACACTCTTGCTTTCGACATAGATAGTAGATAGCTTGATTCCAAGGATATCGGATGTGATAAATTTGATATATGGACCATCAGTAATAGTGTAAGGGGGGGGGGGGGGTACTAATACGATCATAGTATTGGACAGTGAATAAATTTGTGATTTTTATGATTAAAAAAAGTAATGATTTATAGTACGGTCGCAGTTAGGAATAGGATCGCTAGAATGACATATTTAAGCAGTAAATACTAGTTGAACTAAAGACATTTAACCAAAAAAAAATATATTGATTTCATTTTTCATCTGACATTTTACCATTTCGGGTCTTAAAGTAGAGCTATTACTAGCGAAACGAATATAACTGAAGACCTCAAATAAAACCAACTCGTTTACTGAATTTCACCTAAATAAAAGACTGATTTAGGGCCAATTTTTCAATAGTCAGTTAAACAGTCAGTTAGTACTTATTTCCCGGATAGAGAAAAAAATCAATTTATCAACAGTCAGTTATTGCTTATTCCTAGGAATAAAACTATCTGCTTCTTTCAGAGACGAATAAAATTATTCTAATAAATAATCTCAACAAAAATAGTGTGTCAAAACTGTTTTGAAAAACACAAGAAAACAAAAACAATTTTGAATTAAAATTAATTAATAACTTTTGATTTTGACATTATTTTTTGAAGTGAAAACTTCTTAAGTATCGTAGTGATTTGAAACAAGATGAAACGAAAACGCGACACGACTTCAAATTGCTACCAGTGTAGGAAGTACCGTAATCTCAGTCTGGAAATTCGACATGGTTGACTTTACAAAATTCTAACTTCTCTTGTAGACATCTTTGAAATAAGATTTATACATCATTATACAAGGTGAAACAATAAGCTTTTACATGGTATAAAATTTTGTATAGGTTGTCAAACAAAAAAATTGATTTAATAGCATGAGAACATAAAACTTAATGTTTTTTTTTTTTGCTTTTTTTTATGAAATTTCATCGAGTTTCAAAAATTCTAGCTCTTTGTGTAGGTGTCTCACAGACCTGATCGATATATATATTTTGAGCCAAGACAACAAGCTTTCAGATGATATAAAATTTATATAGGTTGTCATATAAAAAACATGGATTTGAAGGTGATAGAATAGAAATAGGTAGATTTTTTCTATTTTATTTTTTTTTTGCAAGAAAAATGATTTTTTAAGATTTCACTTCTACCACGTGTTAATTGCACACATTATTTATTTTTTTTTTTTTCTGTAGAATAGATTGAAAAATTCAATTTTGTTATCTGAATGTTATCAGTTAACTGACTGTTTATTAGAAGATTGAAAAATCGGGTCTTAGACGAATATTTTTATACAAAAGGGTTTACATTAAAATGTTTACAAAAATATAAACCCTCAGTGTTGAATTATTATTTTATGTGTCTTCTAATAATTTCTTTTGAAAAATGTTTCTAAATGTTTATTTAAAAAAAAACTACATACATATTGAAAAAAAAAAAAGGTTTTACAATTTTCGAAAAAGTAAAAAAAATCGATAATATGCATTTATGTGCTATACCTAGTACTTTCTCTGAAAGCTAATATCTTCTTAACGATGTACATCCTAATATTTTTTATGTAAAATTTCATAGGATACCTAACCTATACCTATAATAAATTTAAAATATATTTCAAAAACTGCTTTTTAGAAGAGTTAAGTATAAAAATTTGACGAAAAAAGACAAAAACGATATTTTCTATATAGACCTACCACTCTTTTTGGCACACTACCTTTAAAACGATAAGTGTTACTATAGCATGTCTTCAACTACTTTGTGGAAAACGTTAGAATTAAAAATGTATATCAAAAAGCTCATATTTTAGAAGCTAGGTACAAAAATTCGCAATTTTTGAATTTTGACCAAATCAAAAATTTGTTTTTCTTTTTGAAAGACTACTTTAACAAAAAAAAAAAATGTTGTGATATAAAGGAGCACATTACACGGTGTAACACTCAAAATATACGCGTGCGGAGACCTATCAGGTTTTGTAGAGCAAGTGGCACTGAATACGAAACGGTATTTGAAAATCCCCTAACACCCCCAAAATCTAGAGTTACGGGCAAAAAACGGTTTTTCGGACCTTCACCCATTGAAAAAATTCTAGCTTCGACAATTTTTTACCCATTTTCGATTTTTTTTTACAGTTTCTGATAGAAGATAAATATACCTTTTCAACAATGTATAAAACATATAACTTGGTTAAACCACTTAGAATTTATAAGCTGTCAAAGTTCAAAAAATCCATTTTTTTTGTCATTTGCCCAAATTCGGCATCAATTTAAAGTATATGTTTTCAAAACAACATGCTATTTAAAAAATATATTCTAAAATTATATCAATTTTTCAATCAATCGAGGTATTTTTTATGAAAATCACTTCAAAATTGGCTTAGAAAAAAAATTTTTCGATTTCAACCCAGATACAGAAATTCGAACTTTTAGGTATAGAACAAAAATGTTGTTTCGGCACGTAGTAGGATAACTTGGGCGCCAGGATTTGATAACGGGTTTTTGTAGAGGAGCTCAATACATACATTTTTTTTTTTTTTGGAAGGGGGGTCTATCTCCCTCCGTTTAGGTGGGAGGGGCAGTTTTCTAAAAAAAAATTATCAAAATAAAAAAAAAACTATTAAAAAACAACGGCAACACTTACAGTAATAAATGATACTATTTCCGAAAGGAAATTTGTACATTTGATTCTAATTTTTAAATAAATTTAACATAACCAATAGTTTTTGAAATAATCGATTTCAAAGTTAAAAATAGGCGAAAAAAAAATTTGTAAAACTCATTTTATACTATTTTTGTCCAGACTGTGTCCAGATTTTAGTAAAAAAATTACTCACACAGAAAACTGCCTCAATTGATTCCTTATCGAACAGTGAAAACTAAATGTTTCTATATCTTCTAGTTTATGAGAAAATTGAAAAATAAAAACAAATAAAAACAAAAAATATTTTGAAAAAAGAAAAATCTGATAAAATGTATCATTTTTTCAAAGACAACTTTTCGATAGGATTCATCGTTTAAGAGTTATAGGCAAAAAAACGATATTTTCGACATTTGATACATTTTAAAATAACGATATCTTCTAAACGACAGGTATGTCGGAGAAAAAAAAGTGTCATAACATTTTCGACATTAAAACTTGAATCAATTTTTATGCACACAAGGAATTTTTGGAAACTTTTGATATTTTACTTTAATCGACATTTAAAGGCTCTGTACCAATTTTCAGCTCTATGCGAATTATTTCTGGGTTTGCCCATTTTTATTTCTATTTTGTCTGGACTGTTAACATTCTTAGCAACCTTTACTGTTAGAGGAAGTAAAAGCATTTTTTTTTGTTTTGTTTTTGAAAAATCAAATTTTTGTTCTTAAAATATTTTTTGGATACGAAAATCTCAGAAGTAAAAATAAAAATTCTATTTTTTAAAATTTTTCTATTTTACTGCCAAAGGCTTTTTGAAGCAAACCAATTTATTTGAAATTTTCCTCTACATTTTTTTAGCAGGTGACTTGTTGTGCTTTTTTTTTGGATAATTTATCACAACAACTGGCCTTATTTTTATTATTAAATTAACTCCAACAAATGTTTTAACCCTCATTTTACACATTGTTCTGAAGGGTCTAGATTTCACTTAAAATAAAAAAAAAATAAAAATAAACAAATCCTCATAATACCCGCTGTGGATGATTTGATAAACTCCTATGTAATAGAAAAAGTAAAACACATCCCCAACCCTCTTTAAGCTATAAATAATTCCGAGTCGAGAATAAAACAACGCGAAAATGTGCAAACCCGTCTTTTTCCTCTTATCTCCCCAACAACAACTCGGCGCGGCGCTGATACCTACACAAAGTCATAAAAGTTTAAAATTATGTTATTCAGCATCGGTTTGCCAATGAAGTCACACAAAATACAAAATAAAAACGAGATGACATTTTATAGGTATCATGAACCATGGTGGTATAAAAAAAAAAGTATGTAGGTTGGGTTTGTCATCACTGGGTGAAACATATTATCTCTTCTTCTCTGACATAAAAAAACAAAAGAAAGATGAACACAAAAAAAATTCCATCCGACCCTTAAGTCTTTGTAAGTGCCATATCTTTCTAACAAAACAACTGCAATTTCTTCTTTATTATTACCTCTCCTTTTTCTTATTTATCCTTTTTTGTTTCTCAATTGGATTTCAATCTGCCACAGAAAAAAAAAAGAAAAACTGGGTCAACAAATTGCCACCAGGGGGCTTATGCAATCAATGCGTCAGATGTATTCTAGTTTTTTTCTTTATCTTGTTGTTGTTTTTGTTGTGCAGGGTAAGCTTAGGATATTCATAAAATTTTGAAAAAAAAACTCAGTTCTTTTGTAGCTATACTAATTTAAAACAGATCGATTTTTTTTTCTTTACTGAATATGCTTTTAGACTTATTTATTTTGATGCCATTAAATTTTTAAAAAGTTAAAGATAGTTCAAATTTTTAATAGAAAAAATGGGTTGGGGTCGAAATTCTGTATGGGCCAAAATTCGGATTTCAAAATTCTGTATTCCAAAATTCTATATTTTAAAATTCTGTAAATTCAAAATTCTGTATTCCAAAATTCTGTAAATTATAAAACAAAAATTGTTTTGATAATGAAAAAAAGTGAGCACTTTTTTATGTATATCGAATTTTGGAAAACAGATCTTTGGTATTTTCTTTGCAGAAAATACTTTGAAGTAAAGTATCTCCCCGATTAATTTGCATATGGCAATGACATACCTTGAATACCAAAATACGAGTAATATTTAGCCAAGAATTTTCATTATGTACATATTTCATCAAATTGTTTTTTGTTATTTTGAATTTGTTTTTGTGTAAGGCCAGGGTTTATTTCTCTTTTTCTGTAAGGTCTTTATTGCCATTTGCTGACACAAAACTGAAATATTTAAGTAGAACATAAACTCATATTCCCTAATTTTTCCTCTGCGTAGACTGCCACATAAGATTTTATGTAGAACATATGTAAATCCTTAAGTTTCGTTTAAGCAAACGGCTCTTATACACTGTTATACTTAATTTGTTAATTGAATATAAATTGTTCAAAAGGCAAAGATCAAAATGTATAAGTTTGGAATATACAGAATTCCAAAAAGCAGAATAATGGATTTGCAGAATTTTGAAATACAGAATAATAGAAAAGAAGAATAATGGAATACAGAACTATGTTCATACAGAATTTTTTATTCAAATACAGGCCCTTACAATGCTAGCGACATTAATTTCATTTCAACAACGAAACTAGGTCCGTAGGAGCTTTTTTCGTTTTTTTTTCCACTTGTAATAGTAGAAAACAAGAACATCTTCTATTCAAAACTACATTTTTTAAAATTATTAAAATGTTATAAGGCAAATGAAAGTCAGATGAGTATGGGCGGCATGCTGTCCCTCTTGCTTGTGCTTACTATATTATTTGGGATGGAGGCAATGTTGGGTTTGTTCAAAATTTCTTTTGAATTTCAAAAAACTTTAAAATTTTAAGGAAATTTTGCTCACACCTAAACTGGCACTTGAATCGATGCGGGGACGTAGTTTCACAACTATTTTCACTATTTTCACATGTTGTGACTAGTAATTTTTACCATTTAAGGTGAGAAATAAGTTCATTCAAATATGTGTCAGTATATGCATATTAGGGTGCTTTTTAAAAATCAATTTTCGAAATTTTAATGAGACACCCTTTCATTTGGTTCTTCCTGCCTTAAATATAAATTGGGTAAAATTTGGTCCAGTTTAAACACGTTCTAGGGGTCGCTACCACAATTCAAAGTTTTGAAAAATACACCAAATTTTGTTTTTTTTTTTTTTCTCAGAAAATTTTAAAATTTGTAATCAGAATTAAGTACTTTATATTAAATCTTTAGCTGTTTTGAAAGAAATTTTGATAAGAATACAGCGGAATTAAAATGACGTATAATTTTTAATATTTTTGAATTTGACATTTTTTTTTTGTGTTATTCTGTAGAATAGTTAACTGAGTGATCTTTCTTAATTAAAAAATTTTTAAATTAGCATTGAATAATTGAGATGAGGAGCGTGCACTATGGCGTATACGTGTTCTAATATCTTCTAATATTCTAATATTCCTAGCCCGGTAACTTTGTTAACTTTCCGATACGATTTTTTTTATCTTCAAAGAAAGATTTGATATAATAATCATCCTCTGCTCTAGGTCAACGCAAATAATTCAAAAGTAAATCGACGGTTAAACTTCATAACCTCGTAAGTCTAAAAATTCGAAAAATATATTATTAATGCAAACAATTCAAAAAATTCAGAGCTATCTTTTGGTATATTCAGCTTTACAATGTTGTTCTGAACATTTTTCAGGAATGACAAAATTCAAACACTCGTATTGATAGATCCCATACAAAAACAAGAAACACAACATTTTGTTTTTTTGATTTCTGAAAAACTTGCAAAAACGACTTACGAGGTTATGAAGTTTAACCGTCGAAATGTCAAAATTCTTAAGCCTTTTTTAATTTAAGCACTTAGAAGCTTTTTTTTGACAAAAATTATTGATCTCGGACTTGCCTTGACTTATCCCATGCCCAAAAGGTAAATTTACCGTGAGACATGTTTTATGCCACACGGGAACATTTTTACAAAAGTTAAAATAAAAAAAATATAATTTCTTAAAAAATAAAAAAAAAAAACGTTTTTTTGTGGTAACTCAGTATTTTGCTATGTTAAAATTGTATGCTCTAAGCAACAACAAATGATTACCTACTGTTTTACTTGCTCTATAGGGCAAGTATTGGTTTCGTGTAGAAAAAAAAATTGAGGTTTTAATCAAAACCAACAATACGATGATGGAGAACATCAAAAAAGTGGTTTTCGTCATGCCGTCCGTCGGTCTGTGCGTCTGTGCGTCCATCTGTACATGGAGCTAGGGCCTAAACGGATGGATGGATTTGCTTGAAACTCGGTACAGATGATTTTTACGTAATTCCCTAGGACCGTTTTTTTTATTTTTTTAATATCTCCAATTTAACGCATATCTCCCATATAACGTTTTCGAGGTATTTCAAATTTCTCGAAAACGGCTCTAACGATTTCTTTTAAATTTGGTGTGCGCAGTACTCTTATTGATTCTAACAAAACTGCATTTTTAGTTTTTCTCAAAAAATGCCGAAAGCGGAAATATGGCGTTTTACAAAAATTGACATGTTTTTTAAGTTCATATATTTCATCAAAGCATAAGTCAATTTTTTCAAAATTTACAGACATCATAGGTATTGAAGTGTAAAATGTAAAAAAAAATTAAAAAAAAAAAGTTTTTCAAAAAATATTTAAAAAATTGAATTTTTTTAACTTTCGATTTTTTTTTTTTTGTTTTTATTTTTTTTTTTCTCCACAAAATCTTAAATTTCCAATAGATATTTAAGATAAAGATGCTTTGAACCACAGAAGCAAGTACGTGCGACCCAGTCGTGCATTTTATTTAATTATTATTACCTATATATAGTTTTAGAAAAAAATGTTCTCTATAAGCCAACAAAGAAAAAACTTTTGTTTATCCTTAGCAACCATTTGTTGTTGTTTGACCTTCAAATTTTTATTGAGCTACATAAGTAGTGAGTCACCAAAAAAACCAGGCTGTAGAAAAAATGGCACCAAATTTAATCTAGCCCAGGTCCCCTGTTTGCCGCAGCTCAATGTTCGTTTTTGTATTGACGGAATGGAATTGAAAATAAATACAAACAATCATTTTGGAAAGTTTAAAAATCTTATAACGAAGGGGTCGGAGAAATTAATTCATAAATATAACCTTCCGTAGCAGGATAAAAGTTACCTAAAATTTGCCTCTTAGCTTTTATTTACAAGTACAAGAGTAGGAGAGGAGGTGACTGTTTTTTAAAAGCATTTCCTTATCTTAACCTGTAAAATATTGAAAAAATACAAAAACAAATTTTTTTTATTTTATATTTTTATCATTGACAAAAAAAAATTGGAATTAAAATTTTAAATAACCCAACTTTTTTTGTTAACGATAAAAATTTAAAAAAATATACAAAAAATTAATTTTTGTCACACTTTTTTTCAAAGTTTTGTAAAAATGCACGTTCTTATGATTCAAGTAAGTATAAACTTAAATGTTGTTTAACCCTTTAGAAACGCAATTAAATATATGAAGTTATTTGATGGTGAACATATCAACGGCGTATACAAGGGGGGGGTCACGGGGTCATGACCCCCCCCCCCCCCCCAAGAACTCAGAACTTAAAAAAGAATTTGTTATGTGATACTGAAATCTCTTGAGTAAGATTATTTTCAAAAGGTTGAAGTTTTAGAACATGAACGAAAATTAAAAGTAAAACAAATTTTTGGTATTCAAACAAACTATTGTACCATATTTTGGGGATGTGGTCATATTTTTAGCGAACGCTATGCTGGATTAGGATTATTTTGATTCGTTCGATAATATTAGTTGAGCTGTGCTGTAGAGTTTTGTATGGAAACAAAATCCGGATAAGTATCATATTCAAAGCCTTGTAAAAGAAATTGAATCTGGTAGGTACACAAAAATAATATCTGCTTACCAGCAAATAAAAGAAGCAGCCATATCTTCTATTTTTTATACATATGATGAAGTGAATAAAATATGTTTTAAATAGGGAAGCGTGGCCTTGCTGTGTGGAGGTCAATTCTGTTGATAAAATTCGTCATCGGCAAAATGTTAAAGAAGGATATCAATTCTCAAATCTTTTTAGTTTTTTGCAATGTTCCAGTTCAATACATTCGTCTGATAAAATTTGGTGAATTTTGTTTGCTTACAGAATATAACAGTATTTTGTACATACTAAATTTGCTAGATCTGTTGCATTTTTTGAAACAACTATCGATTTGTTAATAATCAATGGCCAGCCAATTATAGAAGTAATGTAAGCAACCTTATCTAAGGCAATTTAAATATTATTATTAAATATTATAGGGCTAATTTTTTGAATAGTTAGATAAACCTAAGTTAGAGCTTATTCCTAGGAATAAAAGTTTTTTTTTTCTAGTGATATTTATTCTTCTGATAGTCTATCTGACGGTTGAAAAAGCAGGGCTTAATCTAATAAATACAACTGAATGTTTTTTATATTGTAAACCCCTGATTAATACCTGAAAACGGACGAATTCCAAAATATCGCCAAAATATTTTTTTTTGTCTTTACTATTTTAATAGAGGTATTTTAAATTCCCATACAATTTTAAAACAAAATTTAAAAAAAATTATATTTTCAAATGCAATTTTTTTTGCCTGAGGTTAGGAAGACTTTTAATTCAAAAGTTAAAACTGTTATTAAGAAAAAACGATTTTTATTTAAACTTTCTGGGCTAGCGGAAACAATGAACAGTTGTTTTAAGGCAAATTATTCAATCGAAGTACTCGTACAGTACATTTTATTTTTTAGTAGAGGATAGCCTCAATTGGTCAAAATTAAAGCCTAGTACGCTGCTGATAAGAAACGAAAAATCCCATACAAAAATGAAACAACGAAATGGTAAACCAAAAATTTCGTTCAACTTTTCGTTTTGTAGTACTCTGTTCGGCACAACAAAATTGAAAGTCTAAACTTCTTTTTCGCACACAAACAATTGCCGGGGGCATTCATTGTGTGTTTAAAAATGACATTTTGATTTTTTTTGTTTGTTTTTGTTGTTCATTTTGTCATTGCATGTCTTTCTGCGATGCGTGTTTGCTTTTTTTTTCATTTATGTTTTGCAATTTTTGAGTATTTTTCGGTCCAGATTTCGCAAGCATTTCGTTGTCCTCGTGGAGACCGACGAAAAATTTCGTTTCACATCAGCAGCGTTCTAGGCTTTAAGGCTTAACGCTAAACTTAAACGAATCTCATACCGTTTTTGTTTGGTTATTTTTAGAACTACATTTGGAACTTTTCGATTCGAAATGCAAGACGCACAAATTTTAATGTTAAATAATTCAAAAAGCCCATTTTCAGGTTTATGCCTGCTATCAAAACTTTTGAAAAAAAAAAAAAAAAAAATTTGGCATGACCCCCCCCCAAGAAGCAAACCTGTATACGCCCCTGGAACATATGTAGCTTGCGTGGCGAAACGTTTTAAGCTCTTAAAAATTTTTCGATTCTTACAATTTTTTGTTGTTGAAAAAATCATCTAATTTTCAATAAAAAATGTTGATGACAAAGTTTTTTTTGGCTGAAACGTTTACTTTTAGATGGTGTAGAAAAATTTAACTTCTTAATTTGTTACATTTCAAAATTTTTTTACATTAAATTATGTACAGATATAACAAATTTTGTTTGTGACCACTTTTTTTCTTTTTTTTTCAGACAAAAATAACCAAACCTTCGAAATAAAAAAAAATTTAAAAATTAAAAAAAAAATTCTTCAATTCTAAATGAAATGAAATGAAAATTAATACTTAAATTGAATTCCAATAAAAAAAGTAAAATCAAAATAAAAGGATCAAACACAAAAAAAAAGTTTTATCAAATAAAAATACAAAAACAAAAAATAAAACTCAAAAGGACCAACAAAATGTAACCGCAATGCTGAGTAAGAAAAAATCAACTAAACGAATCGCATTTGAATTTGCTGAAGAATCGAGTATAACGAGAGTGTGAGGTTAAACAACAACATCAAAAAAGACGGAAATCCAGGCTAGAAAGACGACATTCATTCAAGATGACTGATGATCAAACGCCCAGCGATGACAAAGGTAAGTTTTTGATTTAATAAAAAATAAATATTTGTGTGTGTATGCCAAAAATTTTGCTTAAAATCACATACACAACAGAATATTAAGGAAAAGATTTTACAATTGCATGGAATTTGCAATTGCAATAAATTTGGACTTTATTTACAGAAGAATAAATTCAATTCTTCTGATACACAAAATGCAACTGTATGAAGAGTACTAGGGTAGAGAATACAGCTCTTTATGCTTGGTCAAGCATAAAAACAAAAATGAATAAACAGTCAATGGTATCAGGTGCAATCGACCATGAGGTATTTACATTTAGTTACCTACCATTAGTTTGTGCTGTGTGTTGCAGTTATTGTGTTCCTTTTATTTTTCCTTCCTTTTATTTTTGAAAAGGACAAAGGACATTTTTGGAAATTTTCGAAGTTATTACTTTTGCAAGAGGGGGACTGTATTGGGTTCTTAAAAATATTTGGAATTTTGTTGATTTTTAAAGGAAATAAACTCACAGATCCAAAACAAGGAAAATTTTTATTTAGACCAGTTTATACCAATCAAAGAACAAAGAAATAAAAACCTAGCTGACAACAGAACTATCAGTATTTGAACAAAAAATTCGTTAAATAATTTGAAAAGCTTCAAGAAAACCTTCAAAATTAGACATGATAAGTATAAATAACTGGTATAAAGATTAATAAAGGCCTTATTACACCGCAAATGTCAAAAATTAATAATTTAGGTGTATGATTACCATATCAATAAGTGAAATTTGGTGAAAAGCCGACGAAATCATTGCAAATCATATATAAAATGTTTCTACTGATTGGTATAAACTAGTCTTATTGGTCTAAATGATCTATAATCTACAAAACTAATTTTTTTTACTGAGAAAAGCGTTTGTTATAGGAAACTTATATATAATATTCTTTTTTATATATTTCACGATTGGTATAAAATATATCAAAACACTTTTTTTATACAAAAATTTGAAAAAAAGGTTTATTTTCGTAGGAAATGCCAAAACAAGTGATTTTCTTCAAATATATCTTTTTTCTTCCTTCACAATTTTATAATAGACTGGTCGAAAAGTCTTTTATGTGCTTACAATCCAAATAAATATTTTGGAATCTCTTTGAGATCCATAACCTCAAACCCTTCTCAGAGCCATCAGTTCAAGAAAACTATCTTCAAGTGAACTGAAAACCACAGACAGTTATTTTCTTTAACACTCGTACAATCCAACGACCATAAAGAAACTATATTTACTCTATCAAACCACAAAAAGGACTTCAAACGAAACAAAAAAAAAAAATGTGAAAATCAAATAAATCCTTTAAAGTCACTCTACCATATCCTAGAATTGTCTATTTTCAACAACCAACAACAACAAAAATCTAGGAAAAACATCTTAAAAAAAAAAGCTTGGTGTTTTTCATTTTGTGGTTATTTTCAAACTAAACAGAGAAAATTGTGTGCATTGTGCTTTAACATTAATGGCAGAAGTGAAACTTACATTATTTGCAAAGGGATATCCTTCGTCTATATATGAAATTTTTCATACGACTGACTGTATAGGACAGTCGAGCAGAAGATTTGCTGAAACGTTATGTGAATATTTATCTTTTGAGGTGAAGTAGTGTGCTGGATGAAATGTTCCAACATTTATGGTAGTAGCACTCGTAAATTATAAAACTCATCCTCTGATGCTGAGGCTTTAGGTAGGTATAATAAAATGTTAGTCACGTTTACATTGGCAGGAAACTTATCAATTGGATGGAGTGCATAATAAATAGCCACAAATAGCTATTATGTCTGTGTATATGAGTATATCCTGCAAGTAGAACTTCCGCTGGTCTATATGCATTCATGAATTCAGTTTTCATGAAATTATTTTTTTTTTTTTGTTTTGCATATAGTTTGGATTTATACATACATACCTATATAGTTTTTGATGCTTAGGCCGGAAATGATAGGGCATTAAATATGTTTTTAAGAGGCAGAATATATTTAGATCAAGTAGGATCAATTTAAATATAGCAATTCGAACTACTTTACTCTTACTAAGCATTTATTCGCTAGCCGTTTAGGGATAAAAGAAAAGATTTTATTTTTTGGTTTTCCCATGGATTACAAACTTTTTTAATTTTAAGAACCATAAAATTAAAGGATGTAGGTATAACATTGAAATAACTTAAAAACTTTGAACGTAAAGATTTTTTATTCGTGGTGTTTTTCCATAAATCAATTTTTTTATAATTGATTGCATAATTTTAGACACCTATAATTATAGACACTATATTTTATAATTTTAGACACTATATTTTATGGAACATTTAATTTTATAATTCTCTACACTGAAAATAATAAATTTCGTAAAATTACGAAAATCGTTTCATACACTACATTTTCGTTGGCCCAACGAAACTTTCGTTGGCTCAACGAAAATATGTAATTTTTCGTAATATGAAAACCTTCATCAATTAATGAAAACGTTTCATACACTTTTTCTTCCTTTTTAGTGCCCAAAAATCTAATTCAATGAAAAGATTCATCAATTAACGAAAAATTTCATACTCATTTTAAAGAATAAAAATAAGAATATTTTCCTTACTTTATCAAAGTTTTAATTAAGTAACGAAAAAATTCATTAACTTATGAAATTCAACATTAACTAACGAAAATCTTCATAAGCTTATGAAAATTCTTCATACACTAATGAAATATTACATTGGTTTATGAAAAAATACATCAGTTAACGAAAAAAAATCGTTGCTTCACAAAAAAAAAAAAAAAATCTAGACTTGGGTGCATTTCTGTTTCTTGCTGGATATAGTTCACATTAGGTTTTTGTTAAAAAATCTATGTAAGTTGAGCTGAATATAAAAAATATTTGCGTATTGACAAGGTGTCTCACGATAAGTCAAATGATGAGTCAAAGTGAGCTCCACCGAGTCGAAACGCCAATTTTTTGTATGGGCTGAATTAAATTAATAATTTAACAAGTCCAATAAATATATATTATATAGGTAATCTACTAAAAAAATAATTAATACAACGAAAAGTTTCGTTAGCTAACGAATATTTTTTCGTAATTTAATTAAAATATTCATAAAATTTACGAAAAAAATCGTTAGCTAACGAAAGTTCTTTCATAAATTAATCAAAAAATACATTGACTAACGAAAAATATCACCGTGGTTAATTAAATTTTACGTTAGTCGATGAAAAAATTTCGTAAAGTGATGTAAAAATTCATTAATTCTCCATCAAAAATTTTTATGAAAAATTTCATTAAAATACTATAGTTTTCGTTGATTGATGAAGTTCTTCATTAACGTATGAAAGCCATTTCGTTGAGCCAATTAAATTTTTCATCGGCTGAAAATTAATTAAATTTTCGTTGCCTCAACGAAATTTTTCGTTGTATTTACGTAAGGATTTGGTTCAGTGTAATGACACAAATCACTTTCTCCATTACCGCAACTTCTGAAGTATCTTCGCATATGACCATGAGCTCTGCAGCACTCGTCCTTTTCTGGATCAATTCTATTACAGACCTGGTCACAAGGATACACACGTATGACAACAACGTCACCAGCTTCACTTGTGATTATTATTACACAAACAAGGAAGCACAGAAAAAATAATGTTTTGTTGGAAACTGCCATTTCTTAGGCTACGGCCACGTCCTGAGCGGCTGAGCGTCTGAGCGTCAATCCTGAGCGTCAAAACTAAATTAGAACGTATGAAAAACTTGGTATGTAGAAGTTTTTGGAGATTGTGCAGATGATTGTATGGAATTAATTTTTAGAACTTTATCTAACCATACCTGTCATGCACCAATCCTAGAAAAGTATAATTTTCTCATTATTAACGGTACCTATCATAGAACCGTTTTTTTTTTTTTTTAAATTCAGAATTTCTTTCAAACGACTTATTAAATTTTATCAGCATTTTTAATACAAAAGCATTTATATAGTCTAAGTATAAATCAAAACTAAAATTTTGAAGAAATGCATTTTTGAAAAAAAAAAATTTTTTTTTTTTTAATCAAATTTTCCAAAACAAGTCATTAGATTCTTTTGAAATTTTGGTTTAAGGTGTTGATCTATATTAACCCTTTCGAACCCAAGCTATGAAAATCAATATTAAAAAATGTTTTTTTCGGTATTATCGGGTCAAAAACATCACAACTAAGAAATATGAATAGCAAAAAGTTATTTTCCAAAATAATAAATAGCAAAACTAATGTGTTTTTCTCATGTTACATGTAAGTAACATGTACTGCCTATGATCACCAAAAAAAAGTCGGAGAGCTGAGAAAATAACTTTTTATGAAACTATAATGTATGCTACTTCTTCTAAGCAAAAAAAAAACAAAACACTTTCTGCATTAACATTTTTTATATCTTTTTTTTTTTTCAAAATTATGACCATACATAAATTTTTTTTTTTTTGCAAAAAAAAAAAATGTGAATTTCAGTCCCTTTCTCGATAAAAAAAAATTAAAGGTATGATATTTGAATAACTTTTTGTAATAATCCAGTAACTAGGCATTATTATCTTTCAATTAAGCCATCGTAACCTAAAAAATTGTTTAATTTAATATTTTTTACGAATTTAAAAAAAAAATGTTACATGAGAGTAACGCTGGGTCCGAAAGGGTTAACTACAATATGGCATGCCAACTTTATTTTATTTAGAATTATAAAATAAAAAAAATAGGCACTTCTATTAATCGAACCTGGGACTCCCGCGTGCGAGCCGAGTACTCATCGAATTTTTTTTGCACTTGCAGGGTTTTGAAATTGCCGCTCAGGATCGCCGCTCAGGACGTGGCCACCTCGTTGCTCTATGAACACCTTACTTTGAATGAATCGGATTCGTTATATTTATGCCCCAATCCCAATCGTTGCATCTGATAAGAACTATTTTTGTAATCTAAATTACATGGAATTTCTTCGGATTTAAAAATAGAATAATTCTAGTTGAACGGTCATAAAATCAATTTGTAAAATGCAAGACTTAAAAGAAAAGAAAATGCCAAAAAAAATTGGAGAACATGCTAACTTATAAAGATTTAAAAAAAGTTACGTATACACCACAGTGACCCGTAAAGCTAAAATGTCAAATAATTAATGAAATAAATAAACTAAATTTTCAGTTAATTTATGTATATTATTAAAAATTAAGTATAACAAATTTTTTGCTCTATTATTTCAAGAATAATACCCATCTATTAGGTATTTCAAGTTTAGAGAAAAGTTTTATAGACTCCACGTCAATGTCAACCCAAATTAAATAAAAAAAATCTCATTTTCTTGACTTGAAATTATTTTTCGAAAAAGGTCACTTTTTAACTCACAGCGAACTTTTATCATAAAAAAAGTGTCACATGTTACGTCAAATAATCAATTGGTAAGCAAGTCGGAAGCTTTGAAAACTGTTTTAATGCAAAAACCTACTTTAGATAGATAGAATGTAAAAAGAATTTTTTTTTTCTTTTTTTTTGTATACGAGTTTTTGATCTAACATACGACTACGTACGTAAATTGATGATGAAAAGGAATAGAGATAAAACAATTTTTCAAGAAAAATCAAAAAGAAAAAAAAATTCAACCAAACCAAAGTCCTTTTATTTTATTTTTTTTTTTTGAAATATAAAAAAAGAAAATGTCTATGTGGGATGGATACAGAAATGGTTTTATTTTTGTTAATAGAAAGTGCCTGAATGTGACAATTCTATGAAAAAAAAAATTAAACAAAAAAATAATGTCAAACGTTACTTTTTTTTCTAAAAGAGTCACGTTCGCATAAACTTCTAGCTTAAAGTTGATTCTTTTATCTTATATTTGCTGTGACATTTCGGATGTATTTAAGAAAACGCCATTCCACGAATATCTACTTTATGTAAATAATTCAATTTAATAAAAATCACTCTTCTATGGGTATCACGTGTAATTTATTTACTCTGAAAAAAGTGTATAACCAACTTACTAAGACCATGCATGATATATTTTGTTTGGAATGAGTAAGAGAGAGCATGTAAAATAACACGAAATGTCGCATGCAAGAAGAATTTCATTAATATCGGTCAAAGAATTCTTTAAAATCTTGTTTCCTATGGGAATCCAAACCAAAGGGCCAAACATCGCGACGTAAATGGAAGCCTTAAATTAAATTTTGAAAATGCTAAGAAATTATAAAACTGAACTTTGTTTGTTTATACAGTTAATACCTTCTGTATTATTATTTATTTATTTTTAGTTATTTTTAAAAACATTTGATGCTTTTACATATTACGAACTTATCAGATGGGGGTATTCCTAAACATCTGTTCATCTTCCCTGTTGCTGGTGTGACATAAGAATGAGTGCAATGTTTAAAAATGTGAACTTATTATAATACACATCTGGCTAACTATACAACAATTAAACAACAATTGCTTTGTGCTTTGTATAACTCATTGTAATTTGTAGATCTTTTATCAAGTGTTATTAGAAATTAACAATATAATTTATATTTGTAACTTTCATTATTATTAATATAAACATTTGTTTAAATTTTTATATACAAAAAGGCACTATACCTACACATTTTAATTTTATTTGAAAATAATAAAAAATTATTGAGAAAAAATGTTATCGTAAGACTGGGATGATATTCTTCAAAATCTAATCCAGCATTGAAAAAGATTTTAAAGATTTTGTAGTATTAAGTATTTTAATGAAACTTAAGACTATATACATTTGGTTATTTAGGTTTTTTTCGGGATTCAAGTTCCTAAGTGGAAAAACTGTTTCTAAATAATAAAAAAAAAATATCTAATTTTTTCAGATTTTTATTTTGACGCTAGATTGCGCCCCAAGAGGGTTAAAGTTTTTTCTCATTTGAAATAGGTATATATTGACTTATTAGGCCATATTTTTATGTATAGCCTAAATGTAAAAAAAATTGATGAGGTTCTATTCTATCACAACAAAAACATTACTGTTAAAAAAAGAGCCAGGTTCTCCTATGTTGAAATTATGCTGGCACAAAAAGTATTGAGATGTAAAAGTGTACCAAGTTCTAAAGTTTGGGTTCAAATTCGTATCAATAAAATTTTCATTGTTCTCTTGACAATTTTTCTTTTAATTACCGATTTTTAAAGTTATTTCAAAAATTGCCAAGTAAACAATCAAAATTTTGTTGATACGAATTTGAACCCAAACTTTAGAACTTGGTACACTTTTACATCTCAATACTTTTTGTGCCAGCATAATTTCAACATAGGAGAATCTGGCTCTTTTTTTAACAGTAATGTTTTTGTTGTGATTTCACTACTTTTTGCAAGGTATGGCTGTAGAATTGAAAATCTCTATATTTGATGAAAATTCAGTGAAAATGGGCGGTTGCCACGCCCCCTGGCCGAAATTCTCAAATTTTAAATTTTTTCCTTTGTATAAACTACCAGCTCTACCATTC
Source organism: Episyrphus balteatus (assembly GCF_945859705.1). Taxonomy (NCBI): domain Eukaryota; kingdom Metazoa; phylum Arthropoda; class Insecta; order Diptera; family Syrphidae; genus Episyrphus; species Episyrphus balteatus. Next base: position 136,279,738 of record NC_079134.1, read on the forward strand.
CACCAAATTTCAAGATTCTACGATCATCAGAAGTGCTCTATAATATTTAATGATAATTCAGCGGAAATGGGCGGTTGCCACGCCCCCATGCTGAAATTCTCAAATTTTAAATTTTTTCCTTTGTATAAACTACCAGTTCTACCATTCCACCAAATTTCAAGATTCTACGATAATCAGAAGTGCTCTATAATATTTTATGAAAATTCAGCGGATATGGGCGGTTGCCACGCCCCCTGGCTGAAATTCTCAAACTTTAAATTTTTTCCTTTGTATAAACTACTAGTTCTACCATTCCACTAAATTTCAAGATTCTACGATAATCAGAAGTGCTTCATAATATTTGATGAAAATGCAGTGGAAATGGGCGGATGCCACGCCCCCTGAACTGAAAATCTCAAATTTTCGATTTTTTCCTTTGTATACACCACAAGTCCTATCACCGTGTAAGATTTCAAGTTTCTACGATATCGGGAAGTTCTCCATAATTTTGATGATCTGTCAGTGAGTGAGTGAGTCAGTCAGTCAGTCAGTTACGGTTTTTGCGATTTTTGAAGCCCTATATCTCAGAAACTACTCATCGTAGGAGGCTGAAATTTTGTGAGGTGTTTGGTTTTGACTAGCTCAACAAATGTAGCGAGTTTGAAATTTCTAGCATCTTTGGTGTGGAAGTTAGAGGGGTGTCGAAAATGGCCTGAGTTGTTTCCTGTAAATAAGGGTGTAGTGCCAAAGTTGCTAGAGAACTTGGCTGGGCACTACCGTGCCCCTTGATATTAAAAACCCTTTTGAAAAAGATATAAACCATTTTTCTAGAACTAGGGGTTTAGTCAGGACATGTATGTCTATTTTGGGTTTATTAAACCAGGCATGTTTTATTAAAAGAAGCATATGAGTAGCATGAAAAATAAAATAAAACCAAAAAAAAAAACATGCATGTCCTGACTAAACCCCTAGTCCTAGAAAAAAGGTTTATACCTTTTTGAAAAGGTTGTTTAATATAGAATAGAAACTCATCAAAAAATTTTACATTTATGCTATATCTAAAAAAATGGCCTAATAAGTCAACATACCTACTTCAAATAAGAAAAAATTTTAACCCTCTTGGGGCGCCATTAAGCCAGGGGCGTATACAGGTTTGCTTCTTGGGGTAAACCTGAAAATGGGCTTTTTGAATTATTAAACATTAAAATTTGTGCGTCTTGCATTTCGAATCGAAAAGTTCCGAATGTATAGTTCTAAAAATAACCAAATAAAAACGGTATGAGATTCGTTTAAGTTTAGCGTTAAACCTTAAAGCCTAGAACGCTGCTGATGTGAAACGAAATTTTTCGTCGGTCTCCACGAGGACAACGAAATGCTTGCGAAATCTGGACCGAAAAATACTCAAAAATTGCAAAACATAAATGAAAAAAAAGCAAACACGCATCGCAGAAAGACATGCAATGACTAAATGAACAACAAAACAAACAAAATAAAATGCACGACTGGGGTCGCACGTACTTGCTCTTGCAGTTTAAAACACTTTTATGTTGGTTTACTTGTAGATTTTAAAAGCTGCCTCTATATAAAATTAAAGAAATTTTGTTGATGTTGGGGAAGAGCCGACATTTAGGGCAAAATTTTGTTAAATGAAAAAAAAATGTTTTTTTTATTTGACTTTTTTGAAAAAAAAAAAAAAAATAGAGATGCAGTTTTATTGCAATTGCTTTGAATATTACGTCTGCAAAGTTTAATCAAAATCGTTAGAGCCGTTTTCGAGTTATTTGGTTTGAATTGAAAAATTTGTATGGGAGGTACACTTTCTAAGGGAGATACAAAAAAACAAAAAAAAACCAACTTTCAGAATTCCATAAAAATCATTTGTACCAAATTTGAAAAAAAACCGTCCACCCGTTTAGGCTGTGGAAATGTGTACAGATGGATGCACAACCGCACGGACGCACAGACGCACAGACGTACAGAAGCACGGACGGAATTGCGAGACCCACTTTTTTGGAATTCTCCATCATCGTAATGTTGGTTTTGATTAAAACCTCAAATTTTTTTTTCGACACGAAACCAATACTTGCCCTATAGAGCAAGTAAAAACTCAAAATGTCATTTTTCTACACACAATAGCTGCGTTCCTTTGGAAATATTTATCTACTTTTTAGTACTTAAAACTACTTTGAACTACTTTGCTATACTGAAAAAGTAGTTCAAAGCAGCTTTAATTACTAAAAAGTAGATAAATATTTCCAAAGGAACGCAGCTAATGAATGTCCCCGGCAATTGTTTGTGTGCGAAAAAGAAGTTTAGACTTTCAATTTCGTTGTGCCGAACAGCGTACTACAGAACGAAAAGTTGAACGAAATTTTTGGTTTACCATTTCGTTGTTTCATTTTTGTATGGGATTTTTCGTTTCTTATCAGCAGCGCACTAGGCTTTAATTTTGACCAATTGAGGCTATCCTCTCCTAAAAATAAAATGTACTGTACGAGTACTTCGATTGAATAATTTGCCTTAAAACAACTGTTCATTGTTTTCCGCTAGCCCAGAAAGTTAAAATAAAAATCGTTTTTACTTAATAACAGTTTTAACTTTGAATTAAGTCTTCCTAACCTCAGGCAAACGAATCGCAAAGTTTTGTAAAAAAAAATTGCATTGAAAATATAATTTTTTTTTTAATTTTGTTTTAAAATTGTATGGGAATTTAAAATACCTCTATTAAAATAGCAAAGACAAAAAAAATAATTTTGGCGATATTTTGAAATTCAACCGTTTTCAGGTATTAATCAGCGGTTTACAATATAAAAAACATTCAGTTGTATTTATTAGATTAAGCCCTGCTTTTTCAATCGTCAGATAGACTATCAGAAGAATAAAGGTTACTATAAAAAAAAACTTTTATTCGTAGTAATAAGCTCTAACTAAGGTTTATCTAACTATTCAAAAAATTAGCCCTAAGTGATATTTAATAATAATATTTAAAATGCCTTAGATAAGGTTTCTTACATTGCTTCTATAATTGGCTGGCCATTGATGATTAACAAATCGATAGTTGTTTCAAAAAATGCAACAGATCTAGCAAATTAAGTATGTACAAAATACTGTTATATTCTGTAAGCAAACAAAATTCACCAAATTTTATCAGACGAATGTATTGAACTGGAACATTGCAAAAAACTAAAAAGATTTGAGAAATGATATCCTTCTTTAACATTTTGCCGATGACGAATTTTATCAACAGAATTGACCTCCACACAGCAAGGCCACAGAAAGCTTCCCTATTTAAAACATATTTTATTCACTTCATCATATAAAAAAATAGAAGATATGGCTGCTTCTTTTATTTGCTGGTAAGCAGTGTCTTGCCCTTAAGATATTATTTTTGTGTACCTACTAGATTCAATTTCTTTTAAAAGCTTTGAATATAATACTTATCCGGATTTTGTTTCCATACAAAACTCTACAGCACAGCTCAACTAATATTATCGAACGAATCAAAATAATCCTAATCCAGCATAGCGTTCGCTAAAAATATGACCACATCCCCAAAATATGGTAAAATAATTTGTTTGAATACCAAAAATTTTTTTTACCTTTAATTTTCGTTCATGTTCTAAAACTTCAACATTTTAAAAATAATATTACTCAAGAGATTTCAGTATCACATAACAAATTCTTTTTTAAGTTCTGAGTTCTTGGGGGGGGGGGGGTCATGACCCCGTGACCCCCCCCCCTTGTATACGCCGTTGCATTAAGCGTCAAAATAAAAATCAGAAAAAATTAGGGGATTTTTTTTTATTAGGTATTTAGAAACAGGAACTTGATTCAAAAATAACGAACGACCTAGTACCTATACATATCTATTTGTCTCACTGTTTCTGTCTCTATTTAAAGCAAAATCCTGAACAGCCTAAGTGAATTGTTTCAAACGATCAAATTAACGGTACATATGACCAAAATGAGAAAAAAGTTATTATTCTGAAAAACGGCTGTAACAAGTTTATTGCAAAAATCACATGAATGCCACTTACATATATAAAAATATATATCTTGAATTCTTATCTTCTCGTGAACCAAAAGCTTTTTTTTGAAAAATCAATTTTTTCAAAACGGATTAGTAAATTGATTTAATATGTAGATAAATAATTTTATCGGAATGTCGTTCCAATTTTTTTGTGAAAATTTTTGAAAATTTTACACAAAAGAAATTATTTTTTTAACTATACATAGTTAAGCAATTTAAAAAAAAAAAAAAAACACCCAAAAATTCTTTGCTATTAATCAAATCTTATAACATACCATATTTCGAGATTAAAAATATTTAAAAAGGTGTTTTTATACTTTTTTTTAGAATATTAATAGTTTTGTAGGAACAAAATTGAATGGTGTTTTAATTCGATATCAAAAATACTCAAAAAATTATTTAAAATAATAGTAACACTGGCCAACACATAAAAATTTTCCAGAGTGTTGTTTATCATTTCTTACTAAATTTAGGGTGCTGATTTCGAAATCAACATTAGTTTTTTTCTAACAGCTCTAATTCTTGAGTTATTCATACATGAAAAGGCATAGAAATGCATACAAATTTTTTTTTGTTATGTAAACATTTTTTTTTTGTATTTTTATTTTACTTATTGATCCAAAATACAATAAATTTTTCCAGCAAAAATTAAAAACGCTTGTAATAATAATTAAAAAAAAAAATGGTATGAAATCACCCCAAAATGAGTAAAATAAAAATATCTAAAAAAACTAGAGCTCCTAGAAAGCAACCACTGTGATTTTTAAGCTGAGCGAGCCCAAATGCAATAGGTTGGACAAAAAATTTTCTGGAAAATGTTAACAAACATTTAAAATAAGCACAACTTTAAAATTAGTACGAAATTATCCCCGAAATGTGGAAAACTTAAATATTTCAAAAAATAGAGCTCTTAGAAATAAATGAATTTGATTTTTTAGGTTTACTGAAAATTCGAATAAACGCTCAAAATAACGAAAACTGAAAAATTAGTATGAATATTGCCAAGCAACAACTTTAGAATTCCCGTAGATTTATTTAATTTTTAATGCAGTAAAGCTGAATTTACTGTTGGTACCTCACATTGTAATCAATTGTATAGGTCGTGTTGTCAATATTTATTACACCTGTAAATATTTACCTGTTTTGAATGTTACATGATTACAGATGGTATATAACTTTTTTTTTTAAATTTATAAAATAAATTTTCTAAACGTAACTATAAATAGAGTGTGAAAATTCTACTCATTTCACAGACAACTTTATACCTTAATTTCAAGTGTATCTTTTATCAATATAATCTCTTATCCGTTAAAACGATAATTTTCAACAAAAAAAAAAATGGTAGCTCTAATTAAAACATCTATTTTCTTCTTGCTGCTAGTTTGTGCTGCAATGGTTATCACCACTGAGGCTAAAAATGTACGTGTTGGAGCGTGTAACGAGGTTTGTTCAAGGACAAACCCAGAAAAGAATTCATGTTGCCGAGCTCATGGTTTCAAATCCTTCCGTGGCTGCAGCAAAGGACAAATGACATGTTCCACTTAAATAAATGTCCTTGAGACGGTTTAAAACAAAAATTTGAATGATTATTATTATACTTATAATAGTACATAATTCGAAAATATTAATTAAAATATAATATTCAATTGCATTTTTTTTGTTTTGTTTTTTTTTTTTTTATTTTTATTTTTTTAATAACATAAATTAATTTAGCACAAACAACAATACCTACATCCTTGCCAAATATATTTTTTTGTCTTTATTTGGATTGCATTTGCATTAATTAAATATATTAGTGACAATGTTGCTTGTTTTCAATTTTGAAATTTCAATTTCAAATATATGGTCTCTTCAATGCATTTTATTTGAATGAATTGCTTTGTGTAAGTTTCTCGTATTGTTAAAATAGTCCTAGCGATTATAAACGAAGAATTCAAACTTAAATCAAGTAGGAAATCATATTGATACAGAAAACTAAAACAAAAAGAACGGCCACTTTAATTGAAATACTGGCTCATTTTAAAAGTATTTTAAACAACCTTTTTTCAGTCAACTTAACCAGAAACCAGTCGAATCTCATACAAATTTAAAAATTTGATGTTTTAAATGACGACTGTATGTGATTTAAATTAGAGGAAACTATTAATACTTAACGTCAACATGGTGTTTTTTTTTTTTTTAATGGTCTGATCTTTTTTAGGGTTTTCGAGATATGATTTTTCAAAGTTTTTTCTCATTTTTTTCAGCATAGGTAGGTACTTAGTATTCGGGCTATATCTTGAGTAATAAACAATCAATATGAACAGAAAAACCGGCACCTGAAAGCTGTTTAAGTGCAATGTATCAAAACATTTTTAAAAAATCTATTTTTCAAAGGAAATTTTTGCCAAAAAAAAAATTCTTAGTGAAATAAAAAATCTAAATCAAATCACAAAAGACCAAAACAGTAGATTTTGGAAGTCCATATTTTATCAAATTTTAGGCTTATTCATTTTTTTGGGACCATTATGTTGAAAGATAAAGTATTTTCTTTTCTCCGTTACAAGTTCAATTCATAAAAACATCAAATGTCATATTTTTCTCTTTTTTGAATAGTTTTTCTTAGTTTTTTTAAAATATTTTAATTTTAAAAACATATATCGATAGGAAATTCGGCTTCCTTTTCAAGTTATAGACAAAAACACAAAAAGTAACGAAAAGAGTCGACAGTATTGATCGTTACAAAAATTATCATATATAACTTATCCATAGATTTTGAAGAAAATTGTCTTATTATCTCTGCCAGTGCAAAGTTACACATAAGAAATATAAAACAATGAGGATTCCAAAGATTTAGATTATCTATTTATTTCGTTGAGAATTTTGTTTTGGTAAAAATTACCTTTAAAAAAATCGATTTTTTAAAATGTTTTGATACATTGCACTTAAACATCTACTTATTTATTATTTATTCAGCTTTCAGGTGCCGGTTTTTCTATTCAGATTGATTGATTATTTTATTACTCAAGATATAGAACGAATAATAAGTATGCTCGAAAAAAAACGAAAAATTATATCTCGAAAACGTATCCATTGTAATTTTTTTTAAAGTGATTTCCGAGTTCCTGAGTCAAAGTCAAAGACAAAAATAGTGGGATTGAGTGTCCATTTTGGCTGTAAACCAGTGTTATTCATCACAGGGATGATATCAAGAGAAACAAGCTAAAAAATATAATGTTTTTATCAATAAAACTTAAAATACGTTTGTTCCAATAGAATCTTGTGATGGTATTTCTCATGAAGGGCTGTCGATGATGAGTTGTCCTATATGATGATATGTCCTGTGATATTTAAATCGCAAAAAATTCGTTTTTGTATGCCTTTTTTTTAAGTCGTTCTAGAAATACTGAAAAATGAGTGTTATAGGCTAAGTATTGATAACTCAAAGAATTCTTTACATAATCAAACACTTTATTTTACAGGTACATTTATTTTTCAATTTTTTTCTTCAATCATACAACTTTATTCAAAACACAACATCGTTCCTCTGCCACAGCTATGATGACGCGAATGACCATGGGCTCTGCAACACTCGTCTTTTTCTGGTTCAGTCCTTCTGCAAACCTCGTCACAGGGTGGAACACGAACTAGAGCTTCTCCATTTGAAATAATCATTGTACAGACAAGGAAGAAAAGGAATATTGATGTTTTGTTAAAAATTGCCATTTTTGAAAATATTCCTTAGCGAGTTATAGAAACAATCTTTTCTAAAAGTGATTTCGTTCTGTGCAAAAGCAAACTACTACAATCGTTATTTATATGAATTCCCCCCATTTTAGCTGGTGTGAAATTGTTTTTATTTTAGAATCAATTGAAAGAAAACAATTAAATTAATCTCATGTGAACTTTAGAAATCAAAACAAACCACGAAATTCTGATGAAAACGATGCGATGTAGGCAAATAATAAAAAAAAAAAATTTCATCGGAATTTAATGAAAATTCAAGTAAATCAATTTATTTGATGTACCTACCTAATCATATTTCAATCAGGCTTATTGAAATCAAAGGTATATAGGTGGCTCAGGTTCACAAAGTTTTCTAATCAAACTTCAAGCTAATAGGCATTGGTGCGGTTGCTCTTGTTATAGTGTGGTGCGATCTATGATTGACATTTATTATAATGAACAAAGTTTAATTAGAATTGAACTAGAAATAATACAAAGTTTCTATGCCTACTTGTGTTATTAAAACTACAAGTTTTAATTAAACATTTATTAACTAAACGAAACGGTTTTCAAAGAATTCACAAAGTTATAATTATTTTTACCATTATTAAATGGTTTTACATCTATGCTATTTTTAACTTTAAAAAAATATATCTTCACACGGTTAAACTTATTTTTTTTTTTCTTTCTTTGATTCATCATACGAGTAAGGTATAAAATGTGTTTTATTGTTCTGGGGAATCCCTCGTCTTGTATAACTGCTAATTTGAATGAATTAGTTTCTACTAATTTTTTAAACGCGCGTGCTCATAATTAATTTAAAAAATAATGTGAAATTATGGAAACTTGAAATTGCTTCTTAGAAATTATGGAAATAATACTGGTTAGCAATATTGTTGCCTGAGGCCTCCTGATTGTTTCTTTTTCGTTTCAAATTTTTTGTTTACATTGTTTTTTAATATTCCTGTACCTGTACCAAAAAGTGGAAACAATAATAATAATAGTTTAAGCATTTTAGAAAATACATAAGAAATTATTTAGGGCAAAGTGGCTCTGATAACCTATTTTGAAGTTTTTGTTTTCGATTCTAATATATTAACCTTCGAGTTTGAGATATTCGAATACTTATGTATTATTGTTTTACTTGCAATACAGGTAGGTACTAAAAAAAAAGTTGAGATAACAATTTTTAATGATATTACGATGATAGAGAATTCGAAAAAAGTGGGTCTCGAAATTTCGTCTTTCCGTCTGTCTGTCAGGATTTCTGTCTGTATAAGGAGCTACAGTCTAAACGGAAGGGCCGATCTACTTGTTGCAGTTTTTGGATCCTGGATACGAATATCTTCTAAACGGTTAAAGCAATCAATTTCATTCCAAGGAATTTTTTGTAGAACGTTTAAGCCCCTACAAGAATATATCTTGCTAATTTGAAAATAATGAAGTTTCAGTGAATTAGAAATTTTTTAAAAATATAAAATGTTTTTATATTTTTTTTTAACTTTGACCTCGAATATCTTTAGAATGGTTAGATTAATGAAAAAAGTTAATAAGACCTTTTTTGTGGAACAATCAATTTCCAACAAGAATATGTCTTGCGCGTTTGATCATTATAATTTTTCAATTTGTTACAAAATTAAGAACAAAAAACGAATTTTTAAAGATTTTCTCGATTTTTGGACCTCAAATATCTATTCAACGGTTAGATAAACGAAAAAAGTGTATAAGGCCTTTTTTGTAGAGCGTTCAATTTCCTACAAGAATATGAAAAGAAATTTGCTAAAAAGTCAATTAATAAAAAAATTATTTTTTTTTTGTACAAGCTTGATGTAAAAATGGAAAATTGCAAAGCGGAGGACCTTCCCATTAATATAAAGAGCTCATATTTGGTGTGTATATTCTAGAGGGGTCTAGCAATCGATTTTTCGGAGTACCAAATCAAAAAAAAATTTTCCATTTTTTTGACCCACCCTAATATGCATTCTGTTTAAATTTAACAAACCCTTTGAACGTTTCAAGTCTATACAAGGCCATATTTGTTTAGTAGCTAGGCAAGTATTACTCTGAGTCCATCTGAGGTTGGTTTTCTTTAAAGCGTCCTGCTTTAGCATAAGTTTGCATGTAGCGATAGGTGTTCCTATATTGTTCCTTTCTGGTTGTAGAGGAGTGATTGTTCCTTGTTTGGCAAGTTCGTCTGCCCTGCAGTTGCCTGGGATGTCTCTATGTCCCAGCACCCATACGAGGTAAATGTTAAACTGCTCAGACATCTCCCTTAGAGATGTTTGACAGTCGAGGACCGTGATTGAGTTTGTAGAGACAGAGGCAAGAGATTTAATGGCTGCTTGACTGTCCGAGAAGATCGGAATATCCGTATTAAATATTACGTTTTCTCTGAGCCAAGAGAGAACCTCCTTAATCGCCAGAATTTCTGCTTGGAACACGCTACATTGGTCTGGTAAGCGGAAGAAGAGACTGAGATTCAGTTTTTCCGAAAATATGCCACTTTCACACCTTCGTTGGTTTTTGAACCATCAGTATAGAAGTGTAAAGAGTCATTATCCAGAGTACTAAGGTTCTCCCATTCAGTTCTGGAGGGATGTTGAAATAAACCACAATTTTGAAAACTACTGATTTAAAACAAAAAATTAAGTTTTTTGTCGTAATACTGTTGCCAAACAATGTTTTAAAGTAAATAGGCACAATAAGTTACAATGTTCAATAAAAATGAATATTGAATTTTTTTGATAAACCAAAATATACCTCTCTAATAGATTTTAATAACCTTTAAATTTGAATTTGAGCTATGTAGAGTTTTAATCTCAAAACCTAACGATATATTTTTTTTTTAAGTTCGGATTCAAAGTTAAAATATGTATTTAAATTTATAATAGAAAGGTATATCTTGGCTTAAAGTAAAATAATTGTAGGTAGTTTTCTATTATTGGAAAAAAAAAATTATGAAAATGCTTATATGCACATCAATTTGGAGCCACCATTTTGAATACAAATAATTTGGCAGTTTTTTTTCCTATTTTTCATACTATTGTATTTCAGTGTACAGACGAGAATAAATGGATGTTCGACTTAATTTAAAAAGATTTTTTTCATTTAATTTTGTTTAATTGTAAGAAATTGAGAAGATTTTTCATACAGAAATACAGAATACCAACTGTTTTTAGCTTTGAAAGTCATTTTTTTACAAAGAATTTTCTTATCCTTTAAAAGTAAAGCAATATTATTTTGATTAATTTTTTTATTTGAGCAAGATGAAATATATTATATTGATGAAAAAATAATATAGAATTATTTAAAAAAAAATAATATTTTAATCACGCTCTGCCTACAACAAACAGATTAAAAAATTATCAAAGTCCTGACATCTTTCCAAAGTAAATATACCCTAGCTTTTAATGTGAAAAAAAAAAATAATTTTATATTCAATATTATTTTCTAAAAACCAAAAATTAATTTCAAAAGAATTTGTTTTGGTCTTTGTCACTTTGATGCATGTAATTTCGAGCATGTTGACCCCCTTTGATGATGCTGCCTGACGATTCAGTTGAAATTATAAAAACAAGTCGCTTATGGGACATCAAGTATGTATTTAATTTTGAGTTTAAACTTTAAATTCATTATGATGCGAGTATGCATATCTATAATTGATGGGATAGTATTTGATGGTTTTTCCCAGTTGATAATTTATTAATACTCACTCCACACGTTGCAACGGATACATTCAGTGTGTGTTTATCAAGAAATATGGTATATTAATTTATTATATTTTTTTTTTTTTTTTTTGGATTTCAATATCTATTTTTAAGTAAGTAAGCCATAGAACTTTCTTGTTATTATTATTTGTTATCATTCTTCGATATTCTGTTGAAAACAAGCTGGTCTTATTCAAATGTGTTAGGTTTTGGTTTTTTTTTTTTAATTTAGAGAAGATAAATATGTATGATTTCGAGAATTCCCAAAAATATAATTTTTGTCTTGTTGTTGAAAAATTTGAAAGTTAAAAAGTATAAATTGTGAATTAAACCATTTTTAACATCATAACACAAAATAGCTTCTTCTTAAGAAGTCTTTACTTTGAACGGTCCAAATCTTTTACAAAAACAAACAAAATAACAAAAATGGTTGCTTTGAACAAAACATTTGTATTTCTTTTCTTCATTGTTTATGCAATGGTCATTACAACAATTGAAGCTGGTCAACTATCACGGGTTCCACCATGTGATGAGGTTTGCAACAGAAGTGAAGCAGAGAAGCACGAGTGTTGCAGAGCTCACGGACATGGTCATCATTACAGTTGCGGTAGAGGATCAATGATATGTGAAGACTAGATATTTCTTGATTTAAAAAATAAATTTTCATCAATGAGATTTTTTTTTTTAAATAAATATATCAACTTTGTTAAAAAATATTTAAATTGAAGAAAAAAAAACAAAATAGTTTTTCTTGGATATATGAATTTAATTACATACATTTATACTTTTTGGTATCTTTTTAAAAAAAACCATATGAAAGATTTAGATTTCGAAGTGTTTGGGGCCGAAATTCCGAAAATTCAAAATCCTGAAAATCCAAAAACCCTGGAAACCCAGACTCCCGAAAATCAGGAATGCCGAAAACCCAGAATCTCGAAAACCCAAGTCCCGAATGGAATCCCAAATCCCGAAAAAAATATATTTATGCAAAATAAAAATTTGCGCTAATTTTTGATTTTATATAATTTTTCGGAATATCTATTTCGAAAAAAAACCCCAAGTATGAAGTTAACACCTAAAAAACAATATAACTGTATAATTCCACTAATATGTATCTCTGAACTTGATTTTAAATTCTTACTGTCCTTTAAGCAGTGTTGTGTTGTGTTGTGATTGAGTTAAGTGGGAAAATTCGTTGAACCAAAAAGGAAAGTTTTTTACTTTTTCTGTTTTATTATCGGGATTCTGGATTTGCGGGATTTTCAGGATTCTGGATTTTCTGGATTCAAAATTTCGGGGTTACATCCGTCTTCCGATTTTGAAAAAGCTAGCAGATTTTGAAAATAAACTGTTTCTCTAATATTATTTTTATTATTCTTCTTAAGGAGGGAAATCCCTCTGGAATTTTTTATTTTTGCATTATTTTTTTTTTTTTTTTGCCTAATAAATTCATTTATCAACCGAAGAAACTATTTTCAGTGGTCTTAGCCTTGAATGAAGCATCAAAAGCCTCTAGATAGTCCGGAAAACTATGCGCTCTGAATCTTACACAGTACGAAAACGAAAACTTTAAACGCATTTTTCTTGAAACGCGTCTTTTTCCGCGCCGTGCAACGTAACTCAGAAACTAATGAAGCTATCGACTTGAAATAAATTGCAAATTATTCGTTAACTTATTGGCCATTGCATGAACCTAAAAGTTCAATATAATTTTTACAATAAATATTTTTTTTTAATAATTTGTTTATAAAAAAACATTGTGTTTTTTTCGTTTTTTTTTTGGTCTCTACTTTTTATTTTACACTTTTTTTTGCTAAATTTAGGTTCATGCAATGCGTATAAATATATTTTATTGGAAAAAAATTTCTTTTATGATTATAAATAATTTTCTGGACCTGGTCATTGCACGGCGCAAACTGTAGACGCCAACTTTAAAGAGCTGTAGCGCCGCCATTTTGTTTTAGTTATACTTCAAAAAAAATTGTATCAATACATCATAATGTCAATATTATCATATACTTTTCCAAATTTCAATAAATGCTTTCGGTTTTCCAAAAAAAATTATTGAAAAAGCTGTCTTCCAGAGCGTTTTCCCCCCTTAATGTTTTAACACCTATCGACGGACGTTTATAATGTTTACGGATGGATTAGGTATGGCTTAAAATATAATTTTTTTTGCGAATGTTGGAATTTGCTTTCATTATTTTCACTTAAACGCTCCAAAGCTAAAGTTGTAGTAAAGCTATTTTTGGTCAATTCCTTAATTTTTCTGAAATAAAATATTTACATACAAAGTATTTTATTGTTTCAATCTTTTTAGATGAGGCTTTGGAATAGTCGAGAGGTTTTTTTTTTATTTAAATTATTTTGGGGTTAGAATGACATGATACAATTTTCATAGTCTATGTACAAAAAAATAAAACAAAAAACAGTTCAACACTTTTGCCTCTAGGGGGGGCGTCATAAACGATATCATGAAACGTCATATAACATATAACCAGCGGACAAGCAAGACACTTCCAACGATACCATATTTGTAAATTTATGATAAGTAGTTAAGAAGCTGTGATGGAACAGATGAACACATATGTATAACTGTCAAGCACATAATCCTATGTTTGGGTTTTAATTTTTTACTACCTCCCTGTTTCAAAAAAAATCACCTTCGCATCTCATTTTGTCGACAGCTCTGCCTTTTGGTCTTTAGTAATTTGCAGAGGCTTAAAAAAAAAGGCCTACATACGTTCAAAAAGTCAGTTCAAGATATAAAAAAAAAGAGAAAATTGGAAGAATACACCAATTAATATCAGCTTAGGCTTACACATCTTCCCAAAACGGAAGTATAAAAGTAAAAATTCTTCTCTTCGCAAAGCCTAAATGAAGGCATACCTACTTCATATTCATAAACAACAACAAAAAAAAATACAAAACCAAAAATTGTTCATCCTAAACTTTTTCTGACAAAATAAAGAAAATATATATGTCCTGTCCATGTTCATATTCAGTCTTAAGTTCATTTCCAATCAACATTCCTACTTTATATTCCCATCGTGTCTTGACGTACATGTGCTGCAGCAGTCTTGGGAAATTAGAAATTAATTTTTCATGCTTTAATCCCCTTGGGAATCGGGCAAAAGAATTATTATCAAAAAGAAGAAAGTAACATAGCAGTAGAAACAGAAAATATACTTCGTTTCACATTCTTATATCTTTTCTTTTGTGAAATAATAATGCCATTATCCTTCCAATACAAACAGACAACACCACCCGCTCTCACCTCAGACCTCACCAAATATGTCAGAAGTTGATCCTTGGTCGTTCAAAATATAGAGCTTTATTACTTTTACACGAGCTTTTACAGAGTAACTACTGTTTTGTATTGGTATAACAGAGTAACAGAAAAGTGGTATAGAAGAGAATGAGGATTTTGGGGCTTGTGTGTGGGGGAGGGAGTCTTTTATAATAATTGTTATAAACCAGAATCAGTTCGACTGTCTGACATTTCACCACATTGCTTTTTCAAGGACATTCATGAACATTGTTCATATGTATAAAGGATATAATAAAAACAAACAACACAAACACACTGAAAAGAGAAAGGGATATGAATAAAAATTACTTTTACTGTTAAATTGCCGTGAACTGCAGCCTTTTTGCCACCAATAATATGCCAAGTGTGCAGCCATATAGTATCACAAGGCCTTAAATAATCATTAAAATGTTTGCTAACCCAGTACCTTTTTGTGAATGTGTCTGTTCTCTGTTCATGTGTAACCTACACACACACTTACACATTTAACAAAACGAATGCTTCGCTCGAGGTGTGTAGTGTTTTGATCCGACAGCAGAAACAACATTTGCAGTCAGTAGAGCAAGCTCTTCATCCATATCCTGCGTGTCGTCCTGCCTCTCGGATGAAATATAATGCAAAATTAGAATAAACAATGGAAGAGCTGCTGAAGAAACGCAGCAGCAGCGTGTGTTTTCTGTTTCGTCCTTGGTATTAACTTGAAGTTCTATATTGTATTGTATGTTGTACAACGGTTGTTGTTGTACTTACGCGCGTTACTTAGGATTAATGGGTGGGCTGGGGCCCGCATAAGGCGGACTCGAGAGAACTGCACAACTATTGCCAGGACAAATTCCTTAGCCAGGCCAGGCAAATAATATGTTACTAGGTCATCGTGTGTATCAGCAAGAAAAAAAGAACATTGAAACAAAAGTGTAGCAAAACATTTGAGTCAAATGGGAATAGTACGAGTAACATAATGAATTATTATTATACGCTTTTTTTAGAGAAAGTCGAGAAACGAGGTTTGCCTTGAGGGAATTAAAACTGATTACTTTTACGAACTGGAACTGTTTTCCTAACAAAGGGTTAAGTTTCGATACTCTGGTTTACCTTGTAATGAAGGAAAGAACCTTTCTTGGTAGGGCATAAATGCAAACGATACGACAGAGTAATAATAACGAGGCATGAAAGGAGAATTTGTATTGATAAATAAAAAAAAAATATGATGTCTTTCAAAATGTTAACAAAATTTAATCTTATTATTTACAAGGGATATTTTCATTATGGATAAGGTTTTTTTTTGTTTTGTTAGATAAAATTTTATGGAGATGGTGATATAAGTTCTTCCAGTTCCTTTGTCCAAATTCTTTTGTATTTTTTACTGGAACTCCATTTATTACCCCTTTTTTTATTACTTTGTTTAGATAAGCTGTCATCTTAGGCTTTATTTTAAATGAAGCTTAACGTTTTCTATTTCTAAGTTAAAACCTGATTTTAGAAAAACTTTATAAATTACATAAACTTTTTTAAATTAATTTAAAAAAAAAATAATAATAATTTCAAGAATGGATCTGCTAACGATTCTGTTAATGTAGTAAAAAGATTAAACTGGTGGGCTGACGTAAATCAAATTTAGAAAATTTAATAACAGAATAACAGCAAAAATATCGAAATTTTACAATTTTTAATTTTTGAACTGTTAAAACCGTTGGTTTAGATCATGATAGAATTCGTATGGTTTCGAAATATATTTGAGGTATTGAGCCGCGTTTTTCAAAAATATTAAATATTACCATTAAACTGTTTCTAAAAATCAATTTAAAAACGTATTTCGTATCGAATTTTTTTTCAACATCGTTCGAGTCTTTTTTTTATAAATAATTTCTTGAAAAAAAGGAGTTTTTCGTAGACGCAACGACGTTTCGAACGTGTCTACCTTCTTCTTCAGGAATATTATACAATATCTATTTAAATTTTAAGAGTTTTCTCAATTTTTTTTTATGTTTTTGAATGTTTTTTTAATTTCCAATATTTGAAAATTTAAAGTCTTGAAAAAAAAAACGTTTTAAACTTTCGAAATTTCGAAAATTTAAGATGTTTCACGCTTTAGAACTTGCAAAAGAATTAAAAAAAAAATCATGTGTGCAATTCACACGTGGTAGAAGTGAAACCTTAAAAAATAATTTTTCTTGCAAAATTAAAAAAAATCTACCTATTTCTATTCTATCACCTTCAAATCCATGTTTTTTATATGACAACCTATATACATTTTATATCATCTGAAAGCTTGTTGTCTTTGCTTAAAATATATATATCGATCAGATCTATGAGACATCTACAAAAAGAGCTAGAATTTTTTGAACTCGATCAATTTCCATCAAGAAAAGCAAAAAACACGTATTTTTATCTTCTCACGCTATTAAATCCATTTTCTTTCCTAACAACCTATAACAACTTACACCATCTGAAAGCTTATTGTCTAAGCTCAAAATATATGTATCGATCAAGTCTATGAGACATCTACAAAAAGAGCTAGAATTTTTTAAACTCGATGAAATTTCATCAAAAAAGCAAAAAAAATATTTATTTTTATGTTCTCATGCTATTAATTCAATTTTTTTGTTTGACAACCTATAAAAAATTTTATACCATGTGAAAGCTTATTGCTTCACCTTGTATAATGATGCATAAATGTTTTTTCAAAGCGGTCTACAAGAGAAGTTAGAATTTTTTAAAGTCAACCATGTCGAATTTCCAGACTGAGATTACGGTACTTCCTACACAGATCTCCACAGGTGTTTTGAGGTATTTTTCAATTTTTTTCAATTTAAGATTGTGTAACTTGTAGAGCACGTACCGTTATTGTGATATATCAAATAAAAGGTTATGTTATCAGCATGTGTGTTGGAAAAGAACATCTTTTTACCGTTATCTCCGAATTTTGAATATGAAATTAATTAAAATTTTGTACAATTATAATTTATTTAATTACCTATCTACAGTACAAATTTCATTCATCTATCTATTAAAACAAAAAAGTTATGACAAGTTGAAGTCGTGTGGCGTTTTCGTTTCATCTTGTTTCAAATCACAATAACTAAAGTAGTTTTCACTTCAAAATCTTTTTCAGCACTCGAATTTTTAAATACTCACCTAAACCTCGCTCAGGATTCAATAATAAAAACTAAGACTTCATTCATATCTTTACGTTTTGTAGAAAAAAGGGAATACTTTTTTGAGGCCAATCAAATTTTTAAAAAAAGCGAAAAAAAAAATCTGTTATCATTTTGTCAATTTTTTATTTGAAAAGTTGTTAAAAAAGTTATAATTCTGATAGCTTTATATTTCTTAAGGCCAATTTTTCAATAGTCAGATAAACCACAGATAGAGCTTATTCGTAGGAATAAAAGTTTTTTTTATATTGACATTTATTCTTCTGATGGTCTAACTGACGATTGAAAAATCAGGACTTAAAGAATAAATTTATATTCATGTCTATACGTTGGGTAAAAAGTATATTAATGATTTTTTGATATCATTAATTTTTAATGAAAACAGCAAAAAAAAAACTCATTTCTCTTCGCACAACATTTTGTCAAATTTTTTTACTACCTACATATAAATTTAATGTCACCGGAAAACTTATTTTAAATTTTATGCATAGTCCTAGTTATTATTTATCTAAAATAAAAATTTTTCCTATAAAATCAAAAAAAAAAAGATATAAATAAAAATGATCAAAAATTGTTTTGGCAAAAATAAATAATTTTTCCAGTTTCTCGGTAAAAAAAATCATTTCAAAAATGCGATTTTTAGTCCCGTTAGTTTGAGATTTTGCACAAGCTTTTAAATCTTCCTAAAAAATAGTTAAAATTATTATTATTATTATAAAAAAAAAAACACTCCTAAAAATTTGTTGTTTTCAAAAATTCATATTTCGAAAAATAAGGCCTTAAAAAAATTCGTATCAAACCCCTTATTTTTGTTGATTATTATCTTTTCATTACAACTCAAGCTCTAACTCTTGCATTACTTTTGAAAAAAAAAAACAGTTCATAAGTTAATTTTCTAGAATCTTTTCAACAGTTTTGTCATTTTTCTTACAAATTTATCAATGGATTAAAAAAATCAACCATTTATAAAAAAATGTTTAACCATCTCATACCATAATATATGCGGGGTTTATCGTTTTATAAGACGTTATCACGTCAAAATATTTAAACTTTGTGTTTGTAAGAAAAGTATCTAATTTTACAAATATGTATGTATTACATTAATATTACGCATACACCATGTAGACCCAATTAATCAATTTAATAAAACTAAGCTGACGAATTTTTGTTCTTTTAAAACAAAATATGAACTTTTTTACATATTTTATGTATGTACATGTAGAAATGTTCATATTATACAGGGTGTCCCACAGTCACCGCCCCAAATGAAAACCATGGATTCCTGAGGTCATTTTAGGTCGAAAAACTTAAGAGGTAATTTTCTCGTTTTCGTCCCGTTTTCGAGTTACCACGGTTTTTATGATTTTTGCTCTCTTGTCCTTTAACTGGCCTTATCTTTGCCAAACTAAGTTTGATTGGAAAGATTTTTTTTACAACCAATCAAGAAATTATTACAGTTTAAGTTTGTCTCAAAACTTTTTTTCTGCGGATAACCATTTTTCCACAATTTTGCATCAAACACAATTTTCTTCGTTTTTTAAGTTGTTTTTTACACTTTCATATCATTTAAGTCAAAAAAACACGTTAATGAGTATTAATTTTGTGTGCTTTTTATTAAAGCCCAGTTTATTTTCATAAAAAAAAATAAGTTTTATTTCATAAAAAAGGCTACTGAAAGTAATTTAAAAAAATAAACAAACTGAGTGAATTAAAAAAAAATAATTTTTTAATAAAAAATTAATTTAAATGAATTAAAAACTTTTTCTGAGCTATTGTGGTTAAGAAAAGAACAAATAGATAAAGCTCAGAAAAAGTTTTCATTCATTTAAATAAATTTTGTATTTAAAAATTATTTTTTTTTTAATTCACTCAGTTTGTTTATTTTTTTAAATTACTTTCAGTAGCCTTTTTTATGAAATAAAACTTATTTTTTTTTATGAAAATAAACTGGGCTTTAATAAAAAGCACACAAAATTAATACTCATTAACGTGTTTTTTTGACTTAAATGATGTGAAAGTGTAAAAAACAACTTAAAAAACGAAGAAAATTGTGTTTGATGCAAAATTGTGGAAAAATGGTTATCCGCAGAAAAAAAGTTTTGAGACAAACTGAAACTGTAATAATTTCTTGATTGGTTGTAAAAAAAATCTTTCCAATCAAACTTAGTTTGGCAAAGATAAGGCCATTTAAAGGACAAGAGAGCAAAAATCATAAAAACCGTGGTAACTCGAAAACGGGACGAAAACGAGAAAATTACCTCTTAAGTTTTTCGACTTAAAATGACCTCAGGAATCCATGGTTTTCATTTGGGGCGGTGACTGTGGGACACCCTGTATATCCACTCATAGCCCAGTCGGGATGTACAAAAAATCAAGCTGAAATGGAAATAATTAGATCGTGCAATTTTTTTTCATAAGATGATAGAGGATATCACTGGGAGCTTAAAACCAGTTTTTCGGGAAAATCGACCTTGTGCTTAAGCCGCCATCTTGGATTAAAGGTAAAACACGTTTTAGTGAATAACTCGGCCATTTTTGATTTTTGACAAAAATTATATATATAAAACTTGTAGAAAATTTTATTTTCTATAACTTTTGTCTTAATAAATTTTTCTATATGACCTATATTTTTCGAGTTAATTTGAAAAAACTATACCCCTACTCAGCTTAAACTTTATACCCGCTTTGATTATAGATTTTAAGATCAACGCAATATAGAAATGTTTTTATATGTTTTTGGGGATGATAAATCTAGCTGCAATTTTAGTTTTTGCAAATTCATGAAATTTTATAAACAAAAGGAACTATCTCAAAATCGGTAAGTGTCGTTTTAAACAAAATTAGTAAATATTATAATTGATATCTAGCAAGACAAGCAAGTCTTTGAATTTTTCAAATCGGTTCATTAATGCCTGAGATATGACCAATTGTTTATAACTCACTCTCTCTTTTAAGCTTTTATTATAAGCAATTGGTCATATCTCAGGCATTAATGAACCGATTTGAAAAATTCAAAGACTTGCTTGTCTTGCTAGATATCAATTATAATATTTACTAATTTTGTTTAAAACGACACTTACCGATTTTGAGATAGTTCCTTTTGTTTATAAAATTTCATGAATTTGCAAAAACTAAAATTGCAGCTAGATTTATCATCCCCAAAAACATATAAAAACATTTCTATATTGCGTTGATCTTAAAATCTATAATCAAAGCGGGTATAAAGTTTAAGCTGAGTAGGGGTATAGTTTTTTCAAATTAACTCGAAAAATATAGGTCATATAGAAAAATTTATTAAGACAAAAGTTATGGAAAATAAAATTTTCTACAAGTTTTATATATATAATTTTTGTCAAAAATCAAAAATGGCCGAGTTATTCACTAAAACGTGTTTTACCTTTAATCCAAGATGGCGGCTTAAGCACAAGGTCGATTTTCCCGAAAAACTGGTTTTAAGCTCCCAGTGATCCCCTCTATCATCGTATGAAAAAAAATTGCACGATCTAATTTTTTCCATTTGAAATGTTTAATTCTACTGGACTATCAATAAATCGTTACATTTAATTACACCCTTCTCCAATACAAATCCATTAAAACCAATAAAATGTATATTTTTCTTCCACGACACAGCAAGTTCTTAAAACTTTTTTACATTCTCCATCAAACACTAACAATGGAACCAAAAAGCACAAAACAAACATAATTACCCGGTAAAAAGCACAACATCATGTACAAAACTTGGAATTAAATTGTTTTCAACAATTATTTGTCGTCGTTAAATTTTCGAAAAAAAAAAAAAACAGTACCGCTCTACTAAATTTACTCACATTAGCGTGTGAGCTAAAAAAAAAAACCATTTTCAGCAATAACTTTTTCCAAAACAAAAACAAAGTCAGTTTTTGTGATTTTTATAGTTACAAGGAAACCAAACTTTTCAGGAAAAGTAGAAAAAAAAATGTAATAAATCTCATATCCTCATTACACGATTTGGTCCAACTTTTAAGCTTAAATTGCCCAAGTACTCCTACACGAACTACTTCCACATCAGATTTGCTAAAAGTAAGCAATTTTTTTTGCATTATAGAAGCCTCTCCAGTTTTTTTCAAGTGGTATTAAAAAAACTACTTGAAAATATGAAAAACTGTAAACTACCCATATACTCACACTCCTATGCAATTCAAATATGTGTGCATGTCAAGCTATCACATATGGAATAAAAATTAAGAACAAAAAAAAAACCATATAGCGATTATTCATTTTGCCATGGGGTTCCGGTGGCACAGACCACACTGGGTTGACTTTCCGCAGCTGTAACAAGATTCGGTTATGTGATAGCTGCTCTTGGCTATGCGCAGAAACGACATCGGACCACACACAAATAATAATAATAAAAGTTAAAAAAAATAACTATCAACACGGCACCTGCTGCATTACCATATGCCATGGCATTTCGTCCTGTGGTTCGGGAGGCAAGTAGCAGCAGTCCTCCGGAATGTAAATTCGCGGCTTATAATTGTCTTCGTCACGTCAAACCACTACTGCCCATACGAGATAGCGCAGATATGACTTCCATTGCAAGCACACAATTGACATACCTACATACACCCACCAGCCACAATAATAAAGGGTCCTTAAGTGGCGCCCAACACTCGGTTCGCATTATATCGCTTTTATTATAACAACTGGGAATTTCGGTCTACACACAAGAACACCAACATAATATACAAAATCACAGGCCTGGAATAAAGTGCCAGAAAAATGGCTTTTTTTAGGTTTTCCGAAGTCAAAGCTGCTATTGCCACTATACATGCCCCTGCCCCATCACCCTTTTTCCCTTGGGCTCACTTTTAGTGGCAAGTTTTTAATTTCCACTTTTCACGTAAGTATATTCCTTCTTTGATAAGGTTGGCATGGAGAACGAGCTGGTTGCTTTTGGTAGAGGTGCAAAAACACCGCTGCTCGTTGCCTTTGAACCGTTTTTAATAGTCTAACCGAACTGAACAAAAAAAAAAGGCAACAAAATAAAAAATCCTGCAACAGCCATTTGCCATTGTTGGGCGCCAAGGGAACAAACGAAAGCGCAAAAAAAAAGCGACGTTCGACCTTTTTAAGCCTCACCCCTTGGCTTTGTCGTCGTAGGTATATGGAGAATGAGGCCATGCTATATACTGCAAAGGATCTACTGGAAATATGCCCAAACTCAATAGAAAGTAGATTTAACACTTTGTAGCTGTTGAACAGGCCCGGGGGGACTTGGTTCAGTATTTCAGTATATTTCTAAGAAAGAGAGAATAAACGGGGAAGCGTATTTCATGGCCATTAATCAAGATGAGTAAATAATTTTTCTTTTCTCTCTTTTTTTTTTCTTCTCGTATTTTCGGGGGTCAGTCAGCACAGCACAACGATGTTTTAGATGTTTGAAGATAAACGAAGAAAAAATTGAAGCAAAACACCGGATCATTGATGTTGTTTGGCAAAAATGTCGACGAGGGATAATTTCGTGCGAGTGGTCCTGACGTGAATGAAAAAAAAAAGAATTTTCAACTAACAAAAAAAAAGGTTTTTCTCTGACTTTTTTTCTTTTTTGTAAGTCCTCGATTTTCTGACGAATTTTAAAGTCAGCTTTTTTTTCGTTGGTTTGCTCTGGTATTAAATAAGACTTCTTTTTTTCCAAAAAATAAGGGTTAACTGAAAATGGATTATTTGTTTAAGTAGAAGTGAAGTGAATCTCTATCATAGCAACAGAAAAAGAAAATGATTGAGGTTAAAAAGGGTTTGTTGTTGTAACTGGAAAAAGAAAAAGAATATAAGGGTTTGAGGCGATGGCTTTAATGATGGATTGTTTTGAAGATATAGAAAAAAACTAAATTGGCTGGAAACCGCACACTGTGTAGTTGTTGTTGTTTTAAATAAGTGGATTAATTTGTCTAACAAAAAAAAAAAGAATTTTTAAGTAAAAGTATAAAAAAAAAAATAAAGAAAGAATTCGAAGAAATAAATAAATTGATTGGTTGATGGGCTTAACATTTTTTTTTTTAAGAAGATAAATAAGATCTTGGAAATGGGCTTAAAACACAAACAATTAAATCAATTAGCTTGAAATTTTGGCCAGATGATGATGTTTTTATTTTTTTTATTTTTTTGTTCTCCCAGAACAAATCAATTGAGCTGTCTTTTTTGAAACTGGCTAAAATCAAAATCTGTGGAAAAAAAAGCTTATGTTTTTCTATTAAATGATTGCTAGTTTCCAAAATCATAATTTAATGAACTCATCAAGTTAACCAATTTAAGTTTCATACACACAGAATATGAAAACAAATTTGACTGACATTTAATAAAAACCTTACCTGAACCTTAAAAGTACACATATTCAGAATATTATAGAGAGAAAATCCCGTCTTGAATTAATGTGGATTTCGGTATTTTAAGATTTGGAATCGTTACAAAAGGTGTTTTTATATCAAATGATTAAATATTTCTGCTACTTTTTAGCAATCTTTTTGTGAGATTAAAATTTTATCATTTTCATTATATAAATTAAAATTTAACTTAAATTCATTCAAAATTTTTAATCGAAAAAAACTTGATTTAAAAAAAAAATTCAAAATGGACTTTTGCTTTAAAAACAAGTAAAATACAATATGTTTGTTGGTATTGCTGTTAATTTTCATTATTCTTAATCAATTTTAAATCATTTCTCATATTATACCAAAAAGTGTCAAATTTGTCTAATTTTTTTCCTGAAAGTTGAGTTTTTAAATAAATAATTTTTAACACTCATTAATTTTTTTTTACTACCATTGTTTTCAAAATAAGTGATTTTGAAAATTTAATCACTCCCAAATGACTACATCAATTTCAACGATTTTTTTTATAAAAAAAAAAGTATTTATACAGGGTGTCCCAAAAGAAATGATTCAAATAACATATGCTGATATACCATTTTAAGGACTCTCAGTCATTTATTGGTTATTTAAATTACTAACAATAATTTATCCAAAACATTTTTAATAGTATAATTTTAATGTAAATGAAAAATAAAATTTTGAAAAAAAAAAATATATTTGGATTAAATAAATAATGAAAAAATTAAATTTTCGAAAACGGGACATTTAAGTTTTATGTGTTGATAAATAGTTTCTTCAAATTGTCATACCAACTCTTATTCAAATTTTTTTTTTCAAAAAAATTATTTATACAAAATTTGTATTTAAAAAAAAGGGCTCTTTTGAATTTTTAGTCTTGAAATGGATCTTAATGAAAGAAACAAATTTGAATACTTTTTTTGGAACTCGATTTTATTAAAGATGTATTTTTTTTTCTTCTTTGAAGAACGAATTCTGTTGTTTTTTTTTTTCTTATTATGTGTACAAATATCTACAAAATTTATCATTAAATTCAATATTAAAAAAAAGGTTATTTCGGGCGAAGTGTTTTACGGTCGCCATTTCCGGTCAAAAGACAGTTAAGATATGTTTTTCCACTATTTTCATTCATAAACCTATGCTATTACCTTTAGAGTCTTATCTAATCTAGTTTCATTTTTTAAAAAATCAGCACTTTACTTTTTCTAAAATTACAAATTCAGTTCTGAAAGGGTACAGGAATTAAATAATATGGAAAAATTACCTAATAAAAAAAGTCGGATTTCTTGAAAAAAAAAAAACATTTTTATTTCCTCTATTTATGAAATATTCTCAACAATGTTAAACCATTTTGAAAAGATAATTGAACACACCAACTTTTAAGGTAACTAACTTGCCGAAATATCGTTGTGCATTTTTTTTTACACTACGGTTCATTGAATTAGGGTCATGTAAAATGTTTGATATTTGCTTTAAAACTGATGAAGTGGGTTAAAATTTTTGAATGCACTTGTTAACAGGGTTATTCAAGATTCCGTATCAAAAGAAAAAAATGAGAAAACTTAAGATTTGTAGTCACGGCACATGAAAGACCGTCACAGGGTGACCATTTTTTTTTTTGATTTTTTTTTTTAACTCCCAAATATATGGCTAAGAATTTTTTTATTATTTTTTCTGATAGCAGTCACCACCTACCCTATCTACCGTTTTCGTTTCGACACCTTGTATAAAAAAGCTTAAAACTTTTAAAACTTGAATTCTAAAAGCAAGTTCACGCTTTCAAAAACTTCTAGGGATTACCAAGGCTAAGGATTTAAACGACTGTGACTATTAAAGTATAACTCTTCTCAAGAAAAACTTTAAAAAAAAAGCCGAGATATTGTTCAAACAGATAACCTTTTTTGAAAAATCGCAAACAAATTTGTTGTATCCATGAATTTGTTTCCTTTCGAAAATATCAATCTTCTGAAAGTTTTAAATGGGATATCTAAATATTTTTGAGCTTTAAGAAACAACCAACAACTTTCCCGTTGGCTATCGACTAATATTGTCACTCATAATATTATTCCTATTGCTTTGATGCTGCACATAAGAGCCATCCGTAAATATTTTGATTGTAAGCCTAATCAAAACAAAACAACAATTACCTATACCATTCTGCATAAAATTCAAAATAAACAAAATTGTCTCCCAGCAAACAAAATTCAAGAGCCTAAATTGTTCAATTAATTTTATCCAAATGTCCACACCGCTCAAGTACGTACTCAAACAATAAATTGATTCAAATTGAATTTTGTTTAATTTTCCAGAGGGGGTTCCTATAAATTACTATTCTGCCAGCATCTCCTAAAAGGAGGCATGAGAATGAAGAAAATATTGAAACCCAGACTAGACCGACACGACCATATTGAGGAGGTCCTTTTCAATTAGAATTCGACATCAGAGCAGTATTGTTTTTGTGGGAGACGAAATGCAACCAGTTTCATCGTAATTTGTGGCCAAGTTTTATGTTCATTCACAATTTAAAATATGTACATAAATACAGTTTGGCACATAGCCAACACCACCAACTGTATACTGTACCTTATGTACATGAACAAATATACAATTAGAATGTCTGTTTAAAAGTGTGGGTGTTTTTTTAAGGTTTGGTGGGGGTTTGAGCGCGCTGAAAAATTACTCTACTTGGTGATAAATTAGCTTCGGTTTTCCACATGGAATGCTCATTAGGGTTTAAGCAAAAGTTTTGCCACTGCCAAATGCAATCAATTAGAGCCAACAGTTCATGTAATCTGAGAATATTGAGGAAAAAAATAAAAAATAAAAAAAAAAGCAACGAAAAAATAATTGTGAGGAAAACATTTGGTGAATGCTAATGACACTAATTAAGATTTTTTTTTTTTGCTGCCGTTTTTATGGAACAATATTAGGTAATAACGTTTGTAATAATTTATTTTCCATTGGACGTGCAAAACCCGAAGAAATATAGAGGTTTTCTTATGGTTCAAATACACACAACCTGCCTACACCCAGACCCTACCTACCCCAATCGAATAATCCTTATTTATTAATTTGAGGCTGTGTAGAGTACAGAAATGGTACCAGCTGAGAAAAAGGTTGCGCACAGTTAAGAGTTGGCACTTGAACCCACCCACAGTTAAAATACTTTTCGTGTTTTTCTTGTACTTTATTGGGAGAAACAGCAAATACAATTTAAACTCAATAACATCGCTTCAAAGTTTTTTTTTCTTTTTCTTTAAAGTTATTGAAGTTGTACTTTAGAAATTACAATGTTTTACATCTTAAATTTAATGTGTGGTTCTGTCTTCTGTGGTCGGAAAAATAACTTAAATACAATGCCCTGGTCGGGTCGGGTCGCTATAGAGCTTGCAAAGATTGAGACGGTAAATAGTGTTAGAAATATAGAAGAAACGCCTTGTCTTAATATTCCGAATTTTCAAAAAAAAATTTTTGTCTAAAATTCCGAATTTTCAAAAATTTTCTCCTAATCCATCGATTGAGACATCAAAAGAAAGCACTCTTTAGGCTCTATTCATAACTGAAAACCAAAAGTTTGTACTAGTTCGGGTTGTTAAATTATTTGCAATCGAAATATTTTGTTTTTTTTTTCATTCGGAAGCAGATATTTTCGGATCAAAGTCCCGAAACAAGTTTTGGTTAGCGGATATGAGATCACAGTGAACAGGCCTATGCATTCAGCTAAAAAAATTACAAATTTATTTTTTTAAGATTTTCGATAATTATACAAGGGGTACCCCTTGTCTAAAAATTCCGAAATTTCAAAAATTTTCTCCAAATTCATCGAATGAGACATCAAAAGAAAGCACTCTTTAGGCTCTATTCATAACTGAAAACCAAAAGTTTGTACTAGTTCGGGTTGTTAAATTATTTGCAATCGAAATATTTTGTTTTTTTTTTCATTCGGAAGCAGATATTTTCGGATCAAAGTCCCGAAACAAGTTTTGGTTAGCGGATATGAGATCACAGTGAACAGGCCTATGCATTCAGCTAAAAAAATTACAAATTTATTTTTTTAAGATTTTCGAAAATTATGCAAGGGGTACCCCTTGTCTAAAAATTCTGAATTTTCAAGAATTTTCTCTTAATCCATTGAATGAGACATCAAAAGAAAGCACTCTTTAGACTCTATTCATAACTGAAACCAAAAGTTTGTAGGAGATCGGGTTGTTAAATTATTTGTAATCGAAATATTTTGTTTTTTTTTTCATTCGAAAGCAGATATTGTCGGATCAAAGTCCCGAAACAAGTTTTGGTTAACAGATATGAGATCACAGTGAACAGGCCTATGCATTCAGCTAAAAAAATTACAAATTTATTTTTTTAAGATTTTCGATAATTATACAAGGGGTACGTACCCCTTGTCTAAAAATTCCGAAATTTCAAAAATTTTCTCCAAATCCATCGAATGAGACATCAAAAGAAAGCACTCTTTAGACTCTATTCATAACTGAAAACCAAAAGTTTGTAGTAGTTTGGGTTGTTAAATTATTTGCAATCGAAATTATTTTTTTTATTCATTCGAAAGCAGATATTTTCGGATCAAAGTCCCGAAACAAGTTTTGGTTAACAGATATGAGATCACAGTGAAAGGCCTATGCATTCAGCTAAAAAATTACAAATTTATTTTTTTAAGATTTTCGAAAATTATGCAAGGGGTACCCCTTGTCTAAAAATTCCGAAATTTCAAAAATTTTCTCCAAATTCATCGAATGAGACATCAAAAGAAAGCACTCTTTAGGCTCTATTCATAACCTAAAACCAAAAGTTTGTACTACTTCGGGTTGTTAAATTATTTGCAATCGAAATATTTTGTTTTTTTTTTTCATTCGGAAGCAGATATTTTCGGATCAAAGTCCCGAAACAAGTTTTGGTTAGCGGATATGAGATCACAGTGAACAGGCCTATGCATTCAGCTATAAAAATTACAAATTTATTTTTTTAAGATTTTCGAAAATTATGCAAGGGGTACCCCTTGTCTAAAAATTCTGAATTTTCAAGAATTTTCTCTTAATCCATTGAATGAGACATCAAAAGAAAGCACTCTTTAGACTCTATTCATAACTGAAACCAAAAGTTTGTAGGAGATCGGGTTGTTAAATTATTTGTAATCGAAATATTTTGTTTTTTTTTTCATTCGAAAGCAGATATTGTCGGATCAAAGTCCCGAAACAAGTTTTGGTTAACAGATATGAGATCACAGTGAACAGGCCTATGCATTCAGCTAAAAAAATTACAAATTTATTTTTTTAAGATTTTCGATAATTATACAAGGGGTACCCCTTGTCTAAAAATTCCGAAATTTCAAAAATTTTCTCCAAATCCATCGAATGAGACATCAAAAGAAAGCACTCTTTAGACTCTATTCATAACTGAAAACCAAAAGTTTGTAGTAGTTTGGGTTGTTAAATTATTTGCAATCGAAATTATTTTTTTTATTCATTCGAAAGCAGATATTTTCGGATCAAAGTCCCGAAACAAGTTTTGGTTAACAGATATGAGATCACAGTGAAAGGCCTATGCATTCAGCTAAAAAATTGCAAATTTATTTTTTTAAGATTTTCGAAAATTATGCAAGGGGTACCCCTTGTCTAAAAATTCCGAAATTTCAAAAATTTTCTCCAAATCCATCGAATGAGACATCAAAAGAAAGCACTCTTTAGACTCTATTCATAACTGAAAACCAAAAGTTTGTAGTAGTTTGGGTTGTTAAATTATTTGCAATCGAAATTATTTTTTTTATTCATTCGAAAGCAGATATTTTCGGATCAAAGTCCCGAAACAAGTTTTGGTTAACAGATATGAGATCACAGTGAAAGGCCTATGCATTCAGCTAAAAAATTACAAATTTATTTTTTTAAGATTTTCGAAAATTATGCAAGGGGTACCCCTTGTCTAAAAATTCTGAATTTTCAAGAATTTTCTCCTAATCCATTGAATGATACATCAAAAGAAAGCACTCTTTAGGCTCTATTCATAACTGAAAACCAAAAGTTTGTAGTAGTTCGGGTTGTTAAATTATTTGCAATCGAAATATTTTGTTTTTTTTTTTTTCATTCGAAAGCAGATATTTTCGGATCAAAGTCCCGAAACAAGTTTTGGTCAACAGATATGAGATCACAGTGAACAGGCCTATGCATTCAGCTAAAAAAATTACAAATTTATTTTTTTAAGATTTTCGAAAATTATAAAAGGGGTACCCCTTGTCTAAAAATTCTGAATTTTCAAGAATTTTCTCTTAATCCATTGAATGAGACATCAAAAGAAAGCACTCTTTAGACTCTATTCATAACTGAAACCAAAAGTTTGTAGGAGATCGGGTTGTTAAATTATTTGTAATCGAAATATTTTGTTTTTTTTTTCATTCGAAAGCAGATATTGTCGGATCAAAGTCCCGAAACAAGTTTTGGTTAACAGATATGAGATCACAGTGAACAGGCCTATGCATTCAGCTAAAAAAATTACAAATTTATTTTTTTAAGATTTTCGAAAATTATAAAAGGGGTACCCCTTGTCTAAAAATTCTGAATTTTCAAGAATTTTCTCTTAATCCATTGAATGAGACATCAAAAGAAAGCACTCTTTAGACTCTATTCATAACTGAAACCAAAAGTTTGTAGGAGATCGGGTTGTTAAATTATTTGTAATCGAAATATTTTGTTTTTTTTTTCATTCGAAAGCAGATATTTTCGGATCAAAGTCCCGAAACAAGTTTTGGTTAACAGATATGAGATCACAGTGAACAGGCCTATGCATTCAGCTAAAAAAATTACAAATTTATTTTTTTAAGATTTTCGAAAATTATAAAAGGGGTACCCCTTGTCTAAAAATTCTGAATTTTCTCTTAATCCATTGAATGATACATCAAAAGAAAGCACTCTTTAGGCTCTATTCATAACTGAAAACCAAAAGTTTGTACTAGTTCGGGTTGTTAAATTATTTGCAATCGAAATATTTAGTTTTTTTTCATTCGAAAGCAGATATTTTCGGATCAAAGTCCCGAAACAAGTTTTGGTTAACAGATATGAGATCACAGCTAAAAAAATTACAAATTTATTTTTTTAAGATTTTCGAAAATTATGCAAGGGGTACCCCTTGTCTAAAAATTCTGAATTTTCAAGAATTTTCTCCTAATCCATTGAATGATACATCAAAAGAAAGCACTCTTTAGGCTCTATTCATAACTGAAAACCAAAAGTTTGTAGTAGTTCGGGTTGTTAAATTATTTGCAATCGAAATATTTTGTTTTTTTTTTTTCATTCGAAAGCAGATATTTTCGGATCAAAGTCCCGAAACAAGTTTTGGTTAACAGATATGAGATCACAGTGAACAGGCCTATGCATTCAGCTAAAAAAATTACAAATTTATTTTTTTAAGATTTTCGAAAATTATAAAATTATACAAGGGGTACCCCTTGTCTAAAAATTCTGAATTTTCAAGAATTTTCTCTTAATCCATTGAATGATACATCAAAAGAAAGCACTCTTTAGGCTCTATTCATAACTGAAAACCAAAAGTTTGTACTAGTTCGGGTTGTTAAATTATTTGCAATCGAAATATTTAGTTTTTTTTCATTCGAAAGCAGATATTTTCGGATCAAAGTCCCGAAACAAGTTTTGGTTAACAGATATGAGATCACAGTGAACAGGCCTATGCATTCAGCATATTTTTTTAAGATTTTCGAAAATTATACAAGGGGTACCCCTAGTCTAAAAAATTCTGAATTTTCAAGAATTTTCTCCTAATCCATTGAATGATACATCAAAAGAAAGCACTCTTTAGGCTCTATTCTTAACTGAAAACCAAAAGTTTGTACTAGTTCGGGTTGTTAATTATTTGCAATCGAAATATTTTGTTTTTTTTTCATTCGAAAGCAGATATTTTCGGATCAAAGTCCCGAAACAAGTTTTGGTTAACAGATTTGAGATCACAGTGAACAGGCCTGTGCATTTTGAACGAGTACTGGACGCGTTTTCGATGCGTTTTGGACGCATCATGTATGAATTTTTTAAAAAAAAAAACACGTTTACGGGGATGTCTTGAAAAAAAATCTAATCTGATTTTGTTAAAAACGGATTATTGCGTTGCTGAGACCTTCAGGAACAAAGCTTCATTTTTAGTTTTTGTCGTCATTTTGGGTCAACCTTAAACTTGTTCAAGATCACTGTGATGTGTTTTCTGACTAAACTTTTATAAAAATCACGAAAAAACCATTGTTAAAAAATACTAAATTAAAAATACAAAACATTTGTATAACAACTTTAATTCGAACCTCAACTCATTCTTTCCCAAAAGCACATTTTCATTTATTTCATTCTTAAGTGCTAAAGCAAAGAAAAACAATAAAACATTAAACCAAAAAACCTCAACCGGCTTATTTATATTCAAAGTGCTCAACGTTGGATAAATTTAAATGTCCATTTACTTACCGAAAATACAAAGCAAACAAGATTGTTTTCTGTCCAAATAAAACCAACTTAAACCATCAACACTGGCCTTTCTTTATGGTGCCTTGTGTAGATTTAAGGGGGGGTTAAAGACAACTCTCTATCTCTCTCTATTTTGTTGTGTGGGTATAGAAGAACACTTGGAAAGAAAAGGCTTCAAGGAAAGTCGTCCAGAGGAGCGCGTGTTCTTATGAAAACAAGTAAAGTAACACACACTAACACAACTTTTTTTCTTAATTAGAAACAGAGTAGAAAAGTGTTATGTGTGAATAAGTGTGTGTAAATAGAATATATCCTTTCATTGCTGGCGGCACCTAGAGCCATCTATCCTTTCTATACAACCACCGCATCGACCGACACCACAACTGCTGACATGTCCTGCTTTTTCTTCGACTTCTTTTTTTTGTTTCGTGTTCTTTCACCACAAGGATTTATTTCGACAAATTTTCAAGTGTCATCCGAGTAGGTATCTAAGAATATGAAGTACCTTGGGTTTTATTTAACTTTTTTGTTTCGAAACTCTGTTGGAATAAATATATAAATATTCAAGATCCTTTAGATGGAAATAAGTAATAGAATTTATTCACATAGTTGTTGCAGGAGCTTACTTTACTGCTTTTGGAAATGGAATTGAAGGTAATAAAGAAGAAGAAGTAAAACTTTGTATAGCGTAAGAATTCAAGTCCAGTTATTGTGCAGAAACTTCCATTAAATTATCTTTTCATCTTAAGTTAGAAAGCAGTGAATGGAAATGAGGTCAGTTTTGAGAACTTCTAGGTTTTTCAGAAATGGATTAGGATGGAGAAGAATAAAAAGAAAAATGAGAAATTTGAGTTATTTATGATGCAAAAAGAAGAGAAAACGTAATCTTATTATCATAAAGAATTAAAACTGAAGAAAATTATGAAATGAAAGATGTCATCGTCACAACAAAACCGTAGTTATAGAACAGGTTGGTTTTTGAAAAGATAGATAGATTTTTCTTTGGCACCATTCACAGTCTAAAGTTTTGATTTTGGTAACGTAAGAAAATTGAATTATTTCTTAAACTTTCAAAAAATTTTTGAAAATGAGGAAGGCATTTCCACGTAGTACACACGACAAATGAATCGAGTGAGACATCAAATGAAAGGTCTCTTTGAACTCTATTCATGATTGAAACCTAGTAGTTTCTTTGAGGTCTAGTTACTGAGTTATTTAAAGTCAAAGTTTGTTTTTATTCTCACATTCGGAAGCACTTATCTTCAGACCCAGGACTCTAAACATGTTTTGGTTTGAAGATATGAGTTCATACCAGCGTTACCCTTTGCAGAAAAAAAGTCGAAGTAGATTTGAAGAACAAATGAAAGTAGATTGAGAAAAATCGAAGTAGATTTCAAAATATCCTTTTCTTTATTAAAAATGTAGGTAGGTATATTTAAAAAAATTCTATTAAATTTATTTAAGTTAAATAATTACACTGGTAGGAAATAAACTAAAAAAAGTCGGGAGCAAGAACTTTATAAGGTGATTTTGATTGACTTTAGTGTGCTGAATTCAAAACTGTTTACAGATTTTTTCTATCACGTCTAGTTTTTGAGCTATACTCATCACTATTTTCGCTATAAGGCTTCAAAAACTAATTTTTAATTGAGTTTTTTTTTATGTTTATTTTCCGTAATATGTTGCTCTTTATAAGTCCAAATCAGAAGACGCAAGATGGAATTTGATTCAAAAAACCATTCATTACTTTGAAAAAAATAATCAAGATTTTGAGATATCTATCATAAATTTCTTTTTTCAATATCTTTGAGAAAAAAAATAATTTTGAAAAAATATAAATACCTGGAGGACGTGTTAATATGGCGTTTTGAGATTGCATAAGTAGTTTTACAAAAAAAAAATTAACGGTGATGTAATTCGATGTCAAATGTACCCAAAAACACGCGTTTTTGACCTATTAATATTCAATTATTTCAAAAACGTGACGTGCCAGTGAAATTTTGACTTCAGATTCGAACTCAGCACACAAAATTCCTCTCGAAAAGTAGGGTTTGGTTCTTGCTCTATATCCGTTGCTGACCAGTGTTATTAGTAAAAACAATTAAAAACAAAAAATTGAATTCTTTCACACTACATATTTTCGGTGTAAAAGTATTTTTATACATTGTTTTATATTAATTTTTAGTCAAATTTTTGGTTTTCTAAAAAAAAAAGAAGTAGATTTGGCTTAAATTCTGATAACACTGGTCAACAAGGTTTTTGCCACAAGAACCAAAATATACTTTTCTAGTAGTTTTTGGGGTGCTGAATCCGAATCTGAAGTCAGAAAAATTTAAAAATTTGATTGGCCTTCGTTTTTGAAATATTACCGTTAGAAGATGTCAAAAAACGTAATTTTGGATGTTTTCTACTAGAAAAGTATATTTTGGTTCTTGTGGCAAAAAAAAGTTAAATTTTGTTGACCAGTGTAATTTGAAGTAAATTGGAACAGAGATTTTAAAATGAAGTAGATTTCGATATTTTTGTGATGGTGCACGAAGTAGGAAGTAGATTTTATTTTTTTTTTGGAAAAAAAGAAGAATATCTACTTCAATTGAAGTAAAGTGGTACCACTGGTTCATACTGAATAGGCACATCCAAAGTAAAAAATGACTTATCTATTTTCTTAGATTTTTAAGAAAAAAAACGCAAGGAGTACTTCCCCCTAGCCGAAAAAATTTTGTTTAAAAATTATATATCCTCCAAATTCCTCGAATAATAATTCATCAAAGGAAAGGTCTCTTTAATCTATGTTTTTTTTTTTTCAATGAAAAAAATCTTTTGACCTTTTGTCTATATCACTTAATTTGAATCAAATCAAGCTCCTTTCAATCGAGTTCATTAGTAAAAAAAAAAATACTTTTGCAAATAAAATCATTCATTACCAGTCTGTTTATCTGAGTCTAATACGTGATTCATCAAAATTATTAATACTTAACTTGCCACACGTTTCTGGGATAAGAAAATAACAGATTTTTTCTCATTTTTTCTCAGAGAGGTTAACTAAATTCTAAGAAATCTTGCCTGAATCTAAAATCATTATTGATTCAAGCCTTCATATTATCTAGCTGGTCCAAGTTGAAGATAACGATACGATTTTGCACAGTTATAGCTTTTAAGGATTTAGACTATGATACCTAAACAAACAAAATAATGTATAATAATCTCCATTTCCAATATACAATATAGGCCCATAAAAAGCATCCTTTCAATCAATAAATAACTATTTTTAGAAATCCAATAACTGATGCTCCCTAACCATCGCATATTCGACACACAATATAACCAATCATAAAGTTAAAGTTACTAATCCCCAAAATACTTTATACTTCTAACAGCAGGAGCAGCAGCAAAAAATCATAACCCTTGTTACTAATCCCCAAAATACTTTATACTTCTAACAGCAGGAGCAGCAGCAAAAAATCATAACCCTTGTTTCAATAAGATCAACTCTAATCGAAAAGTTTCTTTTTGTTTTTGTATTTACTTGAATCAAACAATTTCAGTTCCACATTTCGTTTCATCTCTCTTCCCGACCTTTCTTTATATAAAATATTTACTTACCAAGGTCATACCTAAACCTCCAAGTTCCAGTAACACACACACAAAATGGTAGATATAAGCAAAAGGATAACATTCCAAACTTTATTTGCTTTTAGCAAAGCACAAAATATTCTGGTTGTACCTACATAGCACAAAGTAGGTATGTATATGTACTTAAAAATGATACAAAATGAACGAAGCGCACATTCCTGCTTTCATTATAAGGATATCCTTTGCGACATCATTTTAAAGGATAACACCCCTGAAAAACACAGTGAAAACAAAATTATATCCACAATTTTTTGTTTAAAGTCCTATATACCCGTGTAATAACTGGGGATTGTGATGAAGAAAAGAGAAGTAGAAAGCACATTGTTTCACAAGATAGTCGGTCCGGACCAAAGTCCGGAGTATGAAAGGACCAATAAAATCAACCCAGGAGTTGGGTCAAAGACTCCTTTTGAAAATGTTCTACTTAGGTCATGAAAGTAAACACATTTTGCTGCAGTGTACCAAAAAAAAACAGCAGCAGTTGAATCTGGCGATGGTATGAACAAAATGTCAACTAATCGGATCATAAAGTCAATATTTATTCAGTTATCCTTGTTCTTGTACAGTTTTTCGGGTCCGTTTTTAAACATTGTCAAAGGCGGATGACTCATCATAAACTTACAAATGTGTTTTTTGCCCAGCATCATGTTCCTTATTAGTGTAGGTCCAACGTCCACCCTTTCATTTTAAAGCTATATAAACGAAAGGACGAAAAAAGAAAATTTTCCAAACTTAAAAACTAGGATGTGGACGAAAGTTCGTTCCAGTGTCAAGTCGTCAGTCGGTCTTTGTGACAAACCAACCATTGTCTGTCCTGTGCACCATATAGATCCTACTTTTTTCGAACATTTAGAAAGCTGTGAACAAACATTTCAAAGGATTTTTCGATGTAAGAGAAGAGTGCATGTGTATTTTTGTGAGTGTGTGTATAAATGAGTATAAGTCGTGTAAATTGAGTTTATGTTTTGTCGGAGATAACAGAGGCAGGAAATACTAAAATACTGCCGGATAAAAGGTCAAAAGTTGAACGCATAACATGCCAAACTATGATGATAGTGGTTTCGTACTAAAAAGGATAATATACTTGTGTGTGTGTGTGTATGTGCTTATGGATGTTACATAAAAATAACAATGCTGCCCCAAAGATATCCAGAGCATCAGAGAGAAAGGTGCCAGAGAGGTGAATATGGTGAACCATCAACCATCGCCATCCATTGAATACCTAATGTTTTATGCTGATGCTTTATCCTGCTTT
The DNA here is from genome assembly GCF_945859705.1 of Episyrphus balteatus. Classification (NCBI taxonomy): domain Eukaryota; kingdom Metazoa; phylum Arthropoda; class Insecta; order Diptera; family Syrphidae; genus Episyrphus; species Episyrphus balteatus. The sequence continues at coordinate 136,317,345 of NC_079134.1, forward strand.
ATGCTCAATGAAAATTTACACCTCCTATAGATAAATTGCCAAGGATAATACAAAACACACACTGTGTGTTGCCTTTTGTATAGGTTAGTTATGTCTAACACAGAGAATGAAGACAGCAGCAGCGCACCATCATGAAAACCATGAGAACTCTAGGAGACTAGGACAGCTCTCACAGCTAACAGGTCTTATTTTGTCGACATTTAAAGGAGAAAAAGCCAGAGTAGAAAGGACATTTTGAGTGAGAGGGTTTATGAAAATGTTGGTAATGCTTCAACAAAACACAAAACCCAAGTAGTTGAAGTATACGATTAGAAATCCATCTCTCTGTCTCTTTTTCTCTTTCACTTGAAATTTATTTGAAACTTAAGGAGGTTGAGATAACGATTATTATGGGGTAATATTTTGGTTGGTTTTCGTTTCTCTATGAAATGATTATCTTAGATTGAACTTTAACTTAAGGATTCGTTCACTTTACTGATAGATAATATCCTTCCTATTGTTTTATTATGATATTGTGGTGTTTTTCCTTGTTTTTGTTGTGCAAAGTGTTTTACGTTTAAGAGTTGACAAATTTTGAAAATGTTCACCTTTTGGTGGGGGGTAAGTTAATATTGATATTGAGGTTAAAGGGGAAATGCAAAAGTATGTTTGGAAGTGTATCGATGAAGATGTCTGTAAATTTGTTAAGGAATATAACACAGGTCGGGGAATTTGTGATCCAACATCATATCGTTATAATTACGGTTTACAGCAATGAGATGGTAAACAAAACCTATCCTTAAAAACGAAATTTGAAATCAATATTTTGTTTATTATCTTCTTGGGATGCCCAGTGCTAAAACCTGGCCAAAAATATTTGGGTATATTTTGCACATCAAATAGGTACCAAATGACTAAAGAGTTATTGTGAAGACAATTTTTTTTATTTTCTTGGTAGAGTCAAACCCACTTAAGTGCTTACCTCACGATTAGCCGTGAAAAAAATTATTAAAACCCAAAAAATGCAAGTACATTCCTGTGCTATAACTTTTCTTAAAGCTAGTAGTACAGGAAAGTTAGTAAAAAAACAGGCATGTTGTGGAACGAAATACAGGACGGCTGAATTTTTCAAATCTGAAAGAGGGACGCCAACCCCCTGGCGAAATCCACCATTTTGGAAAACGCGAATCGCTCTATATCTCCAAAACTATGGGTCCTATAGAAATTGTTATTAGACCAAAGTTATTGGAAATTCAATTACCTTTTCCTTTGTAGTACATTATTTTTTTGAGCGGGCAATAGTTTTGAGGTTATGTTGTTTTAATTTATTTTTTTTTTTCGGTTTTTTTAAGATTTTATCATTCCCGGTATCAGTTACATAATTTTTTAAAAAGTAAAAGTTATAGACCATCAAATTTCCATTAATTTGGTATATATTTTTGAAAGTCATGCGATGTATAAATCGAAAGTTATTGATCTGAAAACTATAATATTAGTGCAGGAAAGTTAGTAAAAAAAACAGGCATTTTGTGGAACGATGTACAGGACGGCTGATTTTTTCAAATCTGATAGAAGGGTAGTAAAAAAACGAAAGTCCTGGTTTTCGGGTCGCCAACCAACTGGTGAAATCCGCCATACTGAAAAACGATAATTGGTCTATATCTACTACACTATTGGCTTGACCGAATAAGTTACTTAACCAAAGTTGTAGGTAATATAAATATCTTTTCTTGTGCATGCACTGCTTTTCAGCGGGGACAACGCTTTTGAGGTTATGTTGTTTTATTTTTTCGTTTTTTTTTTTTAATTTTTCTCAAACTAAAGCATACTTTTTTCCTGAGATACAATTTTTTTATTTTAATTTGCATTAAAATTTTGTATTTGCAAATTTATCTGAATGCATTGTATCTAAATAATATTATTTTAGGACGATTAGAGCCAAATTGACCAAGTTATGAGTATATTTTAATACTTTGCTTACGAATGTTTTATTCCAGAGTTCAAAACTTTAACCCTCTACCGCATACTAACCCATATATGGTTTATCGATTTCATATCGATTTATTCTTGTTATATTGCACCAAATGTCAAAAAGAAAAAACTTTAATAAAACTATGTCTATTTTTTTATAATTAACCTGTTTTTATTATCAGTAAGAGAGTCGTGATTCTGAAATAAACTCATGGTTTCAAGAGCATGTCTAAAGTGCAAATCAGTGAATAAAAGTGTGAACTTTTCAAGTCTTTTTTTATAAGAAATAAGTAAGTTGCATCCAATTAAAAACAAGTTTCGTATGAATTTATTATACTTTTATATGTTTAAGAAGTTTGTTTTTTGTTTTTTTTTAATAACTTTTGTCTTTTGCGTTTTTTCCAAAACACCATATATGGGTTATCATGCGTTGGCGACTTACATTACTGATTTTTGTGGGATTTTTTTTTTTTTTTTGTAAAATGTATTGGAAGACTTTCTATGGAAAAAATAAGTGTGTTAATGCTAAAACTGGTGATGGCTTTCGAAGTGATGACGATCTAGCTTCAGATTCTGGCCCTTTTTAACATCAAACAAGCCATCTCCGAGCACTTTTGCAAATCTGTAACACCCAAAATGTCACGAAAAAGATGATGCCCTTCAGCTTTGGCATGTGATCAAAGCAGAGATGGAACAAAACAAAGCAGCCCCATCTAATCACGAAACTCCAATTCACTCACAACAACCAAGGGCAAAAGCCGTTGAATTCACTACTAACTGAAAACATCGACCATATCCCTGAATTCCAAACAAAAACACCAATATATCAAATTTCGGGACTGAAAACGTATTGTGTACATGTAGAAAATGAAGGGGTTCTTCTGCAACAATGATACAAGAAAGAGTTTGAATAAATTCCATGAATAAGGAAAGTCCAATGTAATAAAAACATATTTTACAAAACATACCTTGAATGCATACTAAACCATATATGGGTTATTAATTGTTCGTTCATAATTCATGCAGTAGAGGGTTAAATCGTTCTCCCCACAACTAACGTTTTCAAAGCCTCATAACTTCAAAACTACTGCACTGATTTTTTTGAAATTTAAAATACCTACTATTTCTGTACATATTTTTAAAGGTATCCCTTTAGAAATTTTCTCGTTATTATAATACATTCAATGGAATAATATAAAAATCTATTAGTAAGGATCATTTTAGAGAAGTTTTTTTTCAAAGGGTCCTTATTTCCGGGGTGGCAAACTCGGGCAAACTCTTGAAATGCAATATCATTCTACATATTTAGCAGTTTAATAAATATATAGGTTAGAACATGTTGCGCTATTTCAAAACACTAATGTTAAAAAAAAAACAAGAAAAAAGTGAAAATTTTTTTAGCGTGTACTTCAACCCCTTCGTATGAAAAAATAGAGTTGCATATACAATTAATTTTTTCTTTCTAGAATACAATTAATAACTTGCTTGTCAATATCCATAGGTATCAAAATTTTTCACTAAACCCACTTTTAAGTAAAAAACAAAATAGGTACTTAGAAAAGTCATTTTTTTTTATAAAAATCGCAGAAAAAATCGTGTTTACCCAAATAGTGCAAGTTGCAACTGATGGTGTCGCGAACTGGGTTGACCAATTTATAGATAGATTTCACTAAAAAGTAACCTGGTTATCTACCTGTTATGGAAATAAGCTTAATCCTGGGGGGCAAAATTGTGAAATTTGATTTTTGACTACGTTTTAGGTCAAAATACCGTACTGTGAAATGTTAGAAAGTTAGTCCCAGAGAAAACATATGTAGAAATTGTGTAAATGATATGAAATTTTGATATATTTTCCAGGAATTTTTGAATATGAATTTTTTTCGCCATTATTGTCATTTTTTTTCGAAAATCTTTAAAGCAATGGATTTTAATTTTTAAACCTATTCGCTATGAACTTATATCTTTGAACCAAAACTTGTTTGGAGTCTTGGGTTTAAAGATATCTGCTTCCAAATGTGGGAATAAAAACGAACTTTGACTTCAAAAACCTCAGCAACCAGACCTCAAGGTAAAATTCTAGGTTTCACTCAACAATAGAGTTTAAAGAGACCTTTTATTTGATGTCTCACTCGATTTATTTGGAAGAAATTTTTGATATTGTATTTTTTTTCGGTAAGTGGTTCCCCTTGTTATTTTTTCGAAAACCTTAAAAAAAAATAGATTTGTAATTTGAATACCAAAATGGATAGGCCTTTTTACTACGATCTCATATCTGAAAACCAAAACTTGTTTGGAGTTTTGGATCCGAAGGTATCTTCTTAGAATAATAACGTGTTTGAATTCCAAATATCTGGCACTCGAAGAAAGTTTTGGGTTATATTCATAATTTAAAATAGATCTTTCTTTTGGTGTCTCAATCGATGAAAATAATGAAAATTATTTCACAAACATTCAAAAACTTCTTCTGTACTAGTTCTGAAAATCTTTGAAAATTTTAATAAGCATTTCATATTCTCAAGACTATTTAATTTCAAACAAATCGATCTATTAATTAACAATTCGACAATGATTATGCAATATTCAAATGATACTTAAAACTTTACCTAAATAATAATTATCATCCTACTATAATATTTAACTTCATCTTTAATTCCCTTATCTCAAAATAATGGGACTGGCCCATTTTCAAAACACACAAATTTTCACCACAAGGAATCTTAAATAGCAAACAGAGGTTACAGCCTAGATTTTGGTTAAGACAAAAACAAGACACACAAGGATATAACACATTATAATCCACAACAAAACTCGATAAAATATTCAATTTAAATTTGTACTTTAGAGGTTTATACATGAATACATAGATATCTTTGTATATTTTGAAGGTAAAATATTCTTATCGAAGAAAATATGCAGGTACCTATCTATACAAGGACTCTGTATTGGTTTTTCTGTTTTAATATTTTGCTCCCCTAGGATTTTAGCAATTCACAGAAATTTGCATAAATAATTTTGAGAAAATGTTTGTTCCTTGTGTCTCTTGAAATTTCCATTTGAAATTGAATAAAATTAATCACATCGATTCTCTGACAAATAACATTTTTGTAAAAAAAAAAAAAAAATCATAGGACTACCCACATTGATAATATGTTTTCTAGCTCGTATAGATACATTATGTAAAAATATTTAGCTACAAAAGTACCTACTGTTTTAAGCAAATTAAATTTCAAAATTTCCATCTAAATAAAGTAACATCTTGAAAAAACCAATATAATTCCCATACCCCAGCTATACTTTTCAAATATTGAAAGGATGGATGTATTTTTTTTTTATTATTCTAGGAAATTTTTTGCAATATCTTAATTTTACATACATAGTCAGTTGGGTGTGGTTGCAAATTGATAAATTCGTCCTTCACTTTTAGAAGCCAATCAAATTAATTTTTTAAACAAACAAAGTTTCCGTTCTGAAAACAATTCTGAAGCAAAAATGATGCCCTAGCGGAACTTTGTAATCGTTTTGCTTTTGGTTTTTTTTTTATCCGAAAATATTTTTTGTCACAGAACTTCGGAAAAAACTTCCAGAGAACTTTAAAAAAGTATTGCGATACATTGCGTTACTTTGAATCAAAAGTTTTCTCCGAAATGTTAATCAGAAAATGTTCTTCGATAGAAAGCTCTCCATTTTCTAACAAAAAATTCCAACGACTAATTCATAAGTACTCAGTAATTGTGACCTGTGTAGTCAAGTCACTGTTGATAAAGATGAATAAAAAAAGACAAATCAAATAAATACCAAGAAGTCATAGAAGGTATCAACAGTTTCATTAGAATTAAACTAGAATTAAGGTAATTTTTGAACTAAAAGTGGGAGGGTAGCAAAAAAAGTGATGTAATTTTGTTGGAATTACCAAGGTTAGTTCAGAAAGGTTTAAAAAGTTCTATTCGTGTACTGAAAAAAATCACTTCATATAACTTTATATTTATTGATACTTTTGAAAAATGTTGGGATAGATTTTGCTAAGCATGTAGCTTTTTTAGGTGCTTATATTATGACAAACCAAAAAAATCAATGATTTTTACACTTGAAGAAATATTTGCATGTTTTGGTTTTTAATGTGAAATGAAACAAATCAACTTAAGTTTCTTAGGAATGTTATATGGACTACATTCACTCAATTCAAAATTTTAAGTCAAATAAATAACATTTGAGGTGCACTGCAAACACCAGTGGATTTAATTTTTCTTATTTATAAATTTAAAAAAAGGTCACTGTGGTGTATGCGTACTTTTTTTTGTGGTGAATACAAAATAATTCTTCTAAAATTTTTAAACTAAGCGTAAGATAGCGAAAATAAGAGTTGGGCTATCCTGGGCTAATGTAGTTCAAACGAACCACCAGTGCAAAACCAACAATTTGTACACCGAATAAAAAAAAAAATATTTTTTGTGATTTTTGAGATGAAACAAAATAATTCCTTTATAATTTTAGGGCTAGCGAAAAAAATCTTGGGTTATCCTAGGCTAACCTTGGGCCATCAAACCAGGTAGGTTTGAAAAAAAATTAGCATTTGGGGGTGCCAACTTCACTTTGGCATCTGTACAACATCTACAAAAAAAGTTACAACTTTTTAAAGGCAAAAAAAGGCCTAGGGTAATATTTTAAACGGACTAGTATTAGTCGATTCATTTCAAACTTGAAGCAGTTTAAGGTGATTTTACAAAGAGGTTTATAGAATTAATTTGTAATTACCAAAAATAAGGGTACTTTCATTAAAAAAAAAAATACAATTTTATCAAAAACGACTCTTAAATTTAAATTTAGGTAAGTACTTAAACAAGTTCTATCATTGAATAATTACACTGGTCAACAAGGTTTTTGCCACAAGAACCAAAATATACTTTTCTAGTAGTTTTCGGGGTGCTGAATCCGAATCTAAAGTCAGAAAAATTTGATTGGCCTTCGTTTTTGAAATATTACCGTTAGAAAATGTCAAAAAACGTAATTTTGGCTGTTTTCGAGGTTATGTTTTTATGTGGAGTAATTAATTGTGAATAAATTTGTAACGGTGCCAATAAGAGCTAGTTTTATTCATTCAAAAAATGTTTAAATCTTTCCGATATCTCTTTTATTGCCCGAGATATTTAAAATTTAAGTAGCGGTCTTTGAATCAGAAACAACACTGGCCAACCAAATTACACTTTTTTTGCCACAAGAATCAAAATATACTTTTCTGAAGGTTTTTGAGTTGCTGAACTCGAATCCACAATCAGAAAAATTCTATTAGCCTTCGTTCTTAAAATCTTACCGTTATAATATGCAAAAAAGGGTTTTTTTTTATAACGGTTATATTTCAAGAACGGAGGCTAATAGAATTTTTCCAATTGCGGATTTGAGTTCAGCAACTCAAAAACCTTCAGAAAAGTATATTTTGCTTCTTGTGGCAAAAATTCTGTGGCCAGTGACTTAAACTTTAGATTGAGTTTAGTTTCTCTTTGACTTATTAAATGAAACTAAAGATATCTCGAGCAATAAAAGAGATATCGTGAAAATTTAAACATTTTTTGAAAGAAGAATATCTGTTCTTATAATAACCATTACAAATTTGTTTATAATGAATTACCCCACATAAAAACAGAACCTCGAAAACAGCCAAAATTACGTTTTTTGACATTTTCTAACGGTAATATTTCAAAAACGAAGGCCAATCAAATTTTTCTGACTTCAGATTCGGATTCAGCACCCCAAAAACTACTAGAAAAGTACATTTGGGTTCTTGTGGCAAAAAAAAAGTTAAATTTTGTTGACCAGTGTTATATATAGAAGTGACACCGATAGTTTCTAGCGCTACACAATTTTATTTTTTTCGGCAATCAGATGTACTAAAAAATCCCCAGAGAGAATGGGGATTGTCTTAGGCCCAATTTATTCACTCTCCATTATATTTAAAGGCTCCATTAAAAATTATAAAACTGTCAAATCGCATACACATTTTAAAATTTCCCTTTTTTAATGGAGACTTTAAATTTAATGGAGTGTGAATAAATTGGGCCTTAGAAAATTATTTTTCCAAAAATTTGTTTTTAAAAAAGGAAATTTCACAAATACAAACGTAACAAAACAAATATCAAATAAAAATAAATTGTATCGACACGTCGACATCCTATAGTAGAAAAAAAAAATAAGGAAATTTTACTCACACATAAAACATAAAACAAATATCAAACAAAAATAAATCGTATCGACACATCGACATCCTATAAATGAAAAAATAAAATAAGGAAATTTTACTCATACATACAAAATTACACAAATATCAAACAAAAATATTGAAAAGTTAGTTGACATTATAAATGTATCCATAGTAACTCGAAACTAAAAACAAGAAATTTTTTATTAACGACGAGAATTTGAACAAAATTAAATATTATTGTTGTATATCCTACGCACGTTATAGCTTATAGGGCATGAAAGTTACCCTTGTTTCAATAGTCCTATTAGCGTAGGTGACAAGGTGATTGCTGTTTAATTTTGCTTTCTGAATTCGTATCCCCACAGAGATTGCTATTTTTTTATATTATATTTTGTTTTGGAATATTATGAAATGCGTAACAATTAGAGCCTTTTTTTGCTGAATCGAAACTTAAGCATTTAATTACAACATAAATCCTTATGTGACAGTTTACGCCGAAGTAAAAATAGAGCCTAAAAGTTTATGTTCAACATGAATTATTTAAGGTTCGTTTCAGCTAATGGCCCTTAAAGAAAAAAAAGAAAAACGTCAAGAAAAACTCAACCTAATAATTTAAATCAGGTAAGAGCTCAAACCAATAAGTCGTTTTGGCTCAAACTTTTTGTTTATTTTTGATTCCAAGGAGGGGAAATTGAAATTTTTTAACGGTACCAACTAGAGATGCTGCGAATAATGATTCGGTCGAATACCGAACATTCGACCACGCTTATTATGTACATTCTCTTACTATTAGGCTATTATTACTATAATTCACCAAAGCTTATCATTAGTAAATTTGATTTTCTACGAGCCTTACCAATAATCAAATTAAAGGTTCACTTAAATATTTAACTGAATTATACATATTTCTCTCAACCAATATAAACAATTTAATACTCAGGGTAAAGGCTAAAGCTCGGCTAAATTTAATACTTGAGTTTCATAACCATAAAATTTAACCGAGCATTAGCTTTTAACCTGAGTTGTTTTTATACACTAGCCCAAAAAGTTTAAGGAACAAAGGAAAATTCGTGATAGCTCCAAAACAAGTACCTATTCGATTTGATTTTTTCTACTAAGATAGATTTTTAGAAAAAAAAAATTTCAAAATCGTTGGAACCTTATAAATTAATTTAAAAAAAAAATTCAAAAATAAAATTGGTATGCAATTTTGTAGAAATTACTAATCCAAAAACTATTATTTTCCCAAATTTTCTTTTTGTTTTATATCTAAACTATATAAATGCTTTTGTATAAAAAATTCGTTGAAATTAAATTGGTAGTTTGGCACGGTTCTACGGTAGGTTAATAATAATTTTAAAAAATGTCCATGATTGCCCAAAAACTATTATATAATTTTTTTAAACAAAATCACTGGTACCGTTTTCGAGAAAATTAAACATTTCCTAAATTGGTTTATGACAGGTATCGTTATTTTTGATAAAAAAAAATTAGTTCTAAAAACCCCTATGGAGATTCTGCAAAAAAATGCTACATACCAAGTTTGATGTTACTCGGTAGATCCATTTAGCTGTTCCTTTGGGAGGTGGCAAAGTACTACTAATAGTTAACTAGCGATTTTCAATGGAACGCACTTTCAACGAATTCAATACAAATCGTATCCACTCGGGAAGAAGAGCATGAGTAGGTAGATGATAGTACTAGATTAAACAAAAAATCTACTATTAGCAGACTACCACCTCCAGTGGAACAGGGCTATAGTAATCCCATGTCTGATTGTTATCTCAACTTTTTTTTGTACGAATGCATAGCTTGACTATATCATGACAAAATAAAAAGCATGTAAAAGCTACATTCTTCTAGTTTTAGAATCTTAGAACCAAATTTGTATTTTATTTCAAATGGTGAAATAGAAAAATCATTGGAACTATCCCAAAACCACATTTTCTTGCATTTGCGATCAAAATATGCCCTTTTACCTTTTGAGTTTATTTGAACATTTTATTTATAAATATCGTTTAAATTTTATATAACAAAAATGTTTTAATTAAAAATAAAGAAAAGTATCCAAAAATGGTACGAAAAGATTTTTTTTTCAAAATTTAACATTTTATAAAAACTTTTAATTTTTATTTGCAGTTGCAAATTTGAACAAAGCCGTATATCCAGAGTCCTTGTTCGCAAACATAAATCAGTTTAAGCAAATAAACGAGGTTGTTTCGTATTGTATTAAAATACTTTAAAATAATGTGAAATATGGCCATATTGTATGAACTTGATCCCTACCTACTCTTGCATTATGCGGTTTAAGAAAATAGTAAGTATATGCCACAGTGCATGTGGAAAACATTCAAACAATGTGAACTACAACTTTGGCTTAGATATTATTACAAAAAGCACCCTAATCAAAATTAAATAAACACTTCTATAACTGAAGAAAATCTTCTTCTTCTCGTTAATAAAAACAAAAAACAAAATCCTTCCAAACATACATAAGAATCAAACATTCAAAAATAAATATTCAATTCAAAATAATACAAAAATTTAAAATAAATTCAATTTCAATATTACAGAAGAAAAATAAACAAACACACTACTAGCACAAAACAAACTAATACAAATACACCAAATATAAATAATATTGTAAATGTGGTTACTTAGTAACCAAAAGTCCTTTTCAGGGATTTTTCGGCCATCGAATACACAATCCTAAAACGATTGTGGCGCCACTCCTCAAACGATTGTGGCTCCACCCCTCAAACATAGCGGACGTTTTTTCCGGTGTCACTTCTATATATAATTATTCAATGGTTCTATCTTTTTCAAAAAATAAAGTTTATAAATACATACTGCCTTGGCCAAAAGCATTGAGCACCTTATGCTTTTTTGGACTAATATCACTGAAACTCTATAATTACCTATATACTTGTACCTCTGAATTTGGTTTAGTTTAGAATGAACATGCTATTTACAATTGACTTAAGCTTAACTTATTTCTAATAAGATACATCGATTGATAAAAATTTAGTTGGTATACATAGAGTCTAACCTTATACAATAGTTGAAGATAAAGTTTAAATAATTATAATACATGAATCATTTTAATTTTAAATGTCTGATGAGGATGACTAGGTTATTCTCGAGTTGGGTTAAGTGGGTTGATCTGATAGTGGCCTCGTCCTCCGGTTCGTCTAATGCCTGATTCACAATATTGCGAGACGAGAAAGAGACGAGATTTTCATTGACGATTTTTAAAATTTCCGAAAATTTCCCAATCTCACTATCCTGGGTTCAAATCTCCAAAAATTACGAATGTTTTTTTTTATTTAATTTATTTTTTTAAATAGTTAATTTAAAAAAAAATCGCAGTATTGTGAATTTCCAAACAATTTTAAAATGATTTTTTTTAAATCCGAAAATACGCAACGCTCTCGTCTCGTCGTCTCGCAATATTGTGAATCAGGCATAAGGCACAATAGTTCCGACTTGGATGAATTGATTCGGATAGCCTATTTATTGTAGAACTCATGTAGTTTCGCAAGTGGTGAGCTTCAACTTTCCTAGCAGCTATATTTGGCGTGAAGGGCTTGAAGTATATTAGTGAACCGTCTACATAAACGAATTATAATACATGCAGGCGTTTGGCCTGACGTCATTAAGATTTGTATGTTTTAATTCTTGGGCAACTCCAGCTTTGTTGCCCTTCATTGTAGATTTATAATTCTTCACTGGAACAAAGTAATTCCTGGAATAAAGAAAAGAAAATAAATAATTCTGATCTAAAGGAAAGCATAGTACCAAAATGAATTTTATGAATAAGGGCTTCTATTTCATTCTCTGTCAATTGCATTCTCGACATTCAAAAGGTAGAGGTGTTGTCTGCATGAAACTTCATAATTGGATGCAGTGTACAGTTCTCCGAAAAGTCGAACATAATCGGATAATGTTGATACCGCTGTAAAACTTCTTGAGCTTCCTGAGTGGCAGCTCTTCCAAGCACCTATCACATTGTTGAGAAGAGAGATTGGTCTGTAATTCATTTTCATTTTTCTTAGACCTTCTTCTTACAGTTGGAGTGCCAAAAAAAATAATTTTAAATAAAAATAAGTTATAACCCTATTTCGCTGACTATTATTATCCACAAATAATGTAGGTACAGGAGAATTTCTATGATATAAAGTGAAGAGGTCAACGAGTGTTGGTCGCCAGAAACACAACTTTACATGTCACATATCCTTTTTTGGGCCAGCCACATCCTCCAAACCAACATCGACCATCAGAACACTCTAAACATGCAACTTCAAATTATTGACACAACTTCAAGTAGTCATCACTGTGAAGTATCCTTCTCAAAAGCTCCATATCAAAAACCATCGCAACAGAACCTACATCTATATTTTTCTATTTTTAGTGAAACGTTAAAAACACGTCAAAACAAACGAGCAAACCCACCACACACTCTGCAAAAGATAACATCTTCATTTGATTTGATTTGGGTACCACAACAATACCAACAACAACAACAAAAAAAAGGGAGATGTCCCTTAATTGGATCCAAATCTGTAGGTCTACTGTGGCTTGTTTGTGTATGATTTCAAGGCAAACACAAAAAAATAACACAATAATGAAATAACACACTTTGACATTTCCCCAAAGTCCGGGGGGAGGTTTTTATTTAACACAACTCTTCTCTTCTCCTCACCTCACTCACATGATTTGTTTCATTTTCTCATACACACCAAAGTACAGTGCGGTCGAAACACCCGCTTTAATAAGGGTTGGTCCCATGCCTTTATAAAACCCAAGCAAACCCTCTTCCAACAACGTCAACCGTATACAACTGAATATGCCATCGTAGGTGACATTACGGCCAAATGTTTTTCGATGCTCATGGAATCCCTGTACCTGTAATCGTCGTTTGATAAAATCTAAAGGATACACAGCCATTTTGGAAAAGGCTCCCGTCACACCACCCGACAGCAGGATAAGCCATGTCGGCAGGAGCTTATGATCTTCGATGTGCATGAAATTCGCAGCAACATCGTTAAAAATTCCATAGAATGCAAAATTCGCACCCACCAGAGGTACAATTTGTATCAATGACGTTCCCAGGCCACGATATAAACCCCGAACGCCTTCTTTGCGTAGAATGTGTGGAATGGCTGCTGTGGCATTTCTGTACCCACTTCCAGTGTCTTGAACCACTAATCTTGTGCGAACAACATCGAATGGCATCGAGACCATAGTTGCAATTGCCCCTGAGGTAGCTCCACTAATGAATCGATTGAAGTTCGGTCGGTCTTGTAGCAAAGGTGTTTGACTAAATTGTAGTTCCAGCTGTTCGTAGGACCAAAATTGTGACACTCCATAGACTATACTTAGTAATTGACCGGCATTGTGACCCTTCCAAAAGGCTGTGAGTCCTTCTTCTTTGTGAATTAGTCGACATGCTTGTAGAAAGGATTTGTATTTGGAACTATGATGACCATGTTTATGATGTACAGGTTCGACTTGAAGTTGAAATCGTATTTTAAGTACTTCAAAGGGTTGTACTATGAAACGGGTCACAATGGAAGAAGTTGCACCGCCAGCAATTTGTTTGAGTTGAGATTCGAGATCGTATGATTTTACAGCGTGTAGAGGGTCATGTTTTGCTGGGGGCTCGGGGGTCATCGTTCGTCTGGAATAAGAAGAAAAAGACAAGATTGGTTATTTAACTTTCTTTTGTATTGGGTTTTAAGGAAGAAAAATTATGTATAAATAAAGAAATATATTTTCAACTTGTCTCTAAATAATAAAGACTTGCCAGCAGCGCATGTTTTCTTCATTTTTTATTTGAAATATGTACACTTTTTGAATTTCAAATTTATTTTTGTACTTTGTACATATATTTGACTTTATTTTTAATTTGTATTTAATTTTTATTTAAAATCTAAAACCGTCTAAATTGACGTTTAAATAAATGAGCTTTATTTACATCTTGAAGTTCTAAACTTTGTTAAAAATTGACAAGATAAATCTACAGGAACAAATTTTATAAGCCCATAAGTAGTTTTGAAACATTTCCAACGAAAATTAGAGTTTAGGACAGTTTTTTTTTTAACAAAATTAAATAAAACTATTCTTTCTTATTTTTCTCAAAAACTATTACAACAATATTGATTAAGACATTATTGTGTACCTATAAAAAAAATGTTTTAACCATTACAAACGATAAGTTTGCGAATAAGTAGCCGTAATATTAAAATTTAGCAAAATTTAAAAACGCACACTTTTGAGAATAAATGAAAAGAAAATCAATAAAAAAAATACAGTTTTTCAAAACGGATTTTTTAGATGTCTAGAAATAGCTTGCATTTTAATTAAATTAGTTAGATCCTAGCCATTAACTGTTTTAGAGTTTCTAAAAAAAATGTTACGCATACGCCACAGTGAACTCATGGATTTGTCAATTGGTTAAAAATACTCCCCCTTGGATAATTTTTTTAGCTGAATGCAAAGGGCTTTTCAGTATTCAACCAAAACTTGTTTCGAAATTTTGATCCGAAAATATCTGCTTTCGAATAAAGAAAAAAATATTTCGAACGGAATTAATCTAGCAACCCGAAATCCTACAAACTTTTGGTTTTCGGTTATGAATAGAGTCTAAATAGTCCTTTTTTTTAATGTATCAATCGATGGATTTGGAGAAAATTTTTGAAAATTCGGAATTTTTAGACAAGGGGTACCCCTTGTATAATTTTCGAAAATCATAAAAAAATAAATTTGTGAGTTTTTTAGCTGCATGCATAGGCCTGTTCACTGTGATCTCATATCTGTTAACCAAAACTTGTTTCGGGACTTTGATCCGAAAATATCTGCTTTCGAATGAAGAAAAAAAAATTCGATTGCAAATAATTTAAGAACCCGATCTCCAACAAACTTTTGGTTTTCAGTTATGAATAGAGCCTAAAGAGTGCTTTCTTTTGATGTCTCATTCAATGGATTACGAGAAAATTCTTGAAAATTCGGAATTTTTAGACAAGGGGTACCCCTTGTATAATTTTCGAAAATCTTAAAAAAATAATTTTGAATTTTTTTAAGCGGAATGCATAGGCCTGTTCACTGTAATCTCATATCTGTTAAGCAAAACTTGTTTCGGGACTTTGATCCGAAAATATCTACTACTAAAAACTTTTGGTTTTCAGTTATGAATAGAGTCTAAATAGTGCTTTCTTTTGATGTCTCATTCGATGGATTTGGCGAAAATTTGGCAGTGAAAAGTTCTGGTGTTATTGTTTTTAATGACTAAAGGCACTATAAAAAAAATTGCCAGTACTTTTGACAAGACCTAACTATCTTTCTTTATGTATTTCGAAACGTTTAATTCAAGTTTAAAAAAAAAAATTGAAAATACATTTTGTCAAAAACGGGGAAATATTTCGAATGCAAATAATTGAGCAACCCGAAATCCTACAAACTTTTGGTTTTCAGTTATGAATAGAGCATAAAGAGTGCTTTCTTTTGATGCCTCATTCAATGGATTTGGAGAAATTTTTTGAAAATTCGGAATTTTTAGACAAGGGGTACCCCTTGTATAGTTTTCGAAAATCTTGAAAAAATAAATTTGAAATTTTTTAGCTGAATGCATAGGCCTGTTCACTGTGATCTCATATCTGTTAACCAAAACTTGTTTCGGGACTTTGATCCGAAAATATCTGCTTCCGAATAAAAAAAAAAAATATTTCGATTGCAAATTATTCAACAACCCGAACTACTAAAAACTTTTGGTTTTCAGTTATGAATAGAGGCTAAAGAATCCTTTCTTTTGATGTCTCATTCGATGGATTTGGAGAAAATTTTTGAAAATTCGGAATTTTTAGACAAGGGGTACCCCTTGGATAATTTTCGAAAATCTTAAAAAAATAAATTTGTAAGTTTCTTAGCTGAATGCGTAGGCATGTTCACTGTGATCTAATATCTGTTAACCAAAACTTGTTTTGTGACTTTGATCCGAAAATATCTGCTTCCGAATGAACCAAAAACAAATATTTCGAACGGAAATAATTAAGCAACCCGAACTACTACAAACTTTTGGTTTTCAGTTATGAATAGAGGCTAAAGAATCCTTTCTTTTAATGCTTCATTTGATGGATTAGGAGAAAATTTTTGAAAATTCGGAATTTTTAGACAAGGGGTACCCCTTGTATAATTTTCGAAAATCTTAAAAAAATAAATTTGTAAGTTTTTTTAGCTGAATGCGTAGGCATGTTCACTGTGATCTCATATCTGTTAACCAAAACTTGTTTTGTGACTTTGATTCGAAAATATCTGCTTCCGAATAAAAAAAAAAATATTTCGATTGCAAATTATGCAACAACCCGAACTACTAAAAACTTTTGGTTTTCAGTTATGAATAGAGTCTAAAGAGTGCTTTCTTTTGATGTCTCATTCGATGGATTTGGCGAAAATTTGGCAGTGAAAAGTTCTGGTGTTATTGTTTTTAATGTCTAAAGGCACTATAAAAAAAATTGCCAGTACTTTTGACAAGACCTAACTATCTTTCTTTATGTATTTCGAAACGTTTAATTCAAGTTTAAAAAAAAAAAATTGAAAATACATTTTGTCAAAAACGGGGTATTGGATTTTTTTGACAGTTTTTTAGAGGTTGATTTAATTTGTTCGAAATGAAAAATTATAATTTCTAACTTAAATATTATTTTGTAGCAACCTTTTTCAATAGCTTAGGAAAGATTGGTTTTTGTTTCATTTTGATCATTATTTTAATTTACTAACCTAAATACTACCTGCTTTATGCTCTAAACACTCATACAATTTAATAAATTTTAATTAATTTTGAATAACTTAATTTCTGACTATAATAATAATAATAATAATTAAATCGATAACTAATTATTCCCTAATAGTTTTTTTTTAAATAATAATTATTTATGATAATTCAATCAGACTTAAAAATCTATTTAATTTTTTTTTCCATTCTGTATAGAAATGTAATTAATTTTAATTTTCCCACTTCCATAAAATAAAATACCTTGGATTTTACCACAAATTAAAGAGCTATCATTACCTAAATGAGAAAATCCAATTATTGGCCATTATAAATTCCAATCCGCATCTACAGATTAATAAATGTGCTTTAATAGTCCTTGTTTTTTTCCTTTTAATTTTATTTTTTTTTTGTTATTATTCAATGGAAATATGCTAATGAATTAAGAATTAATTGTTCCCAATTTTGGGTATTATAAGAATTCATGAATTCAAAGTTTAAAACCGGAACTATAAGAATTTAATTGGATTTTTTTCATTCAATTCCTGCTTGGGGTCGTAATTTCATTGAGAGGAAAAAAAGAAAAATCTTTTTGATGGCATCCGCATATTCCTTGAAATATCATCTTTATCCTGGTGATTTTTCATATCTCAGAAAGTATAACAATATTTTGAGGCATTTAAATGAATTATGGCTCTCAAAGGGTCGTTTATCCAATATCTAATTTGCAAAACACCAATCAATAACAAATGGAAAGCGATATCATTTTTTCATCTTCTTAAGCAAATCTTGTTTCTGTTAAAAGCGTTTTCTACTTCATGGTGATAATAATATTTCGCTTCCTTTTTCCACGATAATATAGCAAAACAGATATCCTCCATCCAACACATTTTGTGCGTGTACTGATGATGATGATGATGTCGGTATGGTGCTGGTGGAAAAGTCGTTAAATTCATTTCATTTTTGTTCAAGCAAAAAGAATTAACCCCCAGGATTGTTGGAAAGAGAAAACGACTGATAAATCTGAGAGAAATGGTTTTATAAATAAATATTTATGGAGTCGCCTCTTATAGAGCTGATGGTTCCATGGTTGGCTTGGCTGTTAGAATGAAAAATCATATTTTCAGAAGAAATGCGATCCATTCGAACAGAGGATAAGTGCCTTGTCGTTGGATTAGCAGAAAAGCATTAATATGTCTGCTTCATGAGAGGATGATTTCGTTTAACGCTACGAGGAAAAAATCTCATTAGAAAAAAATAAACGACAGCTCTCAAGATAAGCTAAACCTTTTTGTGATTTAACAAAGCTCTTTTCATGATTGCTTTTATTTCAGGACATCACAAAAAAAAAATCACTTTTAATGTATTTCATCTCCTTTTGATTTTTGAAAGGATAAAGATACAGATACGCCAAGCACACACACAAGATGAAGATTAAAACAATCAAGTTGTCTTTTCGCTTCGATTGTCTCTTAATATAATTATTACTTATTACTGAAAAAAAAAACAAAATTACTGAACGGAAATGATTTCAAACTCTTTACTTCTTTTTTTATGAGTTTTGTAAGAAATTAATACAAAAAAAAAATGGAAACAAATTACAACAATTTTTTTAGTGAATGAAAAATCTCAAATAAAAAAGCACAACAAAGTCCGAAACGGGAAATTTCGTTTTTTATACGTAGTGAATATGTATGAGCGAATTTCAGATTTATTTATATTGTAGCTACATTGTTACGAGCATTTCTTTTGAATGAAATTTTTTTAAGGAACATTTTTTTTAGATTTTAAATCGATTTTTAGTATTTCGTTTAAAAATTGGTTTCGTAAGTATTTTGTTTG
Source organism: Episyrphus balteatus (assembly GCF_945859705.1). NCBI lineage: Eukaryota > Metazoa > Arthropoda > Insecta > Diptera > Syrphidae > Episyrphus > Episyrphus balteatus. The sequence goes on from NC_079134.1 coordinate 136,336,097, forward strand.
TGTAAGTTTGAAAGCAAGTAACAAAAGCTTAAAAATGCCATTTCTTCGGAATTTTGTATCTCCCTACAAAGAATATACCAACAATCAATTTATTTTTTCAATAAAACACTAAACAAAAAATGACTAGAATAACTCTTCTGGGTCACCTCAGAAACTTAAGTCAAAACATTTAAAAAAATGTTTTTTGAAGTGAAAACTTCTTTAGTATCGTAGTGATTTGAAACAAGATGAAACGAAAACGCGACACGACTTCAACTTGTTATAACTTTTTTGTTTTAATAGATAGATGAATGAAATTTGTACTATAGATAGGTAATTAAATAAATTATAATTGTACAAAATTTCAATTAATTTCATATTCAAAATTCGGAGATAACGGTAAAAAGATGTTCTTTTCCAACACACGTTATATCTTTTGATCTAGTGCACATACAAATTTGATTTAACTTTAATACGCATGCTGATAACATAACCTTTTATTTGATATATCACACATAACGTTACGTGCTCTACAAGTTACACAATCTTAAATTGAACAAAATTTAAAAATACCTCAAATGACCAGCTACCAGTGTGGGAAGTACCGTAATCTCAGTCTGGAAATTCGACATGGTTGACTTTAAAAAATTCTAACTTCTCTTGTAGACATCTTTGAAATGAGATTGATACATCATTATACAAGGTGAAACAATAAGCTTTCACATGGTATAAAATTTTTTATAGGTTGTCAAACAAAAAAATTGGTTAAATAGCATGAGAACATAAAAATAAATTTTTTTTTGCTTTTTTTATGAAATTTCATCGGGTTTAAAAAATTCTAGCTCTTTTTGTAGATGTCTCATAGGTCTGATCGATATATATATTTTGAGCTAAGACAATAAGCTTTCAGATGGTATTAAATTTTTTATATGTTGTTAGGGAAAAAATGCATTTAATAGCGTGAGAAGATAAAAATACGTGTTTTTTCGCTTTTTTTTTATGGAAATTGATCGAGTTCAAAAAATTCTAGCTCTCTTTGTAGATGTCTCATAGACCTGATCGATACATATATTTTGAGCTAAGACAAAAAGCTTTCAGATGATATAAAATTTATATGGGTTGTCATATAAAAAACATGGATTTGAAGGTGATATAATAAAAATAGGTAGATTTTTTCTATTTTTTTCAAGAAAAATGATTTTTTAAGGTTTCACTTCTACCACGTGTGAATTGCACACATGATTTTTTTTTTTTTAGGAAAGTCCATATGATATCCTCTTCTTTTCTGCGTTACATGTTCAATATCTATAAATGTTCAAAGGACAAAAATAGACTATTTAGTAAAAACATCAAAAATGTTATAAATTTTAAATAGTTTAACTTGAGTTTTTTACAATATTTTAATTTTAAATTTTTTTAAAAGGGTACATATCGATAGGAAATTTAATTGTCTACAGAAAATTTCTTAAATTCCTTTTCAAGTTAGAGACAAAAAAGCAAAAAGTAACAAAAAGAGTCGAAAATATTGATCGTTACAAAAATTATCATAGTAGCTCAAGTAGCACAAAAGTCTAAGATACACCAAAATATTTGGTGTATTTTTTGCACTTTCGTGATATGCATTTTGAATATAAAAAATACACCATTTTCTCGTATAAAATAAACTCCGGTGGTTAAAAAAATATACCGATTTTGGTGTATAAATGGCACTAGTGGTATATTAAATGATCTGTTTTTGGTGAAAATTATCCCTTTGAAATTGAAAAATACACAATAAATCTATGGATAAAATACACCATTTAAATTATTCTGATTTAAAATTTGAACCAAAGTTTATTTTTTATCTTAAACAGTTTGATGAATTCTAATTCACACCATTTCTTATGAAATAAATGAAAATGAATTTTTATTCACTTTCATAATATTGCCATAAGAAACCAATGGTTAAATATGATTTTGTTTGCCAAATTTTAAAACGAAACACATTCTATCCACTAATTTTAGATGCTACCCCCTCTAAAAATCGAGCGCCTCAAAAATGTCAGTGAATTAATGATTTTTTTTTTTCGATTTTAAGAATCCATTTTTCAAAAATTATAATTTTTGTGTTGTTTTACATTTTTTTAAGAAAAGTTATTTTATAATGAATCGAAAAAACTAAGAATGCGGGACTATTAGGTCGATAAATATACTATTTTAATAAAATAATTAATCGCTGTCTTCTATTTTTAAATGGCGTCCATTGAAAAATATGGCGTCTCCCACTTATGCATTTTGGTGAATTTTATGTCCACAGGGTGTGCTTCCTACACCAAACAGAGTGTACAAAATAAACCGTTTTGGTTGATTTCAGAATCAAATAATTTTTTGCACCTTTAATGGTATATTATAAAAACAACTGAATATCGGTGTATTTTTTGCACGGAATCTTAAAAAAATGTTGAAATTTTGTACAGAAAAGACAGTGGTATAATTTTTATACCACTAATTTTAAGAAATACACCATATTTTTTCAATTTTCTCAATTTTACACCAAAATTAATGAATTTACACCAATTTATACACAAGTGTGCTACTTGAGAGGCTATTGATTATGTCGAAAAAAACAGGGTAATAAGGAACTAAGACGTTCACGGGTTTTTATTGCAGGAATTGTTCAATGGGTTATAAAAGAACATAAAACCGCGGAGTGCTATTAAATGAGAGGGTGGAACCTAAAGATAGGGGTGTAAAAGCCCCCTTTTTGGTTTTTCCAATATATCTCATAAACCGAGCAAAATTTTAGTATATTGCTCTCAAAACTTTTTGTAGAGAATTGAATTTCCTATTAGAATAATGTTTTTTAAAAAAGCAAAAAAAACTCAAAAAATCAATTTTTTGATATATTTTTAATGATTGTTTCGACTATTTTGGTATGGAAATTTTTTTTTTAAATTTTAAAAAAACATTATTCTAATAGGAAATTCAATTCTCTACTAAAAGTTTTGAGAGCAATATATTAAAATTTTGCTCGGTTTACGAGATATATTGAAAAAACCAAAAAGGGGGCTTTTACACCCCTATCTTCAGTTTCCACCCTCTCATTTAATAGCACTCCGCGGTTTTATCTTCTCTTGTAACCCATTGAACGATTCCTGCAATAAAAACCCGTGAACGTCTTAGTTCCTTTCTAAATGACATAATCAATAGCCTATAGCTTAATAACTTATCCATAGATTTTAAAGAAAATTATCTTGTTGTTTTCGTTAGAAAGTGCACTTCATGTAAAAAATATAAAACTATGAGGATTTGAAAGATTTAGATTTTTTATTACAGTAAGACAATTGGCAAAAATTTCCTTAAAAAATCCATTTTTTTAAATGTTTTCATACATTGCACTTAGACATCTGGAGTGACTCAAAAAAATTATTCCAGTAGGTATTTGTTGTTTATTTATTCAGCTTTCTGGTGGCGGTTTTTTTTCTGTTCAGATTGATCGTTTATTACTCAAGATATAGCTCGAATACTATGCTGAGAAAAACTTTGAAAAATTATATCTCGAAAACGTATCCATCGTAATTTTTTTTAAAGTGATTTCCGAGTTCCTGAGGTCAAAGTACGTAAGAAAAAAATAGTTGGATTGAGTGTCTATTTTGGCTGTAAAGTTTAAACCAATGTTAACTTTTACATAAAACCAAGTATGCCATTCAACTTCTTGTATAAAAAAAAAAAACAATTAAAAAAAAAAATCGAAAATCTTTAGAGCCTTTTTTTTATATTTTTTTATATACAAAAATGTTCTAATATTTTTGAAAAAAAAAATTGTATGGCATTTTTAAGAAAATATAAATCAAAACGAAATTTTGATAAAATTCATCAACTGATATGTATTTCAAAAACAATTTTGTAAAAATTCAAAAATGTGTTTTTTTTTCAAAATTTTGTAAAATTTTTATATAACGTTGGCTTTAACGTTTCTGTTTAAAAATTTTGGTTGAAATTAGCCATAGCGTTCAAGAAAAATCCATAAATTAAATAAAATTCTATGACAGGTACCGTTAATAAAGGTAAAAAAAATATTTTTTTATGTTTCAAAAGTTTGCTCTTTGTGTAATACTAAACTCAAAAATTTTAATAAAATCGTAATAGCCGTCTTTCAAAAAAGGAATATTAGTCTTCCTTTAAATGACAGATACCGTTAGTTTTGGTTACAAAAAATGTATTTGTCCTCAAGGGAATCATCCAAAATCGGTCCACAATCAAAGAAAATTACTCCAGTAGTTTAGTCTCTAGCTCAAGTTACATACAGACGGACAGATTGACGGAATTGCGGGGCCCACTTTTTTGGCATTCTCCAAAATCGTAATGTCATGTCTGATTGTTATCTTGAGTTCGACTGGGTCGCACGTACTTGCTCTTTGGTTCAAAGTATCGATATCTTAAATATCTATCGAAAATTTATGATTTTGTTAAGTTTCAAGAAAAAAAAATATAAAGTTAAAATAATTAAATTTTTTTTTTTTTTCAAAAAATTAAAAAAAAATTGTACACTTCAAAATGATAAGAAATACCTGTCTGTAAATTTTGAATTAAATTGGCTTATGCTTTGTTGATATATATTGGCAATTTTTGCAAAAAAACGGCTACGCCGCATATTTCCGTTCTCCGCTTTTTTTTTTAGAAAAACTAAAAACGCACTTTTGTTAGAATCATTAAGAAAATTTTGTACACCAAATTTAATCAAAATCGTTAGACCCGTTTTAGACAAAATTGCAATACCTCGAAAACGTTATATGAGAGATATTAAAAAAATTAAAAAACGGGTCTAGGGATTTACGTTAAAATCATCTGTACCAAATTTTAAGCAATCCATCCTCGATTGCTCGATTTACAGATGGACGCACCTGGCGAAAACAATTTTTTTGATCTTTTCCATCATCGTAATGTTGGTTTTGATAAAAAAAATTTCTACACGAAACCAATACTTGTCCTATAGAGCAAGTAAAAAGGACATTGTTGATGACTAAAAAGCTTATTTTTATGTTCTGAGCCTTTATAGATATTCAGCATGAGAGACACTTTTTTTTAACATGATGAGCAGAGTAATTAAATGCATTTACAATATGAACTTTACAAGTGTGACTAAAAGAACCAAAATGCGATTAGTGTTCCTTTAATTTCGTTTTTCATTTGCATCGAAATTTTTTACACCGAAATCAATCCTGTGGATTGTGGTTCACCTTTCAACATTTTATGTATGACTTTAGGCTTTTAACTTTATTCAAGGATAATCAAGATATAAAACCAAAGTCCTTAAGATCCCAATTCTAAATTCACATTTATGGTCTTAGAAATTGACTCAGGTGTTTCTATTTTTATCATTATTCATATTTTGTATACAAATTTCAATAAAACATTCATAAAAACCAAAAAAAAATAAAATAAATTAAAATGATGGCAGAGCCTATGTCCCCAAAGCCTTTTAATTTTTTCCTCTTTCACTCTTGTCGTCGTCGTCATATCACTTCACACACACACAGGAAACCAATTTATATAATTGATCAATTATCGAAAGTGGATGTTAAAAGTATATTTTTAGTTCTTTACCCCAAAGGACCATCATATCCCCATATCCATACACATACCCACAAACATACATGTTTAAATTTATAAAAAGTGAACTTAAATTGAAAATTTAGCACATAACCTTTATTTCGTTGCTCCAAAGATGAAAATGAAAGGAAGAAAAAATACAAACAAACCAATAAAAAAAACAAATAAAAATAAAATATAAAAACAGAAAAACAGAATATATAAATATAGATGTCATGCTTTGACTTTAAAAATGAAAAAAAAAAAAAGAGGAAAAAAGAAAAACAATTTTATGGCCAACAGAATGCGGGATTTTTATTTTGATGATGTTGTTGTTGTTGTTGTTGATTATATATTTGCCAAAGTACAAATTTCAGAAGAAAGAAACTGAGGCAATCAGATAAAATTTACTTTACTCATTGGACCTTTTGAAGACTTACATAAATTTCAAAGTAATTTTTTTCCTCATTTTTTTTTCAGCTCCAACTTGTTTTCCCTTTAGAATTTTTTCCATCTAAATGAAATGAATTTTCTCAATGGTATTAACGTAATTTTTTTTTTCTCTATTCTATTTTTCAGTTGCCAAACAGCAAGTTGTTGCCTACACTCAAAAGTCTCAGATTAAACATGAAAATCGCCATATACAGTTGGTACGCGAATATGGATTCCATCCGAGGACGAAGGCCACTGTGGAAGATGGCGATGTCCTGCCGAGAAAATTCGAACCATTTCCTGAGAATATGTACGGCAAACCTCTGGAGGAAATCGATAATTTTATCTATGAAGAGGTAAGTGAGAGGCAATTTTTCTATTTCAAAATAGACTAGAGATAGATAGATAGATATTTGGCTCTAAAAGTTAAGTAAACAGGAGTAAGGGATATACGGGAATGGATGGGGCGTCAACATCATGAGTAAACATTTTAGAATATTCCTGACAGGTTTTACATTTTTCTCTTTGAAATTGAAATATTTCTTTGGTCGACTTAAATAAGATTGAAAGATGAACATCCAGTTTCAGTAAGGGATTTTTTTTTCTTCTTTTTTCACAAAAACGAACCTAACTAAGGTAGACTTGTAAAATATGGTCCTTAAGTAAGGACAAAAAAAAGCAATTTTTTTACATGCTTATAGATAGGTATAAGAGTCTGTGAAAATAGGCGAGCCTATTGTAGGCGTATCATTATATTATAGTCTAGCAGGTAGGGTTACAATCTTATTATGCCACGACACAAGGAAGAGGCCAGTTAAAGAGTTTTTTTTTTGACAAGATATCTATGAAAATGGAGTTTCAAAGATTAATTTTTTTAGAGTAAGTTTTTATTTCAATGATATAGTCAATGATAAAGCTCAAAAAATGGCAATATTAGGGAACCCGGCAGAACAGCTTACACTGAAAATAATAAATTTCGTAAAATTACGAAAATCGTTTCATACACTACATTTTCGTTGGCCCAACGAAACTTTCGTTGGCTCAACGAAAATATGTAATTTTTCGTAATATGAAAACCTTCATCAATTAATGAAAACGTTTCATACACTTTTTCTACCTTTTTAGTGCCAAAAAATCCAATTCAATGAAAAGATCCATCAATTAACGAAAAATTTCATACTCATTTTAAAGACCAAAAATAAGAATTTTTTCCTTACTTATACAAAGTTTTAATTAAGTAACGAAAAAATTCATTAACTTATAAAATTCAACATTAACTAACGAAAATCTTCATAAGCTTATGAAAATTCTTCATATACTAAGGAAATATTACATTGGCTTATGAAAAAATACATCAGTTAACGAAAAAAATCGTTGCTTTACAAAAAAAAAAAAAAAAAACCTAGACATGGGTGCATTTCTGTTTTAATGATTAAAAATTTAATCTTGCTGGATATAGTTCACATTAGGTTTTTTTTTTAAATCTATGTAAGTTGAGCTGAATATAAAAAATATTTGTGTATTGATGAGGTGTCTCACGATAAGTCATCTGATGAGTCCAAGTGAGCTCCACCGGGTCGAAACGCCAATTTTTTGTTTGGGCTGTATTAAGGGGTAATAACACCTTGTAAACCACGCAATCGAGCGTCATATTCATCAGCGTATAAAACAAAGAAGAAATATTATTTTCTTTTGGTGTTTGTTTATTTTAATTAAGTATATTAATAGGTAACAGAATAGGCTAATGTTAAATTTTTTAATGATGTGAAATTTTTTAAATGGCGGTGTGGTTCAGGATGATAGTAAAATCCTGTGCTCCCATCGGGCGACCAACTAACTCCTACAGTTTTTAACCGATTGGGTTAAAATTTAACGATTTTATGGTCTTTTTTTCAACGAATTTTGTTTTTGGAATGAAATAATTTTTTCAAACTAATGCCATTTCTTTAAAAATTAATATTTCAAAAAAATCCTACGTACTTCACTAGAGAATAGTATTTTTTATCTCCACACAAAATTTCAGCCCAATCGGTTAAAAACTGTAGGAGTTAGTTGGTCGCCCGATGGGAGCACAGGATTTTACTATCATCCTGAACCACACCGCCATTTAAAAAATTTCACATCATTAAAAAATTTAACATTAGCCTATTCTGTTACCTATTAATATACTTAATTAAAATAAACAAACACCAAAAGAAAATAATATTTCTTCTTTGTTTTATACGCTGATGAATATGACGCTCGATTTCATGGTTTACAAGGTGTTATTACCCCTTAAATTAATAATTTAAAAAGTCCAATAAATATACTATAATCTACTAAAAAAAATAATAAACACAACGAAAATTTTCGTTAGCTAACGAATATTTTTTCGTAATTTAATTAAAATATTCATAAAATTTACGAAAAAATTCGTTGGCTAACGAAAGTTCTTTCATAAATTAATCAAAAAATACATTGACTAACGAAAAATATCACCGTGGTTAATTAAATTTTACGTTAATCGATGAAGAAATTTCGTAAAGTGATGTAAAAATTCATTAATTCTCGATCAAAAATTTTTATGAAAAATTGCATTAACGTATGAAAGCCATTTCGTTGGGCCAATTAAATTTTTCATCGGCTGAAAATTAATTAAATTTTCGTTGGCTCAACGAATTTTTTCGTTGTATTTACGTAAGGATTTGGTTCAGTGATAGATTTTGATGATTTTTTTTCAAACGTCGGTAATTAAAAATACTTTAAAGTATAAAGATTAAAAATTTCCGGTGTTGCCGTTCTGATTTTTTAAATTTAATTGAAGATTTTTGTGAACAAAAAATTTTTTTTTAAATTTTTGTAGGAGTAGGAGTAGGAGTTAGTTGGTCGCCCGATGGGAGCACAGGATTTTACTATCATCCTGAACCACACCGCCATTTAAAAAATTTCACATCATTAAAAAATTTAACATTAGCCTATTCTGTTACCTATTAATATACTTAATTAAAATAAACAAACACCAAAAGAAAATAATATTTCTTCTTTGTTTTATACGCTGATGAATATGACGCTCGATTTCATGGTTTACAAGGTGTTATTACCCCTTAAATTAATAATTTAAAAAGTCCAATAAATATACTATAATCTACTAAAAAAATAATAAACACAACGAAAATTTTCGTTAGCTAACGAATATTTTTTCGTAATTTAATTAAAATATTCATAAAATTTACGAAAAAATTCGTTGGCTAACGAAAGTTCTTTCATAAATTAATCAAAAAATACATTGACTAACGAAAAATATCACCGTGGTTAATTAAATTTTACGTTAATCGATGAAGAAATTTCGTAAAGTGATGTAAAAATTCATTAATTCTCGATCAAAAATTTTTATGAAAAATTGCATTAACGTATGAAAGCCATTTCGTTGGGCCAATTAAATTTTTCATCGGCTGAAAATTAATTAAATTTTCGTTGGCTCAACGAATTTTTTCGTTGTATTTACGTAAGGATTTGGTTCAGTGATAGATTTTGATGATTTTTTTTCAAACGTCGGTAATTAAAAATACTTTAAAGTATAAAGATTAAAAATTTCCGGTGTTGCCGTTCTGATTTTTTAAATTTAATTGAAGATTTTTGTGAACAAAAAATTTTTTTTTTAATTTTTTCTTAAATTTCATAAATTAATTGATGTCAAAAGATTGTTTAAGAAATTCAAGGAAAAAAAAATATATGGGATTAATGGACAATCTTCCATCGTTCAAGCGATAGATGCAATTTTCTTATTAATTGACTTCAAACAACTTCAAACAAACACAATATTTAAATATACATTTTTAAAAAGCTAGAAGCTTATTGATATTTTTACAATTAAAATTAAGTTAATTGAATTAAGGGCTTTTCAGAGAATGGTATCTGAACTCAGATTTTTGAAAAAAAAAAAAAATTATTGAAAAAATTTTAAAATGTCGATTTTAAAACTTTTTCGTAATATAAAATGCATTTATTCTTAAATTTTTTGTGGACACATTTATTATGATTTGAAATTTAAAAATGAAATGTCAATATGTGTTACGGTTTACGAAAAAAATTAAAAAGTAATTCATTTTCAAAGAACTTTTTTTAATAGAAGTTTTGAAAAAAAATTTAACTTATTTTTTTTTTTAAGTTCAACATCTAAACATAAAATTATTTTTTATTCATTTAATAACTTTTACTGTTGAAAGTTAAGTAGCAAAAATTTAAAGTTCCTATTTTTGAGAAGATTAATTATTTCAATGCAAAAATCCAATTTTTAATCGAAAAAACCCATTGAAATTGAAGTAATTTTTAATTTTTTTTTTTTTTTTCAAGTGTGATATATTTTACCTTTTTTGCTTCCTTAGAATCTTTTGCTATCATTTGTTTTATGAAATTTAAGCAAAAAAAATGGTTTTGTTCAAAATTTTAATTTTAAAAAACAATACGGCAACAACGGCAATTTTTAATCTATAGACTTTAAAGTATTTTTAATTACCTACGTTAAAAAAAAAAAAAATCGTCAAAATCAGAGCTGTTCGGCCGGGTTCCCTTATAATTTGCTTTAATTACTCTACTAATAGTGATATCTCTGTATTCTTTAAAATTACAATTACCGACACAGTGAATTTTTGCACTAGAGAATATAGAAAATTTTGTTCTTGCAATATGGGTATACTAATTTAGATTCATAAAAAAAACATCGGCCACGAGAAAGCAATGAAGCATGAAATAACCTTGGTGGAGAGCGCGAAAAATAGGTCTCGGAATTCTTGCGCTATTAAACACTGAAACGATTTGTGTCAAACTTGGTAGGGAAAGGTTTTGACTGTTTAACGAGAGGGAAACTTTAAAAAGTAGTTTTTCTCAAAAACAACGCTAACGTTTTGGTGGTGTACTTTGCACAAAACGTTTTACTTTTGAAATAAAACAAATGTTTTTGAACTTTTAATCATTTTCAAGAAAAAAATTCAAAGTTATCTTTTTTGGAACATAAAAATAATTGTATTAAATTGAAAAATTAATTTTTTAAAACGAATTAATGAATTTTCTTAAAAATTTTGTTTAAATTTGTGGATTAATATTTTTTTTTTAGAGCATCAAACCGATTTTTTTTTAATTGTATAGGCATACAAAAAAAAATATAAAAAAAAGGCTTCAAAAATATTAAAATAAAAATTCCAAAAACTCTTTAATATCACTGGTCTGCAAAATTTATTTTTTTTTTTTCTCCTTCAAATAATTTTTTGATATTATGAAAGATTAGACTTTTTTGAATCTAAATCTGGTTTCAGAAAAATTCTATCAGGTACCATTTTTGTAAAAATGATTTTTGAAAAATGTGGGTAGTTTCTAAAAAATCAACCCTTTAGATTTATTTGAACTCGTGCAAAATTAAAACTATTTGTAGCATTGAGCTCAAATTTGGAGGACTTATTCCTCGTGATATGGCCTATAGATTGACATCAAATATGTCCTTTTACATTAATGTTTACTCATATTTTAAAATACTGATTTATAAAAAAAGCAGAAATATCGAAATCCTTTACTTTTTAGTAAATCCAACATGAACAAAAACACCTTAATTAAGGAAAATGTAAAATATCAACGCCAATTATACTTGAAAAGTCAAATATGTAAATAAAACCATAATAAAATACATTAAACAAAATTGTTACGTGTTTTGTAATTTTATATACTCTTTATCTATTTAGAAATATCTTATTTGTAATAAACCATTTCATAAACTGCTTTGTAAAGCTTCAGATTTGTTTCTCCTAGAATCAAAAGTATACTTTTCTTATAGTTTTTGATGTGCTGAGTTAGAATCCGAAGTCAAAAAAATTCTATCATGTGAGGATTTTAAGATATTCGCATTAAAGTATCACAAAATCAAGTTTTTTCTTAGAAAATCTCAACAAAAACTACTATATCTAACAAACCAGAGCTGACCGAAATTTTTTGAGTTCGGATTCAAAATCAGCACACTAAAGTCCATAAGAAAAGTATATTTTTGTTCTAGGGAGAAAGATATATTAATTTTTAGAGATCAGTTTTTTTTATGATAAGATATGCCAGACCTATTAAACTTACTTAAATTAAGATATCTCGGAGAAGAAAAGAGATATTGAGAAGATTGAAACTGAATTTGAAAGAAAAAAATAAGTTCTTTTATAAACCGTAACAATTTTAATTGAAAAATATTACATTATGCCAAAATATTTCTTCGAAAACATCAAAAAAATGGGTTTTTGAAATTTTCTACCGGGAATATCTAAAAAACGTGACGTGCTAGATCAATTCTGACTTCGGATTCGGAATCAGCATACAAAAATCCTTTCGAAAAGTATAGTTTTATTTAAAGGAGGATTTCCTTGCAGACCAGTGTATTCAAGAAATCAAATCGCATTGGATATTATAACGCATCTAAAAAGGGTGTTTTCCTTAAAAAAAAATTTTAATACTTTTTTAACATTTCGTATTAGGTAAATTAATGTAAGCAAATTTAAATTTTTTATTAAAGATGAAAAGATCTACATATAACATAATTTGAAAAATATAAAAATCAAAAATACCGTTTTATTTATTTTCTTTCTTAAACACCAAAGTTGTCAAAAAATATTTTGTACTCAATTCAAAGACTAAAAACAAATGTCATCAGAGAAGAGAGCTATTTATAAAATTAATAAAATGTTCAAATAATATTCGAAAGAATTCGATTTTGCTCATAAAAAAGTGATTCGAAGTAAGTCATTTACAGCTGCAAAAATGTGGTGTTTTATTTCATTTCAAAAGTTCCAACCCTCCCTACAGAAAAACTGTTTGATGAATAAGTCTAAAAAATTGCAGATTAATTTCAGGTCTATTAAGCTTCAATAATTAAGCCTCAGTTTAATCTTATTACCCAAAGTTATAAAATAGCGACACACTTTCTAAAAAAAAAACCGTAAAAAAAAAAAAATTTGGAAAATTTTGGTATTTGAGCCAATCCAAAGATTTAGCTATTTTACCATTAGAAATAAAATATTTAGTTATAAAATCCTAAAACTAGAGGAATGTAACTTTCACATGTTTTTTGTTTAGTCATGATACGATCATTTTTTTACTGAGATACAGCCTATCGAAAATCACTTAAAAAATCACAATTTTTTCTTGTTCCTTTAATTTTTTGGGCTAGTGTATAGCAAAATTACAAACAATCTTTTATGCATTTTTTTTTTTAAATATAGCATACGACAATGTTTTTTGTATGCTGCTCACTGCTATCACTACTCTTTAGCAAATCCCTATTTTAAATGTGTGTTCCAAACGTTAAGTAAATTTTCCCCTCATTAAATAAATTCAAACAATATTGTAAGCTTATAATTTTGAGGGTTTGAAATAAAATGCCCCCAATTCTTCTTAATAATGTCACAGGTTTCCATTTCCATCTTCTTTTTTTCTATTCTGCAAATATTCTGGACAATTACAAATTCCCCACGATTTAAAAGGATAATTTATCTATGTAAAAATTCTTTGAAGCTGAATTCCATAGCGGTTGAAAAATTACTGTGCAATTTGTAACGTTTTACCCCGGACTCTAAAATAGGAGTATCTACTCTTTAAGCTTAGCATCAATTTAAATGAAACCAGTCGACCACACAGATCCTTATACACAATTCTGATATCCATTCTATTCTATACCAACCTATTCAAAATAAGGACGATGCGGAAGGTAAAAAGGGTAATTTTGAATGGAATTAATTTTGCCAGGCCACTAGATTGTCTTTACGAGTGAAAATGAGAATGATTGGTCTTTCTTTAAACTAATCGGTTCATCATCATCATCATCATCGTCCTTATTGTGTACCAACGGGAAATTGCGTATAATTCAAAGAAAATTATCCAACATTGCGGAATTTGATTGTGGGATGATTATACTTCGAACACAAACATCTGGCATAGAAAGACAAAAAGATTTGTGTTTGGTGATTTATAATTATATTACAAGTGTGAGAATACGCAGCAGGTGAGTAGAATTGATGGGATTCCTCAAGCCTCAAAGCTTTTCCTTCCCAATTTACTTATGGTAGATATTTTATGAATGCGTATACTTTATTGTATTTAATAAGTACGATGAGAAGGTATTGACAGAGATTTATAGTCGAGTTATTAGTTTGAAAAGGTATGCTCGAGAAATTGACTTTGACTATAGAATTCCTTGAACTTTGATATTTGATTTTGTATTGGTATTGAGTATTGAGTTAACATAGAAATTTTGATGATGTCAATCAATGTTCTTTGATAAGATATTATTTGTATATTTAATATTTAGTTGGGTAGAAATGTCAAGGCATATGAGTTTTATAGGTTATTCGGTATATCTAAAAGGATTTTGATAAAGAATGAAATTATGGGATTTTGACATTTATTTCAAATACAAAATCGTGTTTGAATTTACTATTATTATAATTTTGTATAGGAAGGATGTCATTATATTTGCAGTCAAAAGTGTATCATTAAAATTTTAATATTTATATAAATAACAGACATACACGTGTTTGTTTACGAGTTCTTAATTTGTGGCTTTGAAAAAGGAATTGTAATGTATTTTGATTTTGAGATAAGACACACTGTTTTGCTTTAAAAAATTGCATTATGAATACTTTGTGTAAACTAGCTACAATTACTATGGCAGGCAAATAAGGTTTTTATTTTAAATAAATAGTGTTAAAAGTGTTAAAAATAAATATTTAAAATTTATCTTGTTTATCATTGTTAGCCACAATTGTGAAATCTAAGAAAGTTTAAAATATACAAAAATGCACTTAATTGGTAGAATAGAATGTTGACACCACACATTTTTTCTACATTTAATTTTTTTGGTGACTTAACCCTCTGCCGGCAAACCGGTGCGAATTTGGCAGGAACAAAATAAAAAAATTACGATTTTTCAAAAAAGTGGTCACAAAAAAGTCTCTTTATAAGGGTGAAAATATTTTTTTTTCGGAATTGTGAATACAATATTCGAATTCCTCGTAATATTCTACATCAATTTCATTCTTGATTCTCTATAAAATATTGTGACCGAAAAAAGTTCTAGCGACATGAAAAAGTATAAACCAAATTCGCACCCGTGTGCCTATCACGTCACAAAAAAGAGGTGTGCCTACAGAAGTACAGAGGGTTAATATTTGAATATGAGACAAGAAAAACATTACTAGTAAAAAAAGAGCAAAAATCTCCTATGTTGAAATTATGCTGGCACAAAAAGTACTGAGATGTACCAAGTTCTAAAGTTTGGGTTCAAATTCGTATCAATAAAATTTTGAAAATCTCAAATTATCGATTTATACCTTTGTATACACCACAAGTCGTATCACCGTGTAAAATTTCAAGTTTCTACGATAGCGGGAAGTTCTCCATAATTTTGATGATCCGTCAGTGAGTCAGTTACGGTTTTTGCGATTTTTGAAGCCCTATTATCTCAGAAACTACTCATCGTAAGAAGCTTACATTTTTTTTAGGAGTTTTGGTTTTGGTTTTGACCAAGCTCAACAAATGTAGCGAGTTTGAAATTTCTAGCATCTTGGGTGTGGAAGTTAGAGGGCCAGTCGAAAATGGCCTGAGTTGTTTCCTGTAAATAAGGGTCTAGTGCCAAAATTTCTAGAGAACTTGGCTGGACACTACTGTGCCCCTTTTTTAAAATAAAAAGCTTGAATAAGTTTTTTTAATTTCACGACAAAAACATTTCCGAACGGCAGAGTGGCGTGAGTAGGAATCTGATTATTTTCAGGAGAGCCTAATAGCGTTTCTGTAAACAGGGAATATAAGTGAAAATTCACAACAACTTAACTTATTTATAAGGCGAAAATTAAAAAAAATAAGAAAGATTACACAAATACTCACAGATTGAAAATAGAAGACATCATATTTTTTTCATTTTCAAGAACTTAGGAACCAAAGTGCTGTGATATCTTCAAAACATCTACATAAGTTAGTAGGTAACTGAATGCGTTTAACTCGATGAGAGAAAGGTCGATGCATGGAATTTTTCAAAATATAAAATTTGTTTTTACAATTAATAAAAAACCGTTTTTAATGATTTGGCTACAATGAGAATATACCATTTGATATCTTGTATTCAAAGGAATTTAAAGGATTTTTTTTTGAAAATCGTTAGAGCCACTTTATTAAAAAGAATATTAAGCATACAAAAATTCTAACATTTCAAAATGAACATTTTGTTTTTGAAATATCAAAAAATATGCAGATATTGCAAAAGAAAGGCTTTTTTGTTATTTATTTCTGTATATCTCGCAAATGGTTTCATAGACATTTATTTCGAATCCTTAAATATATTGTGTATTCAACTTCCAAAAAATAAGATTTTAAGAATCGAAGAAAAAATATATTTTTTTTAACCTCTATGTTTTTGTCTCTTCTTCACATAACTTAACCAAAAGCTTGAAGTTTTAAATCGTTGGCTAGTATGTAACATGTATAGGTAATAGATACTTTGAACAACTAGAGAACTTTGTACCTCCAAACGAAAAAGGTATGGTAACAAAAACGTAAAAAATATTTTCTTCTAGCTTTTACTGTTTTCAGTTATTTTTAAGATATTTACATTTATGTAGTTTACATAGTGTGTAATTTTGTTAAAAGTTTTGAATGAACAACAACAACTTCTGTGTGTTTACAACAAGTTCATAAGCTGAAGTAATATAGCTATTTTCGTGCAAAATTGAGCAAAATGCTTACCAAACAACAAGTTCATGGTCCAGTTTTGCATTGATAATTTCAACCTGCAGACCTTGACCAAATTTGTGGGTACCATATTGCGATGATAGACAAAATAGGATAATACAATTTTTTCAGTTCTTATTTTGTATTCCTCTAGATTAGTACGGTATTGTGCTTGTACTGCTTCATTAATATAGTTAAAATTTGAATTTTTTAAAACTCCTTTTGATTTCGTACCTTACAGCGAATTAACACTTAATTCTTTTATGTTATTTTTTTTTTTTTGTATGCAAACTTACATATCCCAGCCTTTTGTTGCAATATATTTGAATCACAACCCTTAAAGTATCTCATTTGTATTTTAATTCAATCCAAAAAGCATTTCGTAGTTATTTTTAACCATCAGCCAAATTACCTTTCAATAAAACCCACTGAACCAATTAAAAATTACATCAAAACTTAATTTAAAAAAATTCCCTTCGGGAAAAATATCTGCACAACAAAAAAGAATCCAAATGAATAGACGGACATATTTAAACTACACTCATCAAAATTATCCCTAGTGTATTTAATTTTTTTTTTTTTGAAACAACCACAAACCGAACAATCATAAATTTTAAAATTAATATGAAAAATCAATTAATTATGTTGCAATTTTTGAAATGTTATTTTAACAAATTCTATATATAATTCTCTCTCTATTTCGTTTTGAATTATGAATTTCGATTGAAATGTTCTTGAAACACACACACACGTAATGATGTATTTGAAATTCGATAATGACATGAACATAATTCTCATTACATTTATTAAAAAAACAAAAAAAAACTTAAATAAAATTTAAAAAAAAAATGGAAATTAAAATGTAAAATTGAAAATTGAGGATACTTGCCATAAAACCAACCAATATGTGGCTTCAACTAAAAGTTCATTCAACATCCGTGGAAAGCTGCACCCATCATCAGCAATTGACCCAAAAATATATACGTGTGGTAAAACGCAAATAAAATCGACTATTTAAATGGTTTTTTTGCACAGGCATTTGCGTAGGTATGTGGAGGAGTTGGTGGTTTTGTAGCAAATGTGAAAGTTATAAATCAAAAATTGCAAACTTCAGTGGGATTCAAAATCCATAGTCATTTTAATCGTCAAAAAAAAAAAAAAACTGAACCCAAAATAGCTTTATTTTCCACCATAAATCATAACCCCGGATCTGAATAAGGATTTGGATACATTTTAGCTTCCGAAGCTCATTTACACTTTTTCATTTTTCTTTTCAATGTGTGCCCTAATTTTTTAACGTATCTAAGGCACATCCTTTGTAGTCAAAAATCAAACTTCCAGCCTCACTTGAAGTCTATTTTTTTGGACAATAAAAAAAAAAAAAAGTAGAACACACTGGACTTTTCAGATATGTACTTTTTTTGTAGCAATTTTCAACTAAATATTCAACACCATTGCTCTACTTCTTTGTATTGAGATTGCACTATTTGTTAAGATATATGTGTTTGCATTGAAAACCAAACCCTTATTTTTGTTTTTCTTTCTTCTTTTTTATTTTTCATATTTGTTTTGTTAAATAAAAAGCAAAAGTATTGCCCTAGTTAAGCTTGCACTTAACGAGTATTTTTTTTTTTTTTTTTTTGTTTTTCACATTTGCCTTGCGCTATTCGATTTCATTTTCATTTGAACATTTTGCTCAAATGAAACTTTCACAATTCACCGAGTTTTGAATTTCAATATTTTTTAGTTCGATGAATTTAAACAAAAGATTGGCAAGAGCGAAAAGCATCTATCAAAAAAAACACACACCCATGCACAAGTTCTATAGGAAGAAGTATTTTGTTGTTGTTGTTGAATCTTTTGACAAAAAGTGTTTATGTAGAAAATGCTAGGTTAAAAATGAATCATAAGCTTCGAATATAGGAAAAGGTATAGGATGCAATTATTAAATAGAAGAAAAAGGTGTAGATGGCGGAACCCTGAAAAACATTGACAATAGAATGGCAGTAGTTTTTGTTTTTGTCCTTGTTGTTTTTTTTTTTTTCAACCCAATAATACCATTCTTTTAGGGAAAAATATTGACAGTAAAAATGATTCAAAATTCAAAAACAATCAAAAACTTAACAAAAGAGGCAAAATATTCCATTAGGATCATATTATTTTTCGTACCAACTCTGCTATAAAAAAGACAAAAAAAAATACCTAGATTCTAATAAAATTTCCGTCAGTATTTTTGATTGTTCATTCGTGTTTTTTTGTTTTGAACTTTTCGACCTTTAAATAAAAATAAACAATATCCTTCGAATATAGCTGAAAATTTTTACAGACTTTTATTTCATTAGGTATTAAAATGAATCGTTGAGTCTCCATTCAAAAAAAGTTATTCAAGGTTATTATGATGAAAATATCAGATAAACAATAAGAGTTAGTGTAAAGTTGTTTACGTCAATATTGCAGATTATTTGATTTGAAAATATGTATAGGTATATACAATTTTGAAAGCTACGCTAAGTTTGTAGCGTTGTTTGACGACTTTCCAGAGGAGTTTTTGGAATTAACTTTTTTGTCATAATATTATATATTATATAATTATAATTATAATATATTATATTTTTAATCCGATTTTCCCCAAAACTACTAATTCGATTTCAACGAATTTTTTTGTAAAAAAGCATTTATATAATTTTTACAATTCAAAAATAAAATTATGAAAAAATAATTTTCAAATTAAAAAAAAATAATTTTCAAATTAAAAAAAAAAATTTTAATTTTTTTTGAAAAATCAAATTTTCGAAAACCGGATATTGAATTTTCCTGAAATTTTGGTTTAAGATGTTAATTTAAAATTGCATCCAAATTATATTTAATTTTTGTTTTAAAAAAATGATTATTTATAAAAAATAAGTTTTTTTAAAAAAATACCATGAAACTTCTTCAAAATAAAATTGAAACATTGTAAGAAATTTTTGAAGTGAAAACTTCTTTAGTATCGTAGTGATTTGAAACAAGATGAAACGAAAACGCGACACGAAAATTCAACTTGTTTTAACTTTTTTGTTTTAATAGATAGATGTATGAAATTTGTACTGTAGATAGGTAATTAAACCAACTATAATTGTACAAAATTTTAATTAATTTTCTATTCAATACTTTGAGATAACGGTAAAAAGATGGTATTTGAGTACTCTACAAGTTACACACTCTTAAATTGAAAAATACCTCAAAACACCTGTTTAGATCTGTTGCCGATGACCAGCCACCAGTGTTGGAAGTACCGTAATCTCAGTTTGAAATTTCGTCATGGTTGGCTCTAAAAAATTCTTACTTTTCTTGTAGGCATCGTAGAAATATTATTGATGTGTCATATAAAAGGTGAAATAATTAGCTTTCAGATGACAAACAATTTATTATAGTATGTCATTTAAAAAATGGATTTATGGTGTTTTCATGAAAAATGATTGTTTTGAATAAATTGTTTTTATACTTTTTGCGCAAATTTAAGTAGGTATGGCTTTATTCTTTGGTAAAATTTGTAAGCTTTTTGATGGTGTAATTTTTTTTAAAGAAAAATTATTTTTTAAGGTTTCACTTCTACCACGTGTGAATTGCACACATGATTTTTTTTTTATTTTTGTCGGACTTCAGCTTTTGTTGCATTTTATCACTCTAGTGAGATAGCACGTTGGTAAAGCATTCGCCTAGTAACCCAAGATTTTTAGGTTCGATCCCCAACGGCTGCCCATTTTTTCTATTTTTTTAATAAATTGATGCTTTTTTTTAAGTTAAAACAACTTTGATTTAGAGATGTTTTTTATTACGGTAAACCACTTTAAACTAACGATGTTCTACTTTGATTTTAAAATGTTCGCCTTCAACGCAAAATCTTTCCGAAAAATAGTTGAATCAAAGTGGTTTTCATTGATTTTAAGTTGTTGGTGGAATATATTTTCTTTTTCAATCTTTTCCTCTGTCAAAAAAATAAACTGACTATATATAAATTCCATTCAACGCACAATAAATCATTGTAATGCTAATAAAATACTAACATTTCGAACAGAATATCAATGACAAAAATAAGTAGCTACTTTTTGAATAAATTGTCATTCTTAGTATCACATTCTATACCTTGATACGAGTACTTTGTAACTTCTCGTTTATGTAATGTATGATGGCAATTGTTTCTATTTGATGCTATAAGATACTTTCTTCCGGTTCAGTTTTTTTTTTTCTATCTCCAATATTGATTTGAATGCCACTCAGCTATCTTAAACAGAATTTATGAATTCCAAACCAAAACACATACACACGTCGAAGAATCTTTTCTATTTGAAGGCAAAAAAAAATCCTTGAGAAAACCTTGGAAAAATGTGATTCGGTTTCTGCTTTTCTATATTCACAATCAAAAGTATGTAATTTTCTTCTTCTTTAAAACACAAACACTTGTCAGGAAATTTCTCTTATAATTCTAAAACCTAAATACATATTTAACTAAAATTTACAAATATTATGCCTTTATACATTATATACATATACACTTTGAAGCTTTTTCTCTTACTTCATAATACCTGTGCTCGTTTGTGGCGAATTTATCACATTAAATAGGTCCTTAGAGGGAACGCACTTAAAAATATAGTGTCGATATAAGTAAAGCTTTTTCTGTACCAACATACATTGCGTATCAATTGAATAGCTATTACCAAAAATTTTTAAGATGGTTAAAGTTAAACAAAAATTGAAGAAAAAAAATATTTTTGGAACTCCTGCTTATATTTCTTCCTTATTTTTTGACACCAGAATTTCATTTTTAAAAATGATCTCAAGGCCTTTTTTGCATGATGGACAATGGATGTAGCATGAAGAAGAAATGAAAAAAAAAAAAAAATTGCACGACTGGGGTCGCACGTACTTGCTCTTATGCTTAAAGTAACTCTAATGTTAAAGCTTTTTGTTTTTATTCAAGAAATTTAAAATTTGATATTTTGAAGAAATTTCAATAGTAGTATAAAAAAATTAAATCTGTTTTTATAATTAATTAAACACCGTTTTAAATGATCTTTTACAAAAAACCAAGTATGCCATTTTATTTCTTGTATAAAAAGGTATTTTTAGAAAAAGAATTTCGAAAATCGTATTAGGAGCCGTTTTTTAAAAAAAATAGTTTTTTATAAATAAAAATTTTCTAACATTTTTCAAAAAAAAAGTTGGTATGCCATTTTGAAGAAATAATTAATTTACACATAAAAACGACATTTAAAGATTTTTCGTCAAACCGTTTTCAAAAAATTGATTTTTCGAAAAAAAAATTTTGAAATATTTTTAAAAAATCCAAAAGTGTGTTTTTTCAAAATTTTCTTAAATTTTAATATTACCTTTTCTTAAACGCTCTTGTATAAAAATTTTCGTTGAAAGCGGATTAGTCTTGTATGAGTTATTCATAAATAAAAAAAAACCGTTCTATGACAGGTACCGTTAATAACGGTACAAAAAATATTTTTTTTATTTCAAAAGTTGGCTCTTATGTGTTATACTTCACACAAAAATTTTAATCAATATCGTTGGAGCCGTTTTTGAAAAACATTAACTTTTCTATTTCCGTTATATGGCAGGTACCGTTAGTTTTGGTCATAAAAATAAAATTCCAATTTTACCTCTAGGGAATCACCCAAAACTGCTAAATACCAAGTTTGAAGAAAATCACTTCACTCGTTTAGGCTGCAGCTCCAGATAGAGACAGACAGACAGAGTTGCCGGACCCACTTTTTTGGTATTCTCCATCATCGTAATGTCACGTAAAATTGTTATCTCGAGTTCGATTTTTTTTACGAATCCTAAACTTGCCCTATAGTACCTATATCGCAAGTAAAAAACGGGGGCGGGTCAAAATTCTGTCTTCAAAATTCAGTTTTTCAAAATTCAGCTTTCTTTCAGTTCTGTCTTTCAAATTTCTGCTTTTTAAAATTCTGCTTTTCAAAATGCTGCCAGCATATATTTGAACAAAACAATTGTGCGCGCGCTTTTGAACATTTTCCAAAACCTTTTTTAATTTTTTGCAGAGTTTTGTAAAAGAGCATTATGAAAAGCAAAATATTGAAAAACAAAATTTTGAAAAGCAGAATTTTGAACCCAACACGAAAAAAAACTGCAACATGTAACCTGTCTTAGATGGATTCTATTTTTGACTTGGTTGAAAAGCGAATCACTCTGATATAAAATTAAGCTTATTACACCTATTTAAATGCTGAGCAGTGTAATATTTCAGCGCAAAATATTATGTTAAACTTATCTTTGAATGACAGGATTTCCGAGATTATTTCGCATTTTTTGTAGAATGATATGTGAGTGTGTTTTATCACTTCTTCTTTTTCTAAGGAGCCGAAGCGAAAGTTAAGAATATATTCAGGAGCGCATTTACTCGCCTCAAGTAAGTTCAATAGGTTGAAAAGGTATAAAATACACAAGCCAAACTTGGAGATTCTAACACCTTAATACACCCCTGTGTATATAGTATTTCCACATGTGAGTGAAATAAGGACGATCGCCTAGTAATTTACTTTTAATTACAAAGGCTTTACCACGGTTATGTCATCTCATATATGTATTAATGTATGTATGTGTGCATTAAGCGTTTCAAGCAGTTCGGGTAATTAACATAAAGATTTTTTGTTGTTGTAAGCAAAAACGGTGGCTGGCTGTTCATTATTTCAGATGGATGAAAACACATAAAATATATATTATCCAAAAGCAAGGCACATCTTCGTTGTCGTCTTAGTCGTTATGGCGCTGTCGTCGTTGATGTTTTAGGAGTCTTAGTCATAGTCGTTGTCCTTGATGTTCTACAAAACTCAACTCCTGTGATAAATTATGAGATAATGAAAGAATGAAGCATTCAAAGCAAGCTGTGACATAAAAAAAGGATGATGGAAAAATATCTAAATCATTCAGTGCGGAACAAGTTGGGGGGGGGGGGGGGGGGGGGGAAGAAAATCAGGGACACAAAAATGTAATTTGCAAATTTTTTGTTTTATTTATTTCTTTTTTTTTTCTTTTTATGTATTCGAGGAAAATTCTTTGATTCGATTGGGGTTTAAAAAATGTTACAAACTGTAAATATTCATTATTGGAGCTTGAGATGAAAGATAAAAGGAAGATATGGTTGGAGATTTTAAAGATTCATAAATTTATTGGAAAATTCTTCGTTGATTTTGTGTTTTTATTGAATTTCGGTTGTTGGTGTTCTTTCTCTGTTCGCGGGTCATTGATTTCAGAGGAATTTTTATATCTGTGAAACACGTGTTGCTTATTTTTCCGGATACTTATTTCTCTTAACATTTTTTGATAAAAATACGCAAGTGCTTTGATTCAGGATTATTTGATTGGTTGTTAGATTTTTTAAAATTGACTATTTTGTTGAATCTTAGGAATACAAAAAATGTATTTATGTATATTATCCAATATGGTACTTTTAAAAAGTTTTTTTTTAAACGAAAAAATACAGGATTTGCAAATGGAAGAATGTTTAAAGAAGATACACAAAACTCTATTCATGTGAAATTTGAAAAGTTAATAAGTTGAGGAAAAACAGGAAAGTATCTTAAAGAGTTTTTTAAGCTTGTTTTTCATGCATCGAAATCGGTCAACGCGTTGATTCTCTGAAAACGCTGTCAACGAATTTAAGCATTCGCGATGACACAAATATCTGGTTTTTAATATTGACAACCCGTTGACAGAATAAAGATAATGTTTTCGGTGAGGTCTGCGAAAGTCAGAAGTTGTTTTGATCCCGGTAAGAATAAGTTTTTATTTGTCGAAAAAAAAGCGCTAAAAAACTTGTCATGAAAAATTTAGAAAATACTGACAAAAATTAATATTTTAGATGAAGTTTCGAAGCTTCAATTTTTAAAAGTGAAAGAAAAACTACTATAAATCTGCTTCATTTCGTAGTTAAAACTACCCGAAAAGGCCGTTTTTGACAAATTAGTCCTACAATATCTCAAAAACGTGATTTTCTGGGACAAATTTAAGTTCGAAACAAGCACAGGTCGGTGAAAAAATAGACCGACCGTTGGTAAAAACGACATAATATTTTAGGTGTCCAAGTCCAAAAAAAGGAACCCAATAACCGCCACTACCCCACGGCTTTTTGAGAGCCGAACCACAGTCGTGCCATGATCTTCAATTACTTTTTTATTGAACTACATCCGCAAGATGATACAAAAAACTTACTTTTCTTAACCACAGACGAACCACAGCGGCACGCAGTGTGCATTTTCCCCCAAATGGTCAAAAAAATATTATTCCCTAGAAATTCTGATTTTTACTCAGGTGAGACCCTCTTCTATCTTAAATGCGAATTAGTACCTGGCAAGCCTGCTGAAAAATAAGTGTTTTAATGTTTCTTAGCATTTGAGTAGGGTTGTCGAGTCGAGTACTTGCTCGAACATTTTTTAGATAAAAGCTAATGTTTAGGAGGTAAACATTTTGGTCTTTTAGTGTGTAGTGTAATCCATACATAACATACGTATTTGTTTAAAAAAAAATACTTATTTTTTTCATATTTGTAAGCCTACATTTCGTAAATTATTTTTGAATTGGTTTCTCACTGTTTAGGCTAATATTTGCCATTTAAAACATTTTCATCTTTGACAAAATAAGAAGATAGTAGTGTAAAAAAAAATCCTTTGAAATATAGTTGCCACACCGAAAAAAAAATTTGATAATAACAGCTATCAAATTAACATTTTTCAGTGACAAAAGTCGTCCAACAATTAAAATATCAATTTTGATATTTTATCATATCATTTTTGACATTTTTTAATTTCAGGTGGATAGTGAAAATTTCACTTTGACAATTAAAATATCAATGTTGACTAGATTTTACGTTTTAGTTTATTATAATGAATCCTATTTCTTTCCTTTTCATTTTTATTGTTTTTATTATTTTAAGAATTTTCTTTCTTTTTTCAAAACATTACTGAAAGGGAATATTCTTTACAAAATAATGGTGATATTATTTTTTCAATTATAGGTGATATAATTGTTTTGTTATTTTCTACCAAACTATGTGAAGTAAAATCTTAGTGCCGATCAAATTTTCTCAGTAAATCATACATTTTACTTCGAAAAAACACAAAGCGCCTTTAAATTAGTACACATTAACAATTTTTTATTTAATATTTTTCAATAATTTGGAATGAGAAATTGATATGAAAAAATGATAATAAAATATCAAAAAAAATTTCCAAAATGTGACATTTAAATATCATCCTGATAATAAAAATGTTGTTTTAACATTTTAAATATCATAAAACACATTTTATAGAGCATTTTTGGCTGATATTTAAAAAATGTTAATTTGATATTTAAAAAATGTTAAATTGATATTGGTTTTTTTTCGGTGCACAAAAAAGTTCCTATTTTAAATGTGACATTCTTATTTTTTTTTCATTTTCAGTAACAACATATCTTTCATTCAACACAAGTTTTAACTTTATGAATAAAGAAACTTGACGGACGCTTTACGACTATCATAAGTAGCCTAGGTATTTGATTTGAAATCATATTCTTACACAGAGAAAAAAGGGCACTTAAAGATTAGATGATGCCCACTTTAAATCCCACTAACACAACACAATAGGATTTTCGCTTAAAACAAGTGGAACCCGCTTAAATTCTGTTAAATTTAAAGTAAAGTACATTCTCACCTTTTCACCCAACAGTTTTTATGATCGATTCCCAGTGGCTGCAAGTTTTTTTTTTACTTAAAATGTTTCCATGTTAAAATAAAATGATTTTACACCTGAGTTAAGTGGATTTCTTTTAAATTTGCACATTCAAGAAATTAAGAAGATTTGTCCGTATCTTAAGACCGAAGTTATCTTGGCAAAAAAAAAAAAACATGCAGAAAACTGCTTAATTTAATACGAAACCGCCTGTTATGATAATGTTTTTAAAATGACAGAAATAAAATAGATTCACCGACAAATTGATATATAAACAGAAATTGATTTTGACATTAACCTGTCTTCAAGTAAAAAGAGTAATTAAGTTGTTAAAGTTCAATTATCACATTAAAGTATTGTATAACTCAAAAACTACACTCCCATCCCATTTTAATAGTTAATACGTATCTACCGAGAAAAAAAATTCATAACTACATTGAAAGAAAGTTACTTTAATAAACTTTCTTTCAATGTCAGTTTTGAAAATTATTTTCAAGTTCGAATAACATCAATAGGTATATAAAATGTACAGCATACCTAACCTATACATACACAAGCATTCCATTAATTATGATTTATGAACAATTTAGGGTGTATCAACATTTTAAATAATTTAATAAGTGAATTTTCCAACTAGACCATAAAAGAGTCACTTATGTGAACTTTTGTTGGAAAGTTTAACAAAAATGATTAAACTACCACACATATGCAGTAGAGAAGGGAGTTCCCTTATAAATAATGTTTTCTAAATTTCAAAATTGCAGCACGAAAAAGTAAACACACACAATATTGTTTCTAACTTAGTTTTGTTCAAAAAAAAAAAAAAATGGTATTTCTGGGATGAAAAAATGACTGCACTTGAAAAAAAAAAATATCGAAAGCTATTTAAATGAATTATGAGTTGGGCAAAAAAAGGGAAACATTTGAAGTCGTATAGGACCTACAAAAAAGATTTATTGAAACAACTTATACTGCAAATAACAAAAAAAAAATAATTGAGTGAAACGAAAGAGTTTTTGCTATATATGATTTATCTACGTAATTTCATATAAAATATGACAAGGATCAAGGCTCAAAGAAACATATAGACAAAATGTTACAAAAATAGAACACAAAATAAGTCGAAATTAGAAAACAATTTATATTTAGATAGTACATACAAAAAATTATTTGTATATACTTCAAATAAACCAATAAACCTTTTATTGACCACCCACTTTCATTAGAATCTCAGTTATGATAATAAACGTTCTATACAACCATAATACAAGTAAATACCTCATTGAGTTTAACACTCCGTTTTTTTAACATATCTTTTTTTATACCAATTAGTTGATGGTAATGGAAGAATAACACAATAATTAAGTTGGACTTAACAGCTTAACAACGCTTATCCTACATACATACATTTATACTCCTTGTAAAGCAGTCAGTCTATCAAAACATTTTGATTGTTGTTTTTCTTTCTTTTATTTTTTTTTTTTTGTTTTTGCCTTTTTTCGGATAATAAAATTCGTATACTAGTGTAATTTGATGAGGAAAATTTTTTTCCACATCCGGAAACGAAGGATGTTTAGGGTGCAGAAAATGACGGAAGTGGGTATTATTATTTATTAAATTGAGCAAAAGGAAAATAATAAATATAATAAAACCTTTATAATTTTTTTTTCCCCCTTTTCTAAGTAATTTGATTTTATTATTAAGATTGGGAAAAGATTGGAATACAGAAGTCCTTCATAAAACTGTAATATTGTGTCTATTGGATTTATATGATGAATTATGAACAAACGAGATGTGGTGTATGATAAATTCTATATTGATGTTTGAGAGTTTCATATTAAAAAAAAAAAGAACTCTTCTATTAATCAAATTTTAAATTATGATTAAGAATACAAAAAAAAATTAATCCTGAAATTCCGTCTGCCTTTCTGTGATGGTTGGCAGCCAGTACAACAACCAAAAACACAAGCCGCTAATACGATTTTCTTTAAATTGAGAACTTAATTGATTTAGATGCTTCTAAAAAGGAAATTAAATTTTTAGAATTAAAACCTTTTAACCGAGCTTTTGGAATAAAGAGTGAATGAAAAAAAAATTAGCCGGAAATTAAAAATGGAAGTGACTTCCACTCCTTGTATAGCTCATAACTGTGGGTCGAATGGTTTATACTCAACTCATACAGAACGTTAAAAAAAATTGAAAACCAAATATACCTAACTGTAGGTTGAAAAACTACATATTTAATTATGAAAGATTGATAAATAGTAAAAAATCTTGAGTTTTAAAAAATTTACCGCTTTCACTCCAGCTAAGAAATGGTAATACTGAAAAAAAAACTTAACTTTTTACAAGAGATTGAAATATATTTTTTTTTTTTTAATAAATAAAACGAGGCCGAAAGTACTCTCATATATCGATAGGAATGTGTACAAAATGCAAATATCTTTTAATTATACTATGCAGATTGGCTTTTTTAGTACAGCACGATAAATTCAATTGATCGTCAACTAACCTTTTGAAAGGCAAAATTTAACAAGCCTACTTGTGTACTCAAAAAAGTTTTGAAAAAAAATATTAGATTGGCATGAAATTGAGGATGTTTGAAATTTAATATCGTGGAAACCATGAAATGATTTTAGTCTCTATAAGTATTGGGAATAACCTGCCGTGATACATCTTCAAATAAAATGCACGACTGAGGTCGCAAACACTTGCTCTTGCAGTTCAAAGCACTTTTATGTTACTCTACTATTAGATTTTAAAAGCTGGCTCTTAATTAAAAAAAAAAATTGATATTGGGGAAGAGCCGACATTTAGGGCATGAAAATTTTTTTTTGTTGTTTGACTTTTTTGAGAAAAAATAAAAATGCAGTTTTATTTCCACTGCACTGCTTTAAATATTACGTTTACAAAGTTAAATCAAAATCGTTAGAGCCGTTTTCGAGAAATTCGCAATATCGTATTTTTTGTATGGAAGGTATACGTTCTAAACGAGATATAAAAAAACAAAAAAAAACCAACTTTCAGAATTCCATAAAAATCATCTGTATCAAATTTGAAGAAAATCCGTCCACCCGTTTAGGCTGTGGAAATGTGTACAGATGGACGCACAACCGCACAGACGTACAGACGCACGGACGGAATTGCGAGACCCACTTTTTTGGAATTCTCCATCATCGTAATGTTGGTTTTGATTAAAACCTCAAATATTTTTTTCGACACGAAACCAATACTTGCCCTATAGAGCAAGTAAAAATTGCATTTAGCCAAAAACCAGCACAGTCTGATTAAATACAGGTCTTTTCTTGACAATTTTCTTTAATAATATCAATAATATAGAATGCTTAAAGCATTTAATTAAAAACCATTTAATTCGATACAATTTTTAAAATATGTCTTAAAAATTCTTTTGCAATCTAAGATTTCAAATAAAGGAAGAATCGAAAGTACATGTAAAATAGTATCTATACAAAATCAATAAAAAAAAAATTGTTACACTCATGAAACCTAGCAAGAAGTTTGCTTTTGGGATAAAAACCAAGGATAAAAAAGTCCATACAAAAAAGTTGGGTGGAAGGCTGTTTTTTAACATTGATTTTTTAACATTTGATTTTATAACATTGATTTTATCGCACTCATCGCGGATTTTCCTTATTTCCAAAAAAAAAAAAAAAATCTTTTACCTAAAATATTTCTCTTATAAATGAAACATATGTATGTACCGATTTTTGTTGGTGTAACATTTTTTTCTCAGTTTTTGTGGTATTGATTCCGAATTTCATTATTTATTAAAAAAAAACACCCTTTCACTCATGATAATTTTGTAGACTTTTTAGATTCTTTACACTTATAAGAAACGTAACTTTTTCTCCAAGTTTAAAGAATTAAAAAAATGTATGTCAGATGTTACGATACCTTTCTCACACATAACTCAACCCATCAAAAAAAACACCCTTGCACCAAAAATATTTTTAGAAATCATATGAATCCTTTGTCCCTGCTTTACCTTAGACCTTAATTTCGGTGTAAAAAAAAAAAATGTATAAGTAATTACTTTTTACATTTTGTGTGTTTTCATTCACATAATATAATAATATCTATAATTTGGTCAAATCATCCAATTAGTATTTACTTTTAAAATAAGATAGTGTATTAGTGTAGATAGTGTATGTAGTAAAACACACTAATCCGATGTAAAAACAAAATCTATGTCGTCACGTTTCGAAGAAAAACTCATCATGAAAATTGGAGCCGCCATTTTGAATAAAAAAAGTTGTCAGCTTTTTTGTATTCCTCATACTGACTTTGAATAAAGAAATGGCCGAGTAAATGATTTTTGACGCCAAAAAGCACCAAAGGCACTATTCAGCTACGTTTCGCCTTGCATCAATTTTCATTTAAATAAAGTCTCGAAGTAAATTGATTGTATTATATGTGATACTTTAATGTAGACTTGAATAGCAGAATAATAAATATCGACTATATAAGTTACTGTGGCGTATGCGTAACCTTTTTTTTACACAGAAAATAAATTGACCGATTAACAATAACATTTCTTCACTGGCCGTATAGGGACTAAAGTGGGTCAAAATTTTTGTACAATTAACTGACCTTCAAAACTATATCTCTGCTCTTTCGAATGTTTACATATTTATATATTCTATTTAACTTGATAAAAAAAAAAAACAAAAATTGTTCGTTTTCCACCAGAAACATTTTTCTATGGCTTTAAAATTAACCTTTTCACTTCCATTTTGCTATTTTTATTTTATGAAGATGAATAAAATTGTACTAAAAAACATGAAAAAATTCTGTTAAGACTCGCCATTTTAAGTTACATAGAAAAAAAAAACATAAAAAAATATACATTTTAAATTCCGGAACGAGTAGGTATTCGTTTTTATTTTTAGGTAGCAAAACATTACTTTTATTTTCTTTTACTTTTTTTTAAGAAATTGAATCAACATGAATCAGTTAACTTTTATTTTTTTTTTTGCTGCTTACCTTTGTGATTCTTTTTACAGCAATCCTTCAAAAATGAAAGCTTTTAACCACTTCTTGCTTATAATTTATGTGGATTTATGAATGCCAACCATCAACTCTTATCAAACTCTAAACGATGTTCATAAACTCAACCTTGAATACACAATTTATACCTACACACAAAATCTCATTTTATAAAAAAAAAAAAAAAATAAATCCTTCTAGGCATGTAAGAGCTTCTCTATACATCGTCGTCGTCTTCAGTTTCAGAATAATGTCTTATAGTCATCGTCATGCAAGTAAGTATTTGACAAATATTTTGAGATTTTCTGACGAAGAAAAATACATCACAAAATGTATATTCGAAGCTGCTTTAATTTATGCCAAGGAGGACACAAACCAAAAACCGAATGAACCAAAGGCATTAAGCATGCAGAACATTTCATAAAGGTACTACCTACTGATGTATAGATGAATAGGTATATGAGGAGGGTATAAGAATTATAAAAAAAACTGGAGTAAAAAAACAAGAAGGACAGCTTCAAGCACAGGATGTTGATTGAAATGGTTTCCTGTTTTCAGAAGCATAACCAGCACCTGAGTACAAACAAAAAAGCGAAGTGGTAGGGTGTTTTTTTTAACACCCTATCACATGAAAGTAGGGTAAATTGAACTTTGTTTGCTGTCTGAAATTGAATTTTTCTGATCTTTAATTTTATTGGGTTAAGGTACTGTATGTAGATTTAATTTAAAAGTATTAATTGAAAAAGGAACGCAATTGATATTTTAATAAATTTATTACAATTTTTTTTTTGATTCCGAAGATTTTAATTAAAAAATTTAAATTATTTGCAGATAAATGAAGTGTATAATGCGGGATCGGGTCAAAATTCTGGCTTCAAAATTCTGCTTTTCAAAATTCTGCTTTTTCAGCGGAAATTCTGTTTATCAAAATTCTGCTTTTTTTCTATTCTGTTTTTCAAAATTCTGCTTTTTAAAATTCTGCTTTTCAAAATTCTGCCAGCATTATATTTGAACAAAAAAATTCTGCTAATTCTGTTTTTTTTTTATAGCATATGCGCTGGCTAAAGAAAAATATACCTCATTAATGTAATTCAACATTGGTACTTTCCTAAATTTTTTTATTTAAGTGTCGCAAATATTTTTTGAAATGCATATACTGACTTTCTTTCAAATAAAATATGTATACTAATTGGAACCGATGTTGGATATTCCTTTTCTTATTCAAATTTTTGAATATTCATCTTTATTTGATAAATTAATAAATTTTTAGTTACTTTCGGAAATGTTTAATATTAAAAACCTTTTCTTAATATTTCAAATTTATTCATTTATAAAACAAAAATTAATTCGCATTTAAAAAATGACAAATTATGTAGGTAAGAATTCTGCAAAAAATTTAAAAAAGGGTTTGGAAAATGTTTAAAAGCGCGCGGTTTTTAACATTTTCCAAACCCTTTTTTAATTTTTTGCAGAATTTTGAAAAGCAGAATTATGAAAAGCAGAATTTTGAAAAACAGAATTTTGAAAAACAGAATTTTGAAAAGCAGAATTTTGAAAGCAGAATTTTGTAAAGCAGAATTTTGAAAGCAGAATTTTGACAAAAGAATTTTGACCCCGGCAGAATTTTGACCCCAACCCGTATAATGCTGTACTGGGCCAAAATTTAATCTTGAGCTATGTCCAAAGGTGTTTCGTTTTAAGTTAAAGCCTAAACTACATTGGCCAAATGAGTGAAAAAGTACAAGAGTGTACATTTTTCAATTTTTTTTTACCTATTGGTGTTCAAACTACAAAATTCACATTTTTGTGAGTAAATAGATTTTGGCTTTAAACTTAATGAAAAAAAAAAAAATATTTTTACTTTTGTATTTCTTCAAATGAGGTCGATAAAGTTAAGCCTTTACGCTTAAACTGTTTCCTCTTATTTCTGACCTGAGAAATCGATTGGCATCATTAGTTTTTCGATTTATCGGTACGACTTCGAGACAAATTTTTTTCGTTTTTTTTTCAATAATTTTTTTTTTTTTTTCAATAATTTTAAGCATTTTGCCCGGTTTAGTCATTTCTCTCGTTAATATTGCTATTTATTCAGCTGAAACGTTATTAACTACCAGCATAAAGACAATATAAACAATTTCGATCAATTTATTTGACAATTTAGCGATTTCTTTTTTTTTGAAAATATTCAAGAAATTTGTTTTTTTTTTTTTTTGCATTGTTATCGTTTTATTATGTTTTATTGGAGTAACTAAATTACAGATCCAATTTTAATGAATTATATTTTTAAACGTCGAGAATGAAAAATGCCGTTTCTTTTTTAACTAAAAATAAATTATTTATCAAACATTTTTTTTTTTTAATTTCATAAATTAAATGATGTCAAAAGATTATTTAGATTATTTAAAGAAAAAATAAAAAAAAAATTGTTCACGTTTTTTTTGATTTTTTCTTATTTCTTACCAACCAAATCTTTAAAATCGAATGGTAAGCAAACATTTATGTACTTTATATGTATTATAAGAGCAAGCATGTGCGACCTAGTCGAGCTTTTTATTTATTTACACTCCCAACCAAAATTTGTTCTCTATCTAAGCGATTTTATGGATCATCGAAATTTTCAGCATTAGCGGCGCGCGTATGTTTCAATTATAACCAGATGAATTTCGACGTCATATTGTGTACAATGTACGTACTAGTGCCGAGTTAACCTTGAGGTAGATGAGGCAGTTGCTTCATGAGCCCGCTTCGCAAGGAGGCCCCTAATCCGAATCTGTGTTTTTTTTTTTTTTTTTATTTGATTTATTTGATTTCAAATATTTTTGGAATTTTTTTCTGTTTCAGTTCAATTTAAAATTTTGACGAAGGTGCAATTTATACAGTTATTTTATGAATAGTTCTTGGGGAGCTATTTAAATGTCAAAAAATCTGATTTGAACAATGACCAAAACAAAAATTTAAGGAAAATATTGAAGAAACTGACCGAGAGGCCCCGACAGAAATTTTGCCTCAGTGCCAAGTAGAACCTTAACTCGTCACTTGTATATTTACATTCGGCCATTCGTTATTTAAATGTTTTTCGAGAATCAAGTTCCTAAATGGTAAAAGTATTTCAAAATAATTTTGAAAAAATGCCCAGATTTTTATTTTGACGCTAGATGGCGCCCCACCATGGTTAATTTTTGTTCCCTTTGAAATTGACTTATGAGGAATTTGTTTTAGGTATAGGTTTAAAGGATAAAAGTTTAATAAGGTTCTTCTCTGCATTAAACACCGTTTTCAGAAAAGGTATGTATATAGGTAAAAGTGTTTAATGTAGACAAGAACCTCATCCAACTCTGTTCCTTTAAAGCTATATCTGAGAAAATGGCTTCCATAAGTCAACATACATATACCTATTTCAAATGAGAAAAAAACCATCGTGGGTATATCTACCTAAAAAATATTTTTCGGTATAATCACTATTTGCTTCAGTAAAAAGTTTTAACACTTAAAAAGGTCCAAGAAATGATTAAAACCGCATAATGAACAAATTCCAAAACTTGTAGTACTTTCAATGAAAAAAATATGGATCTTAGAAAATTGTATTCAGATAAATGTTGTAGAAGTTTTGTTTTGTGAAAAGTAAGAAATGGCCAAGTTACTTACTAAAACTAATTTTATACGTTAAATCTAAGATGGCGGCTTTGCAGAAGATCGATTTTCTCAAAAAACTGTTTTTTTGATCCTATAACTTCTTCCTCAACCAATCGATAATTTTTTTTTTTCTACTTTGCATTAAAAAAAAGTTAAATTATTTTTTTTATAGCCATTGTTCAACGGTTATAACGCTTTCTTAATAGTTATGTGTAAGAAGAATTATTGTAAAATATGACTGATAAAAAAAAACTGATGGAATCCATGCTTTTGTGGCAGCTATGTGAAAAACTTAAGATTTTACAGTTAAAATAATTTATTAAATTAATAGAATTTTTTTTGCACTTTGGTACCGATAACTTCCTAGTAACTCTAGATTTGATAAAAACTTTTACCATCCTGCAATCCCCTTTGGACGCGCATATTTTTAAAAAAGTTGGCCACCTACGTTCCTATAGATTTTTTTTATACCACAGGTGTTTGAAAATTTTCATAAAACTTTTTTTTCACATTTTGCATCGAAAAACAAATTTAAAAATTTTTTAAAGAAAAGATGCAACAGTTATAAAAACTTTTAAATTCGTATGTAGTGAGCCAATTATTGTAGAAAATTATAAAAATAAGAAATTTATATAATTCATTCAGTCGTTGTTGTGGTTAAAGAAAACGTAAGATGATGAAATTTTAAGTACACTGAACGAAAAAAAGCTAATATTTTCTAAACTGGTTGCGATAGAAATTTTTTCTATTCGGTTTCAGAACAGTCAAAAGTGCAACTATCAGCCATTTCAGGCTTATCCATTTTCTACCGGACACCCTGTATTTCTTCCATTTCTGAACTATTTTTTGTACAAACGAAATATGTAACAGAAATATGTAACATGCATTGCCGAAATGCAATAAATTCAAATAAATAAATATTGACAGTAACTCCTTCACCACTCTATTCCGTTTGATAGATTTTTTGGTTTTAAAATCAATTGTTTACGAATTCTTGCAAATACTTTTCAAATTTTCTAATTGCCCCCAAAAAAAAAACCTCAACTTGTATTTTTTCGTTCCAATCATAGCTTTTCCTTATGTTTTATTTTTTTTTTTTTAACAAAAATGAAAGAAAAAAAATAATTCCCTCACTTCAGAAGTTTTCAAATTGAAATGAATTCTTTTGGTAATCTCGTTCGTTGTGTGTATGGGGGAAGAAAATTTTCAATTATCTTCCAGGACAGGCAAAATCCATCCCCACACAGCTTGACAATGGTTTTGAAAATAGAACATTCAGATGGAGACGGATGGTCATGGTTTCCGAATGAGAGATAAGAAAAAAAAAAAATGTGTGTGTGGGCTTTTTTGAATTCGCACAAACATATATGCCTGTGAATAGAATGACCTACATTTTTCAGAGTAACAAGAAGAAGATGAAAAATAAGGAATGGGAGAAAAAAAAAGAGAAAAGTTTTCCAATTTGTAAAAAAAAAAGAAGAAGAAGAAGAAAAATTGTCAGCACCCAAAGGAAGAAGAAAAGTTAAGGCTGCAACAATTTTTTTTTGTTTTTATATGATGGCATCAATCTATATACACGACAGACACACATATCTCTCTAGGCTTGATTGGTGTTATTCATATAAAACTTAACAACAGCAAAACAACAACCTGAACTTTTCACCAATTAAATTGATTGAAGACTTTAAGAAAAGTTCAAGTTATTTTTGTATTTTTGGCAAATAAAAAACTTCAGTCATCAAATTGAATTTATGTGAAAATTGATAATGTCAGCTTGTGCAAAAACCTTTAAGGCAACTAGTGGGCTTTCCAGGTATTAGATGCTTCATCAACACCTGTAAAGCAGCCAAAAATAGTAGCTCTCTCATGAATTTTAAATGCCATCCTTCTTCTCAAAGCTGGGAAGATAGATCCGATATGTAGTTTTATGCCAGCAAAAGCATCTTCTGTGTAGTACACCTTTCCTATTTCACCCTTTTCCTTCTTACACCAGGCTCATGAAACATCCTGTCATGATAATAAATCATTTCACTTTTGGCTTTATAGCCAAGGTATGTATAATACTTAAGAAATATAGTGATCATAGTAATAAACTTTATGTTGAGTCCCTCTGGGCCATCATATTTGTATATGATGTCTTACAATTTTTGGGGAAGTAGAATAAATTTAATCAGTTCACTCACAACCATATAATCATCAATTCTCGCTCTTCCACTATACTTTTCTTCATTTCTTAATTCAGTTGTGTTGCAAAACTTTCAACTTTCACAGAGCCAAAATTTATTGCTTTAATCTTTTGTTGCAAGTTCTTTAGATCTTGAGAAACACCAATAAATAACATGCCTGCAGGAGTAGGTTGGTATAGTAAAAGTGTAGGTGTAGGCTTAGAAAATGGTACGAGGAGAAAAGTATGATGTTTTGTGGGTGTCACAGAGTTGAGAGAGAGAGAGTGGGTTGAGAATTTTTGTCCCTGTTGAGTAGGGCTAACCTACTTAATGGTATGCGTTGGTTTTGATGCTAGTTTTCATTTCCTGTTCCTTCCCCAAAGAAAATATTTTGCTGGGTTTAATGGGGAAGGAAAGTTTTTGCTGTGGAACTTTTTTTTCTTTCTTATTTTCTGTTTTTCTTTTGATTTGGTTGTTTAAGTTTTCTTAGAATACAGTGGTGGCGAACCTATAGTTTGCGTATCTTTGATCAGAAAAAAAAAAACTACTCATACTACTATTTTTGTATTAATTTTGAATATCTTCATTAAGTACCTATATCAAAAATTATTTATCCAAATTATTATAAAAATGATCTAAAATAAATAAATTTTTAATCACAAAATAATTTAAAAAAAAATTATGGCCCGCATCAAATACATTGGACACCACTGACAACAAGGCTAAGTGCATATTTTAATCAGAATTTTTGTTCGTTTCTATGAAAAAGTTGTTCATCTTTTAAGGATGAGAAAAAGACACAAAAATAAAGAAAAATACTGAGTAAACAGTGAAAAAAACAAGAAAACTGTTAAGCAATTTAAATGATGAGAGTAGGAAAGAAGTGGTAGTTTGAAGAATTTATAAAATTTACACATTTTTACTATGAGAAATTATAGTTCTCTTTTTTTTTGTTATTTTTTTTTTTTTTCTTATTTTGTTCTTAATGAGAAAGTTGATGCTTAAAAGAAAGTTTTAATTTTGTTTAAGAAAAGTTTATCCTTGTCTTCTTTTTATTTTTATATTTTTTTTGTGAAAATTATAAACGACTTTGTATAGTGTTGTGTTTGTAGTTAGACAAAAAAAAATTACTATCAAAAGCAAATTACTTTCTTTCATTACAGGGATTTTCTTTTTATCAATTTTATAATACTTAATTATCATTAAATTTGATTTAAATTTCATGATTTTTTTTTTTTTTTATTATAATGTTGATGTGGAAATGGTTGAAATGAGGTTAGGTAAAATTAAGAAATTCTTATCCTTTAATGGGACGATGGGAGTTAAAGAAAATATCACTTACCTACTTGTTTTATTAAATTTTGTATATTTGGTTCAGTTCATATCATAAAAGAGATTTTACACCAACCTGAAATTAAAAAAAGAAGAATTTAATTTATATTAACTTTATATATAAATAAAAATATTTCATTTATTATTAAAAATTTAAATCGCGGAATTAAATTTAATAAACCCACTGGGACATGGTTAGTTTTATAGGCCGGTAAATCTTGTGGTCTTGAGGTTTATTTATTAATCACTGAATATGTACAATAAATATGAGAAATTCAATAAATTTTGGATCAGAGTTCTGTGTTATATTAAGGTATATTATAACAGTCGTATTTATTAGATTTTTGTCTATATTACATAACTTTTTTGAAAATATGCTTTATTTAATAAAAATAATAATCACATTATTCGCGGTTAAGACAATCAGCTATAAGACAACAATAAACAATGTTTTTGATCACATTTTCCAAATTTAAACAGTTGTATAAAGTTATACAAAGTTTATAAAGAAGGGGGTAAAAAAATGCTTAAAGATACCAAATTACTTTTTTTTTTTGAAAAATTAAAACATTCAATTTAAATAATAACTTTCCGTTAACCCCGTTAATGAGCATGAAATCCAAAATGTATCAACAAAATTAAAATGAAACACTTGTACTTGAGGTCTAAAGTCTGGTACAAGATTTTTCAAATTTGGCTCTTAGCTTCTAAAATAATACTACTGCAAACGGCGCACATAGGAGTATTGTCATCAAAAACCTGGCCATAATTAGTTTTCGTGGTTTTTGTTATTATTTCTGTTTAAAATGAGTATTCCTACAATAAAATACAATATGTTGTTTTTATCAAAAACTAAAAAAATTCATTAATGGCCTGTACTCCGCCTGCCGACATTATTTTTCTCAAAATTTTTTCCTCATCCCTAATACGCAATTCTCAGTTTCTTTTCTCTCTTCCCCAACCTTAATTAAGATCACCCAAAATAAAATACACTAATAACATCAGTAAATTTAATTTAAAAATAAAAAACGTTGCATAAAGTAAGGAGTATTTTGTATCAGAAAGTGAAAAACTAATTGACCCTCAATTCTCTAAAGAGCACCTAAGAGCACCCAATTTTTGTTGAATTGTGTTAAGAAATATATAAACTAACTCATTAGTTTCAATTCATCGCAGAATAACGGGGTATACTAAAACAAAATCATTAAAGTTCAAATAATAACTTAACAAAAATATTAAGTTTTTAGATACTAGTTCTAAGCCCGAATTAAAATAGAAAACACCATCTAACATTTCCAAAACTTTATTAATATCGTTAATAAATAACTGAAGAAGAATTATCCATTTAATTTTTTTTAGATTTCTATCACAACACTTCGATATCGCATATAGAATAACACTTACCAAAATACTTCGCATTCAAATAAAAATGAGGTAGATGTAACATTTAACTTTGAAGTCATTTTTTTACAAGACACGATTGAAAAACAAAATAAAATGCACGACTGCTCTTGTAGTTCAAAGTATCTTTATCTTAAATATCTATTGGAAATTAAAGATTTTGTTTAGTGTCGAGAAAAAAAAAATTTTAAAAAAATCGAAAGTTGAAAAAAAAAATCCAAAATTAAAAAAAAAAATTTTTCAATTTTTTTTTTTTTAATTTTTTTATACATTTTACACTTCAAAGTGATTGTGCTTTGATCAAATATATGAACTTAAAAAATGTCAATTTTTGAAAAACGGCAACGCCATATTTCCGTTCTCCGAATTTTTTGAGAAAAACTAAAAACGCAGTTTTGCTAGAATCAATAAGAGTATAACGTACACCAAATTTAATAAAAATCGTTAGAGCCGTTTTCGAGAAAATTGCAATACCTCGAAAACGGTATATAGGAGGTATGCGTTAGAAAAGAGATATTGAAAATCTAAAAAAAACGGACCTAGGGTATTACGCAAAAATCATCTGTACCAAGTTTCAAATAAATCCCTAGTTCGATGTACAGATGGACGCACAGACGCACACACGCACAGACCGACGGACGGCATGACGAAAACCACTTTTTTTATCTTCTCCATCATTGTAATGTTGGTTTTGATTAAAACCTCGAATTTTTTTTCTACACGAAACCAATACTTGCCCTATAGAGCAAGTAAAAATGAGTGCAGCATATTGGGACATGTTTATTTAGCACCTACTTTGCGAAACTTTTTGGTGTCAATTTTGATTTTCAGAAAATCGACTTATGACCAGGTTTTTACTGCAAATACTCCTATGTGCGGCGCAGGGACATAATTCCCCGGGACAGGTCCCGAATTTTTTTCGGGACTAATGTCTCACTTTACTGGGCCAAAAGTCCTGAATCGAATTCGGGAATTATTTCCCACCCTACTGAGACAGCAGTCCTGAATTTTTTAGTCAAAAATGGTACACAAGTCCGGAATAAAATAAAAACTATTTTATGTTAATATTTTTACTATAAATGTTCATATAGGTACAAAGTAATCCATAAGATTATTTTTTGGTGATATGAAATAAGTCCAAGTGAAATCGTTTCGCTTTATTAAAACGAAATAAGACCCATATGATTTTTAGACGGAAAAAAATATCGAGGGAACAATATATGTATTTTCTATTACCTATTTCGTCAGCTGTTGTCTCTAGTCTTTAGTCAAAAAAAAAAAAAATACGTGAGACATAAGTCCCGAAAATTTTGTTGTGGGACATATTTCCCGATTCGATTCGGGTGCGAAATTAGTCCCAAAAAAAAAACAATTCCGTCCCTGGGACTTATGTCCCTGAACCATTGTGGTTGTATAGAGAGGTATTTTTCTTTTGAATATATGAGAAATTAGATGGAATAAAAAAATAAATGAACATTTTTCTTACCACAACGAATACATTTCAAGAGCCTTTCCTATTAGCTGAGTGGAACTCAAATTTTTCATTTTCATGATTTTGCCCAGAAACTTACTAATTGGTTCGTTTTCCGAAACGTATGAATAGGTACTTAGTAGGGCTTTTTTTTTAACCAAAAATGTCGAATACTTGAAGAGATCTTCGAAACAGCATCTGTGTCGATTACATTACATAGTACACTGAGGAAAAAGCCACCATAAAACAACGTAAAATCAATGAAAACCACATTGATTTAACTATATTTCGGAATGATTTTGCGTTGAAGATGAACATTTTAAAACAACGTGGAAAATAGGTTAATTTTTTATGGTTTCGTGGTTTCGTATCTTAAAGTTACATAAATCAAAGTATTTCATCTTTGAAACCGTTTCAACTTCAATTTATTTTTTTCCTCAGTGTACCTATATTTTATGATTTTGGCACTCATACTGAGAGTTAAGTAACTTTAGCTATAATGGCAGATATTCGCTTGCTAAAAATTAAAATAGTTTAATTTCTACCAAAATATTAAAAAACAAAAAAAACATTGTTAATGTTTATTGAAACTTTTATCAAATAGTGCATTTTTAATAACAAAAAATGTCTAAAACTGCAGAAAATTTTACAAAGCAAAAACATAAAAGTCAGAATAGTCCAGTTCAGATCCACAGGCTTCCAATAATATAAATTAATTTGTTAGAGGTTTTTACTTGCGATATAGGTACTATATATCAAGTTATGCATTCGTACAAAAAAAAAAAGTTGAGATAACATTTTTCCATTACATTACGATGGTAGACAATGCCAAAAAAGTGGGTCCCGGAAGTCCGTCTGTCTGTCTGTCTGTCTGTCTGTCTGTCTGTCTGTCTGTCTGTCTGTCAGTCTGTCTGTCTGTCTGTCTGTATAAGGAGCTACAGCCTAAACGTATAGACCGATCAATGTCAAACTTGGTATGTAGCGTTATTTGGCGACTCTCCAGAGGGGTTTTTGGAATTAATTTTTTTGGACCAAAAGTAACGGTACTTGTCATATACCGATTTTAGTAAAGTTGAAATATCTCAAAAACGGCTCCAACGATTTTGTTTAAAAAATTCAAATGGTAGTTTTAAGCTAAGGTCTATCTTTCAAAGAAAAAAATTTTTTTTGAAAATCATTATTAACGGTACCTGCCATAGAACCGTTTTTTCAAATCCGATTATCTTCGAAACCGCTTATTTGATTTAAACTAAACTTTTTGTGAAGAAGCATTTATATAATTTAAATATAAACCAAAAATAAAATTTCCACAAAAATAATTTTTGGATTTTTTAAAAAATTTTGAAAATTTATTTTTGAAAAATCAAATTTTCGAAAACGGGACAATGAATTTTTTTGAAATTTTGTTTTTAGATGTTGATTAGTGATTTCTACAAAATGGCATACCAGTTTTATTTTAAAACTTTTTTTCCAAAAAATTATTTATAAAAAATTAGTTTTTTAAAAAACGGCTCTAACGATTTTGAAAATTTTTTTTCTAAAAATGCATGTTAATATATCAATCAAAACTGCATACTTGTTTTGGAGGGCAATTTAATTTCAGATTTTATTTTATTTTTTTTTTTAAACGAATTTTATTTTTTTTTTCCAAATTTCTATATAAAAAGTCTTAAAAATTTAAGCAACTTTAACTCTAAGAGCAAGTTCGTGCGACCCAGTCGTGCATTTTATTTTTTACTGTCATATAATATTGTATAGTGATTTTTTTTTTCTTGGATTCATGCCAATCCTGGGTAATTATCGTTAATCGATTAATCCTTCTCGCTATGTGGGAGAAATCCTTGTTGTTATAGCTATTTTAAACAAAGTAATATCAATTTATTTACTTTTCTGTTGTAGACATTCCAATTAGAAGGAATTCCTTGTATTTTATTATCAAACCAGACCAGAGACCATCCATATACAAAAAATTTCCCAGGCACAAAAAGATTTTAATTAAAATTGGTTGGCTTTAAATCACAACGACTGACGCGATGGATGACGACGACGACGGCAACGTGAACAATGTCCATTCGGGATGGTGTCCTGTTTGGAAAATTTATAGCACCCAATTCATGTCACATGCAGTTAACATTGTTTTGTACAAGTATGAAATGCTTTACAGAAATTCTTCCCTTTATTATAGGAATTAGGATTTTGAGATGGGTATTATTTTTTATTTTTTTATTTTATTTGTCAACTCTCACAATGGATTCCACTATAATAAGAGGACTAACAAAATAAGAAAAGCTTGATAAATTGTATGTTTT
The DNA here is from genome assembly GCF_945859705.1 of Episyrphus balteatus. Lineage (NCBI taxonomy): Eukaryota > Metazoa > Arthropoda > Insecta > Diptera > Syrphidae > Episyrphus > Episyrphus balteatus. Next base: position 136,379,841 of record NC_079134.1, read on the forward strand.
ATTGCAATATTGAGAAACAAAAAAAAAATTCGACATTGCAATTTCATTCAAAAATAAAGGACAAAACCTTTTTGAAAATATTTTAGGGATTTTTTAAGGTCTAAATTGTGCGATGAATGTTTAACATCACATTTAACCGACCCCTCATTAAAGTTACAAAAACTACTAGAATAACAATTTTTCAAACGCTCTGACGATGAATTTTCGAATTTTCGTCGTAAGGGGTCATTAAATCCTGGAGAAAAGTTTCGTAACATTTTCAAACAATTGCCCATTTAGCAATTAACATAAAAACTATAAAAAACTTTTGTTTTTCATAAAATTTACTGAATAAATAATAAATACAGCTTCCTATTTAAAAAATCAGTAAGCTGCAGAGTATTATATATAAATCCTTTCTAAAAAGGATATACAAAGCGAATGCGAGTACAATAATCATAAAGTTTATATTTTTTTTTCCTTTTCCATTCTTCAATCAAAAACTCAATCTAGTGCAATATAAATCTCGCATAAAAACTTTTTTTTATTTGGCAAAAAATAAAACAAAACAACAACTCACATCCGCTCCATTTTCATTTCCACATTTTTTTTTTTGTTATTCTTATTTTTTTTTTTTTTTTTTTTTTCAATTCATGGCAAAATGGAAATGGCCACTTGCAGTGGAAATGCAAATGTACTGCCCATTCACACTACATTATATCGTGTGTGGTGCAATTGTGAGTGTGAGGATTTATTTTGTAGAACAGCTTTGGCATAGGTACAGTTATAAAAAAAAAATACTTCCAACAATAATAATTATTATCATCTTTCTCTTGGGAAGAGTGATGAATGATGCTGTGCTGCCATCAGTAGAGTAGTAGTTGATGTTGTTGTGTTTTACTTACTATTTCACTCAGGCAGGAGCGAGCATATCCTTTTGTCTACATGCATACACATTGCACATATAATCATACCTTTCACGTTCTATTTAAACTAGTAGGATATTTGTAAAAATTAATAACTTTTTCCTGCAACTGAAATGGAACTTAATGGCCCTTGGGATGTGAACGTAATTATGGTGAAACGCATATACAAGCATATGAGTAGATATATCTCTACTACGTGATAGACTGCCAACTTATAGCAGCGTGCCACAAAACTTTGTATGGATAATAATAATTGTATGGGGAACTTGGGATTGAATAATTTTTAATTAATCGTTCTCGGTTTCACCACCACTGCAACACAGCATTGTGTAGATGATTGTGGTAATAGTCGTGCAGATGAAGAATTATGTTACTCATGGTGATTAAGGTGACAATCATAGGTAGGTTTTTTGTTTCTAATTATATGAGAAGATTTGGATATTATATTTATTTTGCCTAGTGTAATCCTTGAACTTTGAGAAAATTGAAAATTTTGGTTCTGTTCTTTTTCTTGTTCACTGATCAATTCGATCCTTTTTTTTTTTGTAAAAAAGTGAAATTAAACATCAAACAAATTTATTTGATAATTTTTTTTTGTAACTTTTTTGAATGTTGAATTGAAACCTTTAAAACAAAAGTACCTAATAGAAACTTTTTTTTATGTAAACGCAAAAATTTTACGTATGCTCAAAAGGATTTCTCAATTTTTTTTTCTTCAAATGAAACGAAGAGTGAAAAGAATGCGTGAAAGAGAAAATTAAAACTTTTTTTCGATTCCCTTTTTAAAGAAATATAGGGTTCTAGAAAGTCAAAAACGAAATAAACGCCCCAACAGAAATATATTAAAATATGTTTTTAATAAACTTAAATAAATACTTTACTGATAGCGTTGCATGAATTTGGTCTTCCTTTGTTTTTCAAGTTTCTATTTCGTTCTGTTATGTTTTCGCCAAAATATTATTTTTCATTTCGTTATTTTTATACGTAATTACGATTTATTTTCATACCATTATTTTGCAATCAAAGCAGAACAACGTTAGTTTCAAATACTTTCATAAGCCATCTTAAAATTAAAGTTGTTTCAACTTTGAAAAATGCACCAGTTTAAATAAAACAAACGTTTGCAGCCACTGAGGATCGATCCCAAAACTCTAGGGTCACTAGGCGAGTGCTTTACCATCAGTCTATCTCACTGTTGAAAATTAGTGTGATAAACTGCCTGACAAACTTTTTTACATTGTTTCAACTTTAATTTAAAAATGTTTCATGTAAGTTTTTTTCAATAAAATGCATTATACTTTGCGTTTTTTTTTTCAGTGTAGAAACCTTCAAAAAGTAGTTTAAGAAGTTTTTTCTTCTATTAAAAAAAAATTAATGCCGAAAATAACGATTTTTCGTACATTCCTCGTAAGCGGTAGATTACTTAGAACCATCTGAAAAAAAATCTTCAGTTAATATTATGAAAGACTTTCTAAAAAAAAAATTTATAGTTTAATGAAATTTTCTTAAAATTTGGTTAAGTGTCCTTTTTTTTTAATGGGAACGATTTTCAACTTTTGAATTTGGATTTGGAGTGCCTTTTTTAATCCAATATTATGAATGATGAATTAAAAGACTGTACCAATTTTCAGCCTTGTGTGAATTTTGTCAAAGGTAACATTTTTTTGGGCTATTTTGTCTGATCACTGCACGGTTAAAAATTTGATCTAAAAACTAATTTCTTTGTGCCTAAATGAAAACTTTATTTGGTTAAGAATTGAAATTAAATACTCGTCTTCTTTTTTTTAATACAAGAAAATAAAATTTTAATCAAACTGTATTCAAAACCTAAACGAAAATGGGAAGCCATTTTAAAAAAGAAATACATTTTTTTGTGCCTGGATTTAGGGTTATCGCTTTCTGAAAAAGTACCTATATAAAACTATTCTGGTTCAGAAAAAATGCATTTGGTAACCTTTTTTCTGATAGAAAATAAAAAAATCTGAATTTGCACCATTTTTTGAAGGCGCTTTGTGATTTTTCGAAGTAAAATGTATGAAATACTGACAAAATTCATAAGATTTCGCTTCTCAAAGTTATTGAAAAAAAAACAAAAGAGATAATTATACTATTTATGTAGGTATTATGAAAAAAAAATACTTAAAATAATGAAAAATAATAAAAAGATAAAAGATAAAGATAAAGAAATATCATTATAATAAACTGAAACTTTGAATTTAGGAATACTCCAGTCATTATAATCATTTGGAAATGCAAAATGAACGAGAAAGCTAAATTTTGGATATGTTGTAGGGGATGCTTAAAAAACTTAACTTGAAGTTTTCGACCAAGACTTCCTATGTAACTTTTACCATGTTCTACAATTCATGCTTACACATTTTTTGCGTATCATGAACCGTTTTCGAGATATCGATAAAAAAATCAAAAATTTACGATATGCGATTTGTTTTTTGACATTATCTATTTTTTGGTGATGAATATCCAAAAAAATATTAAACTCAAATTTGTAGACCCTGTTCAGACCTAAAATTTCTTATTTTTTTTTTTTTTGACATTAAAAAAAACATTACCTAATGATTGTTTTTTTCACAACCGAACGAGCGGCTTGCTTGCCGGTGGATGCGGACTTAACGACTTTGCTGGCGACTGGAGGTCGTAATTTTTGTCAAAAATAAAAATACGAAATTGTAGGTCTGAACAGGGTCTACAAATTTGATTTAATATTTTTTTGGATATTCATCACCAAAAAATAGATAATGTCAAAAAACAAATCGCATATCGTAAATTTTTGACTTTTTTTGATCGAGATCTCGAAAACGGTTCATGATACGCAAAAAATGTGTATGCATGAATTGTAGAACAAGGTGACTCGAAGGATAGCCGAGTTATTGTCAAAAAAGTTATTGTGGAAAAAGCTCATAGGAAATCTTGGTCGAAAACTTTAAGTTAAGCTTTTTTAAGCATCCCCTACAACATATCCAAAATTTAGCTTTCTCGGTCATTTTGCATTTCTAGGCCGTTTTTTCAGACATAATGACTGGCCTAGAATAGGCCCTTGATTTTTAATACAAAAATAACAAATACGAATAAATTTTGTATTAGACTTTAAATTGTATACAATCAAAGTATTAAATTTGAATAAAATTTGGTGTTGCCCAAATTTTCGTAGAATCTGAACCAAAATTTTTAACCGTGTAGTATTAATATTAATCAATTGGCCAGGATTTGCTGAAAAACGGATAGTCTAATTTTAAGTGTTTAAATGACATTTATTGTATTTTGCTTACACCTTTTTTTAAATTTAAATTCCTACAAAGCTAATTCAATACCTTTTTAATTTGATGAATTTGTTTTATAAAAAAAAACTCTTTCCTTGAATGGGCTTAATTAATTAGACAAAAAAAATACAACATGGTCACCCTAAAATAATATGGTACCATGAAGTTTTGTTTAAGCTCTCCAACATAGAATGCTTTACGTGAAAATCAAAGAATGTTATGTTATGTTTACTTGAAACTTGAGGTACTACTTTGTGGGATTGTGTGGTATTTTGCTGTTTGTGGTAGGTATAACGTTCAAAACTTCATATATGATTGTGTGGTTTGACAAAGAATATTTTAGGTTCAACCATAAAATTTAGCTGAGGCAAGGTAACTAAGTACTTTGTTTCCACTGAGTGGTTGTTGTTTCAAGAGCTATTAATTTATATTCCATATATACAAAAATTATATCCTTCAAAATCGATAAGGGAGTGTGAGAGAGTAAGGAAAACTTTAGCTTTTGCTTATATTCTATGTACAAATACCAGTCGAGAGTAAAAGTGTGGGATGTTGGAAAAATACTTTTCAAATAGGATTGCCAAATATTCCAAAGATTAAATTCAAGAAATTCAATATGTTACGTGACAGATGTGTTGATAAGGTAATTTAGAATTCAGTTTGTAGGCAGATTTACCCACCTTTCATTCTTACAACGTAGACACATTATTATAATAAAATTGATAAATTGGAAAAATATTATCAAACCAAAATGCGTGAAGAATAACAATCTCAGTGCGACTTCTGTGATATTGAGCCCTGAAGTCGAGAACAAAATTAATGGTGGTTTTTTTGAAACTCAATTGTCGCTTACGATAAAATGGCGGATCTAATTTTTTTCCATTTTTTAGGTTTGAAAAAAAAAAAAAAATATCGAATATTAAATTCTGCCTAAGAAAAGGCCTAGAAACATGCCTGAGACCATGATTTAAAAATCATCAAGTAGATAATCAAATGTATCAGAAATTGGAGCTAAGGCTCTTCTCAGAATCATAAAGTCCTTCAAGCTCACTCAATAAATTTTTGAAAATACAATTTATTAGATTCTACCATCACTTTACCCAAAACATAAACCACTTAAAAGCTTTCACTTGAAAAAGATAGGCGTGGGACTAATCTGATTCAATTGACCCAAAAAAAAAAAACATTTCGTTCGCAATAAATACAAAATGAAAGGACCTTTGTGTATTACTTTATTCTCATCATTTTCAACACGCCGCAGTTGAAATTCAATTTGTTTTAAATAAATTGCACGACTGGGGTCGCACGTACTTGCTCTTATGCTTAAAGTAACTATAATGTTAAAGCTTTTTATTCAAGAAATTTAAAATTTGATATTTTGAAGAAATTTCATAAGTAGTATAAAAAAATTAAATCTGTTTTTATAATTAATAAAACTCCGTTTTAAAATATCTTAAAAAAAAAAACAAATATGCCATTTTATTTCTCGTATAAAAAGGTATTTTTAGAAAAAAAATTTTGAAAATTGTAGGAGCCGTTTTTTAAAAAAATAATTTTTTATATATAAAATTTTTTTAACATTTTTCAAAAAAAAAGTTGGTATGCCATTTTGAAGAAATAATTAATTTACACATAAAAACTAAATTTCAAAATTTTTCATTGATCCGTTTTCAAAAAATTGATTTTTCAAAAAATAATTTTGAAATATTTTTTAAAAAACCAAAAATGCGTTTTTTGAAAATTTTCTAAAATTTTAATATTATCTTTACTTACACACTTTTGTATAAAAATTTTCATTTAAATCGGGTTAATTTTGTACGAGATATTCAGAAACGAAAAAAACCGTTCTATGACAGGTACCGTTAATAACGGTACAAAAAATATTTTTTTTATTTAAAAAGTTGGCCCTTATGTGTAGTACTACACACAAAAATTTTAATCAAAATCGTTAGAGCCGTTTTTGAAAAAAATTAACTTTTCTATTTCCGTTATATGACAGGTACCGTTAGTTTTGGTCATAAAAAAAAAATTTCAATTTGCCCTCTAGGGAATCACCAAAAACTGCTAACTACCAAGTTTGAAGAAAATCACTTCACTCGTTTAGGCTGCAGCTCCAGATAGAGACAGACACACAGACAGACAGACAGACAGACAGAATTGCCGGACCCACTTTTTTGGCATTCTACATCATCCTAATGTCATGTAAAATTGTTATCTCGAGTTCGATTTTTTTTACGAATCCTAAACTTGCCCTATAGTACCTATATCGCAAGTAAAAATAACATTACAACTTGAATTCTTTTTATTTTTATACGAAACAAACAAACCTTATTTTCGTACTCAAACAGAGCATATACAAGGCCATCAGCTAGTATTTACCACACATCGTTAACATTAAAAATTCTATGTGCGGGGTATAGCGAAGGTATGTTGGTTGGGGTAGAAATGGCAGAGTCCAACGGAATTCAATGCAATCCATTGCATTACCATTGGGTTTTTTTGACCATAAATACCCGTATATGTGGTGGTGCAATCATCATGCTGTTTCTGACATGAATTTTTAATAACTAAATAGAGTGCAAGAGGCATCACATGGTGGAGGAAATGCGCCGTTCAATGAGTTTGCCCCGGAAACACATATTTCGACCATCATCATCACCACTACCACCATTGCATCGCATTGGGGCAGAGCAATATCTAGCACCAATATCGAAAACTATTTGGTAACGCTGCCGTCGTCGTCGCCCTCCCGTTCACCGGTCCATATGGTCACGAATGGCAAAAGCCATTTGCGTTGACCATGTCGGGATTAGGTGTTGAATATAGGATACCTCAATTAGCAATGCGATCCGGATTAAATGTTCTGTTGGCCTCGTATATGCTCTGCTCGGTTCGTGGTTTGTTTTGTTGGTTAAGGGTCTATTGGTAAATTTATGTGATGGAATTATTTAATGTCTGATGATGAGGGTGCAAATACTTGGAAAACTTTCCAGTTAAATTCTTTTAAAAATGTTGGATTTTTTTAATAAATTCATAAATATGTATTCAATTGACTAAAACCATAACCTAACATTAATATATATTTAAATGCGTAGATGATTTTGAAAAAAATGTTAAACTATTAAATAATATTGCTATGACTCTTGAGTTTAAATTATAAAAATACGATTTCATTTGATGTCATCTGTTATTAAATGTTTTTTAATAGTACAGTTAAAATGTATCTACAAAAAATCATTATACATTACGGTGGACCAAAATATCCTATTTTTCGTTTTTTTGTTCTTCTTCTTATTTATGTTGTTCCTCTAAGAAAACCAAAACTACTTAAGTTTTCAGATTTTAAAGTGATTTTTTAGGGTCGCACGCATCAATTTTATGAAAAAAATAATTGTTTTATTTTTATTTATTTTTTTAATTAAATGCATTTTTTTTAACTTTTTTAAAAGAAAATATGAAAATGTGTAGGGATTTGCACTTGACAAAATGCTGTACATAAAGTAGGTATACCTACATACTAACTGTTAAAATTTGTATTTATGAATCACGTTGTATTTGTAAGTTAACAGAAAACTATTTTTGAAAAAGATATTGAGCAAGAGTTACGATGAAAGATCAAAAGATGTTTTTTTTTGCGGGGTACATGAAATTCAGAATTGGTTAATAAAGTGCCCAATGAACATTGGTTTAACTCTTTTCAAGGCAAAAACGTACCACCTTTTTTAGTATTTTTGTCAAGCCTTAATGTGAAATGGTATTAAAATAATACCAAATTTCTATGTTAATTTTTTTTCTTGAAGACATTGGTTTCAACTTACATAGAAATGGAGTATAAATTTAATACCATTGCACATTGAAGCTTGAAGGTGGTACGATTTTCATACTACTGCCCCGGAAAGAGTTAAAAAAGTTTTCTACTGATTCCGCGATTTTCAAACGGTTGACTGCAACAAATCGGAAGTTTTAATCCTTCGCTAACGGCACTTAATTTCGTTTTTTTATGCTTCTGCACAAAAGTTTTTATTTCTTCTTTGATCTTGCGGATTCTATGATTCTTGTAAAGAACTTGAATGGTACCTACCCCAGCCACTATTTCCCTAAATTCTGGATAATTCTTTCCGTGTCCAATGCGGAAAATTCTGTTCTCTAAATATTCTCAAAGAATTGTAAGGTGGTAGATACCGGTATAAAAAAACAAATTGAAACTGAAACGTGTTTGTTTCGTAAGTACAAAACCACTGATATGGCAACACTATCGTTTTTTAACATGTGTTTTTTGTAAAAACAAAAACATACTTTTCTGAAAGTTTTCGGTGTGCTAAACACGAATCCCAAGTCAGAAAAAATTAGTCAGCTCCCGTTTTTGAAAAATTAACGCTAGAAAATAAAAAAAAAAACGGTTTTTTTTACGAACTATGGAAAAGATTTGAACAGGTCTCAGAGAAAAAAAAAAAACAGCTATAAATATCGTTACGATTATGTTTGAACAATTTTTCCGAATTAAGTAAATAAAAAACGTTTTTCTGAATTTTCTAACCGTAATTTTTCAAAAACATGAGTTGATCAATTTTTTCTGACTCGGATTCGATGTGAGCTCGTCATAAACCTTCAGAAAAATATTTTAGTGGCTTTGTATTTTTATCGTTATCATTGAAACAAACCACTTTTTAAGACTTTGCCTCTATATTAAAAAACAAAAACAAATATACATATATATATTGACTTGGTCCACTTCAGATTTTAGCCCTTTATAGGTTTCTAAAATATACCTACATAATATGAAACGATGTTCCCCGCGTACACAAAAAAATGAATTCTTTTGTTCCAAATAAATTTTTTCAAAGTTCCAAAAAACATTTTTGAAAAAACCTTTGCCCCTGAATTCAAATTTTAAGGTGTAGTGGGTGGCTTTATATACCATTTCGTTTTGCATTCTATTTACGATAAATTGAAAATGCATTATTTTGTATGGTGTTTAATGTTATATTAGGTATATAGTAAATAGTAGTTAAAGTTTGGAGTATTCTATTGAAAATAAAGTTAATTTTAATCTCTGCAGTATTTATTTTTTTATAAATATCCTTCAACGTAAGGTTTGTTATTGGGATATCTTAAATATTAATTTAAAACTCAAATTACATAAAATTAAATAATTAATAATATTATTTTTTCATTTATTTTCAGGTAAGAATCAAAAACATTAAACTCATTTTGAATGGGCGGTAAGTTTTTTAATTGTTCATCGCTATTATCCAGTAATTGTTTAAAACATTTTTCCTTCGGAATTTTTAGAGGTAATTCAATAATAAGATATCTAAGATTTTTTCTCTAGTGAAGTTTTTTAGTATACACATAATTTAATACTATTTCGTGCAAATAATAATAAATTTGTTGTTAAAATTGTGTTGGCTGATTTTTTAGTTACCTATTTTATATGTGTATATTAGGGCGTACGTTATTTAGGATTTTTTCGAGAATCAAGTTCCTAAGTGGAAAAGCTGTTTCTAAATAATAAAAAAAAATCCTCTAATTTTTTCAGATTTTTATTTTGACACTAGATGGCGCCCCAAGAGAGTTAAAGTTTTTTATCATTTGAAATAGGTATGTGTTGACTTATGAGGCCATTTTTTTAGATATAGAATTAAATCAAAATATTTTGATGAGGATCTTGTCTACGGGCTCTATCAAGCACACAAAAAGAAAAAATGAACTAATGATGAGGTATTGTAGTATTAACTGAGCACTATCTGATGACATCCTTGCTTTTTTAAAACAAATTTAAGCCTTGCTGAAAAAATAAATTAATTATGTGCTTTTAGTACTAAATTGTATGGAGAACAAAATTTAAAAATGCGTTTTTCTCGAAATGAGTTGGAATGGACTTGTGCTGTTTTTCACCTGGACCCTTCAATTCGTTAGCGTAAAGCAAAATTGTTCTAAGTCCACTTTTTACCGAAAATGAGTTAATGATGCAGTTTTACTAATTTGAGGGTGGTCTTTCCGAATTAGAAAACCGTTTTTGTCAAAAAGATTTCATTTCGCAGATAATATAATTTAATGGTACACAAAAAAATAAAAACAGGGAAGTAGCCTTTTGAAAATGAGCCCCAGTATTCTTGATTGTTCTAAGTCCCATCATATTTTGTTCTAAGTCTCCTTTTTATTTAAGGAAAAAACGTACTGGGATAGGAATTGTTCTATGTCCAATATTGGGTTTAAAGTTTTAAAAACTATTTAAAAATTAAATGCACCTGCTAAACTTGTATATTTTATTCAAGAGAAAAGAACAAACTTTATAAAAAATATAACTTCAATGGCAAACGAACAGAAAATTATAGCTTTAAACCAATTTGAAACTTGAAAATCGTCCCCTGTAAAATTTGCTTTTTGTGACTTAGAACAATTTTGCTTTACGCCGACGAATTGTTGTTACTACGTCTTAAACAGAAATAAACTTAAACTACAAAAATAAATTTTTAATTCGTATCCATTTTTGACTAAGGCAAAAAAAAAACACATTTTTTAGAGAGATTTTACCTGGTGCAGGTTTTTCTAAATATGTATCATAAAATCTATGAGTTTTCTGGCAAACTTGTAAACAACATTTTTTCATAAGAATAAATTTATAAAACACTATGTTTGTTTATAACACATTTATCGAAAACAATCGGCCCCAAAGTCAAAAATGGGTAAGAAAAAAATAATTCCATTTAAAAATTAATATCTGAGCAATGAAAAAAGATATTAACATTTTTTAAATACAGGTACAAAGAATAGTATTTCTTCAAGACATTTATGAAGTTTTTATCAAAAGTATTAACCGAGTTATTTACATTAACATCAGTAAAGGCATACAAAAGTAAGCGTTTTCTTAAATCATCGCTAAAAGGTATCAACTCTGCAGATAGAGAGTTACTGTAGAGCAATTTTTTTCTTATACACTTAAGAGCAAAAAAACGGAATCAAAAAAGATAATTTTTATTTAAAACAAAAATTGCAATGGATAAAATAATGTTTCTTCAAGTTTTATGGTCTCATTTAAAAGCTTGAATTTTTTACTTTTAATTGTTGGTAAAAACTTCAAAATGCATACGATAGTATCATAGCTATCTGTCAATAAATTGCACTTCATTTTTTTCTAAATGTTAAATTTTCTTGATATTCTCTGCTTCAATTTCAGTTTTTTTTTTTCCTACCGTTAATATTGACGTTATCTGTCAATAAATTGCACTTCATTTTTTTAAAATGTTAAATTTTCCATATACTCTCTGTTTCAGTTTCAGTCTTTTTTTGCTTACATGCTTCATTTATGTTGATTGGATCCTTATAAAGTGAACGGGTTTTAAAGTTCCTAGTATTGATTTAAAGCCTTTGTTTCAAGCTTTTTAATGGTGCAATTAACATTCATGTATGTCAATTACATCCTGGCCAATTAACGTTTTAAAAAAACGCAAAAGTTTGATTCCATTTTTTTGCTCCTAAGTGTATTAGAATATACTCAAGAATCACCCCTCAAAATCTTCTAATCTCATTCATTTTTTTGTCTTTTTAGTGGATTACATTTTCTTTTATTAAATCATAACTCTCAGAGCTTTTCGCAGCTTCATAAAAAAATAACTCCAAGTCAGAATCACTCCTGCTCATTTTATTGCATTTGTTAGGTATCAGGTAGACGAGTATGTAAACAGTTCACTTAATCAACAATGCACGTAGTTAAGTTTACCAACGACTTTTAAGAGATTTCCATAAACAATGAACTCAAAGGACGCCACAATTTTTTTCCTTATAAAAATTCATAACCTTTTGTAGGGTAACCTCCTTTTCTATAGCCAACTCTATTCATTACTTAAGTGACATCGAGTCTCGAAATCGACTTCCCCTTTTCAAAAGAAACCATCTTCATGATATTGCACTACCTATATAACATTTTCCTAGGTTCACTCATGTTTTTTTTTTTTTTCAAAAAGAAAACACAATAATAAAGATATCACTATGCGTTATAGGTTAGGTACCGTGCTTTTTATAAAAATGAAAAATAAAAAGCAAAATGAAGTCAAATGATAAACTGAACGATGACTTAAACGTTTTGTTTCCTCTTTGATGTTGACATCAGAGAAAAAGAGAGACAGAAAAGTCTAAATGGCAATGTCCTTTGAATCAACTCATTATTATACAAAGGTTTCCTTCCTGTCGGGTGGTTGTGTTATGTTATAACGTCTGTCTGCACGAGACAAGCTGCAGGCACATACAGGATATGCTGTTTGAAATGAAACTTCCGTACGGAGGCATTTTGTCTTGTTGTTCTCTATAGATAGATAGAGAGCAAGAGACAGTGTTTTTGAATAGGAAACGCCATACATTTGCAATATGATTTTATAACCAATCTCTTTTTTTAGACAGGAAATGTGATATATAATAAAAAAAAAATCCTTTTTGAAATTTTAAAAATTTTGCTTTATAATATTCAATTCAGAAAGCTACAAATCAAACACTAACGTCAACGCGTAACTTGTAAATAACTTTTTGTGCCCAGTATTTTTGATGGAAGACTCTTTAAGAACATAAAACGATCAATTTTAATATAACCTCATTTTCAGCCAAAGTTTCAAAAGACAATTATTGCTTTTATTTACTGCTATTTTGAAAACTTTAACCAAACAGGAAGTGAACACAAAAACACAACCAAACAAAAAAAAAAAAACATGAAATCAAATTTATTTCAAAGTTGAAGCAAACATTGTTATTTTTTATAGCTACACATTATACAGAGTGTTTTTTGACTCTGTTGACTTGTGGTTTCCTTACAAATTCTCTTAGTAAAAACATCTCGTCAAAGTTTATGTTGAAACTTGTGTGTACAAATTTACAACATAGGGCCAGTGTTGAAGAATGTAATACAGTGAGTATCGAAGGAATTTTTGCGTGTCACACGCATATTTTATGAAACAGGAATAATGTATGTTGTCCTAATTTCATTTTCACACAACCCCACTCACTATATCGTGCAAAAAAGTATCCTTCAAGAGTTAAATAATGTTTTTCTGAATGAAAATGCTATGTTTTTTTTTTTTTTTTTGTATTTTGTTGAATAGATGCGAATGGGTCATTAAATTAATGAACTGCCACGCATAAGCTGTAGGCCCCAACAAGATTGGAAGGGTCAATTCTCTTTCGTAAGAAGGAAAAAAACGCGCAACAGTCATTTGTATAGAGAGTCACTTTGTGTAGCTTAAGGACATTTGTTTCTAAGCCAGATATGAATGACACCAGATATTAGGTACTTTTTATATAGCTACTGTGTAGGCTTAACAAATCACCAAGGCGTTTCATGTTGTTTCTCATTTTTTTTTTTTTCTTCAGAAAATTGATATTGTGATTACTTATCCTATAGCTTGAGGTTTCATGTAAGAACTTTATTTTGATTCATATAAAAGAGGCTATTTATTGTTATAAGTAGTAAGAATTTGTTGGGAAGAGTGATTCTGTTTTTTTTTTTTTCTATTAGGTAATCTTTTTGATTGCTTTTGTCATTGTTTTTTACGTCATTTGAATTAGGTATCTAGAGTAATGTTAACCAGATTTGGATATTAAGAAAGTTCTATAAAGGATTTTGTAAGAAATATGCGAAATAGAAAGAAGTATTTAATTTATTAATATCTTCACTTGACAATATCAATTCGTCAAAAAAAAATCGAAAAAGAAAGTAAAATTAAAAAGAAGTTGTCTGTAAAGCCGGTTTACGAACAGATCTCTACTGGTGTTTTGAGGTTTTTCGCAAGTTTCTTCAATTAACATTGTGTAGCTTGTAGTTAGTCTATTGTTATGTGTGATATACTAAATGAAAGGTAATTGTATCAGAATGCTCATAAAAGTTTAATAAAATTTCTATCTGCTCTTGGTCAAAAGTTATAACCTATTGAATTCTAAAATTTTATTTTACCGTTATCTCAAAATTGTGTTTACGAAAATGATTGAAACTTCGCACACATATAGTCATGTGGTCATGGTCTATCATTATTCCATATATTTTATTCCTGTATCTATTAAAGAAAAAAAGATAAAAATAAAAAACTATGAAAATTGGTTAAAAACGGTCAAAAAACGTGTTTTTTAAAAACTTGTTTCTTCCGTTATTCAGTCAAAACTCACTAAACGATTCCAATTTTTTGCACATGTATGCATAATGCAAAAACCTACATGTTCTATAAGTTTGAACGCTCCAAAAAAAAAGCTAAAAATCAAAAAATACCCCTTAAAAAATTCATATTTCGAAACGCAAAGTGTTGGAAAAAAATCCGTATCAAACGCCTAATTTTTTTTCCCTCATCTTTCACCTGGCACCTTTAGAATTGCCAAAAAAAAAATTCCCCTACCCAAAATCATCATTTTGTCATAGCCCCAACACGTGTACAACGTTCAACCAAAACGTTATAGCTGAGTTTCAAAATTTTTTAGAATTTTTTCTTAAATTCAGTTATTCTTAAATTAGTTTAAATATTTATAGCAAAAAAAAATAAACTCTCCACGACTTCGCGTTTAGATTTTAGCCCAAACTTCATCTTTCCGTTTTACCCCTGTTTACCCTATTAAATGAAGGAATTTTTTAAAATTTTTTTAAAGCTTTAGGTTATTATCTTTCAAAAACATTTTTAATTTTGAATTGAAATTTTTTGCCGCACTGCGAAAGTGCGAGAGTGGAATGGGAGAAAATAGCGTCACTTTTTTGTGGTGGCTGCCATGGTTTATCGATTTATAAGACGTTATCATAATGTAACCATGTTCCCTCAAAAATTTCACAATCTATTCAGGTTGTGATTTTTATAAGTGTCTGTATTTCATGGGCTAAAATTTTGCTGGTAAGTAAGGGTATGACAGCATCTAACTGATGAGCCCACTGTCATGCCTAGGCAAAACGCATATGGAGTTGAGGTCAATTGAACTTTTAAATTGAGTTGTTATATCATTATTTCAGCACCAGAATCAGGCAATATAAAATAATGTACAGATTAAGGGGTTATATTTAGTTGTAAGTGCGAAAAAACGTTAATTTTTGTGGATTTTTTGTGAAGAGGCATTAAATTATATAAACTTAAAGAATACATGTACATATAGCAAATTTAATGTATTAAAAGAATTCGCTGTGTATTTAAAAAAAATATTAGGTTCCGTTATTTCTGTAGTGTGATCCAAATCACCTAAAATTAAAAAAAAAAAAAAACAAAAGATTCATTTCCAAGATAGACGAATGCAGGTAGTGAACGAAGGAATTGTCAAAATTTTGATTTTTGACAAAATGGCGGCTTCCCAAAGAAAAAAAAATCGTTTTTTCCACAAAAATGTTCACTTTAAAGTGGCTTAAAAAATTCCTTCGTTCAATACCTGACAAAAGTATCTAAGAAGATCGTGTACAAATTTCAAGCCGATCGGTTCAGCCGTTTAGGAGAAATTTTGCTCACCGACTTTGAAAACACAGTTTCGAGAAAAAAATTTTGGAACCATGTAAACTAAGTTAAAAAGTCTTCACAAATACGCTATTTTCTCCGAAACTAATTGCAGTATCAATGTGAAATTTTCGGACAGTTATCTTATATATATGTATGTATGTACAAGTACATTCAAAATACCTATGCAAAAAAAATTATTAGATTTTTTTCAAAATTGCAACTAGGTATAACAAACTAGGCTCTTCATCGGTCGTTGCGCCACAAATTTATGTAGGTTTTAAAAAAAAAATTTAGTGCTGATAAAATTTATGATTTTAATAGTAAAAATAAGGTAAATAAGGGACCAAATTAATTGGATTGTAAAAGATCGAAATTCCATTCAAAAGTAGGTTGGGGGAGGTAAAGCAGGGTGCAGGGTGCAGGGTGCAGGGGTGAAAAAAACGGTTTTTCAACAATTTCTGGTAAGAATCATTTTTTACATAACCTTAAAAATATTGAGAAAAATGAAAGACATTTCCCACCGAATTTCAAACTTTAAAAGCGTTCATAACTAGGTTTAAAAGATTTTGGTGACTTATGAGTGCTCTTAAGTTGTGAGTGCTCCATGAATACCTACCGGCTTAAATGTAAGAAAATTTCCAGAAGAGACATTTTAAAAGTATAACATATCCTCTCCAGAATTCGAAATATAAATACACAGTTAAGATTGTTGTTATTGTCAATTCATTGATAAATAGAGATAGATATCGAGAATGTTATGAATGCATTTGCAGGATAGAAAGCTAGAAGATGTGATGATTGTTCCATATTAATATTTACTGTATTTAATGTCTTCTTAGAAGTTAAATATTTTTACAACCCAATTGCATGAAGTACAAATTAGTTGAAGTTGAAAAAAGAAGTGAAAATAATTAAGGAGAATTAAAAAAATAAATACTTTTTTTCATACCGAAAACAATTATGTACTTAAATTTTTTATTGAAGTTTTCTAACAGTTTTAAAATGACAACATTTGAAATTTTCTCATGTTTTTTTTTTAACAAAATAACTTTTGTGACTTATTTGAAAATTTGAAATTTGATTTTTTATTTTTTAAACGATGAGAGATACATAAAAGTAAACTTCAAAGGAGAGTACCTACTTTTTGTAAGATACAAGTAGGTACTCTCCAAAAAATATTAACAAATCAGTTAATTAGAAATCAAAACATTTTAAGCTTAATGATCTCTGTCAGTTACAAACTATGAATCTAGATTCTAGAGTGTAGATTTTATCTGCAACTGATATTTAAAGTTTCAAAAACCACAATTAGTTCAGTCAATGGTGACGTCAGCTAAGTTTGGATGCAGTATTGAAGAGGGGTTTATTCTGAGTATAAATCTCAGTTTGCGTATTGATTGGTCTTGTGGGGCGTCCGCCATTTTGAAAAACGCATAAGTCTCAATATCTCGAAAACGATCGGAAAAAAAATTTGCAAATACTTTTTAGATTGGAAATATAATTATCTTTCTTACTGTAGTACATCATTTTTCTCTAGAAATTGTACGTTCCACAAATTGACTGTATTAAAAGGATGTGGAAATATACGAATAACTCATTTCAAAATTACTCACATATTTTTGAGATTTTGTAACATATTTTTTTGATTTTTAGTTTTATTTTCTAAAGTTAATTTATTCAAAATACATGAAATGAAATATTTCAAAACACAATCATGGAATAAAAAAATTTTAATTTTGACAGCAATAACATCTGGCAAAGAAAACGGAATATGAATATTTGGTAGGTTCGTTGCCACATCTTGCGTCACGAGCCTTCCAATCATTTATCCAGCATTTGTCCATACAAAGTCTCTGTGCTGTAGTGCCAGCTATGGTCATAACCACAACCAAAAATGCAATAAAAAAGATACTTTTTATTTTAATTTTTGAATATTTTTCAAAATTTATATAAATTCGAATTAAACTAGAGTTATGAAATGCAGTATTGCACATACTTGCAGATGACAGACACATTGGCATTCTGCTTTTATTCATTTCCGGAATTCATATTCATTCGCATTGAATACATTTTTTTTTTTTCAATAACAAAATGATTTAACATTTATTTATTATTTTTAGAATGTTTGAAAAATTGATACGTGTTTTATGAAAATATTTCTTTGAAATTCTTTATTCATAAAATTTTTCGTTTATTTGTTTTTATTTAAAACAGAAAAATAAACATTGTTTCATAAAAAACCTTGTAGATGAATATTAAATGAAATTTTATTTAAAGTTTTAAGAAACATGCATACGAGTATAATAGAATACCTACTTTATTCATTGGCCTCATTCCAAGTCGTTGTTTTCAATTCGGTCAAAAACTTATCAAACCATCCTCGTATATTATTTTGAAAACCTCAAATGTGAATGGTTTTGCGAACGTAATCATATTATGATTTAACTGACGTTTCGGTTTTTTTACCACATAGCTTTTCAGAACCCTGTAGTTAAAATTTAAAGGTGCCACCGTAAAATCTAAACTATTTGTCGATATTTCATGGTTTTTGAGAGGGTCTCTGGTTGCATGCCAAAATTTTGGATACAATTTCTAAGGAAATCGTTATTCATCTAAAATATTTAACAATATTAAACTTTCTATACTCTGATTTATTGATTCCTATACTTTATGCAATATTATCAACAATGAAAACGAGGTCATACTCTGAAAAGTAACAAAAACAAGAATTCACATAATCTCCAGTTCCAGATGACATATGGACTTTCAATGTCATTTAGAAATGTGACACCACCAGTGTATAGCAATAACTAATGGACAATAGATAAATCTCTGTTGGATTCTTCCATATTAGAAACATTCACTGTCAGAGAGAAAAACAGAGATTTATGATACAATGACATTATGGTATATCCATTGGAAATAATTGACTTCTTCGGAAGTAATATATATATAAATTTTTTTGAATGATGTTCATAGTACAAAAGCATAAATATTTGTAAATTTATAAACTTAGACAAGAATGTTTTTGAATGATGGGTTTAAAATATAAAAGTGAGATTCATGATGTTGCAAAAACGTAAAAGTCTCGGAGTGACAACCAAAAACTTTTCCTTTTTCGCAGAGCAAAAATGGAAGACAATTTAAGTGTTTATGTTAAACTTTAAACGAAAGAGTACAAAAAATCATATTAACCAAACTTTTTAGTAATTTTATTAGAAAGTAAATGTTCAAAAACTTTTAGAAGATTTTCAGAAAAAAAAATTGGTGTTTAGAAACTCTTTTATGCATGACAGTTGGAAAACAAAAATCCCAAGAAACAAAGTGTTTAAAACCACAATTGCAACAATTCTTCTGGTTCACTTGCGTATTTAAAAATTTATGAATTCGTTGTTTTCCACCATATTTGCATTTACTTTAACCGTTTTTTTTTTTTGTCAGAAAACCTTAAGAGATGAAGAACAAGTTGTGCATTTTTATTCTGCTTCTATATTTTTCGTTTTGTATAAAACTACAAAACTTTATATTGTGGCCTTGAAAAACATCCTCAATTCCTCATAGTTATAAGATATTAACAAATTTTCTTTGAACAAATGTGTAAGATTTAAAAAAAGTACAAAAATTTCAAATTAATGTCATATTTTATTTATTTTTATAAGTAAACTTTCAAAATATGCTAGTTGGTTAGTTTTGGTACGTGTTAGTTCAAAAGAGTTTTAACTTATTGTAAATTTTCAAACATAGTCAAATTCATAATAAATGAAGCTTAGAGTTCTGTATCTTTTATTAAGAAACTCATGCTTCGTATGCAAAACTACCACATATTTCGTTTCAATTGTATGAAATATTGATTTTTAAATTATATATGTACGTACATACACCCGAGTATAAATAGAATAATAAAAAAAAAAGTTACATGAAGTCCTTACACGTGAATAGATTGTTTGAAGGGGCTAGACTTCGTGTTGCTGGACTTAAGGGCTACAGTGAGAAATTTTTTAAATTTTTAAAATTTTATCAGGCCCTTTAAATTTTTTACTTGCTCTATAGGGCAAGTATTGGTTTCGTGTCGAAAAAAAAATTAATTCCGAAAAAGTGGGTTCCGCAATTCCGTCCGTGCGTCTGTGTGTCCATCTGTACACATTTCCACAGCCTAAACGAGTGGATGGTTTTACTTCAAATTTGGTACAGATGATTTTTATGGAATTCTGAAAGTTGGTTTTTTTTTTTTTTTATATCTCGTTTAGAACGTACATATACCTCCCATACAAAAAAATACGATATTACGAATTTCTCGAAAACGGCTCTAACGATTTTGATTAAACTTTGTATACGTACTCAAGTAGCACAAAAGTCTAAAATACACCAAAATATTTGGGGTATTTTTTGCACTTTCGTGATATGCATTTTGAATATAAAAAATATACCATTTTCTCGTATATAATAAACTCCGCTGGTTAAAAAATTAAACCTATTTTGGTATATAAATAGAGCTAGTGGTATAAAAAATGAACTGGTTTTTGGTGAAAAATTATTCCTTTGAAATTGAAAAATACACAATAAATCTATGGATAAAATACACCATTTAAATTATTCTGATTTATAATTTGAACCAAAGTTTATTTTTTAACCTTAAATAGTTTGATGAATTAAAATGTACACTATTACTTATGAAAAAATGAAAATAAATTATTCTCTATCACAATACAATTAACTAATGATTAAATATGAATTTTAATGTCCACAGGGTGTACTTCCTACACCAAAGAGAGTGTACAAAATATACCGTTTCGGTTCATTTGAGAATCGAATAATTTTATGCACCAATAATGGTGTATTATAAAAACAATTGAATATCAGCGTATTTTTTGCACGGAATCTTAAAAGTAATGTTGAAATTTTGCACAAAAAAGATGATGGTATAATTTGTATACCATCTTTTTTGATAAATACACCATTTTATTCAAATTTCTCAATTTTACACCAAAATTAATGAATTTACACCAATTTATACACCAGTGTGCTACTTGAGTAATATTTAAAGCAGTGGCAATAAAACTGCATTTTTATTTTTTCTCAAAAAAGTCAGATAACAAAAAAATTAATTGCCTAACACCGTGTAAAATGATCTTTTACTCAAAACCAAGTATACCATTTGATTTCTTCGAAAATCATTAGAGCCGTTTTTTTTTAAATAATTTTTTTATTCAAATTTTCTAACATTTTTCAAAAATATAGTTGGTATGCCATTTTGAAGAAATAATTAATTTACATATAAAAACGAAATTTCAAAAAATTGATTTTGCAAAAAAAAAACAATTGAAATATTTTTTTAAAAATCCAAAAATGCGTGTTTTGAAAATTTTCTAAAATTTTAATATTACCTAGACACTTTTGTATAAAAATCGGGTTAACCCTCTGTCGGCACACGGGTGCGAATTTGGCAGGACAAAAATGAAAAGTGGTCACAGAAAAGTGTCTTTATGAGGGTGAAAATACAGTATTCGAATTCCTCGGAAAATTCTACATCAATTTCATATATTATGATTCTCCATAAAATAGTGAGACCGAAAAAAGTTCTAGCGCCGTGAAAAAGTATAAACCAAATTCGCAAAAAAGAGGTGTGCCTACAGAGGGTTAATGTTAGAGCCGTTTTTGAAATAAATTAACTTTTCTATTTTCGTTTTATGGCAGGTACCGTTAGTTTTGGGAATCACCCAAAACTGCCTCTTTTAGGCTGTAGCTGGAGGTATGTATATACAGACAAACAGACGGGCAGAATTGCCGAACCCCATTTTTTGGCATTCTAGATCATCATGTTAAATTGTTATCTCAAGTTCGATTTTTTTTACGAATCCTAAACTTGCCCTATACGTATATCACAAGTAAAGATAAAAAAAAAAATTGAAAAAATAAAACATTTAGGTAAAAATATGAATCATCAGGAATCTATTTGCCGATTTGTTGTTAAATAATTAGGGTTCCAAAAACCGTCTGTCACGAACCAGTCTTTTAGGTATTAAATCCAATATAAGTTCTATCTAACACAGAGATTAAATAATATTTGTGCGCCCTATAAAATTTTGCATTATCGACCTTTACAATATGAACGTCCCTGTAGAGAAAAAAAATATAAACCGAAAACGTGTTAAGAAATCAATTTTCCCGAGCTGATGACAAAAGTATGAAATAATTCCTTGCGGCATGCACATTAGGTAGCATATACTCATACTACAAAGGAATAATAACACAAAAAAAATATATAGAAATTGTGTGGGTGATAAATTGTATTTATATGTGCGATAATGTCGGGTCATATCCATATCCTTATCCTTTTTCCATACATATCCAAACTCCTGCTGTGGAAGGTATAAAAATAATATTGCTAGAGGATATTGTCAGAGAGAGTCAAACGATTTTTTTCTATTTTTTTTCGTTATTGTTGTTATTTTTATTCTGTGAGTTGCATTTTCATAAAGATTGAGTGTGAAAGGTTCACACATTGCCAACATGTTTTCTTTTTTTTTTTGCATTCAAACTGTTGTTTCTGACAGTTTTTTAAAGTTTCCTCTAAAAAGTTTTTTAAAATTGCTGCTGGTAGTTGACAATATTCTTTTTATAGCTTTTTAATGCCAAACAAAGTGTCGAAATATGAATTTTAACCAGTTTTTACTTTTTTTTGGGGGTAAAAGTTTTGTCATGCACTTTAGAACACCAAAATACACAACCACACATGCTAAAACATTTTGATAAGTTAGTGGCAATATGAAAAATTTAATATCATTCCTAACTTGTTCTTTTAAATTGACTTTTTTGTCAAAATAAATAGACAAACTGTGACTGGTATTTTTTTGAAAACAGGGTTTCTTCTGGATTCTCTTTAAAGATTTAATTTTTGGAGAATTTTTTAAAAGATATCCTTTTTATTAAGTGAAAATAATCTCACAAAAGGATTTCGTAAATATCAAACAAGCAAAAAATTTCGCGAATCATAAAGCACAAAGCTGAATGAAACAGCCCATCACACTTTTTTGTTTTCATTTAAGTAAATAATTAAACTTAATGGGGAATAAAAGGTTTTCTTTCACTCGTCGAACATCAACGTTTTCCACATTTAACGTTCGTCCATCGCGCATTGTTAATTACTGAAATGTCCTTCTTCGGTAATGACTATAAATTGTGGTTTAATTACATTCTTGTTCGTTATATACACAGATAGATAAACGTTGTCGTTTGTGGTTCGAAAACATATTATTTCAGACACGTTAATTACGTTTATGGTTTTTATATGTAGTTATCCTTATAAGATATACTATTAAACATCCTTAATATTATATGTCTGAAATAATTTTATGTAAGAAAGGTGCAGAGCTATTAAGGATTCAGACGGATTTGACCTTCGAAATAAATTTATCCTTACATAAATGAAATAGAGAATCCAATCGATTTAACACAATCTTAAATGGATTTGCATATAAAATAGTAAAAGGAGAAGGAAATAAGTGTTTGTTATAAGCTTCAAATTAAAATCAATTACATCGAGAAATTTCGTCGGATAATTTTGTGGTTATGAATAAATAAATTCAATTTTTTCGCTATTTTTTTATTTTATTTAATATTTTTTACATTTTAAAATTATTTATTTATTTTCAATTGTCATTCTTAGTCCAATTTTAAATTTAATAAAAAAATTAATTTATTTATTTGCAACAATAACACCTAAGACCAAGTAAAAATGGATATGAATATTTGTCTGGTGAATCGCCACATTTTGCATCACGAGCCTTCCAATTATTGAGCCAACAACGATTGCCTATGCAAACATTTTGAGCCACAGTTCCAGATATGGCAATTGCCACCATGAAGAATGCAATTAAAAAGATACACTTCATTTTGATTCAGTTAATTTTTTTTTTTTTATGATATAGATTTTGTTTTCAAGTCAATGTTGATGAAACCAGAGAATACTGCTGGTTTTATACATTTCCGAAAATATAAATTTTGTTTAAGATTGTGTTGTTCAAACAATAAACTTTTTTAAATAAAAATGAAATTGTTGTGAGACCTAGATACTTTCTACATTCATACATATTCTGGGCATATGTATTTCAATTAAATTTTGACAATTCACTTGTGAAATGAAAAAAAAAGGCACGTACTTGCTCCCATTTTAAAAGCTTCTTTAAGCTTTATAAAAGAATATTTTTAATTTAATTTTATAAGAAATTTAACTAAAACTTTAAAATAATAATATAAAATTTGTATATATGTACATATTTAAAATCACAAAAACATTTCTTAAAGAAGTTTTGACACCCAAGCAATACTTTTTTTGCTTGATATACTTTTATAAAAACAAATTTTAATCAAAATTAAAAATCCAAAAATATTTTATCTTAATTGCATTAACTGCATTTAACCGAAAGCCGTACGATTTTAGGATAAATAAGTTACCGAATAAAGTTTTTTTTTTTTTGAAAATCAATTTTTTGATTTTTACATAAAAATTATTAAGTTTAAGAATTTTTGTAAAAAAAAAAAACTAAAGCAAATTATTAGGGAACCCGGCCGTACAGCTCTGATTTTGATGATCTTTTTTTTCAAACGTCGATAATTAAAAATACTTTAAAGTCTATAGGTTAAAAATTGCAGATGTTATTAAAAAAATTTAAATGGTTTTTTTTTTTTCAAACTTTTTCAAAGTAAAATATGAATTTATTTGAACAAATTTGTGGCCATAGGTGTTATTAGTTGAATTCCGAAGAGGAAAAGAAAATATATATTACTGTTTTGAAAACAAAATTAAAAATGACTTCAATTTCATTGTATTTTTTTGGCAAAAACTGAATTTTTGCATTGAAATAATTGATTTTCTTAAAGCTTTTCGGCAAACAAGAACTTTAAGCTTTTGCTATTTTACTTTTAACAATAAGGGCTATTGAATGAATAAATAATAACTTTATATTTAAATGTTGAACTTTAAAAAAAAATAAGTTAATCTTTTTTTCAAAATTTCTATTAAAAAAAAGTTATTCGAAAATGAAATACTTTTTAATTTTTTTCATAAACTGTAATACCTACATATTGACATTTCCTTTTATAATTTCAAATCATAATAAATGTGGCCAAAAAAATTTGAAAAAATTTATATTACGAAAAAATTTTAAAAAGGACATGTTAAAATTTTTTTAATAGATTTTTTTTTTAAATCTGTTTTTTAATTACCATTTTTTCAAAAACCCTTTCTTCAATTTACTTAATTTTAATTTTACGAATGTGGATAAGCTTCTAGCTTTTTAAAAATGTATACTTTAATATTGTAGGTGTTGCCGTTGTGTTCAAATATTTTTGTTTGTGTTTGAAGTCAATTTGTGAGAAGATTGCATTTATCGCCTAAACAATGGAAGATTGACCTTCACTGCCATACAGTTGTTCTCCTTTAATTGCCTAGACAAACTTTCAGCATTAGTAAATTTATGAAATTTAAGCAAAATTTTTGAAAAAAAAATTTTTTGTTCACAAAAATCTTCAATTAAATTTAAAAAATCAAAACGGCAACAGCGGCAATTTTTAATCTATAGACTTTAAAGGGTTCTACTATATTCATTCATTCATATAAAAATTATTATAAAAAATTTTTTCTGAAAAATATAAAATAAATTTCTCAAAAATAAAATTCCAAAAATTCTATGTTCTAAACGAAATTTTATGGTGTCCTTTGTTTGGAGGTCGAAACTACTTAAAAAAATATTTTTGTTATTTTAGATACACACAAATTTTATATTAATTTCTAGTTTTAATTAAATTTCTTATAAAATTAAATTCAAAATATTCTTTTACATTTCGTCGGCGTAAAGCAAAATTGTTCTAAGTCCTTAAGAAATCCTAAGTACTTAGAACAATTTTGCCGACGAATTTTCAAAAAGTACTTAGTATATTAAATAAGAGCAAGCACGTGCCATTTATTTTTCATTTCATTGTATTCTACAAGTGTATTGTCAAAATTTAATTGAAATACTCCCAGAATGTATCTAGGGTTCAGACAGTGTTGCCAAAAGTGCAGATTTATCTGCATTTTGCAGATTTTCAACACATTCCCAGACTTTTGAGAACCATAAATCTGCAGTGCAGATTTTATCTGCAACTGAAACTTAACGTTTCAATAACAAAAATAGATTTAATTTCAAAAAATCCAGTAAAATGGTATAATTTATTTAACTTTAGTTTTCAAATCAGCTGGAATTTGTTCATAACGTTCTATATTTTTCCTTCTTGACTTCTTGATTTCATTTTCTAAAATTCAAATTTTAACAAAACTCAGTACGATTTTGATTTTATAGAGGAAAAAGCCTAACGATATACCTAATTACAGTACGTTCTCGATTAACGCAACCCTCGATTCTCGCAACACCTCAATTTTTATCATTGTTGACGCAGTAATCGCAACTCTTCTACAAAAATTGACGCGATAAGTGCAACTTTCAATACAAAAATTCGATGAACTGACCAGAATTTAACCCTTATTGAAAAAATATTGATTGTTCACAAACTGCGAGATATGTCAATTTTAAAAATCTAACAAACTAAAAATCCAAACAAAAATGTCCCATTTTTTTCTAAATAAAATAGGTAATTAAATTGTGTAAAGAACTAAACATATGTAATTATGAGCTTATCTCAATAAATTAACTTACATTTGTTTCGTTTCGTATCAATTATATTTTATTGAACAAAAATTTGTTGCATTGAAAATATTTTTTAGTGTTGGTTTTCTGATATTTTCGCTTTTCATCTTAGATTGAGCCTAAAAAATATTGACCGGGTCATTGCAGCAACTTCGGTCATTTTAACCACGCTTGTTTTAATTAGTTGCGTTAAGCCATAACTACAATGACCTAAAAAGTTTCGGAAAAAACTACAAAAACTGTTTGTTAAACCGAAAAATAAGCTTTCTGTCACAATATGAGTTTCAAAATTTTCACTTTTTGACTTTTTGCAAAAAGTGGCCGTTGTAGTTATACCTTTAATCGAGAATGTACTGTATTTATAAACACTTCCAGGGTTGCAGGCAAGAAGCTATTGATACAAATTTAACAATTTCAGGGAGAAAAATTATTCTTGAAATTAATTTTAGCTGACACCCCTGTTCGCAATTTTTTTCAAATCGTGTCTTCCAAATTTTAAGAAATCTGCATTGCAGATTTTTTTTCATCGTTTCTGCAGATTTTTCAAAATATTTTAATGGCAACACTGGGTTCAGAACAATTTCATTTTTGTTGTTACATAATTTTATTGTTTACCAAAACAGTTTTTACAAGAATCTTTATTTACGGAAATGTATAAAACCGGCAGTATTCTCTAGTTTCATCAACATTGACTTGAAGACAGAGTCAGATATCAATTTTAAAAAAATAATCTGAATTAAAATGAAGTGTATCTTTTTAATTGCATTTTTCATGGTGGCAGTCGCTATATCAGGAACTGTGGCACAAAATGTTTGTATAGGCAATCGTTGTTGGCTCAATAATTGGAAGGCTCGTGATGCAAAATGTGGCGATTCGCCAGACAAATATTCATATCCATTTTTATTAGGTCTTAGATGTTATTGTTGCAAATAACTAAATTAATTAATTTATTAAATCTAACATTGGACTAAGAATGACAATTGAAAATAAATAAATGATCTACTTTAATTTAAAAATGTAAAAAACATTTAATATATAATTAAATTAGAAAAAAAAAAAATTGGTTGTTTAATTTTATTTTATTGGAGGTAGGTACAACACAAAAATGTGGAAGAAGCTATGTGACATTTATAAAACCAGGGGTGTAAAAATATCAATTAAAAAAAAATGCATTTGATATAGGTAAAAAAAAAAAATATTTATTGCAAGCAAAAAAAAAATTTGCAATAAAAAAAAAATATTTATTGCAACTGAATTTCTTAAAATTTTGACTACTTCAACTATAACATTGAACCTAATGTATGGTCAAATATTCAAAATTATAGGAAATTCGACGAATATTAAAAAAAAATATTTAATGTAGGTACACACTTTGCATTGAATTTTTTTTTTTTTCCAATGCAGAAAATTTTTTAATACATACAGCAATAAAAATTTTTTTGAATGCAAAATATTTTTATTTTACTTTCAATGCAATTTTTTTTCATTGCAATACATTTTTTTTAATGCAAAATATTTTTAGTTGCAAGAAAATATTCTTTTTCAATGCAAATATTTTTCAGTAATATTTTTCAGTTTTAATAAATATTTTTTTTTTCAATAGAATTTTTTTATTTGCAATAAATATTTTTTTTTAATTTGTAATGGAGAGCAAATATGCATTAATAATAAAAGGATTTTTTACAACACTGTATAAAACACAAAAAATGTATTTTCGTGAAAAATTTTCAAAAATTACGCATGCAAAGTGAAAATTACGCAGGCGAAGTGAAATTTTGATTACAAAATTTTGTCGTGTTATGGACGACTGGGTCGCATATATATTTGCTATTGTGGTAAAAGTTAAAATTTTAGATACCTACTTTTTTAAAGTTCATAAATGAATATTTTTAATTTAATTTTATAAGAAATTCATTAAAATTTGAAAAATAATATTTAATATACATACCTCCAAACAAGTAGTAATGCTATAATTCTTTGACCCGTTTAAAAAAATGCAATAAAAAGAAAATACGGAAATGTCTTTTAAAAGTTCTGGTCCAAATAACATCTTCGAGAGCAAATGAAAGAAATCGTTAGGTAAAATAACACAAATCTAACCTCAAAATCGCCAAAAAAAAATAAGAAAATTTCCAAAATTTTTTCACGGACACGAAAGTTGTCTTCTTGGACGCGTAATTGTTTTGCTATGCGATTACTTCAGTATGAAGAACCTCCATTGTAAGAACATTATCATAAAATATTTTTTTCTAATATGTACTTCTTTTAAAAAAAAAAAACTTAAAATATACTACTTTGTCGTTCTTATAATCTTTTTGGCTAGACTACACTTTTATATTTCTTTTGCAATTAGACTATAACCTAAAGGAATAAGACTTACAAACATTTCGCCACTTAACAAAATCATTCCCCTTCTTAAAAAACTCTTATATTTAGCCTCAATATCTCGGTCAAATATTTGAATTCTTATATAGTGAAGTAGATGCCGCCAAATATTTGCAGTCTGTCAACTTACACAAATGATTTTTCTTTTTGCTTTTCTTTTTTTTTTTTTTTGAAAATTCACAAAAACATGATTAAGTTTATGTCACAGACATACCCTTAGGAATGACAAGTCACTCATTCACCCAAGGTACATAACATACCTACACTTCAAAAATAAGCTTGTTTTTACTTTGAGTTCAATTTGGGTTAGGTTAGGTTCCATGCATATACATAAACATTTACACACACACAAATCAAATATGTGCGAGTTGAATTGAGAAGGAATATGACAGGAAAGACTTCCAATTACACTGCTGCTGCTGTTCTGTTGGGTTCAAAGTGGGTTGACAGTTTTTGAAATGTTACCGTGATAGAGCTTAGTATAGTTATGCCAGGTACATTTTGCAGGAGGATGTTAGTTAGGTGGCAGGATATCCTTACGACTATGAAATTAGTTCAATCAAATTAACATCGAAAATTATGGCATTTTCGTTATACCGGAGGTAATTGCAAATGTGTTGGAATTTTGAATCAATTATGTAAGAGTTTTGTCGAATATGGGTTCGATACTCCAATGAATAAATACTACCCAAACCATCTACCGCACATAAACTGTGAAAGATTTATTCAATTTGGGAGAAGAGTGTTGCAACAGAGTTTGCATAGCTGAAATTGAAGTTAAACAATAAGGAGATCAATTCAATAATAATGAGGAGATTCTAATAAATTAGCTGAGAAAATTTGATTGCTAGTTATGTTGCATTAATAAGATAATAATGATTGATGGTTTTGATGGATGGGGCTTTCCATCAAAATGAGTTATGAAATTATGAAAAGTAAATTTGGGTCATTTGAAGGATATACAAGTAAAAATGGGATAACTTCACAAACATCGTAGCAGACAAACTAAGCTTTTAAATACCTTATCAAAAAACTAAAACTTAAAACGCTTTAGAAGGAAATTATGGACAAGTTCCTACTTTTTTCATAAATCAAATACCTGCCACAGTACTAGACACATAACTACCTTTAGAAGCCAACATTTAAAGCTCTTCGGTAGAGTTTGGTATATATTTTTTTTTGACTAAAAATTTAATAAGAAATTGTAGGTTGACTTTTGGTGGGTCTTTATTGACACAGCTGTTAACTGTATTAAGTCATTTTGATGTACTCGTGTAACATGAAAATATTCACACAGATGTTAATTGAATTTTGTATATTTAAATATTTAAACAGAGAGAATAATTGTTTCGTTTCTGGTGTCATTGATTTTAATTCAATGTATGTTCCATTTTTCTGTTTGTGAGTACATGCGAGTAGTTATTATGTATTAAAGTAACAGATTTATTCAATGAAAATCAAGTGTGCATATTTTATTGGAATGTTTTTATGGCGGAATGAATTTTATAAAAAATATAATACAAATAGAAATGCGAGTCGCGAGGACTCAAAAAAATTCCTCTTAATTTATGGAATTTTTATTATTTCTTGATATTAAGGACATTATTTTCATAAAAAATAGTTGTTATTTCAAATTAGGTAAAATCGAAAAAAAAATTATATGACCGGGTCGCACTTACTTATAGGAAATGTTGCTTTGATAGGAAAAGTTGCTTGGAATTTTAAAGATTTTTATGTAAAAATTTACTAGGTATACACATTTTAATTTCATTTAACAAAAACTTAAAAAAATAAGAATTTGTTTTTTTTTTTTTTAATTCCTTTTAAATATTTTTAACACCAAACAAAAAAAATTTAAGAATTGTAGGAGCCGTTAAAAAAAAAGTTTTTCAAACATAAAATTGTTCAAAAAAAAGGTTTAAAAATTGATATTCCTTTTAAAATCAAATATTAATCGACAAAGTTTTTTAAATTAGTTAAGGACCTTGTTCACCTTAGTACCTACATGTAATTTTTTTTAAATCGTTAAACCGTTTTTGAGAAGAGAAAGGTTGTTTTTATAAGCGTAGGAAATTTGCGTTAGTACAATCAATCGTCTTTCTGCTTTGTTGCATTAGTGTACACACCAATTCTGCAGAATGTTTGCAGGCCTGCGTAAATACAATTTTCAGCAGTCACTGGATGTTCATAAACATCAGAAACGAAAAAAAAAAGAAAAAAATAACCACAGAATGAATTTTGGTTAATAAGGGTTGAGCAAAGATGTATTTTCTTTTTCAGTTCCCAAAAATATTGTTTTTAATAACATAGAATATTTGTAGGCCAACCGTTTAACATTAGGATAGCAAAAAAAAAATTATTTCTTCTACTTTTAGTGGAATAAAAAAATCGCGGAGATCACATTTTAAAAAAATTATATGGATGGAAAAAAAATATTTTTAATAAGGGTGTTCAAAAAAGTTTTTTTTCCGTTAAAAAAAAAAATTAAATAATTATTTTTTTTATTTTATAATTTAGTTAAAATAATAACCACGTTGGTTTTTTTTTAATTTCACAAGCAACAGTAGAAAATAAAATTTTTTAGAGACACCCTAATACGAAAAAAATCAATTTAGACTCATTATCTCAAAAATCAGGATTTAGAATTTTCGGTGTCATTAAAATCCAAATTTTTCGAAAAATTACAAAAGTAACATTTTTTGCACCACCCTAATCTTCATTTTTGCTTCCCAATTTTATATATTTTTGCATTATTTATTTTCTTTGTGGATTCTGCAGTTATCAAATTTTGACTGCGCAATCTGCTCGACAAACGTTGACGACATAATGACGGTTTTGAACAGCATAGTTACTGCAGCTGGACTAAGTTAGTAAGAATGCAGATATGTTTTTATGAATAAGTCTAACACAGGTCTAGGTTAGGCAGACGTTTATGAAATCATCCAAAACTTTTCCATTTTATTCAGATGGCAATTAGGTACCATTAATTTCGGTATTTAACCCTCTGTAGGCACACCTCTTTTTTGTGACGTGATAGGCACACGGGTGCGAATTTGGTTTATACTTTTTCATGTCGCTAGAACTTTTTTTAGGTCACAATATTTTATAGAGAATCAAGTATGAAATTGGTGTAGAATATTCCGAGGAATTCGAATATTGTATTCACAATTTCGAAAAAAAATATTTTTGTCCTGCCAAATTCGCACCCGTGTACCGACAGAGGGTTAAAAATAGATTTTCTCTAAAATCGTGCCGAATAGTTTAAAATATGTTGATGATTTTTAGTATGAGTTAACAAAGCAATAACGATAATATTATTTTTGATGACTCAAAACTCAAAATTGGTCGAATGGAAAATAAGAATATTATTCTGGCAACTTCAAAACATCTTTTTAGTTACATTATGCATATTGGTTATTTCTAAAATTTCATGATGTGGAAGGGTTCTGTTTCCTTTATTCCAAATCAGCCACGGCTTCCTAGACCCGTTTACAAACCCACAAGAAAATTAAGGATCATTTGAATTCAAATTGCAACAACTTAGTTAGCCACAACCCACTGCAAAAACTTTTCCACGTAGTTTCGAAGCATTTGATTGAATTCCAAGAAACTAAATACTTATAGTTTTCAAATAAGAACTTTATCCAAAGTTTCATGTCTACTCATAAATTACCTTCATTTCTTCAAAATAACGCACAAATGCTTTTAAACTTTCATAAACCATTATTGTGTTGTATTGTTTTTCAAAATGCAGCTAAGCAATAAGCTATAACTCGCCCCATCACGAGACGTTCGGTAAGGTAAAGTTATTCAGCAAAATAAAGTTTCACATCTTTATATACATATATGATGAAATTGCAAGCAATCATGCAAAACACTCGGGCGAATACGTAACATATCGCAAATTCCACATATCTTCATTGACATTTTCAACTTGTAGCAGGAAATACATTTCAATGCGATTCATGATGCCATCCATCCAAATGGAGAGAGCTATAATATCCATGAAGCCAAAAACTCATAACCATCACCAACCATATAATAAACTCAAGCCCGGAAGTATGACAAACAACAACAGAATAAAAAAAAAAAATATATAAAATACTCAAATTTTGTATCCGCATCGTTGAAACAGCCTCCGTAGGGGATTTGGGAAGATTTTCATTTTAGTTCAAAAAATATACAAAAACTAAGAGAAAACGAAACGAGAAACATTTGAGACAAACGAACGTTATCCGGAAACTGCAAAATAATTCATGACACTTGGTTGGTGCTTTGGTGGTTGTATTTGTATACTATTCGATGTACATGTGTGTGTTTATAGAAGCTGATGCATATATCCTTTACGCTGTTATGCACGGAAAAAGGGGTCGTTCTGTGGCTTGTGTGCGAATGTATCTCACTCTAATGTGCCTCCTAACAGTTGCAAGCAATTAAGGTGATATGTACGGTTTGACATTACGCCATAACCCGTTGGATAACAATGTTGCCATATGAGTAAAGTTCATTTACGCATTTGTTCATTTTTGTGACTAAACAAACCATAAACGAAGCAATGGAGATGGGCCCGATAGAATGAATTAAAATTTTGCTAACTCTTTGTAGTGGACCACTTACGGGAACTGTTCTTGTGCTTTAAACTATGTTTCGTAGTTCTGTTATATTCCAATATCCTTAATTTAATTATGGGGTCTTATTGGGCTCCAAACACTATAAGTAAAAAGCATTGAAATGAAATGAAACCAGAAATATCCGTGAACGATGAGAAAAGTGCATTTTTTATCCCATTCCAACGATTTCTTCTATACATGTATATAGAAGAAATCGTTGGAATGGGAATTTTGATTTCTGAACTATATAACATATAATAACAAAGGAAAAATAATAAAGATAATAAAAATTATAAAAATTATTTTTATTTTAATTACTTTTTTATGAAAAAAAACTTATTTTTTTTTAAGAAAATAAACTGGACTTTAATAAAATATTCGAACAAAATTAATGCTAATTTATGTGTTTTTTTTTTAATAAAATTATATGAACATAAAAAAAAAAAATAGCTTAAAAACGAAGAAAATTGGGTTTGACGCAAAATTGCGGAGAAAAGGTTGTCCACAGAAAAAAAGTTTTGGGACAAACTAAAACTGTAATAAATTCTTTATTGGTTGTAAAAACAAAAAACCTTTCGAATCAGATATCAGACTTAGTTTCATGAAAACCTTCATAACTTGAAAACGGGACGAAAACGAGAAAATTAACTCTTTTCGAAAAATGAAAAATTAAATTTTCAAAAACGGTACATTGAATTTCTTTGAAATTTCTGTTTTAGATGTTAATTAGTGATTTCTACAAAATGGCATACCAATTTAATTTTAAAACTTTTTTTCCAAAAACTTATTTATACAAAATAAAATTTTTTATAAACTAGGAATTTTGAATTTTTTTTCTTAAAATGCATCTTAATAAAATAAATCGAACTACATACTTATTTTGGAGCTCAATTGCATTTCAAATGTTGTTTTATTCCTATGAAAAACTAATTTTTTTTTTATATTAAAAGTCTAAAACATTTTAGCAACTTAAACTCTAACAGGAAGTTCGTGCGACCCAGTCGTGTATATTATTTTTTTCAACTCAAAATTTTTAAACAGAAATAACAAACAAATGGATATTGTATTTCAGAAAATCGAATACTTGCGTTGTTTTTGTACTGTAGAAGGTTTTTTATTAACGATTTTTTTCAAACAAATTTACTTTATCGAATTTGGTTCAGGTATTTTTGTAAATTTGTAATGAAACAGTAATTTGTAATGAAACAGAAAACATACATTTAATTAAGTAAAAAAGTTCAATTTCTGGAATTGCTTTTCGAAATTTTGGTGGACATTCTGTAAGGGTTTTTTGTTGCTTTACAGAACTATTTGAAACATAAGATTGTTAAAGTCATAAAGCAACATTATAATTTGGTCTTGATCTGTAAAATCACGTTCATTTGTATTTTCAAACATTTTATGGTTCATATTCTATATGGTAACATGTATTTTATTTGATTCCGCCAGTTTTTCGCGGCCACAATTTTTGAATCTTAAATTTTTAGTCCCCTATAGTTACAATATGCGAAAAAAGTCTGACAAAATTTGCACACAATTTTATTTTAGTACATTGAAAAGAATAACGGGTAACATTTTCGAGTATTTTGATTCTGGTTACTTAAGTGGGACATTCGAAAACTAGAATGAAAAAAAAGGTGCCAAGCCAACTTCTTAGGGCTAGTTTAAATTTCTATCAAAAAGTGCAAGAAAACTACATTGCTTAAAATGTTAAAACAAAACATTGGTAAACAAGAGAAAATAGAAAAATCAGAAGAACAAAATTCAGGAACAAAACAAATCGTCAGATGGAGTTAGAAATTATTAAAACTATTTGTTTTAGTAAATTTATATACATAAGGATTTGAGCTCCAAATTTAAGCTTTTTCGTTTTTTTTTTTGTAATTGTTTTTGTTAATATTTGCGGACTAAATTTGGTTTTCCACCAAGTTGTTTAAGTAACGTTGTATTGAAAAAGGACTGACGCGAAAAGAAAATTCTTATCCTGACAAAAATTCCAATTTTTTTTGTGCAAAGTTGTTTATTATGTAAAAATGTTTTAAAAAAAGTTCAATAGTACCTATTATAAAATTGTTTTTAAGTTATAACAAAAGTTGCACTTGCATTTTCTTAAATTTATAAATTTTAAATAAAATTTTACTTAAAAATTTAGCTTTCAGGCTTACGCATTCTTTGCTATACCGTACCAATAATTTGTTTCTAATTCTTACATAAACTTATATCTGCCAGCTATCAGCTAGAAACTGGATCACTTAATATAAAATACTACAATTGAAAAGATTTTAAATCCTCTCTCTCGAAAATTTATTAGAAAATTTGTTTCTATAGATTAAATACCAAAAAAAAAATCCAATACCTGGCAACTATTTTGTGTGCAGCATTGCATAGAGCGCGAATATGAGAATGGCAAGGAAAATCCTACAGGGACTTACTTGAAATTCGCAATGTAATCGGCTTTATCTGTGGTATGGAATCTGAACCGACATTACAGTCAGAAAACATTGTGCAAGGATCTAGAATGAAATTTTTTTTTTAATAAAAAACCATACTATACCACAATATACACATTTTTCGGTTTCTCTATGCTTTAGTTTATATATATACAAAAGTACAGCAAGGTATAGTAATCTTGTCTGCATCATTATCGTTTCCATTACCTTTCCATACCCCCTTAAGCGATGCAGAGACTTAAGGAGATGTCTTCTTTGCTTCAATAAATGTGACACTTAACAACACCTGAGTTCCTTTTTTTGTACTCGCATAAGACCTGCTCAATGTACCTACTCGTGTTGTATAGAGATAGAAAGGAGTGAAAATTTTTACCAAAGACAAAATGGAATTTAACAGAAATAAGAATGTGTGGAAAGGTGTCTTGATAAAAGTTTATACTACTTTAAATCTATAAAGTTTTATGAAGCAATATCATTTTTGGTTAGAAATCTTTTTGTTATAAAGTTTTTTTTTTGGTTAAAGAAGGGAGTCTTGGAAAAGGGTTTCAGAAGCACTTGAGCATGCTTTTGTTTAAAAAGCTTTTCGTGGTAGGTGAACGCAGCAGAGGAATTATTTATAGAAATTTTAATTTGCAGTCATTTTCAAAAACTACTGATGACATGGTAGAAATTTTGATTTTAATAATTCAATGGTTATTACCTCGTAAACTTATCCATAAAGTGTAAAATTTTCAATGCAAACTTCAGAAGACCAATAAAATTATGTAATTTATTTTTTCAATCTACTTTGAACTCAGACACACCAAATAACGCCAACGATTAATTGATGAACAGAATGGAAAATGCAAAGATATCAAATAATAAAAAGTTATTTTAAAAATGATTACAAAAATTTTACTTAGTTAAATTGCCTGAAGTAATAACTTGAAACTCATTTCGATTAAAATATTTCTTCTAGAAACTATTATTGCAAAGTACATAAAGAAAAGTGGGAAGAAAATTAAGCTTAATATTTTTTCGATTATAAAAAACTTGATCCTTACATTCTGTCAGTTTAACAAAATGGTTCAGCAAAAAAATCACAATAGACCGCACATTAACCATCTCATAAAACCACCAAACAACAACAAAAACTTGAGAAAGCATTTATGCATAGATATACAAAAATTAACCCAACAACTAATTGTCTTAACAGCCTCAAGGAAGGGTTTATTTTCAATTATACAAGAAGCTTCACTTTGAACCAACAACAACAACAACAAAAAAGGGATTTCATAGAACTTTTATCTGAATTTGGGTAAAAAATATATATAATTCCCGTTCGAGTGTAAGATTATTATGTTCATCAAAGAGCCGCATTTATGAATGGGATATAGACCAGATGAGATAGAGAACACAAGATTTTTGCCGAGAAATATTTGTATTAGTGTGAAATTTCAAATATTGTCTATCTAAGTGTGAAATTGAAAATTTTCGAGGCCGCTAAGCAATATTAGATGAATTAACACCAAAGTGGTTTTGAAATGTGTTGCTCTTTTGTTTAGAAGGATTAGTATATTTTTAACCAATGATGATTTGATGATGATGATGATAATGATGATGGTTATGCTCATTGAGTTCAATGAATAAATATGGGTTTGATGAACTTTAATGATATCACACTTAACTTTTCCACTCCAATGAAATAGTAGAGTGAATATGAATAGAAAAAAAAATGAAAAAAATATATAAAATTTAAATTCAATCAAATTGAAAACTTATAGGTACAATAAACTTGATTGAGGCACTCATCTTTAAATTGAAGTAGTTTGATTGGAAAATGTGACTGTACTTTGTGGTTGTATTCTATATTCTACAAAAAAAAAAAAACAAAAATACAAAACACTTTTAAAAATGTAGTTGTTTCAATTAATTTGTTTGTTTGTTTTCGCACTATAGAATCTCATCGAAAACATATCATGTTATCCTTAGCTTTAAAATAAATAATAGTTTTTGATGTGAAAACTTCTTTAGTATCGTTGTGATTTGAAACAAGATGAAACGAAAACGCGACACGAACATTCAACTTGTTATAACTTTTTTTGTTTTAATAGATAGATGAATGAAATTTGTACTGCAGATAGGTAAAAAAATAGGTAAATAAATTATAATTGTACAAAGTTTCAATTAATTTCATATTCAAAATTCGGAGATAACGGTAAAAAGATGTTCTTTTCCTGCACACGTTATATCTTTTGATCTAGTGCACATAAAATTTTAATTAATTTAACTTTAATACGCATGCTGATAACATAACCTTTTATTTGATATATCACACATAACGGTACGTGGCTCTACAAGTTACACAATCTTAAATTGAAAAAATTGAAAAATACCTCAAAACACCTGTGGAGATCTGTTGTACCGTAATCTCAGTCTGGAAATTCGACATGGTTGACTTTAAAAAATTCTAACTTGTAGGCATCTTTAAAATGAGATTGATACGTCATATGAAAGGTGAAACAATAAGCTTTTACATACTATAAAAGTTTTTATAGGTTGTCAAGCAAAAAAATTGATTTAACAGCATGAGAACATAAAAATAAATGTTTTTTTTTTTGCTTTTTTTTGATGAAATTTCATCGAGTTTAAAAAATTCTAGCTCTTTTTGTAGATGTCTCTCATAGACCTGATCGATATATATGTTTTGAGCTTGGACAATAAGCTTTGAGATGGTATAAAAATGTTTATAGGTTGTTAGGGAAAAAATGCATTTAATAGCGTGAGAAGATAAAATTACGTGTTTTTTTCGCTTTTTTTTGATGAAAATGATTGTTTTCAATAAATTATTTTTATACTTTTTGTGCATTATAAAAATTTAAGTATGGCTTTATTCTCCAGAAAATTTTATAAGCTTTTTAATGGTGTAGTTTTTTTTATAGCTTTGCATATCAAATAAATTGCACGACTGGGGTCGCACGTACTTGCTCTTATGCTTAAAGTAACTATAATGTTAAAGCTTTTTATTCAAGAAATTTAAAATTCGATATTTTGAAGAAATTTCATAAGTAGTATAAAAAAATTAAATCTGTTTTTATAATTAATAAAACTCCGTTTTAAAATATCTTAAAAAAAAAAAACAAATATGCCATTTTATTTCTCGTATAAAAATGTATTTTTAGAAAAAAAATTTTGAAAATTGTAGGAGCCGTTTTTTAAAAAAATAATTTTTTATATATAAAATTTTTTTAACATTTTTCAAAAAAAAGTTGGTATGCCATTTTGAAGAAATAACTAATTTACACATAAAAACTAAATTTCAAAATTTTTCATTGATCCGTTTTCAAAAAATTGATTTTTCAAAAAAAAATTTTGAAATATTTTTTTAAAAACCAAAAATGCGTTTTTTGAAAATTTTCTGAAATTTTAATATTATCTTTACTTACACACTTTTGTATAAAAATTTTCATTTAAATCGGGTTAATTTTGTACGAGATATTCAGAAACGAAAAAAACCGTTCTATGACAGGTACCGTTAATAACGGTACAAAAAATATTTTTTTTATTTAAAAAGTTGGCCCTTATGTGTAGTATTACACACAAAAATTTTAATCAAAATCGTTAGAGCCGTTTTTGAAAAAAATTAACTTTTCTATTTCCGTTATATGGCAGGTACCGTTAGTTTTGGTCATAAAAAAAAAATTTCGATTTCCCCTCTAGGGAATCACCAAAAACTGCTAACTACCAAGTTTGAAGAAAATCACTTCACTCGTTTAGGCTGCAGCTCCAGATAGAGACAGACGGACAGACAGACAGACAGACAGACAGACAGACAGACAGACAGACAGACAGACAGACAGACAGACAGACAGACAGACAGACAGACAGACAGACAGACAGACAGACAGACAGACAGACAGACAGACAGACAGACAGACAGACAGACAGACAGACAGACAGACAGACAGACAGACAGACAGACAGACAGACAGACAGACAGACAGACAGACAGACAGACAGACAGACAGACAGACAGACAGACAGACAGACAGACAGACAGACAGACAGACAGACAGACAGACAGAATTGCCGGACCCACTTTTTTGGCATTCTCCATCATCGTAATGTCATGTAAAATTGTTATCTCGAGTTCGATTTTTTTTACGAATCCTAAACTTGCCCTATAGTACCTATATCGCAAGTAAAAATCGATATATTGATAAAAGAATATAAAAAACGTAGTTTTTTCGGCTTTTTTTGTAAAATTTGATTGACTTCAAAAATTTATTACTTTTGAAGTGAAAACTTCTTTAGTATCGTAGTGACTTGAAACAAGATGAAACGAAAAAGCGACAGGAAAAATCAATTGATTATAACTTTTTTGTTTTAATAGATAAATGAATGAAATTACTGTAGATAGGTAATTAAATAAACTATAATCGTGCAAAATTTCACTTAATTTAATTTTCAAAATACTGAGATAACGATCAAAAGATGTTCTTTTTCTAAACACGTTATATCTTTTGATCTAGGGCACATGACAATTTTATTTAACTTTAATACGCATGCTGATAATATTAACTTTCATTTGATATAAATATCAAAAACGTGAAAATACCTCAAAATACGTATGGAGATCTGTTGCCGATGACTAGCCACCAGTGTACGAAATACCGTAATCTCAGTTTTAAATTTCGAGATGGTTGACTTTAAAAAATTCTTACTTTTTTTGTAGGCATGGTAGAAACATGATTGAAAAGTCAAATAAAAGGTGAAATAATAAGCTTTCAGATGATATAAAATTTATTATTATTTAAGTTATTAGGTTGTCATATAAAAGATATGGATTTAAAGATGATGGAATAAAAAGAAGGTACATTTTTTCGATTTTTATTTTTTTGCAAAAAAAAATAACTTTTAAGGTTTCACTTCAACCACGTGTGAATTGCACACATGATTTTTTTTTTTAATTTTTACTCTCCACACTAAGAGAAAAAATAGTTAAAATAGTTTAAAATGGTTATATGTGGTTATTATAATAGTATTCTCCAAATTAACTATGTAATAGTAAATTTAATTATTTAAATAGTTATTTTGCTAAAATTGACTATTTAATAGTTAAATGAACCATATTAAATAGTCAATTTTACTTATTAAAATAGTTATTTTTTAAAAATTGGCTATTTAATAGTAAATTTGGAAAATATTATATTACAATTGACTATTAAAATAGTCAAAAATAACAATTTTTAACTACTAAATAATCCCGATATTAACTTTTTTTAAAGCCATGTTGCACTTTTTTGGGGTTACCTCATATTTTTACATCACTCATAAAAAAAACTTCTGCCTAAGATATTTTTAAAGAGACTCTTGCTTTTTAACACCCAACTTAAATGGAAGATTTTTACGGATTTTTCCTAATGCTAACGTTCTGTTAACAAATGCACCTCCGAGTCATGTGTCACATGTATAGAAACACTTGCATTTTGAAATTATAGCAACTTTCGGCCAATAGATTTTTTGGACATTTAAGATGAGTTATAGAATACCGTAAACTGGGGTTTCAATTCAATAATTTAATTAATATCATTTTGACCTTAAAAACAGCATTTTTCTTACCATCGCATCATTTCAAATATAATTTGCTTTGTACGAGCTGTAAATATGGACCTGATTTTATATCGTCGTTAATTTATGTAGTTTATTATATCCATTGCGGTTCTTTTGCTTCCTAAGCGTCAAATGAAAAATAATCATACTTTTGGACTTTGGGGCAAAGTAACACAAAGTTACACCAGTTGACGATATTCAAACAAAGATATTTAAAAAAATATATAATATTTCATTCCGAAGTTTAATCATTTGTTTGGCTGGAGTAATAAAATTTGAATAATTTTTAATAAATATGTATTTTAGGGCCATTTGCTGAATCAAACTTAAATAATTTATGTCGAACTTAAACTCTTATTCCCTAATTTTTCCTCTGTGTAAACTGTCACAAAAGGATTTATGTATGTAGAACTTAAATGCTTAAGTTTCGATTCAGCAAACGGGTCTTAATCAAATAAATTTTGTTTGGTATTGTATCTTCTGCCATTTAATACCTCAGTCTCAAAAATTCAACTACATGTACGTTAAAGGTGAACCACTGTGGTGTATGAGTAACTTTTTTTAATACAAAATCCAAAACAATTTATATGATTTTTCTCTCTTATTTTTATGATAGTTTCCTATTTTTTTAAGTTTTGTGTGTATATAATTCGCCGTTAAATTTTTTTAAATAAAGGTGAAAAATCACAAAGCTGTTTTATTTCCTAATATTTTTTTTGGTTAATATTTTGTTAATACAATTTTAATGTTCGTTATTATTTTTGTAAAATCGTTTCTTTTCGTGGATTTTTGATTGCTTACCGTAACTATTAGATAGCCACAAAATTTATCTTATCAAAGTTCACCCCATTAGGACTTTACTTAAGAATTTATTACCAATATAAGTCCTGTTGGTAATAAAATTAGGTTAACTACAACGTTAAATTTAATTGAAATAAAACAAGAAAACTCAACAACAAGAGATAACCCAGATACACATAATGTGTCACTCTGACATTATATTTAAATGGAAGTTTAGGATCAAGTATCCCTTGACATTATCCTTATACCTCTGGTATAAATTTCAATTAATTTTCGTTTGATTGAAATTCTGTTCAAAAGGGTTTTTGAACCCCCAATGGCTAAGGTTACGATAAGCTTTAGCGTTGATATGGTAATTTCTGACTGGTGGGTACTTGAACAACAACAACAATAATATCCCTTTAAAAATAATCAAAACCATAGAACGAAATTTAAAACATAGAAACGAGGTTAGATAAATGAAATGAATTCACATGTCTATCTTCACTTGCATAAAAACTTCTCGGAGGCACTATACAAAAACAGTGAGGTGAAAAAAAAAACTCTGGAAAGTTATTAGACTTAAAAACTTATTTAAATGGCTTAAACGGTGCCGAAAAGGTAAGGAATCCAGCAACTTATCTTGACTTACGCACAAATTGTATGTTAGCCGGTAGATGATAACCTTTTGGCTCAGTTGAACTTAGGTATAAAAGTTTAACATAAAAAACTTTTTAGCACAGCACTGTAAATACTGGAACAAGGAACAGAGGGTGCATTTTATCCTGTGAATTTTTAATTTACCTTTTATTGTTTTGTTTGAGTTTTACCCTACTTTTCGAAAAACCGCAACGAGAAAACCATCAGCATCCAGTGATGGCACACACGAAAAAGTCTGTTTTCCTTTCGATTGCATCATGCAGTGGACCAGTGCTGCCGAACCCATTTAAATAAGTTGCGTGCCAAGTACAGAGTAAAATAATTTTTTAAAAACTATCTTTTGTTATCCTAAAACACTGCATCTTTTTTAACCCAAGAGTGATATGTACCGGGTACCTAACTAAAAATAGTAACTTTCTGTCAAAATTTGGCCCTTGAAAACCGTTTATTGTAAAAATAGAAAAACTAACAAAAATAAAAGATTTAAAAGATTTAAGCTAAAATTACGATTATTCCTTAAATTTTATTCACGCAGTTGAACTTAAAATCCATCCATCATGGAATTTTTAAAACATAAATTAGTTCGTGTGCCAATGGGTTTGCCTTCCCTGCCTTGGCCCTATAGCAGCACTGTTACCCCGGTTGCAAAACTATGCCATCCAGAGGAAAAATAAGGAGTAAATTAATGATGGGTGGGTGATATGAGGGACTGGCTGACATGCGTCAGATTGCAACATCCCAGAGTGAGTAGGTGGAGTTGGCATACATTTCAATGTGCATTGTACTTCCTCATTAAAAATGTCCTCTGTTAAAATATTTAAATGTTTTTTAAAACAAAGAACTTCGCTCTCTCTCTCTTCATCTCTGAAATGGGAAAAGTTTTTCCCCATCAACAGTAAAAACAGAAAAAAATACAGAGGTGTGGTGAATTGGTGAGATG
Organism: Episyrphus balteatus; assembly: GCF_945859705.1. NCBI lineage: Eukaryota > Metazoa > Arthropoda > Insecta > Diptera > Syrphidae > Episyrphus > Episyrphus balteatus. Next base: position 136,423,570 of record NC_079134.1, read on the forward strand.
GGGTATCAAGGAGCAACAACATTGAGTTGAGAGATGAACTTTTTTGTGCAATTGAACCCCTGACATACGAGTAGAGTATATATGAAGAAAAGTTATAGAGTAGGTGTTTTATCAAAGGGAAAGGACAATCAACGTTCATGCATGAATATTCCTTTGAAACATATTCTATCACACAGCGGATGGTACAAAGTTTTGAAATGTGGGGCAATGTATTTGTGTGCTGATAGAAACTTAAATAAAACTAAAAAAAACCCATCAGATTCAAGAATCCTTTTTTTTTTAGTTCCTTATTATCTATTCAAAAGAAACGAGGTTCGCGAAGTCACCTTTAATACACAAAAACTAAAAAAAAAAAACTAAATTCTTATATTTCTTTTTTTGAAGAACCTAATTAAACAAAAAATCATACCGACATTTTTTTTTTGTTCCATCTTAGGGTTAACTTTTCTAAGTAAAAGGGTTATTTGATCAAGAGCTCTTCATTCTACTTGACAGAAAATAAGAAAGAAATAAAAAAATGATATTTCTAAGAGGACACATAAAGAATATGGAAACATTTCATCAAAGGATTTTCAAAGGGTATAAAGTCTTGTGATTGTTTTTATAAAGGGCCGTTGAGTTTAATAAGCTGTTTTGAGGGATGTTTCGAGTGCTTCATTATATGGTAGTTCTTGAATGATGGTAGTTCATTGTATTTGAGAGAGAACAATCGAGTGGGCTCATTCAATGTTACAAAGCATAATAGACAATTTCTGATGAAGATAAATATAAGTTATATAGGTAAAAACTCAAGGGTTAAGAGACTATGATTATGAAGATGAAGAAGCCATTTCAAGGTTTTGTATATTGTTTTTGTAAATTTTGGGTCAATTTGATGGAAGACGTTTTAATATTACTTCAGTAAGTGGCAATTTTAATTAGTTTAGTGAACCTTTTTCGAAATAGGTTTGTTTTCATTAAAGACAGACAAATGGTTTATTTTCAAAAGAATTGCGTAGGTAAGACTTTTGAACAGTGTTGCCGAAAGTACTCCCATAGGAGTATTGTGCTACTTTCAGCACCTCCGTACTCCCGTACTCCTCCTTTCACATTCGTACTCCTATTTTTTTTAATGACATACAATATTTTATTTTAATAGTGTAATGTCAGCCTTAATAAATTTAATTTACTTTAAATTTAATGCAAATTTGGCAGCACTTTTACCTTCAAATTGAATTTTTACTAGGTGGTTAGCTCTTGAACAGGTTGTGGCAAGAACGCTAAAACAGTGGCCTGCATTATTACATTATTTTTTGGAGAATTCTTTTGAATTTGAATCTTCTGACAACAATCTAGATCTTGTTCACAAGATTCAAGAAGAACTAAATGATACCACAAAATTGTATTTATTATTTCTATCCTATGTTCTCCAGTTGACTAAGCAGCTAAACTTAGAATTTAAATCTCAGTCCGTCCGGATTCATAAATTTTTGCCATACGTAAAAACGTTCTATAAAACTATTTTACAAAATTTTATCAAATCGACGAGTTTCTCTCTAATCCGAATTTTTCTGACATTTATTTAAAAAATATTAACTCTGTATACGTTGGGGCTAAAGCTGAACTTTTTATTAAAACAAACAAAATTGAAATAAATGAAATAATTGAGTTTAAAGGTGTTGGCCGAGAATATTATAAGACCCTGTGTGCTCAAATTTCACAGCGAATCGATTTTGATGACGAAATTCTGAAACATATTCAAGGCATTGACCCTTTAAATTTAGCAGAAAGTGTGCAACTTCAAATTGAAAACCTCGACATGGAATGGCGAACACTACTTAGCCAAACTATGGTTTCGAATTCATTAGAAATAGAAGAATTTTGGTCAGAAATATTTATTTTTAAAAATGCTCTTAATGAAACACTTTTCCCTCTGACAAAGGATTTTGTTAGTGCTTTATTAAGTCTTCCGCACAGCAGCGCAGCGGCAGAACGAGTTGTTTCCCAACTCTTTATCATCAAAGATAAAAAACGAAACAGATTGGAAGAAAATACAATAAATGCAATTATGAGTTGCAAGGAATTGTTAAATAGAGTTGATTGCCACAAATGGAATCCTTCAAAACAACTTTTAAAAGCGTATACAAAATAATATTTGTTTTTTTCGTATATCATTTTATACTTACCATATAATCAAAATACCTTGATTTTTGCAAAACCACTACTATTTAATGTATTTATTACATATCTTGTGATTACAATATCTAAGTTCCTAATTTGTATTCTAAAAAAATAATATTACTATAAATTAAGCTATCTACCATAAGACAGATATTTTATTACTTTTGTTATTTTATATTAATAATTTATTTATTTATGTTTTGTTTCTTATGTTTAACTTAATATATTTTTTTAAAAATAAAACTAAAAAAAAATTTCAAGACAAAAAAATGGCTGTACTCCTATTTTGTTCAAAATACTCCCCTTTTTTTTCTGTCGTACTACCTTCTAATATTTCTCTCCGGTAACACTGCTTTTGAAGCCCTTAGAAGCTGTACTTGTAGGTGAAGGTGGCCTTAATTGGCACCCCAAGGTAAAATGGCCCCCTTGCTAGAAATCGTAGTATCAAATATAATTAGAAAGTTTTATGAACGCAATTCCTTAGTTTATCTGGCAAAATCGACATAGGTATACGAAATTTTAGCAACTTCAAGCCATTATTTGAAATTTGACAGGTCAAACTGTTTGAAATTTTTTTTTTTGTAAAAAAGAAAGTATAAAAAACATTGTAACATTGGAAAAAGAAGTTAGTGTATGTATGCATGAAGTATTTCTTATTAATTTATTGAAATAAGTTGGCTTAAAACGATTTTAGATTTTCCGGTATAAAGTTTAAATTCAAAAAACCCAAAATGGGCAAAATGGCCTACTTAGTAATCGGGTAAAATGGCATACCTACTTTCACATGCCATTTTATACTTACTTTCACATTTTCAATGGTTTCTTAATATAAACGATCTACAGAGAGGATGTCCTGGACTGAGGAAAGTCCTTGATTCCGCCCAAAATCTGGAAAAAAAAAAAAACATCCAAAACATTTGAAGTACCAAAAAAAAAAACCCACATGAACAGGGTTTTAAATGACTAGTAGAACGATCTGGGGGGATTAAGCACTACTTGTTTCAAGAAAATGAAAAGGGAGTCCTTTGACTCGATTTTTCATTTAAAATCACGTATTTTTTGACGGTGTGCCATTTTGCCAGGGTAAATTTGATCAGTGAAATTTGTAGACGTCTTTAAAATTAAAAAATTTAAATACTTTTTGGAATTTTTTTAACTTGCAAAGCAAAAAAAATGTGAGAGTAATATATAAAACTTTGAAAAGTATATAACATTGAAGTTTGAATGCTACTTTTTTTTTAGATATGAGACATTTTCCTTAAGGGGGGGGGGCATTTTAGGCCACCTTCCCCTACCAAATTTTGTCATATTTGTCATTCTCAGTATACTGACTGACTTAGGTCCTGATGCCTATTAAGTCTGTTGCTGATCAAAAGGGATGTATTTAAATACGCTTAGTTTAATATTTAATCCGCTTGTTTTTAAGTGTTTTTTTTTCTCCGTGCTGCTACTTACGTCTTCATATAAAAGTTGCCATTTTTATTTTAATAATGGCCTTTAATCCTGTGGATTAGATATCTGAGTCCACCGAATTTTTTCGTTTCCTGTCAAGGCTGTGCGGTGTACATAGTTTATTTTCAGTAAAAAAAGAAACAAAACAGGTGACAGTGTGCAGCCCTGCCTGACTCCACTTTGAACTTGAAATTTGTCTTAAATATGTAGCGTTCAGAAATTATCCTATGTAGCATTCAACTTATCTGGGATACCCCTTTTCGCAACGCAATTCAAATAACCTCCATGTTGATACTGTCAAAAGCCGTCCCGAGGTTGATGAACAGTAGCTGAAATATTGATCGATATTCAACAAACTGCTCAACTATGCTCCTAAAAGTGTTAAGGAAAAGATACAGGAGCCTTCCGTCCGCAATTGAATGGTGGTTGTTCAGCATCAAGTGAAACTCCAATTTTGGCTTTTCGTCAGGTTTCCCTTTTGTGAAAGCTTGTGGAGAATTTTTTTCCATCGTTCGGAAGGAAGGCGAAATACAAGGCTGTTAACAATTTTGTTGAATGGTTTCTATTTTCATATCTTTTCGAATGTTTTTGATGACTCTTAAACTGACAAAAAAAAATACTTAGACTTAAAAAAAAATCCATGGATTCTGAAATTTTGATGCCACTCGTAGACAGAAACTACCGCTGAAAGCCATGTGGTCGTCAATTTTATAGGAGAGAAAAATACTTTCGTGCAAAAGTTTATAATTAATTCTTGGAATTTTACATAATAGGAGAAAAAGATTCATGGTATTTTTGAATTATGAACCATACATAAAATGAAAAAGTTAGCTGAGAAATTTGGCAACAATTTCAAAGTTTGCTAAAAATTTTCTGTTTCTGAACCCTTTTTTGAGGTCAAACTTTTTTTATTATTTTTAGTTTTGTTTTTATTTTTCATATCGATATCAAAAAACTCTTCAACAAGCCGTAAAAATCGTTCACTTGCAAAACACACAAGCAAATCTCAATTACATAAACCTTTTTAAGCAATGAATAAAAACTGTTGCTGTTGCCAATTCTTGTGAAAAAGAAATAATTTAAAAACCAATTGAAGAAAAGCACTTAACTGAAGAAATTATCTTATGGACGGTCCATTCTTTCTTTTTTTCACTTTCATTAGGCAGCTTTTGAAATATTATATACAAATGTATAGAATATAGAGAGGTATTTAGTTTGACCTCTTTATAGTGTTTTTTTTTTTTTTTTTGTCTGAATGCATTGTACTTATACAAGAGTAGTCCTTACTCAACAACACTCATTAAAAATAAATACAAAAAAACCTCTTTGACTACAAAATAAAACAAAACAATATTTATTCTGTAAAATTAAAATGCCATCAAGTGTGCTTTACAACTATTTACAGCCGTTCTCATGGCGGCGTTAAGTTTTTTTCTTTTTTTTTTTTTGCTCATAGCAAAAGCCAGGAGTAAAGACAGAACCAATTCTATGAATATACACACATACACACACACACATACAATGGTAATGACTCTGGATCTAAATCACAATGAGCATTAAGTATTCATGTAAAAATGTTTATGTAAATCCTTAGCAGTTGTTAGCCGCATTAAGTTTAATGGTTTTTTTGAAGAAGAAAAAAAGAAATGCAAACGGAAAAAAATTTTACCAGCCATTGTTTATTTTTCTTAAGATGACGTCATTGTCAAAAGTAAATACTAGATACAGGTACAACTGGGTTGTATGAATAAAATTGGGTGCCAAATTGTTTTCTGAAGAATTACTTATGCAGATATATGATTTCTTTAATAGAATATTCTTGGTAGTCTTTTAGTGGAATAGGGTAAAATCTAAAATTTAATTTAGAAATCTTGTAATAAAGTCGAGGTTAGTTCCTTTGTGAGTGCAAATATTATCTACGTTATCCAAGAATAAAGATGGGTCATAACTAATTATAAAATATTTTTGCACAGACCGTGTTTTGACTTTAACAACTTCATTCCTTGAGTAAGTTCGTAGTTCTTTTTTAGGATATCTTCAGCCATGCTCTGTTCATGCTATTTGCATAACCTTTTATACTATTTGTGAGGCATCTTATAGGGCAACTGATTTCATTATTTTATCAGCTATAAACAAAATGCTTGTTTTCAAATTTCAAGCGATCCCTGTGGCGTATACGCAATTTTTTAATTTATTTTTTAACTAGGCTTAGAAATAAAATAATTTGATTTGTTTGATATCGATAAAAAATTTTTGAAAATTTTTATAGTAAGGCCGAATTATTCGCACTAGGAAATTTAATAATTCGTAGATTTTTTACGCAACAAGTAACCCCGTTTTACGGTACATGATTTTTTTTTTTAGATATTTAACCAAATCGATAAATTTTTAATGGTTTGTTTATATTTACGTATTGTAAATTATAAAAAGCATGAAGAGAGCATGGCTGAAGATATCCTAAAAAAGAACTACGAACTTACTCAATTTCGCACTAGGAAATTTAATAATTCGTAGATTTTTTACGCAACAAGTAACCCCGTTTTACGGTACATGATTTTTTTTTTTTTGAGATATTTAACCAAATCGATAAATTTTGAATGGTTTGTTTATATTTACGTATTGTAAATTATAAAAGGTAGTACGTGCGATCCAGTCATGTATGTAGGTAATTTCAAATATATTTTTTTTATAAATACAAATTTTCAAAAAATTAAAAAAAAAGTGTATGCCATTCTTAAGAAATTATTATTCGACACATGAAAACAAAATTTCAAAAAAATGATCTGTCGAATTGATTTTTCAAAAAAATATGGAAATATTTTTAAGGAATCAAAATTGAGGTTTTTAAAATTCATTACAATTTTATTATTTTCTAACAAAAATCGATGAAATTGTTCACTTAGAAGAGAGCCAAAAATCAAAATCTTTGCAGCTACTTAAAGGGTATTTCCATGAGAGCATAAGCATATTTTTGTATGTTTTACGGTAGGTATTATTTATTTAAGTATTTAGTGAATACTTAAATAAATAATAATAAGTATTTTAATACTTCACTAAATTAGGTATTTTAATACTTAGTGATTGTTTCTAATATTAGAAGTATTCTAACTATTGTGCTTTTTGAAAATATCTTCAAACAAGATGTAACGGATGTGACATTAGAAAGTCATAGTTAGTACTTATGTGTATCGGTAAAACACTAAAATAAAGGAAGGTTTCGAGAGATAAAAAAAAGCTTTTTTTAACTTTGGTTTGGTATTAGGTACGTCTTTTTAAATGTTTTTGTACCTATATAAAAAAAAACTCATCTAAACCAGTTAAATCGTTACCGAGAAAGTCAGAAATTAAAAAAAAACAATTCCTTGCAATAACTGTTAGTAACGGTTCAATTTTTTTTACAAAAAAATTTTATTGCAATCGTTAAAAATGTTTTCAAGAAAAAAAACTAATCAAATAGTAAAAATTTTTTTTCCGATAAGGAGAATCACAAAAAAATGATTGTGGCATGAAAGCATGAAATCACAATTAATTTTACCTTTTTGACAATGCTATGTACATCACTAAGGTACAGTTTTTTGGAGCGAACATTTTTTTATATTCCTTTATTTTTAAATACCTTACGGTTTTTTTGCTAAATAAATTTTAATCCTATGTTTTTTTTTTTGAAAAAGTCAATACCATACAAGATTTAATCCAATCAAAAATAAATGTATCCCAAATGTAAATCAATTTTCCATTTACGATAGTTCAAAATAGGTATATTTAAACTGTTTACAAATCATTTTGCCCTAAAACCTATTTTTTTCCTTCACTTTTTGTTTTATGTTGATACATACATATCATGACAAAATGTAAATACAAATGTTTTTGGGTGAAATTCATGGGATCAAGGTTTATAAACTTTTGAACTAAGAAATAAACTGATTTGCTTTTGGTTTAAATACATTTATACGTTGGGATTAAATTTATTCATAATTGGGTTAAACCTTTTCGTTTGTACATACATAAATGTACAACCTCTTATGCCTTTATTCTGTGAAAACAATAAAACCTTATACACTAGAAAATAATAACACTACCAAGGTTACGGGATAAAATATTTCATCAACATAGATAATACCTATTGAATTCGAAATAGTTGTTAAAATAGATACCCTTGATAACCTTAGATCTTAACTAAAGGATATAATATTGCAGTTCTATGATATTGTTTAAAGATTTGTAATTCCAAATATTCACTGAATGTGACATCACCATTTTCTTTTTAAATATTAATTAAGTCCTTTAAAAATTAGCACAAACAATGAGTTATCATAAAACCGTCACAAACGATCTAAAATTTGTAAAGATGATTTGTGCTTTCGCTTAAAAACCAAAACCAGACAACCTAGGATAGCTACAATTCACTATATACCAAAAACAAAAAACCCAAAATAATAACAAAGACTTTGAAATTGAAAGGAACTTGACGAAAACAATAATTTGCTCGAATGGCAAAGAATTCTTGTAGCCTGAAAGGCAAGACGAACGAACATCAACTCATCTGAGTTGTTGTTGTTGTTTTTTTTTTTTTTTCATTTCGTTTCTTTGTTAGAAAACTAAAGAATAACAAAACAAGAGTTAAGAGTTTTGCTCCATCAGTACCTTCTAACTAAGGATTCTAAGACGGCAAAACAATAGAAGCACACAATGTAAAACTAAAACTCCCACGAGTCACGATAAATTATAACTATACACACAAATATACAACATTATAGTTAGTATATTTGCAGGTGTATGTGTTAAAAAGTATGAAAAAAAAAACCCAATTCCATGAGGATTGTTTAAAATTGTATGAAAACACTAACTATATAGAGAAGGTACACCTAACGAGCTGAAGAAGAAGGACCAAAAAGAAAGGTAATACTTGACTCGATCTATGAGATATGCACCTAAGGTTCTAGCTAGCTGGCTATATAGTTTCTGTAAAGCCAATGGCTTTGTTAAGAATTGCCGGAAGTGCAGTTGGAATATAGTAGTTTTTGTCCTTTCTCTAGTTCATACTTTCATCATGACTACTGCGTCGAGTCGCGTCGTCCTCGTCGTCGTCGTTGGGTTAGACGTTAAAGATAATTAAAAAATAGTAGCACGTTTCAGATTGTGTTTTGAAGCTGAATGGATGCAACCGACGACGTAAAGTTCTTCAACATTTTTTTTTTTTTGTTTTATGTAATACCTTCCCTAACCATGTTCGTATAAATGCAAGTGTTACCATGAAGTATTTTGGGGAAGCATCGTATTTTTTTAGCGAGAAATCTAAAATTTACAGAGCTTTTCTTAGAAATGAAAAATCCTGACTTCTTAAATACAAAATTGAGATTTGTTCTTTAAAAATGTTTTTTTTAATGACACAGTTTATTAAAACAGGCATAGGACGGCACTTATGGCAACACTGCATGGTCTATATGCAGCAATGCAGATAATTTCTACTTTTACCAACTCCTTGGAAGTAAAATGAATGTTGAATGAATTTATATGAAAGGTTTTCTGCTGTGTAGATTTTCAACCAAGTTTTGAATTCTATTTACGATTAGTGGTTAAAGTGAAAAATAAAAATTATTTTCTTCTGAAAACATCATTTCAATGGTATTTAATGTGAAAATGAAGCTAAATAAAATAATTTTAAAATAAAAATAAAAGATAGGTGGAGGTAAAATGTGTTTTTCTCTCTGTCGAAAACAAATATTTTAAATTGTAGAGATTCATTTTTTTTTTTTTTTTCAATTTATGTAAATATCTTTCAATGTAGAAAATTGTATTCTAATATATTACAAGGACTAAATATTCGAAATTTATTTATTTCCTAACAATAATTTCCAAAATGTTTAGTAACTTAAAACTTATATCAATCATTAATAACATCAAATTAAATAAATTTAATTTTATTTTTATTTTCAGGTAAGAACCAAAATCATTGAACTCATTTCAAATGGTGGGTAATGTATTTTCCAGTATTTCAAGGTAACTCAACAATCCGCCAAAAGAATTTGTTTCCGATTTATCTGTTCCTGATTTGTGTACAATTCACTTAATATGCTCTTTAATAGCTTATAACCTTCTTCCTAATGTAGTTATTTACTATATATTTTTAGATTTATATTCTGTTTACCTGTTTTGTATCGTCACAATATCTTAAGGTAAAGTGCAACGGGTGTGACGTTAGAAAATCAATTCAGTCTACTCCGGTGACTTTAAGAAGCCATTTCGTAAATTTTTGAGTGAAAAGTCTTGTCTTTATTATATGTATTCGAAGTAAGAATATATTTTAATGAAATTTAAAAAAGACTGGGGTTTTATAATAATTCAAAAATGTAACGGATGTGATATATTTTTTTAAAATGTGTGTTATTGTATGAAAAACATGCTTTGAAATACACTTGAATTTAGTGTTTATTTAAATAATGCTTGCTTTGAAACTTTCAAATAATGTTTTGCCATCTTTCATTAAAAAAAATCAGATCGGTTGTATAAAAATACATTTACCTACTAATATGAAATTAAAAAAGTAAAAAGTATAAGTATGTAATGTCGAATTCTTTTCAAGATTTTTCGTTCAGTAAAACATCCTCGATACAATGTTAACGACACGTAAAACGCATTGATATCGATTTCAAATCGATTTTTTATTGAAAGGAATTCGACATAAGTTTCGTTATATTTTAAACGCTTTTTTGAACTTATTACAGAATTTACAGCCAGCTGTTTTTGACCCCTAAATGCAATGTTAACCAATTTCAGGGTACCCAATCAAGTTTTGTTTCAAGAAAAATAAACACCATTTAAATTATGATATTCTTATAGATCCTAGATTCTTGGTTCAAAACCCAAATTGAACATCATCGCTATTACAGTTGGCGTTTGTCATAAAACGACAAGAATTTTAATAAGATTTCAAGAAGCTAATTATTACTTGTATTTCGCAATAAACCCACATTTTTTCAGTACATCAAAAAAGAAAACTTTCAAATAAATAAAATAAATAATAGTATAGACTTATTTTATTAGTAATTTATATGGCAAAGACAACATTTTTGATATAGGTACATAGTTCGTTTTATACAATTGATTTTTTGGGACATATTTTCTTGATTTTTTAAAAATACACCCTTTATGCTAAATTATTTTTCATAAATGCTTAGATTCTTGGCTTCTGTTGTAAATGAAACATTTTTACCTATTTTCATTTGGGTATCCTTTTAGACGCAGTTTTTTTAATACTATGTAATTTAGATTTTTTTCTTTTTTTTTTAACACCCTTTCACTCAAGAAAATATTGTATTACCTATCTCATATTGATACCTTTAATTCACAGTTGACTCAAAACTGAAAGACTTGGAGTTTATAGATAAACTAGTAGGTACCTAATTTAAATTTCTAGGGAAGATCATAAATGTATGAAGGAATTCCAAACCCAATTTTATTGGCATTATTCCAAATAAAGCCCGATTTTAATAAAGAGCTAACCTAAAGAGCAGAGTTTTTAAATGAGTTTATTTTCAATACAATTTTTTGAATGAACAATTTTATATTTAAATTCCTTTTTAAATTACATTTTTTTGTATTTTTTCTCTTTGCTTCGATACTCTAATGTCGAATTCCTTTCAAAAAAAAATAAAAATCGAATCAAAATCGATCTCAATGCGTTTTACGTCTTTATTTACATTAAAAAACTCATTTATGAGCGAAAAATTATAAACAAAACTCACACAATCTTGACCTTCCTAAAACTATTTGCAGTAAATCGGCAAACAGGCAGTGATTTTCATACGGCCTTGAACATACTTTGTTCTTGGCTAATTACTTAAGATTGATAGAATGCGACACGTGTTCCACATAAGAAGATGCATAAACCTACTTCTAATAAGCTTTTTGTCTATTTTTGAATACAAAAAATTATCTTATAGACTCTTTTCACTTTTAATTACATCATAAAACAATGTAAATTTTTTTAATTTTTTTTAAAGAAGAAATGGACGCATACTCCTTAAGAATGGCATTAGGCTAAAATGAAGTAACTACAACCTCTATTTGTTACGAAATAGGAATAAGAATAGTCAAAATAAGTAGAGGTACTTACCTGATTTTTGAGGTAGCCGTGGCTAATCACACTTTTCGCCCAAATTTTCAATAAACTCAATAAAGAAATCGATTATTGACATAATAATTTTATGTGCACTCAATTATTGAGAAAACAAAAAAGGAATTGAGAACAAAATGTAAATAAACTTAACACAAATCGGATGCTGAGGAACTAAACACACAGAGGATTAGACTTAATGTCTAATTGACACTGCGTTTTTTTCTTCTGTTTTTATTATTTCGGACAATTGAGTTTCGATTTGACATTTAAACAAATAAAGCTTTTATTTGTCTGCAAGTAATTTCCCTTTCGAAATAGAATAATCATGTTGAAGAAGAAGATGAAAATGCATCATCTGCTTTATGAATCCATTAGCACTTTATTATAACTTTAAAACAGATGAAAACGAAAATAGCATTAATAAAAATGTTTATTATTAGAGTGTGGGAGGCCGGCATAATGAACATTATGCAATGAGCGTTGTGTACATAAATTTAATCGTCATAATCCTTTGAGGAACCGGCTAACTAATGCGCAAAATCTATTGCATACTTTTTAAAAAACCTTAAAAAATGTTTGAACAAGATGAAGCTTTTTGAAAATACTTTGTTTATCAAAATACCTTTTCACTCATTGTTTTTCAAATTGTAGGTATTCCTATAAAAAATTTTGTGCGATCGCGTAATCTATTGCCAGGGAGCAAAAAATCGCATAAAATTTCCCTGGAAATTTTTTTTCCAATAAGCTCCGAGGGAAATTTTTGAGCATTATTTTCGTTCACATGTTCAAAGAAGGGAAACATTCCAAGGAAATTTGTATTCACTATAGGTACCTACTTTAAAAAATGTGTTATTTTTTTAAGTTTTCATGACTGCAGACACGCAAACGTTAACGAACTCACTCATTTGATCTTCGTTTTGTGAAAAAATAAAAACAAGATCAAAAATGTTCATATGAATATATTTCTTTCACTAAATTATTCATGATATCATAGGACGAGAATCGTTTTTCGTTTTAAATGAATCGAAAAAGTGAAAAAATACCAAACAAATCAAAAGTTCTTCAGATATTTGAAAAAATGTAATATTGTCCTTACCGTGCGAGAAGAACCCGGACTTTAACCGACTATAAAATTGAATTTAACTAATTCACGGAATTCATTTGAATATCATTTTTTAGATAATTATATGAATATAATATTATGAATAAGTCTCTTCTTGGACATTTTTGGTTTAAATGACCTCTTTTCCAAGATGGCGGCTGTTCCCAATGTCCTATCATCCCAAAAAGTTCACTTTTACGATAAGGAAATACACCCAAACACTTTCCATGAAAAAAATTTTTCCTGCGAAAAACGCAATTTGATTTACTAATTTGCCTGGGCTATTTTGTTTAAAACTCATTTGAGTATTTTTTTTTTTTTTTCATTTTTTAAGAGAAACTTTTTGTTGGTCGCTGATTTTCCAAGAATTGTCTTTCAGGCCATTGAAAACAATAAAAGAGTTGGTATAAAATGTTCTTCTATGCAATATACCAAAGCTAATGGCTCTCCGTCCATCCATTCGATCCGTATTTATAAAAATGCACATACACAAAATTGCACACAAGGCCATAAGGATGCTAATAAATTTGTTTGTTTGTCATATTTAGTTTATATTAAATCAATCCCTCGAAGCCTGTTTACTTTAAAAGTCTAAAAGTTACCAATTAATACGATTTTATCGAGTTTTAAAAACTAGCTTTTAACTAAAAAAGTCAAAAATTTAGAAAAAGTGCTAATTTTTGAATAGGCACATTTAAGTTGTTTCTTGACAAAAAAAAATTCAAAATTGCATATTATCAAAGGATTTTACCTCTACTTTATTTCATTAGTACAAAGTTTGGACGTACCGGCTACATACACAAAATGCCCCTTGATTTAGTAAAAAAAAATAAAATCGTCAATTTTTTAACTTTTTTTTCTTTGATTTTAGGTTAGAATTTTAGTCAAAAATAATTTTTAAAATTTTTTAACCATCTTAAATTGACAGAAAATTTAATTTGCTATGAAAAGTGTCTTTAAACCATTTCAAAGTTAGGCTTGGTTTTCGAGTTAATTCAAAAAAAACTGAAAACCGACCAGTGTTGCCGTTTTCTCAGAAATGTACCAATGGATTTAGTAGCACTTTTGGCTGGAGTATTCTTTTATACCAAGGAATCATAATCAGCAACAAAAACTCTTGAACGAATTTGTTCTATTTTTGCTCTGGAGCTCCGGTCTATTAAATAGACTAATAGGAGGAGAATCGTTTTTCGTTTTAAATGAATCGAAAAAGTGAAAAATGTTTTTTTTTCGATTCACGTTTTCACAGAACCAGAATTATTGTCCCTCTGATATTTTTAATCTGATCCAATATGGAAGTAACTTTGGCAAACAAAAATTAATCAGCATCTTCAGAGATACATATATATAAAAACTCCACATTTTATAAACTTGACCTCACAAACAGTCGTTTTTTTCCAAGAAAAGGTCGACTAAAAATATTTGGATTTAAAGAAACTTTTTTATAATTACCTACCAATTCTTTTATATAACCCCAAATCTAATAGTGAGCCCAAACAGAAGTTTTAATACCTACCCCAGGTTTTAATCATGTTGTCATGAAACTTGTGATAGACTTCTATTATTTCCTTCGAAAATGTGGTCTTCTTTCCACGATCGATCTTATGAAAAGTCTATATTTAGCAAATCCAATATTTTCTAAAAGTTTTTTTTTTCACAAAAAATAGACTTCGAGATAAGTTTTAATAATTCTTGAATGCACCCCAGAAAGAATAAAAGTGACTTATTACATTATATACATAATATGTAAGTAAACTTTTGAGCTGATATTCCAAAAGTGCAAACATTTTTAAAATTAAAAAAAAAAAAAACCCATAACATGACTCAAATTCTTCTGATCTTTAACATTTCAATTGCATTTTTCGGAAAGAAAGTCACAAATAAGCACTAGTTCAATGAACTAGTTCATATTGGTGAACTAGTGAACTTAGTTCACTTACTTTGTTCAATTTAGTTCGCGAATAGCGAAAAAGATTTTTTTAAACAAACGAAACAGTGACCTAGAGCAGTCGTAATATGACATTACAAAATTTGGTCCTCGTCTTACACGCCGACAGCGTCCTTTTAACCAGACAGACGTTTAAAGAATAGGGGTTCAGAAACCAAAGTGCATATGAAATTGCATCCAATTCTTTGTGGAGCGAAATCAGTTCTTCTGCTCTACCTCAAGATTTAGATGTAAAACAAAAAGCACAAGGTCGCTTGTGCCAGTATCAGCGTTTCTTCTTCAAGCACCACTTATTCTTATTTCTGAGCAGGAACAAAAAACAAGTAGCATCTTGGTCCTTGCATTACTATGATTTGATTTAATGAACTTCTTCTAGACTTTCGTCAGGAACCAGAAAGCTCGACAATTATATGAACGAAATTAAAAATAAAATATGTATGTATCTCTTATTTTTAGGTTGTATTTGTTATATTATGTAGAATGCGTCAATTTTACATCAATTTACATAATAATAAACAAACTAATTTTGTTTTTGAATTCAAACAAAACCGGAGTGAATAAATTGAAATAGTTCAGAACTAGTTCAGTATCGTGATTTGAACTAAAGTGATCGATCACTCAAATGAACTAAGGTCCATTTTCTTCACTCGGAGTTGAACATAACTTGAGAATTTTTAATATAAAATTTCTCAAGTTGTGTTCAACTCCGAGTGAAGAAAATGGACCTAAAGTGACCAACTCTAGTAACAACCGGAAACAAGGGATAAGAACTCGGTGTTTTTAAATCAACATTTTTTGTAGTCCTTTGTTAACGATTTTCATTTCCGAATGCAGAAAATCATGATTTTCATAATAAGCTTGAGATATGATTTTTGTAATACCTACTGATAAAATAATACTGTTAAAAATGAAAATCTGAATGAAAATACATAGGTTTAATTTTCCTCATGTACTTACAGGATGTTTATAAAACAAACGAAATGTTCAACAAAAATTAAATTAATAACATTTTACAAATACATACATAATATACCTAAATCCTTAGCTATTCTGCCGTTTTATTCGACTGGTTCTTTTTACTTCGCGGTATCACATCAATTAACCTTTGAAAATAAGTTCTTATGACATAAAAACATTTTAACTTTTTTTGGGTTTTAAATAATGGAATAACAAAGTAAGTGCGGTGATGACCGTATGTGGTTGGTTTAGTGTAAGAAAATGTTACACTTTTGCAATGATACAAGACTATTTGCATTGAATCGTGAATACCCCTAATATTTGTTTTTGTTTAACTAAATTTTTTTGGGGATTTCACCCGAATTAAATTTTTTTGGAGCTAGACTATGTCTACCGAATCATTCACTACGAAAAGAATCAATTCCTCAGAATACAAAAGAATTGGCAATGGATTCTATGCTACAATTTGCATTGGAATACAGTGATACAAATTTTGAAGTAAGGTCTATTATTAGTTGATAGGTAATTACATCGATCTAGTGTATTCGTTCAACTCTACAAGTATTTTGATTAAAAAAGTCTATATTTCGGTTATAGACTTACCTATTTGTTTAATTGCCACTAAGCCCATCTGGACTGAACTATTGGATAGAATATAAATAGCAACAACTGTTTTCAATAAGATACGTATGTATAACCAAGCACCGGTATCAGACCTGTTAGGTATGGTAGGTGGGTGTATGAACACGTGGTTCATCATAATCTTGCAATTTTTCATGTTTTCCAATTAGGTAGTTAGTTTTGATTTTCTCTAAACAGATCCGAGAGTAGAGTATAAAACGCAACTCAATACAATAATGATACCTACAACAAAAAAAAAACATTATACTGCTAGTTGATAAGAGTATTCTACTTTGGTTTGCAGTGGAAAATATGTAGGTAGTCCATTGAACCAACATTATGTAGGTTATCATTCCTCGATTATCTGGATTTAACTCAATGTAAGTATTATTATTTAATATTTTACTTGCCTGCCAATTGCCAATACAAAGGCTAAAATGGCTGTGAAATACTATCTGGAAAACGGTAGGCGGTACCTATTAAATTTAATTTCAACTTCTTGTGACAATTTCTTTTTTGGAAAAGTTGTAATTTAAAGAATCCATTCGATTCTTTTCAAATTAGGACTTGTCTAATAAAAACAAAATACCGTAGGTACATATTTCCATCTAAACAAATTATTCACAAATCGAATACAAATGGAACAAACTACATATATGTTTAGTTTGTATGAAATTCAGTTTCAAATGGTCATTCTATACATAAGAAATAAGGCGTTTTAGCAGTTTCCATTGAAGGCAATATGTAGTTGGAAAACACATTTTCAGTTATAATTTTGATTTAATTTTTTATTCACTCATCCAGTTATAATTGTGTCCCCTA
This sequence comes from Episyrphus balteatus, assembly GCF_945859705.1. NCBI lineage: Eukaryota > Metazoa > Arthropoda > Insecta > Diptera > Syrphidae > Episyrphus > Episyrphus balteatus. The sequence continues at coordinate 136,440,751 of NC_079134.1, forward strand.
GATTCAAAAACAATCTATTCCACTTTTTCTTTTATTGAGTTATTTAAAAAAAAAACGTTCCTGAGCACGTTGTCCCGCTTTATTAAAAAAAAAAACAACTTCTGAATCGAATTAAACATGTATTTTTGATTTTAAACTGACTATGCTTTCCTTTGTCACCCAACGCGTTCCAAAAGTATTTAACAATTCATTTTGGAATAGAGTTGTTTTGAAAGTCATGCATAGGAATAGTTTAGTTTTAAAACTTAACAATAAAATTATTTTGCTTTATATCAGGAATAGTGTTGTTTTGATTCTCAAAGAATATGGAAGATATGGAATACATTAGTTTTGATACAAACCATAATATTTCTATAATGTATAACTCTGGAACAAGTTGGCTCTGAAAGTGTTCAACCACACACAAAGAAAGAGGTTGAAAAATTGAGATAAACTGCGTTTCTAACTCATTTTTCACAAAAAGTGGAATAGATTGTTTTTGATTCTAGGGGACACAATTATTGTAATGAATTTCCCCTACACTAGATTCTTTCTCCAGTTTAGGAGACACAAAATTGTTTAAAATAGATAATTAGAAGCAAAACCAAATTCTTAGAATTGGTGGTCTTCGCGCCACGTGTTCGGTACCAACTTGAACTCTTAGCCAAATTTGCTTCAATTTGAAACTATTTTAAATGGTAAATACCATTGGAAAAGGCAATTGCCAAAAAAATAGTCAATTTCCACAAAGAAATTCTTCAAATTTGAATAAATAAAAAATCATCACTGAGAAAGAAGAGAATAGTTAACAAAACACAGAAAAAAAATATAAATATTCGCGGCTTTTTCTAATCAATTTATGAACAAACATTTGTTGTATTTAAAACAAAAATTACCTATTTGTTGTCTGAGATCAAAAGTTTGCAATTATTTGCAGCTTTTTTCGCACTGTAGTCAACTGAAATTTGCTATTTATTAATGCATGTGACTTCTAAATGACGTGCTTCTTTTCTCTTCACTAAGTTGATATAATTCACTTCTTAACAAATTTTTTAAACATTTTCTTTAAATAATCTTTATCTTTTCATTTACCAAAATTCTTAAAATAACCACAAACAAATATTTTACCGGCAAGAGAGAAATGAATGAAAAGCTCACCACAAAAGCACATTTCAAAATGGACGACATCGTCACTTCCTGCCAAAAAAAAGCTTGCCATACCACATTGACGAAAGAAATATGTGAAAACGTGGTTTTCGTTGCTTGGTGGCTTTTGTCCCCATTTGCAATACCGGTATAATACAACTTCCTTTTCTCAGCAAGAAAAAAAACACAATTCCCATGAAAATGAGGATACTACAAGCAAATTCACAATTAGAAAAGAACACCATTGGGCTACGCCCTACAGCAGCACAAAAAATCAATAAAAAATAAAATACACACAAATGATTTTTTTTCTCAATTTTTTCACTTCAAGATTCTTTCAAATTTTTATTAAAAAATATCTTTTGCAAGGTAACTTTAATTCTATTTCAAAAGAACACTAGAAGCAAATTTGTTTTTTGTACATCGGGATTGAATGGAATTCATTTATCCTGTAGAAAAAGAAAAGAAATAAAGTTAGAAATTTGGCGCTTCGATGGACGGTAGTTTGATTGAACTTACAATTGATAGATCGCCGTGTTTATTTAGACCTTGCACGCATCTTCCTGCGTTTACGCTTCAACCTACGCATACGCTTCTTACGCCACTGTAATTATTAAATTTAAAAAAACATTTTTATTAGTTTTGAAACAATGAAACACTTTAACTATTTTATCAAAAGAAATAGAATGAAGTCATCCAAAAAATGAAAAAAAAAAACACGTGTTTCCACATTTCTTTTCTTTCAATTTACAAAACAATTCCATTTGACATTTGGAGAATTAGTTTAAATTTATAAATTAAATTGGATGAATTCACTTTATTTAAAAAACACTTTGAATTTATTTAATTTCTTTTTCTAATAGGAATTGTATTAAGTTTTTTTTTTTCTCACCTTAGCTCTCATTTTCTGTTGAAGTTAGGAAAGAATTGCTGGAGCAACTCTTCTTTACTGGTCTAGTGATTGAGAACGAAAGACAGATGAACGGAAATCATTTCCTATTTTGTGCTCTGTGGAAAATTTTCGTAGTCAGAGCTACCAACTGCGTGTGCGCTGAAATGAAAAATAATTTGAGTTGTTTTGTGTTCGATGGTAGGTGGCAGCAGAGTAGGTTAGAAGAGAATGTGGAATAAAAGCTGCGTTCAGAAATAGAATACAATTAAAAAATATGTTTGGTAGTAATTTTGCAATTTGATGTATTTTCTGTAGGTTCTGTTTTTAGGAAATTTCTATGGAGAAATAAAAAACTTGCTTCTATTTAAATAAAAATGAACATTTTTTTTAATATTGCTTTATATGAAATCAAGCAACAACAAGCAAGAGAAATTTATTTTATAGTAATAATTTGTAGTGGAAACTTAACCCAAGTAACAATTTTACTTGCATAAGGTCCATTTTGTTCGATTCCACAAGCTATAGTTTGTATACGTTTAGTTTAAGGCTTATTTACGCAAGTCATCCATTTTGGAAAGAAAGGAGGTCTCCTTAAGGCTATCTAGGAGTGTTAAGAAGAAGTCTTGTAAATATCAGTTAAAGAAGACCTTTATAAGACCTGGGGTCGAATTACTGCATACTCTCGTTAACGAATGGTTGCTATCCCAACTAGCACAACAGCTTCTATAAATTGAGATTTCGCAGGTCCTGCTTTGTATACAGCTTGTATTGAGCTTGCTTCAGAGTTTAATCGCTTATAGAAGCTCGAACTTGTTTAATAACTTGTAACAAGTTGTTTAAATACTGTTAAAGAAACTTAAAAGAAGAAAGCTTATTTTTCGGATAAGCTTGCTTAGTGAATTTTTAGAGGCTTTACAGAAATTACCAAGTTTTTATTTGATTTTTGGTTTTGATATTGAATAATCTAGCTCGGACACTTTTTGGTTTTGACATTGAATAATTTAGCTCGGACATTTTTTTCTTTGACATTTCTGCTATTTGAACTGATTAAGTTTTTGATTTCATTAATAAATATACTAGGATGGCCGAGTGGGTAGAGTGATGGACTACTACCAAGCCGATACGAAGTTCGATTCCTGGGTGTGGTAAAAAAATTATATAGGTACTTTTCAAATTATTATTAATAGATATACTAAATACTAATGGAATGTTATATATAATATCAGGTCAAAAGATAAAATGTAGCTTTTGTAATACCTTAACCGAAGCTGAAATGTTAGTTGGGATGTATCCCTATCGTTTTCTAATAATTACATTACATTATTACATTACATATTAAACTAGTCTGAAGATAAATCTCCGGACTAGAAACACTGCAGCTTCGGAATCTAGGTCCATTTTGCTGATACAACACAAGACATTAATACAACACAGAAAGACAAAGAGAGAAAGAACGAGAGAAGAACATACAACACTGAACTACGTGGCACAGAGGAGGAGACATAGTTGAAAATTGTCTCATGTTATCGCACAGGTGGCTTCAGTTAAGCTGGCGATTTAGAAAAAACTTCTGAGCCGACCGCTGGGTTTGAACCCACGATGTCTGGCTCTGAAGTCATCCATCTATTCCTCTGTGCCATGGCCACCTGCTCTAATAACACTGGTCAACAAAATTTGACTTTTTTTTTGCCACAAGAACCAAAATATACTTTTCTAGTATTTTTCGGGGTGCTGAATCCGAATCTGAAGTCAGAAAAATTTGATTGGCCTCCGTTTTTGAAATATTACCATTATAAAATGCTGAAAAACGTCATTTTGGCTGTTTTCGAGGTTCTGTTTTTATGTGGGGTAATTCATTAGAAACAAATTTGTAACGGTTATTATAAGAACTGATATTCTACTTTCAAAAACTGTTTAAATTTTCCCGATATCTCTTTTATTGCTCGAGATATCTTAAGTTTCAGTTAATAAGCCAAAGAGAAACTAAACTTAATTTAAAGATTAAGTCACTGGTCACAGAACTTTTGCCACAAGAACCAAAATATACTTTTCTGAAGGTTTTTGGGTTGCTGAGCACGAATCCGCAATCAGAAAAATTCTATCAGCCTCCGTTCTTGAAATATAACCGTTATAAAAAAAAACCTTTTTTTTTGCATTTTATAACGGTAATATTTCAAGAACTAAGGCTAATAAAATTTTTCTGACTGCGGATTCGAGCTCAGCAACCCAAAAACCTTCAGAAAAGTATATGTTGGTTCTTGTGGCAAAAAAAGTTTAATTTGGTTGGCCAGTGTTGTTTTTGATTCAAAGACCGCTGCTTAAATTTTAAATATCTCGGGCAGTAAAACAGATATCGGAAAGATTTAAACATTTTTTGAAAGAATAAAATCTTTTCTTATAGCCACCGTTACAAATTTATTCATAATGTATTACCCCACATAAAAACATAACCTCGAAAGCCGCCAAAATTACGTTTTTTTACATTTTCTAACGGTAATATTTAAAAAACGGAGGCCAATAACAATTTTCTGACTTCAGATTCGAGTTCAGCACATCAAAAACTACTAGAAAAGTTTATTTTGGTTGTTGTGGCAAAAACCTTGTTGACCAGTGTAATTAAATAGAGACAGTAATAGTCAAAACGTTAACGTTTGATTGTAATCGTGTGCCGTAATCCGACCTCTGTTTGAACCATTCTAAAGAAGCCTTGTATTTTCAAGTGACAGAAGGCCTCTATAAGACCTGTTTCAAGAGGTTCTTGTAAGTATGCAATGTTTTCACCTGTTAGTATGCAAAGTTTTTATCCTGCAGATATGCAATGTTTGTAACGCATTAGAAAAAAACATTGCATTTCAATGTGAGGTTTCAATAAGCTCCCAATTTTCCACTCATCTTTAATATTCGAGCATGGTCTACTGGTAAAGTGCTGGCTTGGTATGCAGAGGTACGTGGGATCGATTCTTGGCAGGGCCATGTGATGAAAATAAAAAATGTGTTCTTTTTCAATTAAAATAATATTCTCATCATTTCAGAACAACAGAAAAAGCAGTGGAATTTCCAAAAAAGGAAAAGAAACAAAATAGGAAAAAATTAAAATAAATAAAATAATATGTAGAAAATGCAAAACAGAAAAAATCAAAATAAAATAAAAAAAAAATGAAATAAAATTCAATAATCTCTTTTTTTTTATGCATAAATTCAACATTTTCTACAACACCTTCAACAACTTCTATAAGGCCTTATTATAACATCCTACGCAAGTAATCCGGTTTGTGCATTAGATAAACCCTCTGCAGGAAGACCTCCGTGAGGCCAATTTAAGCTGTTTGTCATAAGCTATTAGCTTGTGCATTACCTGTGAAGGAAAGTCCTATGCAATTTCGGTAAAATGCGCCAAAATGATTCGCATAAGACCTGTCCTTCTTGTTATGAAAGCCAAAAAATAGCTTGCATTGCCCCTTATGAAAGCTTAACTGTTACTTACAAATTAATTAATTTGTGAAAGTTAGAAAATATTTGTTTTCCCGCTAGCGCTGCTAGTTTGTTAAAAAGAGTACACAAATTGCATCATTTGTTTTAATTTTCCGTTCTTTAAAAATAATAAAAAATGCGTTTGATAATTTTCATTTGTGCTTTTTTTCACTTTTTAAGCAAAAGGCTTTTAAATTATTTTTCTTGAGCTTTGATTTTTGTACCCAAAGTGCTTGTGATACCAATAACGTTCCTATACCATTTACAATAAAAAATCAACAGTAACGAACCAACTAACAATTTCGCTACTATAATGATACTGAGAAGATTCTCGTCATGATTACTTCACACCCGTAAAACTCGTATAAGACTCATAAGAATCAAAAAGCCAACCTCCTTTTTTCACTTTTATTAAACTGTGCAAAGAAGTACAATGTAAGACTCCTTTAAATATTCTCATCAATTGGGCTAAGCAAAATGTTGTCAAACGTCAAACTGTTCACATTGAAGACACTGACATGGAAACTTTTAAAGTTATGTTTTTAATTCAATTTTAAAGTTCAAGTGACTTTAAAATTTAATTATATTCAATCGCTCCACTTAAAATAAAAATAATTTTTATTATTTTTTCTTTTTTGTTATGTTTTTAATAAAAAATAATCAACTAAATAAGAGTCTTTACACAGCCACCAACAATTTGCCCAAAAAATTTCATACGAAAATTAATTAAAAACCGTGCTTAGTGAAATTTAAAATTTTTATCAGGTTTTTCAAAGTGAGAGTTATTGTCAGATTTTACTTTGACAGATTCGCTTACATCCCAAAAGTGGTGCTCGATCCTATAAGTGTGCAAAAAAGCGCACTCTGTAAGATTTCGGTAAATATTCTCATCAAGAACCAAAAGCGGCCAGTGGCGTATTGAGGGGGGGCTCAGGGGGCTCAAGCCCCCCCCAAGCCATCCATATCATGTTATTTTTTACCTAATTTCATTGTAATGTATATGCTTGACTGAAACTTGTTCGTAAATCTAATAGATTTAGAGGCAGCTCAGATGCTCGAGCACCCTCCAAATTCTGAAACGGATATTTGTGTTGGTTTGAGTAAGAGCCTTAGCTGTAGCTGGGGGTTGGGTGGTTTTTTTCGGATTTAGGTCCAATTCGAAATTCTTCAGATCACTTTTTAGTATAATACGTACGTCGAATAACATCACCGTTTAATTTTGCAAAAGTTCTTATGCAATCTCAATAAACACTTTTTTCAAAAATTATATACTTCTCAAAGCTATTGGAAGTAGAAATATTTGATATCTCAAAATCTTAGTGGTCAACATATGTAACTAATGGTTTCTTTCAGCAAATGCCAGTTTGGACTTCGAATTCGGATTAAAAAAGCAACATATTACGAAAAAATATATATTTCGAATTAAACATCTAAAATAATTTAATGGAAAATTAGTTTCTAGACTTTCACTTTCTGCATTTTTCACTCGAATTCTGATCGAATTCAATTCACATTATTTCGGTTTGTAAATTTTGTGCCTTTTTCAATGAATCTATAGTTTTTGGACAAAATATTATCATAATTTATTTGTGTCTAATTATTTTTTCTTTTGAATTCGTTTCCATTAAAATTGCCGATAAAATTGCATCCAGCAGTAATAATTTAACTTCAGAAACAAAATTAAAAAGGATGATCCTTCAGCTATGACAGTTCGAAGCAATTTCGAAGTTTTTGAAATTAATCCAAATGAAGAAAATGATATTTTATTTCACGTGAAATTTAAAAGTGGTTTCAATTCACTTTCGGTCAAATTGCGGAACATGGGCGTTTATATCGAAAATGGTGTTTGTCACACAAGAACTTTGAAAACAGGAGACAGTAGTATGAAGCTGTCGACGTCGAGAGCAGTTAAATGCTACTATACCACTTTCAGTACTGCAGCACAGCGCTTCACTCTCGATCAAAGGTGAATAAATTAGAGAGAAAAATTTTTCGTACCCCTCTAAAAAATGTTTGAAGAATTTTCTAGCCCCCTCCAAATTTTTTTCTGGATACGCCACTGAAAGCGGCACTCGCTTTTATAAAGCTACCACAGAATACTTATAGTGTGCTATTCAATACAATAGAGACGATGAAGGAGAAATAGAAAAAATAAAAAGAATTGAAATTGTGTTGCATTTATATCAACTTTTATTTAAAAGTTAAATTATTTTTATGAACCAAATTTATGCGATAAGCTAGGATGGTACTATTAGTTTAAAAGATTAATTTTACACCAATTTTAACTGTTTTATTATTTTATTTTAACTAGAGATTAGATTAGATTCTTCCTTTATTCTTTAGATAAATTGCAATTTATTCGATTTACAATGCTACTGCCATCTGCTGGAAATGACATTTCAATAAAATAAAATAAAATAAAATAAAATAAAATAAAATAAAATAAAATAAAATAAAATAAAATAAAATAAAATAAAATAAAATAAAATAAAATAAATAAAATAAAATAAAATAAAATAAAATAAAATAAAATAAAATAAAATAAAATAAAATAAAATAAAATAAAATAAAATAGAATAAAATAAAATAAAATAAAATAAAATAAAATAAAATAAAATAAAATAAAATAAAATAAAATAAAATAAAATAAAATAAAATAAAATAAAATAAAATAAAATAAAATAAAATAAAATAAATATAATATAAAGAGAAGATGTATCAAAAAGATTTACTTACAAAAAAAAATTGAGATATGAAATTACAAAAAATACATAATATTATGCAAAATATTAGACAAAAGTAAATATATATTTACATATGTAGATACAAGAAATAATTTTATGTTTAGTTTTAAAATTTCAAATGGAAAACCGAGAAACCTGAGGGATTGAGCAATTTTAATGATTTGCAACACACAAACTAGTAATTTTAATGATTTAAAACATACAAATATCAATTTTAAAGATTTGAAGTATGAAGATATATTGATTATTACAAAATTTCCGCTTTGCAAATGTTAATTTTCTTCATAACTGATTTTGAGCATGGGTGATTATTTACCTGAAATAAAAACTATGGGAAATTAAATTTTATTAGGAGTTCAATAAAAAAAGCTTTTTGCAAAGGCTGTCCTGCACCAATGACGATCGATGATAAAAAAAATACTACCGACAGCGTTTTTGTATGCTGTCGGCGGCGTTTTTTAAAATCTTTTTTGTAATGACTTTCTTTTGAAAAGTCAAAAGCTGCAAGAAAATTTCAAAAAAATAGTTTTAATTAATGGCAGCTTTGTTAAGGAAATAGTAATCTAATGTCGGGTTTTTACGAGATGCAAGAAACAAAAATGTCGAAAAATATCTTAAGAGAAAAGACTAGAAAAAAAGAATTCCAACAACAGGCATAAGTGTAAAAAAAGGAGCCAAGTTCTCCTATGCTGAAGTTTGAAGTTTGTCAAGTATAATCAATCAAAATTCAATTTATAAAAATTTGAAACCAAATCTTTGAACTTTTAAACTTTTTTTTACCATCCTAGAGTGAGTGCCACCTTAACAAATGTCCCGTTACTGGAATGTTGCAATTATTTAAGTACAATAAATTAAACGATTCAAAGCTTCTTTTTCTTATTTTCAAAAATGGTTTTGGTCAAATAATAAATGATTAGATTTGATAACAGATAACAGAATTTAACAGTTTAAGGATAGATATATTTCTCTAAAATCAAGTTCGACACATGTCCTGCATTTTTTTGTTTTTAAAATTGTCCTTAAAAATGAATTTAAATGATAAAAAATATGTACATACACATACATATATAAATATAGGTTTCTGCATAAAAGAAATTTCAAAAGCACCGAAAATGACGATATAAAATTTTAATGCAAGAAAATTAAAAAAAAGAAAGAAAGATAAAATCCTCTGGCACTTTCCATACCTTTATAATAAAGTGCCCATCAGATTAAAGTTAATTTAAGCTCTGTGTATATGTGTCCTTATCCTTATCCATATTCAATTTTCATTTCTCCGTTGAAAAAAAAAATAATTTGCATACTCGTGTTGTACAACAACAACACAACATCTCTCGACCTTTTTATATAAAAAAAAAAAACCTATTAAACGAACACCCATTTTAAACCGACACAATATAAAAAGGCACCACAAGAATATAAAAACCAAAATGGAAATTCGCCTTCCACTTTTGTCATTAAGTTTTTCCAATTTAATTGCATTTTAACACTCGGTTTGACATTTGTCCTCTCTTATTCTTGTTTTTTGTTCTTTTATTTTTTTGCAGACCTTTTGTGTGGTGTCAAAGCGATTTCGGAAAAACTACATTCATCGGTTTACCGGAACTAAGAGCCTTTTCCTGTTTCATCCTTGGAGTCGTGGTCGACGTGTATGTGTGTACATAGCGACGAATCAATATTTTGATTACTGTGTGATGGCTACAATACTTTTCAACTGTATTTTTTTAGCCAGAACAGAAACATCCGAAGAAGCAGAGTAAGTATTTATTTTGTTTTTAAATGGAAATTTAAATTACTTAAAGAAGAGTACAAAAGTTAAAGAGTAAGTATCAAGGAGAATAGGTAGGTATACTTTTTACTGAAAGAAGGAAATAAAATAGATATAAACATAAAAGGTCAGTTTTCAGCTAACCAAGTTAGCTCAGCAGATTCAGTACTAAATCAGTACAAAGGTTTGAAATATTAAAAAACAAACTTCTTGAAAACGAATTATTAGTTCATAGAACCTCATAACCAAGAGAAAGTTTGTTTAACCTGAGTTAAATCAGAGTTAAATCGAAGTTTGTTATTCATACAAATTAAATTAAACCCGATTTAATTCAGAAATTTTTTATACCGTCAAAAAGCTATTGAAATCATAAGGAGTCACTCATGGATGAATTAAAGCTTTAAACACTTTCCACTAAACTTGTCTTCTGGTTAAGTTAAGTGGATTTAAGTAAGCTTTCAAATACATAATATTGATTGATTTACAACCTAAAGCAACGACAATTATTATTTTAATATAAATTGAATTTATTCCCACAGATACATCTTCCTCGCTATTTACTCCCTTGAGATGTTCATCAAAATCATTGCTAAAGGCTTCCTACTTAACAAATACACATACTTAAGGAATCCATGGAATTGGCTGGATTTTATTGTAATAACTAGCGGCTATGCCACCATCGGAATGGAGGTTGGCAATTTAGCCGGTTTGAGAACATTTCGTGTACTGAGAGCATTAAAGACTGTTTCCATTATGCCGGGTAACAAATTTTACAGAAAAATTATTTCAGTATCTTTATTTAAAAAATAAATTAAAATTAATTTACAGGCCTTAAAACTATTATAAATGCGTTATTGCATTCATTTCGACAGTTGGCCGAAGTAATGACACTAACGATATTTTGTTTAATGGTTTTTGCACTATTTGCCCTACAGGTAAGATTAAGTTTTTTTTTTTCAAAATGCCATTGAATTTATTTAAATTTGTATATTTAAAAGGTATATATGGGCGAACTTAGGAATAAATGCGTAAAAAATCTTCCAGACGACTGGGTCAATTTAACAAGTGCAGAATGGAAAAGGTAATTAGATAATGTAGTTCAATGTTATCAAAGAATTTGCATCCCCCATTTACTTATCAAGAATCTTATAGTAATTAAATTAAAGCAGAAATCTTACTAACTATATTAATGAGTATGTATTTAGCAAGAGTTTTTCTTAATTAAAATACGTTAGCTAACAAATTAATTACAAACAAAAATATTTTATATATATGAAATGGATTATTAAAAATATGCGGAAGTATACATAGATTAATCTTTGAATGGTGATGATGCCGTATAACAATTTTTTTTTTCGTTTAAATGAGTTAAATATAGAAAATCGTGTATCTATGTGCTTTGTTATCAGCTAAGAGCCGAAAAGATTATTGTACAACAAAAAGCAAACAAATATACAGATATCAGATACAGAAAAATGTATATTATTTTCTATTTGTTTAGTTTTTTAAGCGTGAAATTCACAACATAAAATATCAAAACTTTTGGTTTGGGTTGCCAATTTAAAACAGAAAGTATCTTAAATAACAACTTTTCTGGAATGAGTGCTATTCAATCATTTTGAAGAAGAAGGAGCTTATTATTTTTCTTTATTGCAAAAGAGTTGTGTTCCGAACTACTAATAATAACAAAAAATACTTTTTCAAAAATAAGTAAAACTAAAAAGGGGGTTTCTTGTAAAATAAAAAAAAAATGATATAGAAATCGGTTATGGAAAAAATCGAAAAAATTTTCGAAAAATAGTTATTGAATTCCAATTTTCAATTTCTTGATACCTTTTCAAATAACAACTGTTTCGAAAACCACAACTAAAGATATGACCACGATTTTGTATCGTCGTTAATTTATACAATTTTGTTAGTTCGTTGCAGTTTTTGATATCCATATATGGCATGAGCGTCAATGAAGTGGTTCAAAATCGCAGTTTACGCTACACATTCTGTTTAAGTCCAACATATTAAGGATCATAATGATGCAAATATAATGAGCTGTCTCAAGAACTTAAAATATGAAGTTAAAAACCAAAAGAAGACAAAAAAAAATATTTAAATTTAAATTCTCTTTTTTTTTGTTTCTTCAAATTTTTTCAATGAAATTATAATAATTTATGAGGTTCAGTACTGCCAATAGTTTTCTTACGTTACACTTAGCGTTAAAAACAAAAATAACTGGGAAATATGTTATATATGTTATTTAAAAAAAGTATAGTTTAAGTTTCTCTTTTTGGTATAAAAAAAGCACGTATACGCCACAGTGAACTTCAGAGTTTTAAACGCTGCATATTTTCTAATGTCTGGGAATGCGCAAATAAAGCACCACCATTATTTTAATTAAAAAGCATTTGAAAAAGAATTTCCTTTTTATTTTTTAATAAAAACAAAAATAATCTTGGGATCAAAAAGAAACACAATATCTGTCGATTTGAATAAATTTTTCTCAAATGCGTGTAGTTGGTATATCTTTAGGTAAATTAATGTATGTTCAGCCGTAGGGTATGCAAACGGTTTTGTTTGAAAGAAAAGGTTCTAGATGGACAGGAAATTAGTTGTTTTTTCAGTTCTGAAATCTCCAACTAAAACGATGTTTTTGTTAATATAATTATGAAAAAAGCGGCTCATAAAGACACAATCTGATTTTTTTAAGGAAATGGTGGATGGTGGTCATATTATGTTATTATTATTACAACAAAAACATAACTGCTACAAAAGAGCCAAGTTCTCCTATGCTAAAATTATGCTGGCACAAAAAGTAGGTACAGAGATGTAAAAGTATACCAAGTTCTTAATTTTGGTTTTTAATTTGTATCAATTAAATTTTGATTGTTGACTTGACAATTTTTCTTTAAAGCCTTTGGCTGCCATGGCTATCATTTTTGGGCGACACCCTTTGTGAAATATTAGAGCACTAAAAAGCTGGCAGTCAAAGGGTTAATAATCGTTTTAATTATCAATTTTTAAGGTTATTTGAAAAAATTTCGTAGTAAACAAAAAACAAATTTTAATTAATAGGTAGTTTTTAAAAGAAATAAACTATTAGAGTCACCTCTAGTCGTACGTTCAATTGTTATGGTTAAAAATAGTGAAAATTTAGGCAATAAGTATCAAAAAGAAGTAGACTTTTTTTAATAGATTCATCATTTTTATACCAAACACCACAGATATGTAGATGAGGCTAAATTAAAATAGCTAAGTATTAGTTAGCTAGAAAACTTTTCTTGCCGATCAGATTGATATTGTTCTGTGTGTATGGTTTTAGTAAATTCCGAATAACTAGGCTTTTCTACATCATATTTAAAATCTATAGCTCATAGCTGTGGCCGAATTACGACAAACGTTCGTTAACGTATCGTCGCTTTGTGTCCTTATTTTTTGTTTACTGATTAAATAGATACAGCAATAGTCAAAACGTTAACGTACCGATCTTAATCGTGTGCGTGATTCGACCCCTGAGTTTTCAAATTATTTCTTCGTAACTTTCTTTTAATTTTAGACATTCATGAAAATAAAGATCTCCTGCGTAGGTAAAACGGTAGAAAAGTTTCGCAAATCTATTAATTTTGATAAATACGCAAACAGTTGAATAAACAGTTTTTGAACAACTTATCAAAAGCAAGCTTTGTAGTATCTAGGTCTTGTTAAAAAGTTGTCTTTATTTAGCTGTTCTTTCATTTGTTTTTTTTTTTTTTTTAGTTTAGTGCAAATTCTTTCTTCATTTTTTATTTACTTTACTTTAAAACAACAAAAATAAACAATGTTGTTAACAAAAAAATATGCTAACTTTTGTTTACAATTCCAGTTGGGTGAATGATACAGAAAATTGGCTGTACGATCTCGAAGAGTTGCCAATGCTATGTGGAAATCTCACTGGAGCCAGGCACTGCCCAACAGGTTTGTTTTTTAAAACAAAAAACTGAATAGCTAGTTAAAATTAAGATTTAACCTAATTTACGATAATATGTATCTAAACTATAAATCTTAAATATTTCATCTTTATTCAGGATACACGTGCCTTTGTGTGGGTGAAAATCCCAACCATGGATACACAAATTTTGATAATTTTATGTGGTCCATGCTAACGACTTTTCAATTGATCACCCTCGATTATTGGGAGAATGTCTATAACATGGTACTTGCTACATCAGGACCCATGAGTGTATCGTTTTTTACAGTGGTTGTATTTTTTGGCTCATTTTATTTAATTAATTTGATGTTAGCCGTAGTAGCGTTAAGTTACGAGGAAGAAGCCGAAATAACAAACGAAGTAAGCTTAAGACCCATCAAATCTGCCAGTCCCAAACTTATCTTTAACTTTTATTAGGAACGAAAAAAAGACTTATTGGATCATCGTGAAGATTCAACTTTTAGCTTCGACCCGTCCATATTAAATGTAAAAAAACTAAACAAAAACTACAAAAAGAAAATCGACTCACGGAAGGGTGTACTCCTGGCACAATACAGTAAAAAAAAGACACGTCGGAAAAAGAAGGGTAAAGATGGTGCTCCTAACGAAAATGGAAATGGCCAAGTAAAAATTTTATTTTACAAAAATTGACAGTTTAGAATTGATTTTGAACCGTTTTTTAGAGTCAAAGCCGTTCGGTGACCCCAAGTCCGAGCCCGAGTCCTCGACATAGCACCGACCGGCCGCAGGCGTTGAATATTCCAAATCAACGTCCTCGGGGTATCTCATTTCAAGATGAGCAGAACAAGAATCCAAACATGTTATACCCCTCAGGTGAATAAGTTTTAAGCTAAATCCTTAAATTAAATTAAAAAACTAATAAAAAAACACGCTTCATAACAGACTACAAAGGTCAATTACTACCTGGCAGTCGACAGGCCAGTTCAAATGCCAGCGAAGGTGGCGGAGTGAATCGAGAATCCTCATTGGATGATTCTGGTGTCGTGGACGATCATGAGGAACAGGACACAGGTAATGAAATGGTGAACACATCAGCGGTGGAGTTACAATCCGATTTAACTCCGGTTACACTTGCCTTATCACCGCGCGAGGTTCGTTTAATTAAGTGCAATGGAAATATTGCACGCATTAAGAAGCATAACATTTATGCTTTGCATCAAGAATTTTCCTCGGAAATAGTTGTTATAGGTACATAGTATATAGTTTAGCGTAAATAAATAAAAAAAAAAAACATTGACAAAAAATTTTTCATATATTTATTTGCAAAATTTATACTTTATAAATTGCTATAATTTAGCTTTACAGCAAAATGTGTAAATGTATTTGTTTGTCTTGCATTTTTTTTATATTTTCTTCTTTTACTTTTTAATGCTGAAACTACTACTGTACACAAAGATGATCTTCCTGATCGAAATTGTGATAGATGTGTTCAATGTTGCGTTGACTACGAGGGTTGGCTGCAATTTCAAAATTGTTTATATAAAGTAAGTATGATACTCGTATCTTTTTATTTAGTTGTTGGACAAAAAGAAAATATAAAAATAATTTTCAAAAACAAAAAAAAAATAAAATCGTATAACTTTAAGTATCATTCCCCTCCAAAAAGGTCAAATTTTATCTAGGTTGGTACTTCAAAAACTCATAAGACTCAAAGTCTGCAACCTGCAAGTCAAACTGGAAATGTTGGCGTATGAAACTAAATACCAATTATACATACTCTTTTTTTGCGGATATACATTTCGTGAGCACAAAGCCAAAACCACGATTTATGAACTAAGGGTTTCAATCTGTTAAATACAAATCCTTAGAGTCTGTTAATCTCTTTCAAAATACCAGTAAGAAGACATTTCATTTCGACCTTAATGTTACTATTAGTGTTATCTTTAAGGTACAAATGCTTCGCAAAAATCTGAATTTATTTTCTGAGAAAATCAATAACTCAACTTTAAAAAAAGTTTGCGAAGGGGTTGTCAGTAAACAAGTCATGTTCAAAATTTCATTTACATATCTAAAACATATTTACGGGAATGGCTTTGTGTAGACCAGAAAAATTAGTTGTGGTGCATATTTTTTCGTTGAATTTTTTGAGAGTATCATGCAAAAGTTTGGAAAAATTACTTCCGGTTAAGAGTCAATGGCTACAAAATAACGCAAATAAAAGAAATAACAATAAATACAAGTTTAAAGATTTGTTCGTAAAATAGATTTTTTTAATGTGAGCAGCCAGTAGTTTGTTTGTCTTATGTCTGGGAATCTGCGAAAGCCAAACACATACGGAACTGCAATGCTAAATGCATGATGAGTTGCATGGGTCAGTTGGACTTAAAATTGTCTGTACCCATGCAACTAATCATTAATTAACATTTTTGCTTTTGAACCTATTCAGATGAGCCAAAAAATATGCTTGTTTTTATGAAAAGATTTGGTCCAGCTACCGTGTGAGAAGAACGGTAGGCCCTAAGACAATTTTTTTTTCTCCTAAATTAAGCGCATAATGATGTTCCCTTGTCACAATTATGTATAAAAAGGATGTGCCATTACAATAAATACCAAGACAGGCTAAAAGTAAGATGATACTAAAATGTGAACCTATTCAGATGAGTACAAAAATAACACTGTGCAAGTTTTTTCAAAAAAATTTTTGATTTTTGAGACAAGTGCGCTGTTGACTGTTCCCCCCTATTTCGGACCTGAGAAATCGATTGGCATCATTAGTTTTTGCGATTTATCGGTACGACTTCGAACAAAATTTTTTTCGGAAGTTTTTTCAATAATTTTAAGCATTTTGCCCGGTTTGAAGTCATTTTTCTTGTTTATATTTATATTTATTAGACTCAAACTTTATTTACTACCAGCATAAAACAAATAAACAATTTTATGCAATTTATTTAACAATTAAGCAAGTTTTTGTTGAAAAAATTCAAAATAAATTGGATTTGTTTGCATTGTTATCGTTTTATTATGTTTTAGTGGAGTATAACTAAAGCAAATTACAGATTCAATTTTGATAATTTCTGTTCTTAAACGTCGGCAATAAAAAATACTTTTAAATCCATGTGTTAAAAATTGCCGGTGTTGACGTTTTGTTTTTTAAACTAAAAATACATTTTTTTCAAAACTTTTTTTTTTTTAATTTCATAAATAAAATGATGTATAAGGATTATTTCGATTATTTAAAGGAAAAAAATATTTGTGAGTGAAGAATAAGATTAAATCGTTTACGCAATAGGAGCATTTTCTTACAAATCGGCTTCAAATGTAAACAAATGTATTAAAACACAACGGCAACACATTCGTTACTAAGATATGCATTTTCACAAAGCCAGTAGTTTTTGCTGGTAGCTGGTAGTAAATAACGTTTGAACAGAGAAAATAGCAATATAAACAAGAAAAATGACTTTAAACCGGGCGCATTATTGAAAAAAACTTCCGAAAAATCGAAAAACTATTGATGCAAATCGATTTCTCAGGTCCGAAATAGGGGGGAACAGTCAACAGCGCACTTGTCAATGATTTCGACTTACACAGTTTAATTATTATGAATTTAAAAAAATCGTCCTTTTTCCAAGAAAATGTGAATATAAAATTTGCCTTCGGTGCTCGTACTAAAACGTAAAACGTCAGTTATTGTTGACTAGATAGAATAAAAATAAATAAAAAATAAATAAATAAATAAAAATTAAAATAAAAAAAAGAAAATGAACGAATGAGACTCCTCAAGAATTAACCTTAGATAGGCTTTGAGGAGATACACAAGTCTCACTTTGATGACAAAATTTAAAGAAAAATTATGTTATATTACAATATACAATATACATTTTTAATAATTTAATTTTTGTACAAAAATTACATGAATAACATTTTTTTTTACAGATTGTTAGAGATCCATTATTTGAATTAGCAATAACTTTGTGTATAGTACTGAATACCATGTTTCTAGCCATGGAACACCACGGAATGAGTGAGAGCTTTCGACAAGCATTAGATATAGGAAATAAGGTTGATTTAAATCTAAAAATTATTCTTTTTTTTTTTCATTAATTCTAATTAAAATGTCTTCTAATTTAAAAAAGGTTTTTACTTCAATATTTACGTTCGAATGTATTGTTAAGCTGTTGGCGTTATCGAAAGAATTTTTTCTTTGTGGTTGGAATATTTTTGATTTAATTATTGTAACAGCCAGTCTACTGGATATTATTTTCGAACTAGTTGATGGTTTAAGTGTGTTACGAGGACTGAGATTGGTAAGGCATTGATTTAAATTGAAAAACCCATAAAAATATATGAATTTAATTTAAATTTTAAGCTGCGAGTTTTAAAACTCGCCCAATCATGGACAACAATGAAGGTCCTCTTGAGTATCATTATATCGACCATTGGTGCACTGGGAAATCTTACACTTATTTTAGTTATAGTCATTTATATATTCGCTGTGATTGGTATGCAATTATTTTCAAAGGATTATACGCCAGAAAAATTCGATCCTGATCCTGTGCCAAGGTAAATATAAATTGAAAAAATCAATCACTTAAACAAAAATGTAATATATTATATTTTTTATTATAGGTGGAATTTTAACGATTTTTTTCATTCATTTATGATGATTTTTCGAATTTTATGTGGTGAATGGATTGAACCTTTATGGGATTGCATGAGAGCTGAAGAAGAGGTAAAAAATATAATCCATATTATCGTTATTTAAAACATACTTTGCAATATTTTTAAATTAAAAAAATAAAAACGCTTAAATAAACATAAAAATAAGATTAACATTTTTCGATTTTGAAGGTTTCATTGTTGCGCTTTCAAAAATCTTTGATGAATTAGCTTGCACATTCAAATAATATTTTGTGATTGATTTACTTTTTTCTTCATTTCAAGCTACAATTATTTTTCAACAGCAAATAATATTAAAAGCTGCAGATAATTTTTTGTTTTATAAATCATTTCATTATTTTCAAAATATAAGCTTTCACAAAATTTATTAAAACTATGGTTTTAATAAATCAATTTTTAACCCAATTTTAGCAAGGAGCATCAACGTGCTTCGCAATTTTCCTTCCAACTCTGGTGATGGGTAATTTCATGGTGCTAAATTTGTTCTTGGCCTTGTTGCTCAATAGTTTCAATTCGGAGGAATTGAAATCGAAAAAAGAGGTAAATTTTCAAATACAATTGTTTTTTCTATTGATATTTTCTTGAATTAGGTGTCTTAGTGTGTGTGTATTTTTTTTTTATTTAAAAAATTACAAAAAAGAAAAAAATTATTAGGAAATAATTGGATGTTCATTATGGCTAAATTTTAGTATATTATAAATGTGTTTTAATTGATTTCGTTGTCAATAGAAGTTCGGTGTGAGTGTGGCAATCGCACTTATGTTAAAACAAAATTTTTAAAAACATTTTCGTTTTATTTTTTTTTTATTTTGTCTAAAAACAAAATCTTAACTAAATAAAAAAAAATGTCTAACTTTATATCTTGTGACAATATTTATTAAAAAATATCCTTACCTCTAATTTAAAAACCACTACTTAATATAAAAACCATAAAAACTTTTAATCAAAAACTTTAAAAAAAAAATTTAAAAAAAAAAAACAATTTCTAACATTTTATCGTCGCATGTAAATTAAGCTATAAAATTATATATTTTTAATTAAAAAAAAAATCTTTTAATATGTTGTTTGTCGATATTTTAAATTTTTCTATGTGTGTTTTTATTGATGTGCCTTAAATATGTGTGTATCTGAAAAAAAATGCAAACAAATTCGCACTAAAAAAAAAAAACTTAAAAAAAAAACTGTTTGCTAAACTGATTCACCTACTCAATGTGCACCGTGTCTCTCAACTGTCTATCTATCGAACAGATTTTCAAGAAAAAGGTAATTCTTCAAAAAGTAGTTTGTAACTCTTTTTTTTTTAATTTTCAAAACTATAAAGTGCTAGCTATCCCTTTCTTTTAGTCGTATTTTGAATGACCTGTATAGTAGATGCTTAGTTTTTTCAGTTTGAATTGTACATAAAAAGCTTTGATTATTTATAATTTGTTTTATAAGAAATTAGACTACAGAAATTTCACATAAATGACTTTAATTGGATAATGGAAAGTATTCAAATGCAATTTGTTTTAAAAATCAAATTTTACATATTTATGTGAATTTTATTTAGAAGTAAATTTTAGAATTATGCAAAATATAAGAAAAATATTTTTTTTTTTAATACAATTTGTACTAAGTCATCTTTGAATTGAATCGATTTAGGAAGTTGGAGAAGAATCGAAACTTGCACGGAGTATAGAACGAGTGAGAGATTTAATAAGAAGAAAACGACAAGCTAGAAAGGAGAAAAAGGAACTCAAATATGCCACAAAATTTGAGCAGGTTGTGAGAGAAGCTCAAGTGGCATCTGTTAAACAAACAGAATCAGAAACAAAATTCCATAGGTTAAGTTATCAAGTAAGGAAAAAAAAGAAATAAATAAACAAAATCGTTGATTTTTTTTTTTGGTTTTGTACCTATCATTTTTCTAAATTTGTTGGTAGGCTGATCCAAAGAACGATGACCATGAGCCATGAAATCCCTATTTCCCATAATAATTTATTTAGTTCGATATTGTTTTAAAATTAAAAAAAAATTTTTAATTTTATTTTATTTTACTTATTTTAATTTTATTTTATTTACAAGTCAATATTTTGACAGTATTTTTCTTAAATTTTATTTTAAGGAATCAATGAATCGTCCCGTCTCGGGGTCAGATTTCGGGTTTCAAATTCCATTGAGAGAAGGTCTACATACTATCATCGATGGTGGTGAATACGAAGAAGAATATAAAGAAGGCGATGAAAATATCTGCCTAAATGATGACAATAATCAAAAGTACGCCACAAAACCAATTTTTGAAATTTAAAAAAATAAATTCTAAACCTTTTTAATTTTTAGAAACGATTACACCCTATATCCTCATGTAGAAAGAAAGTTACTACATCAAGTGTCTTCCGGTTTTGGTACCCAACAGAACGACAGCCGTGACGAACCAACGTTCACCGAATCCATAGAGCTGCGTCTGATGGGCCAGTACAATTCAACAGATACCGACCCAGGTGACCAGCAGAGTGTTATATTTCAACGTGCTGATTCGTTACGCCAACACGACGAGGCTTACCTTCAGTATCAGAAATCCCTGCTAACTAGATCGCCAAGTTATCGCAAATCACTCGATCGTCTATCACAATCGAGTGAAACATCACAAAGATCACTTATACCATCGAGGAGTAAGTCTGAAGATGAAAACATTCAGAATTACGATCGTATGACCATTAAACGAGTGTCCAGTGGACATTCGTTGAATACCATCTCCATAGAACAAGATGATTATATGCATCAGGGGAATCTGCGGGACGAACTGCTTAATTGCGATCAAAAAGAGTTGTTTCAGTTCCTGCAGGACGATGTTGACAATAGTAATAATTACTTCAGTGAGACTGTTGGCTATGGCAGCGCAGTGATCGAGACTGAGACCGATAGTCTGATATTGGACGCCAAAAAAGATGCGAGCATTTTTTCACCGCCACGAAAGACTTCATCAAGTAGTCTTAAGTCGAATCTTAGTTATATTTCAAATTCTATTTTGCATCAAATTGAACAAAGGCGCAATGGAAGTATCTGTGAGTCGATCGATAAGGTATTCGGTCGATCTGAATCTCAGGGAATCTTCAACGGTAGTGCCAATGGTGATGATTCACATGACCAATTGCCTCTTGTCGGCAATTCGGAATTTGATAACATCATTCAGAGTTTCGAGAAAGAATTGGAAGAAATCAAAAAATCAACGACATCTCTGGAACGAAGACTATCAAATCTGTCCGAACCATCGCCGGCTGCAGATGAATGCAATAAGGATATACTCGATCACATCGCTGCCATAGAAGCTGATCACGCTAACTACGAAGTAGCTTTTGTACAGCGACGTCATCACCCTAATTCTCATGTTGATCGTAATTCGGTTAAGATCAAACGTCGTAGTCTTGAAAAACAACGAAAAATCGACGAAGACTTTAGTATCTCGAATGAGATTCGTAAAATCTGTGATCAGATGCATGCACCGTTTGCCGAAGTTGGCAGTACATCGCCATTTCTTCGGCGAAAAAACGATCTGTTCAGTGCACAATTTGATCGTTTCAAACGTTTAAGTCTGATCGAACGTGTTGACGAACTTCCTGAGGATGAAAAGTTTGCGATTCGTATCGAAAGTGAAAAACTCCCTCGCAAATGTTTAACTGCCGATCTGAAAATTGACAGTCTATCGCTCAAAAGTACCAATAGCTATGAAAACCTTCTCATACAAAAGCAACGAAATCAACTACAATCAGAAATCATTGAACAACAACAACACCAACAAACTCAAAGAGTCGTGCCACCAACTCCACCACAATCATTGAAATCGATTACACCACAGAAAAAAATGAAAACGCCCCACCCAAAGGCTGGTGACTTCAAAATGGAAGGCTTTAAAGTGCATCCACAACCTTTCGACAAGACCACCTCAATAAGCTTAAGCAATCAATGCGATTATACGTCTGGGGCAAATGAGGAAGACAAACCTACCACCATGACGGGACAGAAGTCCACCTTTACGAGACTAACAGAAAAACCATGGCATTGTTTGGTCTCCTACGTGGACGATCTTACCGTTGGTGGGAGACGTAACTCGCAGGGAGCATACAATGATCCCATGTCTTTTCCCAGTTTTGGCACTGTAAAGCCGCCAAAGGTGCCACAGGACTGTTTCCCACAGAAGTGTTACGATCAGTGAGTTACGATTACGATTTTTAAAAATTAGTTAAATATATGTTTTGTTAAATTTTTATTTGTGTCTTTAATTGCAGTTTATTTTTTCGATGTCCTTGCTTTATGTCCTGCATGGATACGAAATGGGCAAAAAATTGGACCCAAGTGAGGACGGCAGTCTTGACGGTTGTAGATACCCCAGCCTTTGAGTGGTTTGTTCTGGTGCTTATATTTGCATCCAGTATAACATTATGCTTCGAGGACATCTACTTGGACAACAATAAAACATTGAAAAGAATACTGTATTGGACGAATTTTTCGTTCTGTATAATATTCGTCATTGAAATGGTGTTGAAGTGGTTGGCACTTGGTTTTTCCAAGTATTTCACGAGTTTTTGGACGATATTGGATTTCATTATTGTTTTTGTAAGTAAAGTAGTTTTTTGAATTTTAGAAGTTTATAAGATTTAAAGTTCTAACAAAACTTTTTGTTTCTTTTTTAAAGGTTTCTGTGTTTTCCCTGCTCATCGAAGAAAATGAAAATTTAAAAGTACTACGATCACTTCGAACACTTCGTGCATTGAGACCGCTTAGAGCGATTTCCAGGTAACAATATTGGTTTACGATTCAAAATACTTGAGCTTATTTGTCAAGGCTCTTGAATGTCTCTGTGTGCACTTAATTTTTAATGTCAAATTTATTTATAGAAGAAGAAAAAATCATTTATTAATGTTTTTTATAAATGTTTATATTTTTTTTTTAATAAGAAGGACTCCAGGTTCCTGACACATCAAATGCAGTGTTTTTAAATGTTCACTTTAAATACTCAGCATTTTTTTTATTCCTAAAGAATTTTATTGTTTAATTTTCAAAAATGCATGCTACAACTAATATTTATATTTTCAAATAATATTTAGGGCCAGTTTGTTGAAAGTGGGTTAAATCGTCAATTTGGTAACTACAGATTACCCTTAATTGAGAATTAAGAATCCTTGATTATCACAGAGCGTTTGTTCACATTTTTTCCACCTTGGTTAATAAATCATAGTTTTTCAATAAATCATTCCATTTTCCAATCTACCTGTCAGTTTGGCTGTCGAAATTTAATCAAGGATTTAGCTTTTTTTTAATTTTTTTTGAAGTTTGTGATATTTTGAATTTTAATTTGAAAGCGTTAACAGTAAGGAAGGTAAGTAAATACTTATTTATTTATCTTTTTATATTAGTTTATTTATGAATGTGTATATGTTTTCAGAAATATGTCAAATCGCTCAAAGAGAACATCAAATTTCTCCAAGGCCGAAGAAGAAAAATTGATTAATTTGGCGTTGCAGAAAAAAAGCATATTAGAAAATAAAAAAACAGACGCAATCACGTCCAAACAAAAGGACGCAGCTTGGGAGGCCTTGGCGGAAAATTTCAATGCCACATCGGAAGGACAAGTAAGTTTTTAATCTAGTTAGGTTTTTTTGTTTCTGAAAATCATTTTTAATACAAACAAAACTTTAAAATATAAAAATTAATTTTTCAGTTGAGGACAGGGAAAGTACTGAAGGACAAATACAACAACATAAAAAGAGCTCTTCGCAAATCAAAGGCTGACCTGCGCAAAGAAATATTTCTTACAGGTGGTGGCCCACCACCCCCAACACAAAAAGAGCAAAGTCCCCTGCTCAATGAGCTTAGCGATGTCATGGGCATTAGTGTTGATGGGTTGGCATCCAGGTGAAAAATCCTATGTTATTAGTTACTTAATGATCATTATAGCATTGATTATGTTTGTATTTTATTTCTAGAAATGATGATGATGAAGTTTTATTTGAAAAAGAGAAGATGGAGGTTGGGGATGCTGATACAAATGTGGCCGATGAAGATATTCAACATTTGTTGGAAGATATCTTAAGCACCGAAGAGCAACCCATTGAAGAAAAACCATCCCTTAATTGGCAAGGTTATAACCCCGAAATGCTGCGAACCAAACGACACAAGTGTCTTAACAAAAATAAAAGAAAAAAAGTAGAAGACCCTGATGACATAAACGAATTAAAGAAACAAATATTAAAGCAGCAATTGAGAAATAATCAGGAGGAACATCAACAAAAGCTTTCACAGGGAGCGGAGGAGCACCGCCTTAAAATGCAAATCTTGGAGGCCGAACTTTTAGCCAAACAAAAATAGCCATTTTAATTTAATAATTCATTATTTATTTATTTCAGTTATTTTTAGTTATTGTTATTAGTTATTGTTATTAGTTAGTTTTGTTACTTCATATAAATGAACTTATCTAAAATAATTTTTAATAAAACAAATGATATTATATTAAAATACTATATCAAAATCTTTTATTCAATAATTTTCTTTGATTTGGCCAACAGTGTATTGTACTGGTTTTAAGATGTATTCAATGATGTATTGGATTGAAGTAGTGCCGGAAAATAACCGGCTAATAACTCTGTACGAACATTGTTTCTATTATCTGGTGCTATTCTGGCAACGTCAAATGATTCAATGGGTGGTATGTTTGCTTCAAGCTCATTTGGTGGAATCTCTTCATTAAAATCGACAGCTATATTATGAAGAACTGCCGTTGCAACAATAACATCTTGGACAGTTTCTGTTTTAATTCTCATTTGAAGAGATAAAACAGGAAAACGTCGTTTCCAAACACCGTATTTCCGCTCTACAACATTTCTACTTCTTATAATTGATTCGTTATATAATTGTTCTACTTGGTTTGTACATTCAAGTAATGGTGTTGCCATGTACGGTGTATTGGAATAACCTGAATCAGCTACAACAATGTATTTTTTGTAATCTTTTCGCTCCAGTTTCATTTTTAAAACTGAATTGTTGAAAATTGTTTGATCATGGCATGATCCAGGCCATCTCGCAACAATATTCAAAAATTTTAAATTGGCCGAACTTACACTCTGTACATTTAGAGAAAAATATCCTTTTCTGTTTCGAAAATGTTCTGCATTATCCCCACCTTAAAGAAAAAATATTTTATATTTTTGAACCAAGTTAACTATTTCATATAATTATATTAACTTACCAGGAGATTGTATTTTCACGTGAGTACAATCTATTGCTCCTATTGTTCTCGGAAATTTGGCAAGATTGTAAAACGCGTAGCTTGCTTCGGCCATCTCTTCATCAGAATCTGGCATTTTTATAATGTCTTTTCTCAAGGACGCAATGGCAGAGGAGACTCTTCTTACAACGAGGCAAACTGTTGTTTTACAAACTCCAAAAAAATCTCCGACGGAAATCAACATTGTTCCTAACGCATAAAACCGTAGCGTGATAAGGAGTTTTGCCATTGGAGTTATGTTTCGACTTCTAAAAAAAATTTAATACAATTTTAGTTTAAAGCAAATTAGTAACGAAAACCTTTCACTTCTATCTACCAATTTTGGTCTTATTAATTCTAAAATGTTTGCCACAGTTTCCTTCCGGAACCGAAATCGTCGAAAAAAGTCAATGTCGTCCCACTTATTGAAATGATCCAATCTTTCGTGCATTTTATATTGTCGCCTTTCAATAATCAAAATTTCTATATCTTCTTCATCTTCACTTTCACTCCAAGAATCCCAAATACAATTTCCAGATGCACTAAAATAATAATGCAGTTTA
Organism: Episyrphus balteatus; assembly: GCF_945859705.1. Classification (NCBI taxonomy): domain Eukaryota; kingdom Metazoa; phylum Arthropoda; class Insecta; order Diptera; family Syrphidae; genus Episyrphus; species Episyrphus balteatus. Next base: position 136,467,150 of record NC_079134.1, read on the forward strand.
TATTTAGAAACGTATAGGTGCATAATGTAATAATTTTAACAAACTTACTTCATTTTATTTTGGTATTCAGCGGGAGTTATGCACAAATTTTTATTTTTTTGTTTAAAACAGACGGCAGCTAAAGAATATTTATTGTTTTTTTTTTTTTTTGGCAATTCGTGCTAATGACAGTTTTCATTTTGGTCAAAATCAAGTATGAACAAACTGAATTCCAGTAAATCCTTGATTAAATGGTGCTAATCGAGCAAAATTGGATGATTAACGAAATCTCAAATTAACTGCTCAAATCATAGATTCTGTGATTACAATTTTTGTGAACAAACGAATTCTACGATTATCAACTGGAATAATCCTTGATTAAAGATAATCGAGTGTCAACAAACCGGCCCTTAGTCTTTTTTATTTATTTTATTTTTAGTTTTGTATAATTTACCAATTGGTTCGTTGGTCTGCTTCTAGTTTGATGTTTATTCATCAAAAAATTTCTAATGTACATAATGTAAAATTTATAGTTCGCAAAATTGAAGACCAAAAAATATTTTATTGGTGTTATTCTTATTAAGTCATATTATTTTGTCATAAAATTCAAAAATTTCTGGGGAATGTGGAAGAAGAAAATGCTAGAAAAATTTAACCTGGTGTGAGAGCAGCAGCAGTTGTTAATTAAATTGGTATCAAATACTAAGCATTTCCGTGGTCAAACAAAAATTCTTGTTCAAGTAACGCTGTCTTCCAATGAGGAGAAAATTTAAACAAATTACCTCCACCTTTAACAAAGTCTAACTACGACGACTGGTATCTTCTCTTTTAAAGACGATTGTCATGATCTCAATTGGGACCATATTTCTCCCAATTTATTTCCATATTTGAGGCTCGCCAGGTTGACCTCAGAAAACGTCAGCAATCTTTCCAGTTTTGAATTGTTCTGGCACGTGTTCCTATGCACCTTTGAACTTTATTCTTATTATTATTATGAACGGAATTTGAATTTTATAAAAAATTTCAACTAAACCTTTTAGAAACTGAATTTACATGAATTTATATTATGTATGTTTTAAAGATAAAATAATTTTCTAACGAAGAAAAAACTCTCGAATTGTTACGCGTACTAGGTTTCAAATTTCGCACAGTGATAAATACAGGAAAATCTTTTTCTTTTAATGCAGAACTATTTTTCCAAATCTTTTTCTTATTACAAAATATGTACACGCTTTTCTTCGTGGTCCTCTCCGAAGTAAACATTAAGGATTTCATATTCTCCTCCCCAACGCAAAACCGACTTCTTTAACTTCTGTAAAGCTTTATAGAAGCAAAATTGTTAGTTCAGAATCTATCCACTTATTGTTCGGTGGCAGTGATGTTATGTTTGAGAACCGGGTGTCCTACGTTCAAGTCTGTATTCGCTCACCGAATTAACACTCTGTAGTAACTGCTTGAGAAGATATAGAGGTCAGCAAAGCTCCCGAAATTTGTTTTTTTTTTTGAAGATTAAACATTAAAGACACAAAAGTTGAAAGCATTTCAAAAAATGTAATAATCTTTTTTATCAAAAAACAAAACCGACTTCCATGGATCAAAATTGGGTTTTATGGTTTTTCTAATAGTTCCTGTGGTTATAACTGAACGAAATTGAAATGGGACCACATTGCAGCCACCAGCTTTCCAATACAAAAAGGAAATTTGTTTTTTTTTTGAAGATTAAACATAAAAGACACAAAAGTTGAAAGCATTTCAAAAAATGTAATAATCTTTTTTATCAAAAAACAAAACCTACTTCCATGGATCAAAATTGGGTTTTATGGTTTTTCTAATAGTTCCTGTGGTTATAACTGAACGAAATTGAAATGGGACCACATTGCAGCCACCAGTTTTCCAATACAAAAAGGATTATCAAAATTGGTTCACTCAGTCCAAAGTTATGAGGTAACAAAAAAAAAAAAAATGCAGGCGAATTGAATACCTCCTCCTTTTTGGAAGTCGGTAAAAAGGGATAAAATGGCTAATGGAAAGAGGTCTAAAACGTTTAAGTTATTTTGATCTTTACAACTACACTTAAAGCTTGATGCTTTTATTGCATCGTTATAGTTAAAAGCTCTAAAAATAAATTGCACGACTGGGGTCGCACGTACTTGCTCTTAGAGCTCAAGTTGCTTAAATTTTAAAGACTTTTTAGAAATTTGGAAAATCTAAATATATGGGAAAGAAAAAAAAAAAGGAAATTCGTTTTTTAAAAAAATAATATAAAATCTGAAATCAAATTGCCCCCCAAAACAAGTATGCAGTTTTGACTGATATACTAACATGCATTTTTAGAAAAAAAAATTTCAAAATCGTTAGAGCCGTTTTTTAAAAAACTAATTTTTTATAAATAATTTCTTGGAAAAAAATTTTTAAAATAAAATTGGTATAAAATTGGACTTCCGGGACCCACTTTTTTGGCATTCTCTACCATCGTAATGTTATGGAAAAATGTTATCTCACCTTTTTTTTTTGTACGAATACATAACTTGATATATAGTACCTATATCGCAAGTAAAAAACGATTTTCGGGAGCTTTGTGTCTGTCGCTCTCTATCTGGGACATAAAAGAACGTAATGTGATAGAACTTTTCTGACTTCGAATTGAACTTCAGCACAGAAAACCTTGAAAAAAGTATGACTTGGTCATATTGTAACAAAAACCTTGTTGAACAGCGTTATTTTACTGTACTACTTTACTTACCCAGGTTCTTTAATGAAGCTATAAATTGAAGTAGCATAAATATAAGATTAAGATGTTGATCAACTAGTTCGACCTGGCAGGATTTTTGAATCTTAAAATTTTGAAGAAATCGATGTTTGTTTTCAATAATTCCAATACATTTTTAACGGCTACAGGTTCTTAAAACCTTATTTATTCTTTACATAATTTATACTTTACATAATTTATACTTTACATACTTTATATTTTCAATTACTTTACATGCATGCTACTTTTTATAATACAGTATAATGTATTTATTTGTTAAACCTTTTCACATGTACAAAACCACAAATACCACACATAATTCTCTAAATGCATACAAAGTGATTATAGCTCAAAAAAGATTCTTCTCATTGTAAATTAATTACATACCTATTCTCTTTCACAAATTAAAAAAAAAATAAAATATTTTCAAAAACCATAAATGAATCTTTTTCGGGTGTAATCGCAGAGCTATTTCGTTACACTTTGCTTTCTAAAGCTTTTTCAAAAAAAACTAAACTAAAATTTTCAAACTCAAACACAATAACACACTGTTTTCGTGTTTTTTTCGTTTATATCTAAATGTGCTTTTCGAGTATAAAAAAAAATCAAGTATCTAACTGCAAAAAAAAATATAATAACAAAATGGCCAAACTTCGGAATGCAAAAAAATGATATACGAAGCCACCAAAAAAAAAAACTATCTTTCTCCTCCCAAACTATATTCTTACCTCTTTATATTCTTTAACATTTTCCAGGTGGCAGGGAATGCGAATTGTAGTAAATGCTCTCATGTATGCCATTCCATCAATTTTCAATGTCCTCTTAGTTTGTTTAGTTTTTTGGCTCATATTCTCCATTATGGGTGTACAGTTTTTTGGTGGTAAATTTTTCAAATGTATCGATGATGATGGTGAACTATTGCCAATAACGGTAAGTGAGAAACTCAGACCCTTTCAATTTCAATTCAACTCTTCAACTTCATGTTCATGTAGGAAGTCAATGATAAATGGGATTGCATTGAACAGAATTACTCGTGGATCAATTCGAAAATAACCTTCGATCATGTGGGAATGGGCTATCTAGCTTTGCTTCAAGTCGCAACCTTCGAAGGTTGGATGGAAGTTATGGCCGATGCAGTAGATGCCAGAGGTATTGATTTGCAACCGCAACGAGAAGCCAATCTATATGCGTATATCTACTTCGTTATCTTCATCGTGTGTGGATCATTCTTCACTCTCAATCTGTTTATCGGAGTAATAATCGATAACTTCAATATGCTAAAAAAGAAGGTTTGTTAAATCGCTTTCAAATCTTCGTCAATAGTCAGAAATATAATGTCAATTACAGTATGAAGGTGGAGTGTTAGAAATGTTCTTAACTGAATCGCAAAAGCACTACTACACCGCAATGAAGAAACTAGGACGCAAAAAACCCCAAAAAGTAATCAAGCGACCGTTCAATCATTTTTTAGCAATGTTCTACGACTTATCTAACTCAAGAAGGTAATTTATTTGAAAAGCTTTCAAAAGTATTTTTAGAAGACAACAGCACTCCGTTCACAGATTCGAAATCGCGATTTTCGTGTTGATCTTCCTGAACATGCTAACAATGGGCATTGAGCATTATAATCAGCCTCATGCCGTGTTTTTCATCTTAGAGGTTAGCAATGCATTTTTTACTACCGTCTTCGGATTGGGTAAGAACAAAAGACATAAAATCTCATCTTCAAAGCCTTTAACTTGATAATTTACTAACTTTTAAATGCAATTAATCGCATACAGAGGCCATAGTGAAGATCATCGGACTGCGTTATCACTACTTCACCGTGCCGTGGAACGTGTTCGATTTCCTCCTCGTTTTAGCCTCCATATTCGGAATACTGATGGAAGACATCATGATCGATTTGCCAATTAGCCCAACTCTTCTAAGAGTGGTGCGTGTATTTCGTATTGGTCGCATATTGCGTCTTATCAAAGCCGCTAAGGGTATTCGTAAGTTGCTATTTGCGTTAGTTGTTTCCCTGCCTGCTCTCTTCAACATCGGCGCTCTATTGGGCTTGATCACCTTCATCTATGCCATTCTTGGAATGTCCTTATTCGGGCATGTCAAACTTCAGGGAGCACTCGATGATATGGTGAATTTCCAGACATTCGGTCGGAGTATGCAGTTGTTATTTCGTCTAATGACTTCAGCCGGATGGAATGATGTATTGGAATCGTTAATGATCCAACCGCCAGACTGTGATCCATATTTCAATCGTCAGACAAATGGAGACTGTGGCCATCCACTGTTGGCTATAACTTACTTTACTAGCTTCATTATAATCAGTTATATGATTGTAATTAATATGTACATAGCTATTATATTGGAGAACTTTAATCAGGCTCATCAAGAGGAAGAAATTGGAATAGTTGAGGACGATTTGGAGATGTTCTATATTCGTTGGTCAAAGTTTGTATCTAAAAATATGAATACAAATTGTGTTCATTTATCATTTTTCTTTTATTACATGTTGGTTTGTTTTTGTTTACAGATACGATCCACATGCCACACAATTCATCCATTTCTCCCAGCTCTCTGATTTCATCGCCTCCTTAGATCCTCCTCTAGGAATCTCCAAGCCAAACACTGTAGCATTAGTATCATTCAATCTGCCAATCTCAAAAGGTAACAAGATTCACTGTTTGGATATACTACATGCTTTAGTGAAGCACGTACTGGGCCATGTTGAGGAGACCGATAACTTCAAGCAGCTTCAGGAGCAAATGGATGTTAAATTTAAAAAACAATTCCCCACTCGTAAGGAATTGGAAATTGTGTCGTCAACAAGGATCTGGAAAAGACAAGAGAAAGCCGCCAAACTTATTCAGACAACATGGAAGGAATATCAAAGGTAAAGTGTTTTTTTTAATATCTCGTGAGTATTATTTCAAATTATGGACATTTAATTTTTGATGAATATTTATTTAAACAGAGTGAAGAAAGAAAAAGAACGTTCAGTTAATTCAGGAGACGATGATGGCACGCAATCTTCTAGTCCCGGTGGATGGCATGCGAAATTGTCAGCGCTGAATTTTTTTCATTTACAGGTAAATCAAAAAACTACGTTGTAGAATAAATTCTAAGATCCCGTTTCGTTGTGACTCTCACCGATAATTTCGTTAATTTTTTCGAAGGGATTAAATCAACTGTACAATTTTGGAGCTAGCTTTTTGCGTCAAAAATTTACTTATTTTTATATGTACATACATATATTTCGTTTTTTTTTTTTTGAATGATTTTAATATTATTTTACCTTTTTGTTTTTCTTCTTAGATCATATTAAAACGCATTTTTTATTTTTTATAAAAGCTACATATATATGTATTTCGAGGGCTTTTTTGCCTCATCATCAGGGCAAAAAATATTCGCAATTCATGATTTAATACCTTTCCTGTTTTTTGTGAAATTTTTTTTATAAAATCAATTGGGCCATACTAATTCGTGAGAATCAACAAGAACGAACACTTATTTGAAATAATTTTGGTTTTGCACTGGGCAACAATGTTCAATTTTTTTAAAGTTTCGATAACTTTTCTCAACTCACAGAAATTCAGAAATATTAAAAAAAAAAAATTGTTGTAGTTTTACAGAAACCGGTTCTTATCTCCTGAATTCAATTTGATTTAATGTAATTTTATTTGTTAAACACAAAATCAAAAAACCCAATTTATTTATTTTAGGTCAGCCGTCGAGGTACACAATGCTCAAGTCGAGCTTCGTCAAGAAAATCATCTCGTGCTTCGGATGCTTCTGATCTGAGTGAACTTGCTGGTCCATGGTTAAATTTACCATTAATGTTAGTTTCTGGAGCTGATGATGTAATGAAAGACATTAAACAACAAAATGATGATATTGGAAAGCGGTATATTTATAAAAACTAAAGCTTCAAAAAAAGCATTTTTACTGAAAATTCTTGATATATAAATTTTTGCAAATTTTTCACGAAATCTTTTTACTACAATTGTACTAACTTTTTTCTGTTTGCTTCAACAAAAAAAAATATGAACAAATTTAAAAAAGCTTTTCTAGGATGTCATTATCATATGAATGGCTACTTGAAGATATGATGTCATCAATATTCGTAGAAGACCGAATGGACTTTACAAATTATTCTTCAAATCCATTTGATAATATGTTTTTAGAATCATCAGGTAATACTTAAATAGGAAGGGATAACATTTCAATAAAAAAAAGTTATTATAAATAATATTGGACCACCTCAGCGATGAAATGCTTATATTTTTAAATACATAGTTAAAAAGGTAGACATAATTTTAGAGTGCTTATAAGAGGTAATTGTAGTTTAATGAAAAAAATTCAAGCAAATGTAATCTAACTGACAATATTTTATTTTTCAAAGTACATACATGTAAATCTCAAAAGATGTCCTCATCAATGATGAAAACTAAGCACCAATCTTTACAAAAATGTTTATTGCACGGAACACAAATCTCACAAAAACAATAATATTTGATGTAGCAATAAAACATAAAAATACCGCAGCATATACCAACAAAATTGAATACAAAATGACGCAAGCATGGATTTGAGCGTTTATAGAACATTCGACAGAATTTTGCCGACGATCAGCTCTCTTACACTATTCGAATTAAATTTGTCGAAAAAATGAATGTCAAAAAAAAAATGTTCTGTTTCGATCGTTCGAATAGTGGATTAGAGCTTTGATATTATGGGCACGATGATTTCTTCGTGTTGTTTATTTTTCACAATTGAGTTAGGTAGATTGATTTCAAAATCACGTTGGTGGTTTAAATAGGTGCCGTGAAATAAGGCAGATTCTCGAAATTCGGCCACATTCGAAAGAAGTGAAATATCGCCGTTTCCCAACTGTGAAATAAGACCGAATGTTAGGAAATTATCAATAGAAGAAGACGCAGGGACATAACACCCAGGCAAATAAGAATATTTTAAGAGCAATAATCCCAAAATCATAATCGAGATATAGGCTTCAAAAAAAAATTTTTTTTTCAAAAAGTGATAAAAATATGGCAATTAAATACCAAACTGATGGTAGTGGATTACAAAGAAATATTTCCTTATCTCAACTTAATAGGCTTTGGCTCCAAATTGAAAGTAAAAGAAGTCCAACGAAAAATGAAATAAACTGAAAAGACATAGCATGCAACTTTCGTTTTTTAAGAATTTTAGAACAGAAACTTTTAGAATTTTTGTTTTAAAGAGTTTAATTTTTGGCTTAGTAGGTTCACACCATAAGAAACGGAACACTTTTTACAATTATGAACACTAGATGGTGATACTCGTTAATCTATATTCTTGTCAAATAGTTAATTTCTTCATAACTTCAAAAATGTTTCTTTTTTAATGAAATGTTGTTTCGGTAAAACTCACAATAAAGTTGTATAGTTTACTGTATATTTTTTTGAGATATTTTACAAGAAATCTGCCACTGGAGTTGTGCTTATGATTTAGAAGAAAATTTTAGATTTCCAACGGTGAAAAGTTCCTTCAACTGGTACGTCTATTAAAAACCTGCCTTATCTGGCAATAAAGGATTTTTACATAGATATTACAGGCCTTTTCTTTTCATTTTTCATAACCATTCTCTAATCTTGAACTTTGTGGAGCCACTGTCAGTTGCAAGTAAATATTATAAAGCCTCTTTTAGTACCCGTTTAGATCCGCAAGAAAATCCTTCAAAAGTTTGTTTTTCATTTCTTCAAAGGTTTTGTCTATCAACACCTAAACAGGAGTTGTTAAGAATGTAAGTCACTCACTACCCTCTGATTGTCCACGAGAAGTAACTATTCTTTTTGTATTTTGTAATCAAAACAACACAACTACTACTGAACAGTAATATTAAGATATAAGTTTATTTGTTTTTTTTTAAACCTTAGGCTTAACAAAATGTAAGTAAGGCCAACAAATATTTGACCCAAAATTTTAAATTTACTGGAATAGTGCAAAATTATAGTCGCATTAAGCTGACCTTAAAATGTGATTGCGACTATAATTTGTACTTAATTTTATTTAAATAAAAACCATTCATACGAGCCACTCTAAACTTGATTCTTTTAAATGTTCACCTTAGTTTGAATTTCTATATCATCAAAAATAACATTACTTTGTTATGTCACGTATTCTTGTTAATACATAATACGCATGTAATTTTAAAAACAAAACAAAATTAAACCACTATAAGTTAAATTTAAACTCTTTTCGAAACTCGTTTAAACTTATAGAGTATTTTCTCTCGTATGAATGGATTAAACTTTTATTATATTAATAATAATTATTGTTTGTATATCTATTTGTTGTTAATTGGTTCATGTATTCTAAGCATGTAAATGTTCTAAAATACAATTGATTCCCAAAAACAATATATTTTGTCCAAATTTTGGCAGTCAATTACATGTTGTTAACCCAGTTTTATAAACCATTCCTGAATGCTATAGACAATAAGATCCTTGTTTAAATAAAAAAATGTCTATCTCAATGTTTGATGTGCATAAATGTATGTACCTATGCCATAAGATCGTATACCTATCAATCATAATATTTTTTTATCAAAGTTTGCAGCATTTAACATTATTATCAAGATTTCGTGAAAAGTTTCAAAAAAAAAAAACTTAAAACTAAACAAAAAAAAAATTGATAAATAAAAAAATAATAATAATAATTAATATTATCATTATTATTTTATATAACAAAAATAAAAAGTGGTAGCATATTTGTGGAAGCCCCGCGTGCCAATCGTCGCCGAAGTTTCTATAATTTCTTTTTACGCCATCAAGATGCCGTCGATGATAGTTTAACTTCACCATCTGTACATAGAAAAAGTAAATAACAAAATATACCTAATATATACTTTAAATCTTCATTTAAATTTGTTTTCGTTAAGTTTTATGTAAATTATGTTAAATTTGATTTTTACTGTTTTTTTATTTAACACAATTGTATAAATTGAAACCAAAAAAACTTACACAATTTAAATAAAAACTTATCACAAAATAATGTACTATATGAAAAAAATAAAACAAAAACCAAAATAAAACCAAATCACAGGCATAACACCGACAACGACCGACGAAAAAACGATCATAGCGCCAACGCCAACACGGAAACGTGCAACGAGCTTTATACGCAAAAAACCACCGTTAGAAAGAGGTTTGTCAGCACAAAGCGCTTTAAGAGTTAACAAAAATGCTTTTGTCTGTATGTGTGTCCAAATATTTACATTTTATATCCTTGATTTTACGAATATCTTTTTCGTTTCTTCCTTCTCTTCTCTGTTCTCTCTTCTACTTATATCTGTGTGCACAATTTTGTCGTGTGTGTTTGTCCAAAATGAAAAATAATAGCCGATGGACCATCGGAAGTGAGTATTTTGGTGACAAAGCCATCACCGGAAGCACCAACGGGACCATCATTAAGACCGGATAATTCAACATTGGTACATGTATTAGTTCATAGGGAGAGCGAAGAATATAAAACGGAGACCGACGATGAAGAGTTTACACCAATAGGTGAGTCTGCTATGAATTTTCTTTGAGTTTCTATTAAAAAATTGTTTTATCGGTCATAAATATTGAGCAATTCTGAAACAATAAAAATTATATAACCCAAAAATGTTGTCTTGATTTGCACTTCAATGAATTTGAGAGCCAAAATTTGTTATTTTCTAAACTTCTCTCATTTCCCGTAAAATTCCTTAATCCGATATACATAGAGTTTAAAACTCCAATAGGTGCATTCCACTGTTACGTACAGACATATCTGGTGTCACGTACAAAATATGCTTTATTATTGTTCATGTTTATATTTTTAAAGGGTTTAGGTTGGGCTGATTTTAATACCGGCCATTTTCACTATAAATCAAAATCTGAGATAGCAGAGTCACTATAAATCAGCCTGAATCACTATAAATCAGTCTGAATAGCGGACTTAACTAAATGTTACAGTCACTCTTCTTGGACGCTTAGCCCGTTAAAAAGTGGGAGAAGTACTTCGTACACCAGATTAGTAATTGGTTCCTACTCAAACGCAACTCGATTTGGCTGACCCTATTTTAGGGTTGCCAATAGCAGATATTTTCGGATCAATGTCCAGAAACAAGTTTTGGTTAACAGATATGAGATCACAGTGAACAGGCCTATGCATTTAGCTAAAAAAATTAAAATTTTTTTTTTTTTTATTTCGAAAGTTATAAAAATTCCGAATTTTTAAAAATTTTATCAAAATCCATCGAATGAGACATCAACAGAAAGCACTCTTTATACTTTATGCATAACTGAAAACCAAAAGTTTGTAAAGTTCGAGTTGTTGTATTTTTTGAAACCGAAATAGGGCAAAAGCGGGTGAGATGGCGCGGCGGGGGAAATGGCGCACTTCAAATATCTTGTACATTTATTGGTCTAAAAATGTATGAAAAATATTTTAAGCTTTCTGTAGTATTCACCGGCTCGCCAACACCACACTCCGAGAATCAACCAACGACTGACTCTCTCGTCTTATCTCGTGTGCATGCGCGTGTGCTCGAGATGGTGATGATGATCGTTATCAAACACGATCAGATATGCAGGTGCGTGATAACATCTGCACCCACATACACTACACTTTCTTTAAATATTTTAAAACGAAGTAGCCAGTATTCGTTTCTTTGTCTGTGATACGAAAAATAAAAAAAATTCAAAGCAAATCATGTGATGATTTTTTTTGAATTTTTTTTCGCTCTTTTTTTTCCGATATTTTGTGAGTCGTTGGGATCATAGATGCCGACTAAAGTCGGCGACTCAAGTCGGCGACTAAAGTCGGCGCCTAAAGTCAGCGACTAAAGTCGGCGAGTAAAGTCGGCGACTAAAATCGGCGCCTAAAGTCAGCGACTAAAGTCGGCGAGTAAGGTCGGCGACTAAAGTCGGCGCCTAAAGTCAGCGACTAAAGTCGGCGACTAAAGTCAAGTCGGCGACTCAAGGCTGCGAACTAAGTTGGCGACTAAGGTCGGTGACTAAAGTCGGCGACTAAAATCGGCGACTCAAGTCTGCGAACTAAGTTGGCGACTAAAGTCGGCGACTAAAGTCGGCGACTAAAGTCGGTGACTAAGGTCGGCGACCAAAGTCGGTGACTAAGGTCGGCGACCAAAGTCGGTGACTCAAGTCAGTGACTAAGGTCGTCGACTAAGGTCCGCGACTAAAATCGGCGACTAAAGTCGGCGACTCACTTCGGCGACTAAAGTCGGTGACTCAAGTCGGATCAAGCGGACAGACGAACTTTCAGAACTTTTCACAGATTGTAAACCACCTCAAACCTGTAGGGTAGGATGGTATAAGAGTGCGCGGTTGATAAGAGTGCGCAAGGCCATTTTCTACGGTTTGAAAGGGAATATAAGACTGAATGCACTTATTTTGGAAAGATCTAAATGAGTTTGATCTGCTGTCAAAATTTCATGCAAATGTGTTTGTAAACAGAGGTGCTAGTTAAGTTTAAGTTTTTTAGCACTTTTTTTCCCAATATTTCTTGCCAAACAAATTAAATTTTCCGCTTAACAACAAAAAATAACAATTAACAAAGTATGGGACATTAAAAAGTCGACAAACAGAAACATTTGAGGAACACGTAAGACTGGTCATAAAGTGCATTGTGAAATATATATATATTCTTCGATTACATGTCTGAGCGTGTAAGAGTGCGCACCATGATGATGTATAAGAGTGCGCGGGTTATAAGAGCAGTAAATGCTATCCAAGGCTTTAAAATAACTGGCATTTGTCCATATACCAGCAAACAGCAGCTAGAAAAAGCAATTCCAACCAAAAAGAAACCAAATAAAAGTTTTACAAAAAACAAGCGAATGAGAGTAACTAGGAAATATTGAAATTTTCTCGGAACCAGTAATCGAAGACTAAATTGATTGTTCCTCATGCAAGGAGTGATGGGTTGAAAAATACTCTGTTTATTTAGAGATAGGCAATTTTATTTGCGACTTTTGTGCGAACTTACACCTGTGCGCAGCTGCGCACTCTTACAAACTAAGCCGCGCACTCTTACACAATAGTGTGTATAAGAGTGCGCAAATTTCCTAATGTGGTATTTTGTTTATAACTTTTGAATTAATACATTTTTGTTACCAGTTTTAAGTTTTTTTCGTTGCTTTGATTATAAACTAAAAACTATATATAAAAAAAGTAGTTAAATTCTTTTTGTTATTGTTTTATTTGGTATTTTGTCTAAAATGCGCACTCTTATACCACCTTACCCTACCTACCTATTTTTTTTTCATTCGGAAGCAGATATTTTCGGATCAAAGTCCCGAAACAAGTTTTTGTTTACAGAATTGATCACAGTGAACAGCCCCTATGCATTCAGCTAAAAAAATTACAAATTTATTTTTTTTAAGATTTTCGAAAATTATACAAAAATTCCGAATTTTAAAAAATTTTCTCCAAATCCATCGAATGAGACATCAAAAGAAAGCACTTTTTAAACTCTATTCATAACTGAAAAACCAAAAGTTTGTAGGTTCGGGTTGTTAACTTATTTGCAATCGAAATATTTTTTTTTTTCATTCGGAAGCAGATGCTAAGTCTAAGTTGAAGATGTGTGTAAATAAATAAACATATCTGCTATTTAATCGTTCTTTTTTTTTAAATGAAAGAGTATTCGATTCAATTTCAACCAGCAAAGGGTTGTCTCACAAACAGTTGGCTCTGTACAGGGTTGACTACATTTAGGATTTAAAGTTAAGAAAATATACCCCGTCGATTCAGCAATAGATAGGGTTTATTTTTTCACTTAAATGTTGTTAAATAGACAGTGGCGCCCAATCGAAACTTGGGGAGTTAAATAAATGAATGCTGCTAAATGTGGTAGAGCTTGAAACCACACCCCGAAGTCAGCAGTCAAACATTACGCCCAATGAACTATGGGGAGAATTTCTTTTGAATAAAAGCTTAGCCATCTAAAGTTAAAATGACGTTGATCTAAAGGCAATTTTTTTTAAATTAATCTACAAATTACACAACAAAAGAACTGATAATTTTTATTTCAATTAATTTCAGATAAAATTCATAGAGCACCACAAATAAAAATCAGTCCTGGCTCTGATGATTTTTCTTCGGACGATATGGGACCCTATTCAGGTGTTCAAATAAATGTTGAAAGTCCTAAAGATCCACCACAAGGAGACTTTACTTCTCAACTAACATCAGCATTAGAAATGTATCCTCCTCAACCAACTGAATCCAGTAGTAGCAGATCAATAATAAATGATGATGTTATAATTGATGTTAGTGAACCAATTGATGTTAATATTCAAGGTGATACATCACAAATATTTTACGATTATAAAGAAGAAACAGACGACCAACAACAGGATATATCATCACCATCATCAGATAAAGACTTTAACGAAACAATAAAACGTCAAAGTCCACAAGGCGATGAAATTCTTATACTAGAAGATAATGATAATGAACAATTTGATAGCAGCAATAGGTGACCATTAGTGAGAAATGAGAATGATCAAAAGTCTATAGATAAAGCAGATGAAAAACAAAGTTGACAATCTTTAACTTGAGTATTGTTTTGGTTGATGAGAGTAGTGAGCTCTAAAGCAATACACAAAGTAATAATGGTTCACTTGCAAATACGAATAACAACAATAAATATAATAAATCTAAATCATCCTTCTATAACTACTTATATAATAACTTCGTCATTTATATACCAGTGTGTGTTAAGTAAATAGCTACCGAATTTCCTGTAAATTTTGAAAGGTTCAGGGTATTTGAAAAGTGTAAATTAAATTTAAGTTTAAAAAAAAAAGTCTTAATTGTAAAACTGATAGCATAAGATCGAAATTTCATTCATAAAAAATTGGAGCAAATTAGAGTGTTTATTTTACGTCTTACAAAACTTTGTACGAAGTTCCTGTTGCTATTTATATCTGTCAAACTGCATACAAAGTAAACCCTTCAGAAAAAAAAACATAGAAAATGACATTAGCTCTGCAAACATCGAGCCTATATAATATAAATATTATGTTTATTTATTTTAATTTATAAATTACATGATCTTAAATCGTTGATAAATCGAATTTTATTCTATAGACATCTCTTGTTTTTTTGCCTTAAATGACCAGTAAAGACACTTTCAATTTTTACCAATTTTTTGCATAACTTAAGTTCTTTTTTTTATAGTCACAAACACATATGTATACCTCTTAAATAAAATCCAAAAACAATGCCTAAACAGTTTCAAAACTTCTCAAAAAAAAAAGCTCATCCATAACATAAACATTATTCTCTTTAATCAACAATAACAAAACATGCTATTCAATGAATAGCTGCGATAAGCTATGCCAAAGTGAGCATATTATAAATAAATTTATATATAAAAACCTATAATTAAATAATTATAAAAAAAAAGTTATTTTAAAGTTTTCCACTTCCAATACTTACAAAACTCTGTAAATAGACACTAATCGAGTTGATTTCGAACTTTAATGTACCTTCCTATTACAATATATCAAACAATTGTTTTATTTTAATTTTTTTTTTTACAATCTCATATACCTAGTTACAAAACAAAATAATAGAATTATTATAAAAAACAATTAAATAGCAATCATTTTAGGGCAATAAATATTCTTAGTTAATTAATTAAAACAAAATAAAACAAATAATAATAATAAATAAAAATCATTAAAAAAAATTGTTAAAAAAAAGAAAATTTTTATTACTTATTTAAAGGGGAAAACAAACAAATATTGTACAGAAATGAAAAAAAAAAAAAATTATATTGTATAGGTTATAATATAGGTAATTTGTTTCCAGCTGCGCTGTAAAAATAACGCCAAAAATGTTAGTGAACTTACAAAAAGTGAAATTAGTTTTAAGAAGATTATTAAAATACAAAACAGAAAAAAAAACAACTAGTTTTAATAAAGTTACCAGACTTAGAAACATACATTTTTTATAAGAACAAGAAGTAATATTAAATCATAAGGCGTAGCTACGAATATTTTTAATTAAATTTTTTATGGGATGTTATTTCAATTAAAAATAAAAATTAATTATTTAATATTACATATTTGGTTTATGTAAATATTTGTTTGTTAATACATAATTTTACCAATCACAAAATAAAAAAACAAAATTATCACTACACGAATTTTTTTATTTTATTTTACATAAGTTTGGGATCTGTTACTGATCTTAAACTCTTGGTTGTCCGAAAATAACTTTAAGTAGTTTACCATTTGTTTTGCGTGTATATAAAAATCGAAAAAAAAAGGTTAAAACTTCTTATTATACAAAATCAAAAACACTTTCTCTATTTATATAATCAATATTCTTCTCTTTCATTCGTTCTTTTAGTTTTGTTTACTCAGGCTGTTATTTTCTTTTCAATTTTCTTTTCAAAAAATCCTTTAATGGTTGGGGTCAATTTCTAGAAATAATTTTATTTCTCCTTTATTAATTTTTGTTAATTTAGTACTGCCCTTAAACTTTAACGTTTTCAAACTCCTGTTAGTAAGACTTGGAGTTTTACTGTGCGATGCAAGTTCTGGCAAACAAAGAGCTTGCATAACTAATGCATACGCTTTTTATGATCCAACTTGCTTGAAGATACCAGTTTTTGAATAATTTTTACTGACTTTCAATTGCAAGTTATTAACATGCAAATAGCGAACGTGGTATGAATAAGTTAAAATATTTTGAGAGTATGGCGACTTGAATGCAAAAACATGCATGTGTTCAACATAAATAAAATATAGGCCTTAGTTTAAAAAATGACTATGAATACGCTCCTGTAATCAGGAAGAATATTTTAGCAGCTTTTCCTTGGAAACTTATATTTTATCCAATTAAGAAAAAGAATTTCGTTCAAATTTAGAATATGGTAAATTTGATATTACTAGCATTATTTTGAAAAATATTTTTTATTTGATGAAATGGAGGCTTATGCAATTAAAAAATGTTTACCCTCAGAACAAGAGATATATGCGTTGAGGCAGTTATTTTCTTATTCGCTATTTTTATATATTCAAGACAACGGGTTTCCACTTAAAATAAATATTAACATTTTTAACATGAAGGGACAAGGCCTTATGACTTACAACTCTTCTCTAGCCCATTCCTTTGTTGGTGTAATTAGTTTGCAAAAATAGAATGGACCAACAAATTCCTTATGAGCCTGAACCGCTTAGCAGAGATGCAATTTTTCATGACAATGTCGGTAATGATAAATTGGTGGATAGGGCTCGATATTAGAGAGATGACTGCGCGAAATATATTTAAATGAAAAGAGACACATTTACTATCAAAACCAATATGATATTCATATTATATTATTACCTATATATTATATTACACATCGATATTACAAGATTTTTTACAAATCAAATATTAGTTAATGCTTCACCGCAAAACCAATTTCGTTAACTATGAGTTAACTTTGCAATATAATGAAAAAAAACTTTGCGTATAGCCGTCAAAGTTTCCAAACTATTATTACATTTTGTTTTATTTTTTTGTATGATTTCCACCGATGATACTTACCTTGAAAGTTACATGTTTTTAGTTTGTAGAGCAACATTTTTTTTATTATTTCAAACCAAAACAGAAAAAGAAATCATCTTTTTCTGTTGTAAAACAAGACATGATAACCGACTAAAATATATACGTTTTTGTAAGAAATCATTGATGATGTACTTTGGTTAATGTTGATTAATGTCTAGCTCATGAAAAAAGGAGTGTATTCATGTCCTCAATTATGCCAACTATAAGCAAATAGTGTATTTGATCTTAAGCCAAAACTAAAATTGGAGGAAGCAGTCGGAACAACTCCTACGTTTTTGCTGTTTTTCCCCGTTTCATCCGACGACGCTTCCGTCAATTTTATAGTTATACTTTTATACTCCACAATTGTTTGAACTCATAAATTATATACGATTGCAAAACATTTTATGTAGACTCTATCAGCGAAGGATGAATTATCTACCATACTTGTCCCTTCTGTTCTTAAATTCTTATATCATTTCTATGTTTCGAAAGACCCAATAAAACCTTAAAGGATTTTCTTAAAGATAAACAAAGTTATTCTTCAATTTGTTGGGCATTTATTTATTTTTTTTCATAACTTTGCTTTGGTGTTAATCAATAACTCTAGTATCATTCAGAAAAAATAAACTTCCAAGTCAAAAAGAAACAAAAAAAAAAAAAACACAACTTACCATTCAAAAACATAATACCGACTTAGAAAAAACAATACGTAAACGTTTCAACAATAACAATTTTGTAAGAGCCAAATATCGTACACTTACATTTTTATCTTATAAAAACATATAAGCCAACAACCATGCAAAATTATTTACATAATAACAAAAAAAATTCTTAAAAATAAAAACTTAAATAGATACAAAAACAATATAACAATCTTAAAGTTTCACCTCTCTCATTCGTTTTATTATTGACAATCATTATGAACTAAATATCTACATTAAATTAAAAAAAAAAAAAAGAAATAACAAATTAAATTTTAACTTACTCTTCTGGGTTTGGTTAGATAAATTAACGCGTATTTAAAATTTAATACTAAAATTAAAGAATAGGTAGATATGTTGTATAGTGTGTGTTGCAGATGATTTTACTCTAAATGAATGTTATCATTTTTTTAATTAAAATATTTAATACAAAAATAAAAAAATACACACATTCAATTTGAATTTACAAAATTTTTTTTTACTATAGTGGTTATCTATTAAAATATATAAGCATTTTCTTGTAGAAAAAAAAAAAACAATTTTATTTTAAATATTTGTACAGCCACAAAACATATATTCACGAATTCACTTTTCTTCTAACATTTTCTCATATTTCACAAGATAGAAAAACAAAAAAGAATAAAAAAATCATTTCATTTTTAACTAAATCAGAGAATACTAAAAACAAAGTTTATATTAACTTAAAAATATGTAATAAAATAAATTAACAGAATGCAACCAATATACACTCGTCAATTAAGTGATATTTTTTTTTCTATAACAAATAAAAATAAAAAAGAAACGAAAGTGAATTCAAAATAAAAAAAAAAAAATGTAGAAAACGCTTAGATAACCGATTGTTGTTAAATAATCAAAAAATAGTTTTAAAGTTTGCTTGTTTTTATCACAAAATAAAAAAAAAAAAAAACAGAAAATTAAAAAAAAAAATTGCGAAGAAAAAATAAACACATACCAAACCGACAATAATTACACTTTTATGTGGCAAATAATAAAAAAAAAAACGAAATATTTTTTTTTAAATATGCTTATAGTCTATTTAATAGACCCGAGCTCCAGAGCAAAAATAGAACAAATTCGTTCAAGACTTTTTATTGGCGATTATGATTCCTTGGCATACAAGAATACTCCAGCCAAAAGTGCTACTAAATCCATTGGTGCATTTCTGAGAAAACGGCAACACTGGTCGGTTTTCAGTTTTTTTGATTTAACTCGAAAACCAAGCCTGACTTTGAAATGGTTCAAAGACACTTTTCATAGCAAATTAAATTTTCTGTCAAGTTAAGATGGTTAAAAAATTTTAAAAATTATTTTTGTCTAAAATTCTAACCTAAAATCAAAGAAAAAAAAGTTAAAAAATTGACAATTTTATTTTTTTTTTACTAAATCAAGTGGCATTTTGTGTATGTAGCCGGGACGTCCAAACTTTGTACTAATGAAATAAAGTAGAGGTAAAATCCTTTGATAATATGCAATTTTTAATTTTTTTTGTCAAGAAACAACTTAAATGTACCTATTCAAAAATTAGCACTTTTTCTAAATTTTTGACTTTTTTAGTTAAAAGCAAGTTTTTAAAACTCGATAAAATCGTATTAATTGGTAACTTTTAGACTTTTAAAGTAAACATACTTCGAGGGATTGATTTAATATAAACTAAATATGACAAACAAAAAAATTTATTTGCATCCTTATGGCCTTTTGTGCAATTTTGTGTATGTGCATTTTTATAAATTCGGGTCGAATGGATGGACGGAGAGCCATTAGCTTTGGTCTATTGCATAGAAGAACATTTAATACCAACTCTTTTACTGTTTTCAATGGCCTGAAAAACAATTCTTGTAAAATCCGCGACCAACGAAAAGTTTCTCTTGAAAAACGAAAAAAATTGTCTAATGAGTTTGAAACAAAATAGGTCAGGGAAATTAGTAAATCAAATTGCACTTTTCGCGGGACAAATTTTTTTCATGGAACGTATTTAGGTGAATGTCCTTATCGTAAAAGTGAATTTTTTGGGATGATAAGATATCGGGAACAGCCGCCATCTTGGAAAAGAGGTCGGTGCCGTTTTTATTTTATAACTCCATTTTTACTCATTTAAACCAAAAATGTCCGAGGGTAGACTTATTATCAATTAAATTATCTAAAAAATGATATACAAATGAATTCCGTGAGTTAGTTCAATTCAATTTTATAGTCGGTCAAAGTCCGGGTTCTTCTCGCAAGGTTAAGACAATATGACATTTTTTCAAATATCTGAAGAACTTTTGATTTGTTGGGGATTTTCTTAAAGTATGAATTATAGCACTTTGAATTATCTATGAAATTTGCCCTTTATCGTTACTGTAACCAACATAATGTATAAGCCATCTAACGTCGAAGTTCACATTCTACTATCCAAAAGTGAGAAAATAACAAGTTTTCTTCTATTAGACCGAGCAAATTTTTGAAGTGGAGGTATAACCAAAATATAAGTAAACAGTTTTTTAACTATATTCGTCTAAATATTGAATTCAAAGTTTGAAATCTTTAATGTTAACCTTTATATGGTTTTCGAGGTTTTAAATGAAGTGAATTTTCCAATTAATGTGAATAAGCTCAAGTGACACTATTTAAAATTCTAAATATAAGAACTGATGCCCTGTCATTTTTCCTAAACATGAACACCTCAATCTCAGCATTACGATAAGTATAACTCAAGATATGAGGTGTGTAAGCTGTTATGTTTTCGAGACTATTGTGTTTAATTTTTGATTGTTTATTTGATCTATTGAAATCCCAAATATGTTCAGTTAAAAAATCGTATATCATGACTTCGACGTTTGGTTGCCTCTACAATGTGATGGTTACAAAAACAATAAAGGTTTCATTTCATAGATAATTAAAAGTGCTATAATTCATTCTTTAAGAAAATCCCAAACAAATCAAAAGTTCTTCAGATATTTGATAAAATGTCATATTGTCTTAACCTTGCGAGAAGAACCCGGACTTTGACCGACTATAAAATTGAATTGAACTAACTCACGGAATTCATTTGTATATCATTTTTTAGATAATTTAATTGATAATAAGTCTACCCTCGGACATTTTTGGTTTAAATGAGTAAAAATGGAGTTATAAAATAAAAACGGCACCGACCTCTTTTCCAAGATGGCGGCTGTTCCCGATATCTTATCATCCCAAAAAATTCACTTTTACGATAAGGACATTCACCTAAATACGTTCCATGAAAAAAATTTGTCCCGCGAAAAGTGCAATTTGATTTACTAATTTCCCTGACCTATTTTGTTTCAAACTCATTAGACAATTTTTTTCGTTTTTCAAGAGAAACTTTTCGTTGGTCGCGGATTTTACAAGAATTGTTTTTCAGGCCATTGAAAACAGTAAAAGAGTTGGTATTAAATGTTCTTCTATGCAATAGACCAAAGCTAATGGCTCTCCGTCCATCCATTCGACCCGAATTTATAAAAATGCACATACACAAAATTGCACAAAAGGCCATAAGGATGCAAATAAATTTTTTTGTTTGTCATATTTAGTTTATATTAAATCAATCCCTCGAAGTATGTTTACTTTAAAAGTCTAAAAGTTACCAATTAATACGATTTTATCGAGTTTTAAAAACTTGCTTTTAACTAAAAAAGTCAAAAATTTAGAAAAAGTGCTAATTTTTGAATAGGTACATTTAAGTTGTTTCTTGACAAAAAAAATTAAAAATTGCATATTATCAAAGGATTTTACCTCTACTTTATTTCATTAGTACAAAGTTTGGACGTCCCGGCTACATACACAAAATGCCACTTGATTTAGTAAAAAAAAAATAAAATTGTCAATTTTTTAACTTTTTTTTCTTTGATTTTAGGTTAGAATTTTAGACAAAAATAATTTTTAAAATTTTTTAACCATCTTAACTTGACAGAAAATTTAATTTGCTATGAAAAGTGTCTTTGAACCATTTCAAAGTCAGGCTTGGTTTTCGAGTTAAATCAAAAAAACTGAAAACCGACCAGTGTTGCCGTTTTCTCAGAAATGCACCAATGGATTTAGTAGCACTTTTGGCTGGAGTATTCTTGTATGCCAAGGAATCATAATCGCCAATAAAAACTCTTGAACGAATTTGTTCCATCCAAAAGGGTCTATTCAATAGACTATTAGTTTTATTTTGTTGTATCTTCTTTATAATTTTAATCTTCTTCTAACTTTGTTTCCCAAAAGCTGTCTTATAGATTTTTGTTTGCAAAAACAGAATTTGGCAGAACTACGCAATGTGAGGCAGCTTTATTGAAAGAGATTACCTACGCACATTTATTTACTGTAGAAATCGCTTAGACTTCACCAAAACTCCAGATTGAAAAAATATCTTGAAGTTAAGACTGTCTTGAACGTTAAAAAGTTATACTAAGTTGCACGTTTGATTGCGACACTTGTTTTTTTGTTATTTTTTCTTAAATATCACCACAGCTTTCAGCTTTATAAGACACTAATTTTTTTTGTTTTGAAGTCTTGTAATTTAGATAAGAAACTTACTAAGAGGGGTCATTAAAACGCTTATAAGTAGATAATTCGTAGTCTAGCTATCATTCAAAACCTCACTTGCCACTCTGCCGAACAAAAATGCTGCTATAAAACCATGTTGATTTTTTATTTTATAAAAAAAAATAGTACATAAGTTGTTGTTGTAAATAAAGACTTCTTCAAACTCTACATCAGGTCTTGATCTTCTTCAAAACTTCACAGTCTCTTCAAATGTACATAAAAGTTTCAAGGTGTTTTAAACAAAAATTTAAAACCTTAAAAAATATGAAATAGGTTAACAAATCATTCGAATTCGGTTAGTATCATATAATCCAAAGTCATATCAGTAAAAAATTTACATATCCTGGTGCATTCTATATGTATATGGTTGTATCCAGGTAGATCTCAAATTTCACAGAGATAAACATCATTTAATAGTACAAAACAAATCGTACATATGAAACGTTAAAAATAATACCTAATATAAATTAAATAAAACAAAAAATATTTTGTTAAACATAAATAGAAACGCAAAATTAAAAAAATAAAATGTAACAAAAAAAACTTAATAGTTGGTAATATAATTGTTTTTAATTTACAAAAAAAAAAAAATTAATAAAATTGATGAACAAACAAAAAAGAAAGTATTATAAACTGTTAATACTACAATTGTTGTAGTTTGTTTTGGTAACCATTTTAATATTGTACCTATTTAATTTTCTGTTTTGAAACTAGTTAAATAATATTCTAATTAAAAATCAAAGTAACAAAGTTATACATATGAAAATATGTAAATGTATATAAATAATAGAAGTTATTAAAATAAATAAATATATATATATAAAAATGAAAATTAAAAAAAAAATAAACAGCATATTTACCATAAAATATTATTAATTTAAAATTAATATTATTTAAAAAAACAAAAACATAGAAAGTAATATTTATAAACGAGAGATCATCGAAAATATTTAGTATTTTCAATTCACTTATTTATTAAAACAAAACATATATACATCCATATATATAAAAATAATTATTTAAAAAAATTCATATTATAACATTTTACCAAAAACAAAGATCAAATAAAAACCGTTCAATAATTAAGAAAGTTTGTTGAATTTTTTTGAGTAGAAAGATAAAGTTCGACGGATCAATATCTCTGACATTAGGGCTAGGGCCCTGGAAATGTTATGCTACGCACTAAAAAACGATCGTGAACTCTCTACTTACGATGTGGTTGTGGTATATCTATCTATGTACTGTTATTCTTAAAAGTCCACAGGGAACAGCACTTCCTGTGCTTTCTATCCCTATATATAATGTTTGTTTTATTACTAGCTTATCAAAAAAAATCTTAACCAACAAATATTATTTACAAAAAAATAGCACACATACGCCACAGTGACCGTTTAAGTTTAAATTTTGAAATTTTAGAAAAAAATGGCTACCGGTCGCTGTAACAACAAAAGCTACTGAAATATTTACATATGGATGCGGAGACTTTTCCCGTTTATTCAAAGATGAGTTTCTTGAAATCTATATAATAACTTTCTGTACTTGATACAATATCTATGCCAGCCTTGTGTCAACAACAATTGTATTGTAAAACTCAATATTATGTAATGCATTCTTAAATTAATAAAGTAATACTTGTATGAAAGCAACAATTATTTTATTTACAAAATAAAAGCATTGGTCTCTGTCATATGTGAACGATGCGATATGTGCTCTTAATTCAATTGAGAACATAACAAAAGAATTTGGATAAAGTGAATGATTGGCCTTACACGAGATAAAAAAGAATTAGCGTAGCCACTTAAGCCAATCGGACTTAGTAGTTGAGATTTTATAAAGCAAAATGCGTATCGTATTTAAAGCCTTGTTTATCTTTTAAGTTATTTTTAAATAAAATAAAATACTATTTCTGTACCAAAAATTTTCGACAGTAAAAGATTTGATTTAAGTACCTATAATGAATGGTGTTTTACTTTATACAAATATAGAGCAGTACTGTATGAGAGAAATTAAAGTCAACTTTTAAGGACCTTTATTTGCCAGAAAAAGATCAAATTAATAAAATACCAGTTATAAACTTCATCTTCTTATAGCTTCAATTTATATTAATCCCATATTATGTAGCTGTGTTTTGTGTAACTAAAATCCTGTTTCGACTAGATCGGATAATTTCCTTTATAAATGTTGAAATTTGAAATGAGATCATTTTCACATAATTTCTTTGAAATGAGCTAGGAAATGAAAATTACAGAAAAATCTATTCACAATAAGATATTAACTTCATATCCTAGCTGATTTTGTGGCAATCAGTTGGAAATTACACCATTTAAAATTTGAAATTTGTAACTATGTAAATGTAAAGGAGATTCATAAAACTTCGTATAGCCATAGTAATTACCGTTAGAACTTCTTGTTCTTCCTTTTACTCGGCGCTATTATTATTATCGTTATATCGAGGGGATCATAACTCTCCCATCAGCTACACACTACTGATCAGTTCAGAACTGTTATTAGAAAAAAGTTACACATACGCCACAGTGAACCTTTAAGTTAAAACGCAACAACTAATAAATAAATTTGTATCGTTGATTAAATCATGAAACCAGTAGACCATTTATTGTTTTTCTGGTAAAATCATACAGTTGTGCATTTAAAGAAGAATTAAGTACTTAAAATTGTATCCAGTAACCATTCTGCTAAATAAAGGCTCTCTTAAACGAACGACGACAGCGTTTTTTTTGGTTTCGTGCGGGGACTGCCATAATATCACCTTTTTTCTTAAAATAATTAATGAGCTAAATAATGCAAAAAGTTATTTGTGTAACACAAAGTATTGAGATGCATAGGGTTGCTGTATAACTGTTTGATTTAATTTACTTTTTCCGCTTCATAAAAACCACTCGCATTTCAAATTGAATAATTCATTAAAAGCGATGTTGACTAAGATTTAAAAATTAAATTAAGCTAGAAACAAAGCAAGAACCTTAATATTAAATAGTGATATTAAAATTGGCTTTATATAAGAAATTATTTGTAATGGAATTCATTATCAGATCACCTATGGCCAGTGAAATAAGTTCTGATACTTATGTCGAATTCCTTTAAATTTTTTGAATCGCCTCAAAAAAATCGAATTTTTGGTGTTAAAAAGGAACATGAAAACAGACCGAATTCTTTTTGCGATTGTATGTGTGTCATTTGACAACAATTTTTACACGAACGTCAAGCTGAAACCAAAACAATTTCTGCAAAATAAAACCAGAGATTCCTTTGATCAATAATTTTGTTTATTTTCTTCGGTAATATAAATTTATTTTAATCAGAATCAAAGGGAAATTGCAGTTATTACTAAGATCTGAGTGAAGATGAAGTAGAAAATTATTATTTTGGCCGTATGCTGTAGTTTTACAGAGAAAAAATTTTCTGACGACAATTACGAGAAGAAAAGTCACAGTAATTTGACTTTTTCACAAGAACTATGCCAGGAAAAATATATTTTGATCGCACATTGTTTTTTTTATTTATTTTATATTTTTCCGCAATAAAAATACGATATTCTATTGAAATTTACTCTTTATTTGAAGTTGGTGCTCTCAAATGAACAAACAACACGAAGAAAACTTTCAGCTTGACGTTTGAAAAATGTCAAATGTTCCAAGTGTGTGTGCAAATCCGTGTAAATCTCTCAAAAAAGAGGGATTCAAAAAAATTCGAATTCTGCTTCGTTTGAGGCGAATTTTTTTTCTATGGAACATGATTTTCAGAAATAATTCGCTTCGAGATCGCCGAAAATTCGATTTTTCAATTGAAAGGAATTCGAAATTAAAAAAATAATCCCAAGATTAGAGGTGCCAGAAAGTCTGACGGAAAACGAATTGTTCTCACTTATGAGTTCACCCTTTGAATTTAAGTTTTAAAAAAATTGAATTTCCATCCCACACCCAAAAATTTTGTCTGTTTTCATACAAAACTTTGACTCTTATTGCGAGTGACGTTCAACTTTCGATGCGATAAAAGTCGATCGAATCGATAAATATCGGGTCGAATTATGGCATACGTTCGTTAACGTATGGTTGCTATGTGCCCCTATCTTTTTCTACTAATTAAATAGAGACACAAATAGTAAAAACGTTGACGAATGATCGTAATCGTATGCTGTAATTCGACCCCTGTTTTGGTATTGTGTTTCTTTTTCGACAAAAATATTTGATTTTGTAAACTATAAATTCGAATTGAGTCGATATCAAAATTGTAAACGAAAAAAATCGAACGATAAAACAAAAAATTTCGTTCAAAATTTTTGATGATCGATTTTCGACAAAAATTCGTCTATCGATAATGATTCAAAATACCAAGTCATTTTCGATGATCGACTATAGACAAACGACACTCGCAATAAGGGCCTTTATCTTGGAATCAAGTGTAGTTGGAATCAAGTGTAAATATGCATTGAGTTCGTAAAAGTAATATTGCAGCAGTATTGCAAAATACAACTATCATTTATTCAACCAAGTACCTACTGTCTTTAAGAAAATTTATCCAACTTTTTGGAACTACATATTGTTGTTCGTTTCAAAGAATGAGTACTAAATTGACAAAAAAATTTACTCTTAATTTAGCCAATATTGTCAATTGTTTTTTATAGTACTGTTGCAGTATTACTTTCTCACAATACTTTGACTAAATTATTGATATCGGTGTTTTAAATGCATCGCCTACCTGTTAATCATTACTATATGATATGGTAGGTATTAAAAAACGCAAAAACTTTCATGCTAATCGACTCAATAATCACTACTTTACATTTCTTTATCATGTAATTTTCTCTTCCAATATTGAACTATCTTATTATTCATCCTATTCCTGATTCGATAATTGTTAAACTTGATTTGTAAAAAAGGTGTTACTCTCATCCATAATTAGCAAGACGCAACAAAAGTCATGGATGCCTATAAGACGTTGACCAACAGAGAAAACAAAAATACAAAAGTAGAAAAGATTTTTTTTTTTTACAACCAAGTTCAACAAAAGAAATCTCCGCCAAGAGCAGGCCAATGGCCAATAGAAAATCAAAAACCAATAATACCACAACCCGTTTTTTTTTTAAAGTCTTTCGCATCATCAATCAAATCAAGTGAATGACCCATAAGAAAGCGGCCGGCAAAAGAAAACAACAAACAACAAATGAAACAATGAACCATTCTCCATTAGTTCTTATTATTTCCTTTGTTCTTGAGAGAAGTACGCTGTGCCAGTTCTTGGATATTTTTTATGTTCTACAGTTTCTACTGTCCCACTGTCTACTGAATATATTTATGCGCACATCGTTCTTTTGTTTGTTTCTTATAAAAAAAGAACTTTTATTGTGTCTCTTATTTTAAATGCAAAAAATTAATGTTTTTTTTTTATATCTTTCTCTGTTTTTTCTGTTTTAATCTTTTCTCTTAGAGATGAAATTGTGTGCCATTGAACTCACACACACTTTTCACCCATCGTTAAAAATGAGTTTATTCTTGTGATGGCTCTTTGGCCACAGAGAACGGTTCAGGAACTGGAATTGAGCCAGAATCAGCAATAACAACATCTTTAACAGGGCGATCACGTCCATCAGTGGCACTGGATTCGATCTTACGGACAACATCCATTCCCGAGAGAACCTAATTAAGATTTATGTTAAGAAACAAAATTGATAGGAAAGTAGATTTTAGTGAAGTTTACCTTTCCGAAGACAACATGACGTCCATCCAACCAGCTAGTCTGTTTGGTGGTAATGAAGAATTGGGAACCATTTGTGTCCTTGCCGGCATTGGCCATGCTCAACCAACCAGCTCCGTAATGCTTCAGCTTGAAGTTCTCATCGGCAAAACGTTCGCCATAGATTGATCGTCCACCGGTTCCATCACCTTTTGTGAAATCACCTCCTTGGATCATAAAGTCTTTGATGACGCGATGGAATTTGCTTCCCTTGAAACTAAAGTCATCCTCACATATCAGCAAAATGATTCATACAAAAAACCTGATTAGTTGCAACTTACCCGTCGCCTTCTGGTTTCTCAGACAATTGCTTAAAGTTGTCAGCGGTTTTTGGGACAGTTGCACCAAAGAGACCAATTTCAATTCGTCCAGCGGGTGTTCCACCGATTGTAATATCAAAGAAGACCTAAATTATTTTAATAGAAATTAAAGTTATCTTTAATTTAGCGCGGTTATTTGTGTTTTTAATCACAAACCTTATCGGTGACTTTTGGTCCTTTACTAGCGTCAGAAGCTAAAGCGGTTCCGGCTAATGCCAAACACAAAACAAGGAGGTACTTCATGTTTGTTTCGTCTTAGCTCTTCAACGGCTAAACTATGAATTCAAACTGATTTAAATGTTATATCGTTGAGCTAGAGGTGGCTCTAGAAAAAAAAAATCCCACTGAAGACGAAGAAGAGCGCTCCACAAAACGACACGTAATCAAAAAAACCAAAAACAAAAAAACTTGACAAAGAAAATGGAGGTGGAATCAAACGGAATACTACGATGATGCGATGAGGATTTTTTTTTTTCTTTTTTCACTCAACCTGAACCTGTCAGGCGGATGGCCGTTCTTTTTGTTGGTGCAGTTTGAGTTGAATTTGAGTAGAAAGCAATGATGTCGAACATGTTAATATAGTATTAAGCCACTTTTTGGTTGCGTTATTATGCTAATCCTGTATTCTATCTATACTACTATACTATTTTATTTATAATTTTCTGAATGTCCAAACTCCGTTTCTTTAAAAAATAACACTTATCTACTAACACCTGCAACTGATCAAACCAACAACAGCCAAATTCAAAAAAATTAAAAACGTTTTTGGTATGTAAAAATGTTCAAGACCGTAAATTGTGCGTTAAGATTTTTGGAGAACTTTACAATTATAAACGTGAAAGTTCAAATTCAATTAAATCTAAAAATATCAAAGAAACAAGTTTGCATCTTGTACCGAATGGAGTAATGGGAAAGTTTAGGAATATTTCGATACTTTTTCACTTTGAAAATTCTCCACGAAAAAATTTTACACTTAAACGTTTATAAGACGACAGCACTGGCTGAAAATGTTGAGTGCACTCAATCTAGTACATTTTTACTTTTACGTCATTCCATGGAAATTGTAGCAGATGATAGTTATGTTTGTTTTAATAATTTATTATGCCCGAAACAGAATAAGAAGGTAGCGCTTTGTATTATGTCGTGTTCCAAAATTATTGCAGTGAATCAATCCTTTTTCCAAAAGACAAATTTTGCACCATTAAGCCAGAACTATAATTGTCGGATCGTCGGATGAAAACGGAGGGTAACAGCGCTCACAACCGCACTCGACGGATGAAAACTTGTCGAAAATACAAAGAAAACAACAACAATTGACAGCAGCTTCCGACTCCATCCGCCAATGGCCAATTATGGTTCTGGCTTTAGCCCTGTTCCATTGGAGGCGGTAGTTTACTACTAGTAGATGTTTTGGTTAATCTAGTACTATCATCTACTCATGCTCTTCTTCCCGAGTAGATACGATTTGTATTGAATTCGTTGAAAGTGCGTTCCATTGGGCACGTTCAAACAGCTATCGGATAGGCTATCTGGGATACCCGTATCTGGAATATCTCTTTGAACGAAAAGATATGCAGATAGCTTGCCAAGCAGCTACAAAAAAAAAAATGAAAATATCGAAAAGAGGAAATTGTTTCTTTTGATCAAATTCCTGTTTTTTTTATTGTTGCAAAGTACTTGCACAATCGATTTAACTTTAATTCTTGCAAATTTATTTTATTTTCAAGCTGAATAATCGCGCGAATAGAAATCAAAATAAAAAATAGCCAAATATTTATCAGCTGATCACTCGAATACCTGAGGTATACCAAAAATTCTCGGATACCTTCAGATAATTTTTTGACAGGAAATGGTTCGTTTCTTTGCTATTTTTTAACACTGTTTACAACAACAAAAAGCTATCCGATAGATTTATGTTAACTGTTTGAACGTGCCCATTGAAAATCGCTAGTAAACTACTAGTAGTACTTTGCCACCTCGCAAAGGAACAGGGCCATTGTATTTTATTTTTGCAATAGGGTTGGTTAGGGAATTGTAAAAGTGTAAAATTGTAAAAAAAATATAGCCTGTATATTTGTTTTTTTTTAGTTTAAGAAAATGTTACACTTTTGCAACGATACAAGACCATTTGCATCGAATCGTGAATACCCCTTGTGTTATTTTTTTCAGAATTTTTTTTTTTCAAAGAATCAAGATTGTTTTAGTTAAGTTCCATGTTCCATGAGATCCAGCATCGATAAGTACCTTAAAGATCATGTGCCGATCTCATCTTATTTAGATTGTTTTCTAATAACGCTTTTGGAATTTTTAAAGCCAACTTCTCTTTTAAATTGATAGTGAGCTATGTTTGGCCATTCTATTTTGTTGTTTACAAATTTATGGCCGGTTGTCAAATGACCTTTGTTCAATTCGTTTTCAAATTCGTGATCTCCTGGTTTAACTTTATTCAATCCATGGAAGTTCAAGGCTAACTCTATCAGCTTTAATTTCATTCAGCAGCATTTATCTATTTAACAAACGAAAAATAGCCCCATTCCTTTGGAAGCTGTTAACTATTTATGAGAAGAACATTTACTATTAACAATTCTACTCAACTCATGCTCTATCTGCTTAAATAGGTAAATGGATAGCGTAATGTTTTTCTGGGTTCAATGAAACTTTTCTCTTTTATTATTTGCATTTTTATTTCTTTACAATAAAAACTTTTATATTAAACAAACTGGAATAGTTTTATCCTTGAAATTTATCCTGCTTTCGTTTGTATTTAAAGTTATTTTGAAAAATGTAAGAGCAGTAATCGTGAACTGCTGGATGGCATAGAATTTTTAGACCAAAAATAACCGTTTTGTATTATCACTTGATCCATATAGATCATAAATTAACACGTATTACAACAACTAGATGAAATCTTGCTTTTCATCAGGATCACGAATCGTGCTTTGCATCGTGATTCGTGATCCTGGTGAAAAGCAAGATCTCATGTAGTTGTTGTAATACGTGTTAATTAATGATCTTATGGATCAAATGGGATAATAAAAAAACGGCTAATGATATAAATTACTAAGAAGAAGTCTGATATGGCATTTCCACTTCTACCCACACAAAGCAATTATAATTAAAATGCCAATTTCGCTTTCAAACGAATCTCTATAACGGTTTTTGAGAAGTAGAAATGAACTCAGCCAAAAGATCGATCTATTATTGTAAAAGCATCTCATCTGGCCAATCATCACATACGGTTTTTCCATCCAGTACATGGTATGGAAAAGTAATTCTTTGGTAGATTTTCAATCTTGGATAGGGATCACATATTCAAAGAAAGTGCGCAGAGGCATGGATTCTGACAGGATACGAAGGAAATATCCCAAGCAACAAGAGAATCTATCAAATAGCAATTTACTCTTCCATATCGACAATCAACTGGGTGTATCGCATAAGCGAACAAACGTTTTCGCGTGTGCGAAAGATTTGCTTCAGGCCATGAAGCAAATCTTTTCGCACACGCGAAATTGTTTGTTCGCTTATGCAATACAGAATGTCACCCCTGATCTTCAATCTGGCAAAAGTTGTCTCTTAATGCAAACCTATCTAATTCTGTTGATTTCAAGCAAGCCGCCCAAAATAGTTCAACTCTTTCACTACCCAAAAGTTAAAAAACACCAAATCGATAAGGATAGGATAGCCAATGACGATTGGGATTCAGATTACTTCCCTAGCTTAAAATGTACATCTTCTATTTTTGTTAATAGTGTCTCCTCAAAAATGAAGCGAGTGGATATATCCACTGGTACTGATTCCAAGATTCAAACCAAACAAACCCCATATATTCTTGTCCACAAAAGCTTCCATTAAAGCTCCCTAAAGCTTTCTGTATTCTTGATTTTGTGTTGATAAATAAAAATACAAAATACATACAAATAATATGCCTGATGCCAATCTTTCTTCACCAACCGCAACCCATCCCAACTAAAATTAAAATCAAATCAAAATAAATAATGCGGAGTATAGTTGATCCCTATGAAACAACAACAAATTGAAAGCGACATCATTATAAATCTCAATGTTTGTTATTATTTTTGTTTTTTTTTTTTTTTTTATATAGGAAAAGACCTTTTGCCCCCACACTCCCATACCAACCACAAAATCAAGTTTATTTTTTTTATACGACGGCCTTGGTGGAAGCTTAATGATTCACCGCACTTCTTTGGAATTCACATTTTTATTCTAAAGTATTCGAGAAGATGGCCCTTGTGCTTACCATTTTCTCGTGGCGCCCAGTAATTTACCTGCCCTATTTTTAGAATTTTTTTTTTTTTGAGAACTTTTAAAATAATAATACAGAGGGACTGAAACTGAATGAATTTCCATTTAGCCTCCATTATTATATGACACCTACAAATGCGCCCCTAGCAACAGCAATCAAAATACACCATTTTATGTCCCACAACCTGACCAATCTGAAATTGATACCGAGAAAGAAATTCAAAATGAAAACAAATCCACAAATGAAGTTTTCAATGCAATTTTATTTTTATAGTTTTCTTCTATTATTTTGTTCATTACTCTGAGAATTACATAAAAATGATGTCAAACTAATTTTATTTATTTATATATACCATCCATCAATTAAAATAATATTTATATAATATATGTATTGTTTTTTTTGTAATATGAATTAATATGAGACTTGTCCAGAAGCAAGAAATAAAAAAAAATACTACAGCGTAAAAAAAAGAAAATAACAAAAAAATTAAGAGAATGTTTAAGACTTTTTCCCGTTTTTTGTGGCTCCACCACATCAATCCTTCATATTGGCAATGCATATCAAGGAGTGTATAAGAGTTATATCCTTCGGAATTTTATGTATGTCGTTTCTATATAGACTATGAATGTTTTTTTATGTAAAAATGAAATTGTAATGTGCAGCGAGAGTGATCGAAAAATAAAAAAAATGAGTTTGTGGTGTGTTCTCGAATAAAATGCATCTTCAAACCAAAAATAAACGTTTTTTTCTAGTTTTTTTTTTGTTTTTATATAATTTTTCATTTGTTTTTTGTGTTATAATTCTATAAAGGTTAATTTTGTTTCTCTGGTTGCTTTTTTTTTTATTTGTTTTTTGACTATGTATAGTGTAAAACTTTCACAAACTACAATCTACTACCCAGGGCAACTGAGTGACTCCGTTTTTTTAGGCGACAGGAATTTCTTCAATTTTCTTGGGAGCGGTTGTGTCTGGAGAACTGGTGGCAGCGCTTTCAGCTGCATCAGCAGCAGCTGGTGATGTTGCAGCAGCAGCAGCAGCAGAAGGAGCAGCTGTACCAATAGCGACTTCTTCAAAATTTTGAACCAAATCGGGGACATCATCATCAGCAGCGGACAGACCACCCGCAACAGATCCAGCTCCAGCTGCACCCTTATTCGCGGCAAATTCACTGGCGATCTTCTTTAGCTGTGTGATGTCCTGGGGCCCCAATTGGGTGAGGATGCCAGGCAGCATTTCGGAAATCGATTTATTCTCGCCATGGCCGGTAATGGCGAATGTGTTGGTGGGCAATGATGCCTGGGCTTTGGGATTGTTGAAATGGATGACTGAGCCGTCGTTTTTGATGATATTAACTTCTTCAATGCCGGGGATGGTATTTACTGAAAGTTTTTTCAACGATGACTGTAGCTTTTTGTCATCGGTAGCGGGCGTTGAATGGACAATCTTCTTCTTTCGGCGTGGGGTTCCCTTACCTCCAATACGCACCTGTGCTTGGAGTTTCTTTAGTTTTTCAGGATTCATAGTGGAAAAACTCGATTTGAGTTATTTTTTTTTTTGGATTTTCACAAATTTATTAAATAACTCGGGACGAATTTTTTTTTTTTTTGTGGAAAAAAGAAATTTACGATGCGCTGGAAAACACGTGCGCCAAAAGCAAATTCAACTGTCAAAAGGAATCGCCATTATGCAAAAAGGAATTATAGTAGAAATTTTAAATTCTAGTAGCTCTGATGAATGGAAATGTGCTAGAAATTGAAATAGTGATACCAAAATCGTGTTTTGGTATCATCAATAGATGTCGCTGTTTAGGTAGTGATACCAAATATTCAGAAACGAAGCACAAAATTATCAAATTTTCTTGGGCTGAACTACATTGGTCACTTTTTGGAAAAGTACAAAAAAATATTTAACACAATAAAGGCTTGGCCACACCGGAGGGTATGCGGTAGCGGTACGGGTAGAGGTAACGGTACTTGTATGAAAAAAATTCCAAACTGACATATCAACGTTCAGATGTGGAATTTTTTTCATACAAATATCGTTACCGCTACCCGTACCTCTACCGCATACCCTCCGGTGTGGCCAAGCCTTAATAGTCTTTTGGGTCAAGAAACAAGCGTGAGTGAGCTTTTTTTTTTCTCTTTGAAAATTTTCTTTTCACTTAAAGCCTAGTACGCAGCTGAAGCGAATCGAAATTTTCCATAAAAAAATAGTGCAAGGAAATCTTCAACGAAATTTAAATTTGTTTTTGCTTAAAGCCTGGTACGCTGTTTGCGCTAAATTTTAGCCTAGATAAAATTCCCATACAAGTTATTCACGTAACGAGATAATTTTCTACTTTGTAGAAAAATAGAAAATTCCGAAAAAGGTTTAAATGAACACCCAAACAAAACAAACAGCTGTTTGTTAAAGCCTGGTACGCTGCTCGCGCTAAATTTTAGCCAAGATAAAATTCCCATACAAGTTATCGATAATTTGTATGGGACTCATTTTAGCTCGGCTAAAATTTTTCGATAATTTGTATGGGAGCTAAAATTAAGCGCGAGCAGCGTACCAGGCTTAAACGTCAAATTGAACTTATAAAGGCTTGGCCACACTGGAGGGTATGCGGTAGCGGTACGGGTAGCGGTGAGGGTACTTGTATGAAAAAAATTCCAAACTGACACATCAACGTTCAGGTGTGGAATTTTTTTAGTACAAATATCGTTACCGCTATACCGCATACCCTCCGGTGTGGCCAAGCCTTAAAAAATGAAAAAAAAAGAAGAAGCAACAGTGGAGAAATAACCCTGTTAAAAAAAAAACATCATGGATTTCATTAGCTGCGTTCCTTTGGAAATATTTATCTACTTTTTAGTACTTAAAGCTGCTTTGAACTTCTTTTTCAGTATAGCAAAGTTGATCAAAGTAGTTTTAAGTACTAAAAAGTAGATAAATATTTCCAAAGGAACGCAGCTATTCATGCTTCAATATTTAAGGCTTAACTACATTGGCTCAAAAAGTGAAAAAGTACAAAAGTGAAAATTTTCAAACGCATTTTTGTATAGTTTTTCGGATTGAAAAATTAAAACAAATAATGCAGAAAGCTTATTTTTTGGTCTAATAAACAATTTGTATGCTCTTTTTCACAAAACCATTGCGCTAGCCAGAAAAAAAAATATTTTCACGTTTGTACTTTTTCAAAAAGTGGTGTATGTAGTTAAGCCTTTACTATAGATAAGAAGAGGGGCGTTCACGATCTATTGTAAAAAATAAAAATTTACATTTTTACTAGGCCTGATGTTGCACCAGATCGTGAATACCCCTATTTTATTTTCAATATTAACATATTTAAGACTTTTATCTGAAAAGTGCATTGCGTATATACCGAAATATTAACATTTCAATGCAACTATGTCAAACAAATTTTTGATTATTTTTTTCTATGAGAGCTTTTTTCAAACCTTATTTTCTTCGTTTTTTTTTGTTAATATTTTCAGATATTTCACAACAAATAAACTACCTTTGCACTACTGTTTTTATCGAGATAATTATCTGGATTTTTCAAAAATCTATACAGATAAAGTTTTTGTTGTTTTTAACACGTAAAGGCTTAAGCCTGGTACGCTGCTCGCGCTAAATTTTAGCTTCCATACAAATTATCGAAAAATTTTAGCTGAGCTAAAATGAGTCCCATACAAATTATCAGGGGTACTCACCCCAACTAACAATTTCGATGTTATAACGATGGTGAGAAGCTTTTTGTCATCACTAATTTCACACCTAAAAGACTCATATAACCCTGTTTATCATCAAAAAGGCCCCCTTTTTTTACTCCTATTAAACCTATAAGAAGTACAATGAAATACTCCTGTAAAGTTTTTCATCAGTAGCCGAATGTGGTATTCGATCCTATAAATGTGCGAAGAAGCACACTGTAAGACTACTGTAAGGTTTCTCATCAATAGCCGAAAGTGGTATTCGATCCTATAAGCCTACCACAGAATTCTTATTGGAAGCATAATAGGGCTATTCAATACTCACCAGGAGGGAGGAAAAAAATCAAATAAAATAAAAAACCAGAAATTATTTATACAATTTTTAGTTTTAATTTTTATTTTTATAAAGAAACACAAGTCAAATTTACCCAAAACAGCACATCCTTGACCTGGTTCTTTGTCCAAAATAATTTTCGAACAGAATCACATTGTTGTTGGGCTGAGAATCCGTGAAGAAATGCTTCAGATTTTGTCTTATTTGGAAGATTGCAGTCTCTACGAACTAAACTAGTGATAACGAGCTGCTTTCTGTACAAAATCAGCTTCATGCTCAACTTAGCCATTACACCAGGAAGAGTTCTATAAATAAAAAACAAGAGATGAAAAAACTAATTGATTTGTGAATGTGATTGATCGAAAATTTACCTGGATAAGAAAGTACACTACACTTGATGTTTCCTCCAAAAAACAAGCATGTTATTCTCCTTTCCAGTAAGGGTGGTATCAGCGGCATATTTTTCATCTCCACCACTGGAAGCATTACGAACAATTGAATTCATGTTACAGTCATGATGCTCACTTTTAAAATATTCAATAAAGTTTCCAAATATTTGTTGCAAATGGCCTTAGAGCCACCTTCAGCAATGAGCCATGCTTAGCAAGGCAGCCTTACGTGGCAACGGATCGTTACCTTGTACGGTAGTCGGCCATGCTCTCCAAAATTCCAAAAGCTTAAATGAACTTTTAAATATAAAAAGAATATTTAAAATTTTTGGGAAAAATATAAATATACGTTTGAAATAGTCTTACCTTCTCAGAGTCCAGTACGACAAAAGCTTGAAGAGTGTTAAGACCCATAGCAATCGACTTCTAGTAAGTCAATTCAGCAGTTTTGTGTCTAAAAATGAATGGCACCAAATAGGTGATACCCATAAGCATTTTATAGATCCAAATTTAGACTGGTTTCGGTAGCATTTATCGCAGCAGCAAACATTTCAACAATAGATTCCATGTGTGCGACAAACTGTTCTGGTGCTATATCGGTTAATGAAGCACCTAATTCACTTTGCCTTGGATCAGCTTAAAAAATTGTAAGACGTCTTGAATCCATTATCCCTTCTTTTCAGCTTCATGACGAATCAAAACACCAATAAACTGCGCAATGGCATTGCGAACGGATTTTTCGTCATCGGATCGTCATAAGTGCATTGAGCATTCCTTGTTTAATCCTGTAAATTAATAAAAAAATAATTAATGTTATATAGGGAGAGAAAAACTGCATTGCACGCTTAGAAAAATAATGTATGACAAAGAAGAAGATAATTAAATTTCCAAGAACTTTTGTCTGATCACCATTTCTATAGGACCCATAGCTTTGGAGATATAGAGCGATTCGCGTTTTTCAAAATGGCGGATTTCGCCAGGGGGGTGGCGCACAGTGTGTCGTCCCCTTATGATAAATCACTTTTTTTTTGTTAAAAATTAATATTTTTGCTATTAAAATATAATTTATTATGTCAACTCATATGAAAACATATTTATCTTAGAAAATAACCCAGGTTATGTATTCAAAATAAGCTCCGAAACATGAGTACCTCGGAAATCGAAAATATTTTGAGGAACAAGTAACAAAAAGCTTTTTAATAAATTAAAAATATTTTAAGTATTGTTTTCAACACGAAAAAAATTATATTTTTCTGCATACTAAATTTTTAATATAAGTACTTGACCCGGCCACGCTCTACTGTGTATTATAGCTGTATTTACCAACCTCGCCGATATAAGAATTTACGAAAATGTAAACAAAAAGTTATTTCAAAATTTGAAAGCGATTGACAAAAAACTATTCGAGATTTGCTATGAAACGCAAATAAACCTACGATTTTTTTTTGTATAGAGAAGATAAACAAAACAAGTTGACTTCAACTTAAGATTTCTCAAAGTAGAAAAAAGATATTGAAAAGATTTAAACGGACTTTAAAAGAAAACATTTAGTTCTTTTAGAAACTGTCACAAATTTATTTTAAATAAATCACCACGTTCAAGAACATAACCTCAAAAACTGTTAAAAAAACGACATTTCAGATTTTCTAACGGGAATATTTCCGTTATGATATGATATGATACAATTTTTCTGACATCGGATTCGAGTTCAGCACACCAAAAACCTTACGAAAAGTATATTTTTGTTTATATACAAAAAAAAAAAAAATAATTTTGCTCACAAGTGGCTTCTTCAATAAATGTTAATTTCATAAATTATACTAAAAAAAAAGTAATAGGTTGTTAATTTTGTTAATTTGTAGCTTTTTTTTCTATTCCTGCCATAAAAACACAAAAAAAGATATTAAAACTCCAAAAACTTAGCTGCAAGTATTTATGATAAACTTTTGTATGGGCTCGACACACTGTGTGGCGTCCCGAAAACCAGGACACTTAAGCTTTTTGAATACCCCTCTTTCAGATTTGAAAAAATCAGCCGTCCTATATTTCGTTCGACAAAATGCCTGTTTTTTTTACTAACTATCCTGTGCTACAAACCGACAACCAAATAGTTTCTGCATGTGCGCGGGGTCCCATACAAGAACGTGTATTACATTTTTTCAACCAAACATTTGAGTGACTAAAAGTTGAATGTGCGCGACTAGCCTAAGTCTTCAAATAAGTCAGACAATTCAAAATGTACTTTTGATTTCTTTCATTTTTCTATGCAAATTGCGATATTGGATTTAGTGTTTCCCTCTATGACTCAGAAGTAAGATGTAGTTAGGGCCTTTACGAGATTATGGGCAGTATAACATACCCCCTTAAACTCATACAACTAACTCTAGCATAGTTTTCTGAAATGATATTTTGGGGATTTCTCTTTTTTAAAATTTTGTGATGTATTTTATAAGGATACAATTAGGCAAAATCGTCTTATTCATATACCAGACTCAAATGTAAAAGCTCACCAAATATTTAACTTACTTTTTAATTTCCTCTCTTTCTTTTTCCATTTTCATAAGAATTCCTCTTTGCTTTTTCTTTACAGCTGATATTTGTAGAACCAAACCCTTTGTCTTATATCGTTCCTTCTGTACTCCCAACCATGCAATTTGACCTTTAGTATGCGATCAATTAAAGCTTTTTTTCGCATTTTAAGTAATGCAGCTAAATGGTCTGTTTTACTTGTCTCATTTTGAATCAATTTTTCGTACTAAAGGAGAAAAATAACAATAAAAACTAAAAATCATTAAAATTAAAATCTTAACTTACCATTCCAATACTTGAATTCTGTGAACTTTGTGATGCTCCTTCTGGAATTTCTTCTTCGTTTGACGAAGAAGCCGAAGAAGATTTTCTATCGGTATTGATCGCACTTGATTGTTTTGAAGATTCTCTTCGAACTTCATGGATACTACTATCAGTTTGTGTTTTAAATGATTTTTTAGATCCAAGTTGCAACCAAGAGTTGACTAAAATTTACACTTCCATCTGATCTGTTTGTAATCGAACCAGTTTCCCCTATTCGATGCGAAGAGGTAGTACTGGAATTTTCAAAATGATTCCCTCTTCCAAGAGTGATATTACTCATCATTGATTTGAACTTAATATGTAAATTCGTAATATTGTCCATATAGAGCGGACTTAGTGCTTCTGATTGAGAATTATTTGATCTTCCATTGAAATTCTTCTTTTTCTTCTCGGGACTTGAGAATATAGAACTAGAGACCGTTGTGTCACCATCGTCATGAAATTGATGTTGCTGTGGTGGCTTCGGTTTGGGAATGCTTAATGTATTATTCGACTCAGGAAGTTGTATTGATATCGAACTGAAATTGGATGTAACTTCTGAGACTCTTCTTGATAATCTGGGTTCGTTGATATTTTCCTTATTCGAAGATGATTTTTCAACTGATTTGAATAGAGATTTATCT
This sequence comes from Episyrphus balteatus, assembly GCF_945859705.1. Taxonomy (NCBI): domain Eukaryota; kingdom Metazoa; phylum Arthropoda; class Insecta; order Diptera; family Syrphidae; genus Episyrphus; species Episyrphus balteatus. The sequence goes on from NC_079134.1 coordinate 136,507,944, forward strand.
TTTTCATCAATTATTCGCTTTTAACATTGTTATTTCGCTGGAGTTTTGGATAAGAAACTGGAGTTTCTGTGGTAGTTTTCTTTGACACTTGTTGTTCCATTGAAGAGGAGGAAGATGACGCAACAGCTGGAGGATTTGCAATAGCTTCTAGTTAGTTTCTTGCGAACTGCCATAATAAGGTTATAAGGATAAGCTTGAACTAATGTTGGCTTTAGTCAATAAGGTAGTTCAGTATTTTTTTGCTGTTGTTGGCCTTTGGAAGATCCTATCGGATAGACTTGAACAGATTTTTCACGGACTGAAGTACGTGATCGAAGTTTTGCTTCTGGTATTTTCAAATCCAATTCGGGAGAACTTTTTGGTTTTAGCCTTCTCCCGGATAGATTTGATTCTGATAGTTTTCCATCTTAACTTTTGTTGCTACTTAAGGCGGATTGTTCTTTGTCATCCCCTTTGAATCTTGATGAAGCGTGTTCTATGAGCGTGAGAGATGATGTGAAAGAAGATGTTCTCCATTTGTCTGTAATCTGGAAGTGGGAATAGCTACCTGCGGTGTAAGATTATCTATAATTAGATTTTCTGTCAATTATTTATGTCCTTTATGGCACTGAAGGAGTGATCTTTGAACTCAGGCTTTCGCAAGAGACCGATTTTCTTGTGGTTTTCAGCCAATGGACTTGGATGTTGATGTTTCGATGGTGAAGTCTTTGCATCTACATTATTTACTTTATCTGCCCATGGTTCTACTCTGGAAGTTTTCGCAGGACTTGCTTTTTCATCTTCAATCCTAACTTCATTTTTATGTGGAGACGGTGCTTTTAGTACCTTTTCGGGCCAGGCTTCTCTCTCTGAAATCTTTAAATTAATTTCTGATTCCTTATTAATTCTATTCCTGATTTCTTCCCTCCGATTAATGGGTGGCTCTGTGGATGAACCAGCTTTCTTCTTGGATATCTTGACATTCTTATCTACATTCTTTCGAGGTTTTCCAGGCGCTTCTTAATCTCATCTTTATCAATTGCTGATGGCTTTGCATCATTGATTTGAAGGGAACTTCTTTTCTTTTTCTGCTCTTGCATATAACGTTGAGCTTCCTCAGAGTTATATGTCTTCTGACGGAGCTTGGCTGGACTGTTTTTATCATCTACATTTGCTGATTTGCAACGTGTTGTTTGTGCTTCTTTACTTGGTTGAATCTTTCGTGCGGTAGGACGCCGTATGTTTGTATCAGTCTTACTTCTCTGAATGGAAGTTGTCGGCTGTTGTTTTGGTGGTTAATGTTTTGCGACTACAACTTTGGGTGGGTCATCTACCGTAGCCACAGTTTCCTTTTTTTTTTGGAAGTCTCCCACCTCAGCTGTGACGATGCGGTCGTTTCGTTTTACATTTACATCATCTCGATTGATTGAATTTGTTGTGGACGACGCTGCTGCTGTTGTTGTTGATGGATTGTAAACTTGTTTTGATATTTGGGTTTTCATCTTCCTGGGACTATGACTCCGCATTGTTGTAGCTGAAGAAAAAAAAACACAATATTTTGAATTGAATTGAATTTTATTGAGTCTTCAAAGTTAGGTTACATTTTATATCTTATTCTAACAATAGCTTTTATTGTACTAAAGTGGCTATAAAGTATTGCCTTCTTTTTCGAGTATTTTTTTTGTAAAGCCTCGTGGCGGTCAGTATTTATATAAAACTAAATATATGGTTGGACTGCTTTTGCTCATAAGCGTTTAGTTGAATTTGTTTGTGACGGTAGTCACGAATACATATATACAATAAACTTAACCTATCTTAAAACTACATACATACGAAAACTGGCCAGTGCAGTGATATGCTTAAAATCTAACATATTGCTTTAGATTTTTATTTTTTTTTTTTTTTTTTTCGTTTCTTTTCTTTTTTTGTTTCTTTTGAGTTTATGAAGCGAGAGCGCCATATATACATTAAACATACAATTTAAATCACAGTATACGAGAGTGTATGAGCAACATTTTAACATTGAGATATACATTTAGGGTGACTGAGTGAAAGATTCGATTAATGGTGTAGAGAGGAAGATACATTTTGGTATACATTGATGTTGTTTCTCTATCTTTACGAGCGATAGCTCTTCTTAATTTATAAAATAGTATAGATACATTTGGTAGGAGATACAAAATGAAATAGTCAGTAAAGTAGTATGAATGTGCTCAACACTAATACAAAATAGATCACGGAATTTTGATTACATAGATACTAGGATGAGGAGAATAACATTGTAGCAAACAATAAAACATTCAATTTAGATGAAATTAAATCAATTAACTGGCGAATATGTTTTAAAGTATTTTAGATGTACTAGGGAATATGCTTTCAGTTTTAGCATCAGGTGTTTCGATGCGCCGTTATGATTCGTACCGCTTACTTGTATGGATATAGCGTGCGATGAAATGCCGCTATTTACTGTTGTGGTGTGTTATGTTGTACTGTTAGCACAGTTTAACTTTTTGTACATACTAGTTTCCCTGTTTTATGGCGATGTAATTATCCATCCTAGTCACTTTTTGTGTTATTATTAGCTGTGGCTAATTGTCTGTTGCTGTTGATGATTTATGTCGACTTCAAAGTCGCACGTTCTTTGCAGGACACACGAACGGGTTGGGGCATCCCGCAGACCCGTAAGTGACTCGTCCGGATCTCCATCACTATTTGAATTAATTAGCTGTGGCTAATTATCTATTGCTGGTGTTGACTAAAAAACACAATATTCAAAATAAAAAGTGAAATTATGTTTGATTTGTTTGATGTTGATTTTATAATGAAATGAAATGAAGAAAATAAAATATAGCTAACAAATGTTTGACAGATGAGCTGATCCATAGATAAATAACACAAGAGATGTATAACTCACATTATTAATTGAAACATAAATAAACACACAGCAAAGGACGCAGTCCCTTTCGCATTACCTACCAGATCATAGGTTTTGACTTCGACGGAACCCCACATCTGAAAAGCCAATGCAACTGGTCGCTCTTCCAAAACAGTTCGAGATTTCCTCAAGTACAAACAACATTTTTAATGTCGAATTCCTTTCAATTTTTTGAATCGCCTCAAAAAATCGAATTTTTGGTGTTAAAAAGGAACATGAAAACAGACCGAATTCTTTTTGCGATTGTATGTGTGTCATTTGACAACAATTTTTACACGAACGTCAAGCTGAAACCAAAACAATTTCTGCAATATAAAACCAGAGATTCCTTTGATCAATAATTTTATTTATTTTCTTCGGTAATATAGATTTATTTTAATCAGAATCAAAGGGAAATTGCAGTTATTATTAAGATCTGTGTGAAGATGAAGTAGAAGGTTATTATTTTGGCCGTATGCTGTGGTTTTACAGAGAAAAAATTTTCTGACGACAATTACGAGAAGAAAAGTCACAGTAATTTGACTTTTTCACAAGAACTATGCCAGGAAAAAATATATTTTGATCGCACATTGTTTTTTTTTTATTTATTTCATATTTTTCCGCAATAAAAATACGAGGTCTGTTTGGGTACTGCCTAAAACAGAAATATTTCTACTTTTTTCAACATTTTTAACCCAATTCCTGTTTGGGTACTCTGAAATTGTGCATTTTTTCACAAAAAAGATGGCCGCGAGAGAGAAAAAAATTTCCCCTTCTTGCGAATTTCTGCCCAGAAAATTTCATCGGACAAAAATCTGAAATCTGTCAAAGGTAGTGCTTTCTCTGTTTTTCTTAATTTTTCTTGTCGCACAACATAAACAAAACAAACTACAAACATGGCGGCGTGGCTTTTTTCTTGTTTTTTTTTTATTTATTTCGTTTTAGTGGTGTAATACTCAAAATAAATTAATATTTTATAACAAAATAATAAAAAAAGTGTTTAAAAAACAATACAAACAATACAAAGTGTTTTTAATATTTGTCATTTCTTGTTTTGTTTTTCAATTTGTGTTTACATTTTTAATAAACAAAACAAAGTAAAAACATGGCGATGTGGCTATGTTTTGTGTTTTTATTTTTATTTATTGTGTTTTAATGGTTAAGTGCTAAATTTTATAAATGATTTATAAAAAATAAATACAAAATGTGTTTGTTAAACAAAACAAAATGTTTTTATATTTTTCGTTTCTTAATTTTTGTTTTCAATTGGTGTTATTGTTTACATTTTTGTTGTTGTAGAAAAAGTAGCAGAAAATTTTGTGCCAAAAGCGTTTAGGTACTTTTACACAATTTTTCTTTCTCTGAGAGGATTTCATCCCCACTCCTTAAACTTTGACAGGTTTCATATTTTTGTCCAAAAAGAACCCAAACAGACCTACGATATTCAATTAAAATTTACTCTTTATTTGAAGTTGGTGTTCTCAAATAAACAAACAATACGAAGAAAACTTTCAGCTTGACGTTTGAGAAATGTCAAATGTTCCAAGTGTGTGTGCAAATCCGTGTAAATCTCTCAAAAAAGAGGGATTAAAAAAAATTCGAATTCTGCTTCGTTTGAGGCGAATTTTTTTTCTATGGAACATGATTTTCAGAAAAAATTCGCTTCGAGATCGCCGAAAATTCGATTTTTCAATTGAAAGGAATTCGACATAAGTAACTGACAAACATAGTGCTGTTAAACTGGCCATTAAAGCTCTCTTGGGAGTAACACAATCAGGACAGAAGAATCTGAGATTGTCATGGAAAAGAACAAACCACTAAAAATGCTCGATACATGTTCAGTAATTAAAAAATACGTAGCGATTATGAAAAACACGTACCTAGCCTTGTACGTGTATATTTTTATGAAAGCAATTATTTTTTTAATTTGTTTTAATGAAACAAAATGTAACTATTTCAATATTGTACTTGAAAAGGTAAAGTTATAACCACGTGGCGTCCCTTGACGTCCTTAAAAGAACAATCGAGAAGCTGAGTATCATGCCTTCTATAAACCTGTCCAGATGCTACATTTTGTACACCTGTAAGGCTTTATAAGAATAAAATTGTTATCATGATAAGAAGCTTTTAATGACCTCTGTCGTGGATTCCTATAGGATTAAATGCTTCTCGACATCGTTATAGTGTGCTTATAGATAATTTTCTCATCACACCTATAATCCCACTATAAGATACTCCTAAAAAGTTTTTTAGAAGTATAAATATCAGCGTTTACTGATAATTTTTTTACCGTGGGTAGTATACCAGCCTTATAGGTGCGAATAGCCCTTTAGACTTGCAACCCGTAAGCAAAAATGTTAGTTGGGACGATCTGGTGCAACAGGCCTAGTAAAAATGTAAAATTTTATTTTTTTACAATAGATCGTGAACGCCCCTCTTCTTATCTATAGTAAATATTGAAGCATGAAGGCTTGGCCACACCGGAGGGTACGCGGTAGCGGTACGGGTAGCGGCAACGATATTTGTATTTAAAAAATTCCACACCCGAACGTTGATGTGTCAGTTTGGAATTTTTTCCATACAAATACCCGTACCGTTACCTGTACCTCTACCACGTACCCTCCGGTGTGGCCAAGCCTTGAATGATGTTTTTTTTTCCTCCACCGTTGCTTCTTCTTTTTTTCCATTTTTTATAATTTAATTCTTTGTTTTGTTCGGGTTAATTAATTTTCACTAATTATTTTACATCAAAAGAAACTAAATTACGGGACATGAGTAGCGACAACCATAATAAACAGAATAAAAAAGACAAACTGTTTATCATGGGCGACGCGATGGTGAGCTGCCATCTGTCAAAAATAATTTTACTCCATTGTATTTTTATTTTGCAATAGGGTTAGGGTATAGCAAAAGTGCAAGACCATTGTAAAATTTCAATTCATATATTTTGTTGTTGTAGTGTTGTAAGATTTTACACTTTTGCACTTCTGCAATGATACTAGACCAGTTGCATCGGATCGTGAATACCCTATCGATAACTTGTATGGGAATTTTATCTTGGCTTAAATTTAGCGCGAGCAGCGTACCAGGCTTTAACTACATACACCACTTTTTGAAAAAGTACAAAAGTGAAAATATTTTTTGTCTGCCATGCGCAATTGTTTTGTGAAAAAGATTATACAAATTGTTTTTTAGACCAAAAAATAAGCTTTCTGCATCATTTGTTTTAATTTTCTAGCCCGAAAAACTATACATTGGCTCAAAAAGTGAAAAAGTACAAAAGTGAAAATTTTCAAACGCATTTTTGTATAGTTTTTCGGGCTGGAAAATTAAAACAAATAATGTAGAAAGCTTATTTTTGGTCTAAAAAACAATTTGTATACTCTTTTTTACAAAACAATTGCGCTTTTTCAAAAAGTGGTGTATGTAGTTAAGCCTTAAGACATATAAATCGCGTTCAAAAAGATATTGCAGATACGGGGATCCCAGATATCCTATCCGATAAGTGATTGAACACACCCAAAGCTTATCAGATTTTTTTTTCTACGGTTTCTGCTTCAAATTTGTGAGATAAAATTCTATGATTTGTGGAATATTTTTCCCATACAAATTTCTACCGATAGAAAATTCTACGGTTTCTATGGGTTTTCCGCGTTAACGTGAATACCCGCTACTATCAATTTAAAATGTTATATTGAAGTTGTGTCATTTGAAGTTTCTTATGCTTTTTTTATATTGATTTATTTCTCAATTGTGATGGATATTCAAGACAGCTTAACAATGCAATTTCGGCGGAAAAATTCAGAAACAAGCGCAAAAAGAAAGATTTGTTAAAGAAAACCAAATTACCCAGAAAAAACATCAATCTTTGTAGCACAAATTAAATTTTTATTTGCTTTAATTTTTTTTTCACAAAATGTATGCCTATACAAGTACCTAATTTAATATGCAATTGGCTTTCTTTGAAAACATTTTTTAGGTATAACAAATTGAAAAAAAAAAACAAGTTTTTCGATTTTGGCACTTTACTCAAAACACAAAGGGTCCTCAATTTCATTATTTCTTTATCGAAAGAACTCGGATTGTTTTCCAAAAGATATCAATAATTTAGCAAAAATTTGTTTTATTTTTGTTTTTTAATCTGAACAAAATAAACTTTTGACAAAAAAAAATAAATTTTCAAATGACATTTTAAGTAAAATCTCAAGTTTGCTCAACAATCTTTTGATATTTTCAGGATTTGAGAAAATCTAAAGTTGAACAACTCTAGATTTAATTAAAATTAAAAGTTTAAAACGTCAAATTTCAGTGTATAAAATTAAATTCTCAAGTAGAGAATAAAAATCATCCAGTTGCCTTCAACTTTGAGTGAATAAAATCGCCCTTAACGAAGCTGAGAGACTTTTTTATACAGCGGCTCCAAACAAAATTATGCTATCCTCGCCTTGTACACCTTGCCGAAATGGGGCTGTTACATACAAAAAGCCACTGTTAAAATCATCGAATGTTGATCCCGAATAAATACTGACCCCCAAAAAATCAACCCATCTAGGCCTTGCATTAACCCATCTCTTGACATAAATACCATCCACAACTATCCACATTCCATAACAAATACAACACACTCATTTGACATTTGATGCTGTCAACAAAAAAAAAGTAAAAAAAAAAAAATTTTCGCTGTGCTCTACGAAATTCTGAAAATTTTTGCAAAAAAAAATATCAAATAAATCTTCATTCCCATTAAAATAATGCAAACAATATGAAACTTTACTAAAAAAATACATATTCTTAAATTAAGTGTGTCATGGAAATAATATATTTTTCTAATTGGATAAACTCCTTAACCAGATGCTCTTATCTACAACGATAAGTAGTTTTTTTTTGTCATTTATCAAAGTTAATCAAAATTTTCTTATCAAAAATTACAATTTGATAAATTTTGCGTAGAATATAATTAGCTGCTGTCGCAATGAATATAATTTATTTAACAATCATTTGCCTATCAATGACATTATTTGTCAATAGCACTGATGTCATCAAAAATCTTGCTAGTCGAATTCCCATCAATAGCAACAGCAACAGTGCTTTAGTTCGCAACGAAAAAACTCCACTAAATACTAGAAACGTTCAAGCCCTTTGTCCGAATGTATTCCATCATATATTTAGTGGCTATGTCCCGCGTGATGGCACCGAAGCAGGAAACATGACTGACTTAAAATTTGACGGTGAAGTCAATCTATACAACTGTGTTTTGGCATGTTGTGAGAAAAAGAATCACACATGCAATGTTGCTTTTGTTTATAAGCAAACATGCTACCATGTTAGATGCAATAGCAATGCCGCTTGCTTGCCCAAAGAAAGAGGCGATGCCAAAGGCCCTCTTGAGATGGTTTTGGTCAATCCCGTTGTCACTCAACCTGGTGACGAGGATATAACCTGGATGGATGTTCTAAAAGCTGAAAAGCTTAGCGAACTCATTCCAGAAGAGGAAGCTACACCCACAGCTACAAATCCTCTCAATTTCTGGAAACAATCGAGCAAGTTTCGATATGACTCACCTTCGGCCGTGTATGAAGATGAATACATGCCGATGGAGGAGAAGAGAGTCAAACAGCTCTTTATGAATCGAAAGAATGATATTTATGGCAACTCTGCTATGGATGAAGATGCTGACGATGAAATGCTTTTCTATAGTGGATCTGCCAAGTATATTCCATGCGATCCCACTATGGACGGGGGATGCCCGGAAAAAGAAGTCTGTGTTGGCATTCGATCTGGGGAGCGAAAGGGAATCTGCAAGTGTATTCTTGGATATGCCAGGAATCGCCTTAGAGAATGTGTCCTGAGAGACATTGACTTTGGAGGCGATAAAATTGTTGAGAAAATCTTTCAAAGTGAAGGACCTAGGCATATTTCTTTATTAGAATCAATGCCAGTTACTGAAAGGCAAATGGATGAAAATGGTGCTGCTGCGGCAGCTAGCAAGGAAGAGCAACAAACTAAAATTGCTGTCTCGGTAATGTCGAAGGAGGTAACCCTACCAGAAAAGGAGGTAACCCTGTCGGCTTATACTGTCCCCGATGAACAGTCAAGTGGAGTTCCATACAAATACTTGTGGACATTGATAACTCAGCCAAAAGGTCCAATGAATGGAACTATATCTGATCAAACCAAGTCCAAGGTGAAACTATCAAATCTCTCCGAAGGTCTGTACACTTTTAAAGTCTCAGTGACGGGGAATGGAACTTATGGTGATGCTATGGCTAATGTTACAGTTTTCCCAGAGAAGCGGATAAATCGTTTGCCACAAGTTGTAATCTCTCCATCAGAGCAGACTATTAAATGGCCAACGACAAAGGCGATCCTGGATGGCAGTGCAAGTACAGATGATGATAAGATCATCGGGTGGCATTGGGAGTTGAAATCTGGACCGATTGGTTATGAACCAAGCCTTCCTGAGATCAATACACTTCAATTGAGTGATTTGACATCTCCTGGAAACTATACATTTCAATTGACTGTGACAGACTCGGATAATGCCAAGAATTCGACAACAGCTAATATTACGGTCCTTAAAGTGACCGATTATCCACCGGAAGCGAATGCTGGAAGTGCTGTAATGGTCTATTTGCCTCATAATAATGTCACTTTAAATGGAACTGCCAGTACTGATGATCGAGAGATTGTTGCATGGGAATGGACTAAAGATGCTAGTGATGAAAGTAAAGCTGTTGACATGCAGAACACACGAACGCCTTATCTGCAATTGTCCAATTTGGAAGAAGGAATGTATACATTTGTGTTGAAAGTCACAGATGGTAGTAATCAATCGAGTACGGCAAAAGTGCCGGTATTTGTGAAGCCACCTACGAATACTCCTCCGGTGGCTGAAGCTGGAACGAATTCTACAACTAATTTACCAAAGAACTGGGCGGAACTTAATGGATCGCAATCGAAAGATGACATTAAAATCACATCATATCGATGGTCTCAGGTTTCGGGACCCAAAGATGCGGTGATAGTGAAAGGTAATGAATCTGTTGCCAATGCGACGAGTCTAACTATTGGACTCTATGAATTCCAATTGACTGTTTCCGATGAGAATAACAACACAGCTAGTGACAGTACATGGGTGAAGGTTGTTCAGGAGAAGAATAGTGCTCCAGTAGCTAATGCTGGAGGAGATCAAAGTATAACCTTGCCGGTATCTGTGATCTATTTGAATGGATCGAAATCGTATGATGATTTGAATGTGGTAAACTATACCTGGACAAGAGACGATATGAGTCTAGCAGCTGGTAATATTGTTGGCAACACCAATCATGAAGCAGTTTTGATGCTTACCGATGTGGCACATGGCAGGTATGTCTTTAAATTGACTGTTAATGATGAACAGGGTTTAACTGGCAGTGATACGGTGAGTGTAATTGTACGACCTGATCCGAAGCTATTGAATCTAGTCGAACTAACATTCTCCATGGGAATCTCTGTACTGACCCAATCCGAATTGGATTCAATGGTTCAAAAAATAGCATTACTTTTGGGAAATGTTAAAATCTATGTCCGAAAGTTAAAAATCGATTCAAAGTCGGATGAAGCGATTTTGGTTTTCTATGCTGAGGAACTACCACCAGCTGGAACCACAGACATCAAATCGACTCCGATACCTGGACTCAGAGTCGAACAAATATTGAAAGAGAAAATTTTACGTGATTCATCGATTTTGGGAGCTGCATTTGCTGATGTTCGTACAACAGTTTGTCAGAATAAATGTTCTGGTCATGGTTCTTGTAACACTGTCACTCGTTCCTGTATGTGTGAAACTTTTTGGATGCCTTCTGTGTTCTATTTTTGGGGTGTAGAAGAAGCCAATTGTGATTGGTCGATTTTGTATGTCGTCGTTGCAGTTATTGTTGGATTTTTGCTATTGTCTGGTCTATTTTGGGGTATTTCATGTGCCTGTCGTACTACATCTAAGAAACCCAGATCACGTCCAAAAGTACAGAAATACTCTCTGATTGGATCGCAAGAAGAGGAACTTCCTACTTCATATAGTCGTGCTACATCGCTAACCGACTCGGAGACCGATTCAGATGTTGTTTTTGAGACACGTTCGAAGCCGAACGGTATTTTACGGTCAAATGGTGCACCACGAAATAATAATCATACTTCGAAATATGCAACAACCAAAATTGGACGTAAAATCAAGACATAGAATTTTTAAATACCTACTCCAGCAGAAACAGAAAGAGAAGAAGAGAAGACATTTGAGAATAGAGTGAGCGAGCGAGTTGGGGAAAGAGATTCCTCACAACATTCCAGTTTTTGAAACGCGATGTTCCTTTGTAAAGTATTTAATTTTCCTATTTTCTTTTTATTTTAATTTTAATTCTTATTTAAAATTTCAAGGCCAAGTAATGTGTATGTGTGGATGTTGCGACGAAATTGTAGTCGTTTATTTCATTCAATGATTAGTTATGTATTTTTTTAATTTAATTTCATCAGGGAAAGCACAAAGTATAAGTATTTTTTTTTATTTAAGTTTTTTTTTTTGAAAAAATAACTACCTATACTATTTAAGTTGGTAGTTTTTGCATTCATAGACCTCAGAAACATTTTTGATATTGGAAAATGTCTTAATCTTTAAAGAAGCAGAAGACTTCTTGTATACAATATTTGTCTTGCGTTTCTTACAAGACTTTTTCGACCGCTGAGTAAAAGCAGTTGGCGGCTGCGAAAAGTTTTATCATTATTAAAGCTCATTGATATGACATTCCATTTGAATTAAATCCGTTTCTGAGGTCTCTTAATGTCAAAGCAACTTTATTTCATTTAAATATACATTAAACAGTTTAAGAAAAAGACCAAAATTGGCTTGTACTTAAGTAATTTTAGTTTTTTTTTCCATGTATTAATTTTTTTGCCAAAAATATATTTTTAATTTAAATATTTAAATTGTATTAATTCATAATTATTAAGAAGAATTATAAAACAAAAAGTTCTCAAACATTTGAATAATAAAAAAAAAGTAAAATAAAAAGATTTTGTAGTTTCTAAGCTTACGTATACTTTCATGAACTGTACAGAGATAAAAGAGGGAGAAAAGCAGGAAAATAAAATATGTATTATTTATTGACTTAATGAATCATGTGTGGTGTTTTTATTTAAATTGATTTAAAAGTTCTTTGAGATGAAGGACAAAATGCACGACGCTATTGAGTATTTAAACAATCAGTAACTAAATATTATAAATCTCCTTTATAATTTCAAACAATTGAATTTAAAAAAATAAGCGTTTTCTCAAGTTTTAGATAACACTGGTCAACAAGGTTTTTGTTACAGACACCAAGATAAACTTTTCTATAGGTTTTTTGAGTGTTGAGTTCGAATCCGAAGTCAGAACATTTCTATCACATCACGTTTTTTAGAAAATCCCGTTAGAAAATATAAAATGCCGCTTATTACCAGTTTTCAAGATTATTTCTTAGCTTTTGGTAATTTGTTTAAATAAATTTATAATGGTTTAGAATCTCGCAAGTTTTTATATTTGCGAAGGTGGTGAATCGCGGTGAGATACATCAAAGCGTGACCGTATTAGATAGGTAGTTAAGAACTTACAGGAATGTAAATAAAACGTTATGTCAAAATTTGAAAGCGATTGGCAAAGAACTTTTCGTGATTTGCTATTAAAAGCAAATAAACATGAGATATATCAAACACGTTGATTTCAACTTAAGATTTCTCAAAGAAGAAAAGAGATATTAAAAGGATTTAAACGGATTTAGAAAGACAAGATTTAGTTCTTTTAGAAACCGTTACAAATTTATTTATAACAAATAACCAAACGCTAAGAAATAATCTCGAAAACTGGTAAAAAGCGGCATTTTCGAAAAACCTGATGTGATAGAATTTTTTTGACTTCGGATTCGAGCTTAGCACAACAAAATCCTATAAAAAAGTATACCTTGGTTTCTGTAACAAAAAAAAAAGTTTAATTTTGTTGATCAGTGTAATTATTGGTGCGAACTGAGGAATACCTCAAGTAAATGTCTCTTCAGACGTTTCCTTTGGAAATCTCGACTTGAGTGATGACTATGAATAACGATTCACTGCTTCTTCTTAAGGTTTTTCCTAGTTTGGAAAAAATAAAGCCAAGTGAAATTAAACCAACTTTCAAAAATTGGCCTTTTTTCACTGTTCCAAATAGTGCCATAAAGTCAAAATTTCTTTTGAGAATTTAATATTTATAGGTTTTAAGCCTAGTATGTTGCTGAAGCGAAACGAAATTTTCCATACAAAAATAGCACAACGAAATCTTGAAGGGAAAATTTCGTTTTTCAGTACACAGATCTAGGCAAAAATTTTAGAATTTTCACTCATTTTTGTCTCTTACTTTTTTTTTCGTTCATATTTTGCTTGATGTAAAGATCTGTGATGACTTTTTCTTTTTTAATTAATTTATTTCTTGATTAAAAACTTATTTTTTTTTATGTTTTTTCTTGATTTTAAATAAATTTGGAATTTTGTATTTCAATCAAATCATCGTAATTTAGGTCCCTCTGCCATTCTTGCAAATTAACGCTCACACAATAATGGTTGAGATTTGTTGTTCATTCGACGAGTGAATGAACAAAAATCCGTATTTTTACTTATCATGTTTTCCATTTTTTTAAAATGAAATTGGCTTTTTAATGCAAAACTATATGGTCCCATGATTATGAAAGTGGACTGTCACTTTTTGCATTGTTTGAAGAAAAACTACAACATAATAATTTTCTTATAACGATTTAATTATATTTCTTTTATGAAATTACTAAAGGAGCAATAAAGAAGTTTATTTACTGCGATTTCGTTTTCAAATTAACTTTACCCCTTAAATAATAATAATTTTTAGGCTAGATTTGATGCCATTTTTGGGAGTAACTTAGTCCACTTTCATAATTAAGGGCACATTATAAGTATGGGGCGCATTCACGAACCTAGTGACTACGTTAGTCGACTCGTTCTGATTGGCTGAAAACAACTAAAAAATTAGTTAAAATTTCCCCTCCGACATAGTGTAAAAATTTCGACTTTAAAGTTAGTTGACTGTTTATCAGTCAGCACTGTTTGATGCAAACAATTCTATTTGAATTTTAATTTGTTGGTGGAATTGATGAAAAAAGCATATAAAATAAAATTAGTAGCATGTAAATATAAATTATGAAATTGAGGAATTACTAGGGAAAAAGCTATTAAAACCAATCAAAACACATTTTTTTTATTTCATCTGTCAACTGGCTTTGTAGTGCAAATTCGCATTCCAAAAGCTAGTTGAAATTCGACTACGTAGTCACAACTTTTAAAGCTGAAACACACACGCTTCAGGGCGTCGCTTCGTTGCGTTACGTTGAGAAATCCTCAAAGCAAAGCGCGCTTCTGTCACTTTGACTTTGAACAGCTGATTGCAACATAAAATCTGCTGTCAAATAAAAAAAACACAGTCACTCACAAAATTATTGGGCCAAGTCTTTATCGTGATTTAATTGTGGAAAAATGAAAAAGGATATTAATGTGTTTAAAAAATGCATAGAAATTTGTTTATTCTTTAATCCAATAGTTATAAAAACAAAACCAATCAATAAAACTCAGTCTAAAACATCATTAAATTTTTTTTTTTTGTTTTTAATACGTAAATTGTTTTGATTTAAAATATCTCGATGTCGTTTTTTTGTGCAAAATCTATATAGAGAAATTAAAAAACACACATAGTTTTGCAATAATTTATTTTTTTTTATTCACATTTGGCGCAATAATAATGTGGGTGACTGTAACTATGTCTGTTAAATGTCAGAAAGCGAGCAAAAGTTCAGTCTGGTTGAACTTTTGCTCGCTTTCTTACGTTTCCTTACGTTTGTCAAAAAAAGCGTACGTAAGAAAAGCGTCATTGTGTGAGGATACACAGATTTCCTATAGTTTCCTATAGTCCAGACTTTTTGTGCACTAAATTAGGCAGTCAGGCAGTCTATCAAATTAATGAGAGTTGGGAGAGAATTCTCTCAGAAGGAAATAAAACTACGAAAGACTGCCAAAAAGTATGGAACAAGATGAACACCGTTATTCAACACAATTTCATATTTTATGCTTAATTCGATAAACATTAACACTTTTTTAATGCAAAAACGCGATTCAATTTAAAAATCACTACAATTTGATTTGTTTTCATCTTTATTTATTTGTTTGACATACGTCAACTTTTCATTTGACAGAACTCATATTTCTGCCGGAAGAAATTCTTTGGGCTAAATTTGTCAGGGTGGGGAAATTTTTTACTCTCTCGTGAGCGCTCTCTTCTACACAATTTTTGAAGTTGGGAACAGACTCTGACCAAAAATAACCAAATATTACTAAATTCGGCAGTTTAAAACTGATTGTGGAACGGACCTTTTGTGAATGCGCCCATTGCCTTCAATGGAAACTGCAAAAACTCCTTATTTATTTTATAGACCCTTCAGTTTTTTGGGATTTCTGAATATGTAATTTGTTGGATGGAAATACAGCCTTTTGTTTATTCACTCCTCATTTGACATACTTTAATCATGGGGTGACACATGTATGACAAAATTTATGCTACAATTTTTTTTTTTTTATAAATTCTTTTTTCTTCTGAGCCTAAAAGACGGCAAGTGCGTACTCAGCCTTACATTATATTGGTTTTTCTATTTACCACCAGGTGGATATTTTCTTCTACTACAAAATTTCCAACAAAAAAAAAAAAATCAAAATTGTACAAGAACATCAACCACGAATAAATATATTTCTGTCGCAGTCGTCCAAATTGTCAAATAAACGAAGGAAAATTTTTGTTTTTTAGCAAAAAATTTCTTAATTTCCTTAATTTTTCTTTCATAGTTATCATATTTATACGACATAATAATTAACCTCGTTTCATGTGAAATTTATCATTTAACTTATTTAGAGCTAAAATCATTCATTAATCACTTCAAATAAACTGCACAAAATTGAAGGTAATAATAAAATAAAAAATCTTTCTCCAGATAATAAATAAAATTCCTGAGTCATTCGTTGTGACTATATTATTTCCCAAGTTGGTAGCTATTTCATTTTTTCTTTGTTGTGGAATATATAAATATTCTATACGCAGCAGTTGTAAGCTTATGGAATATTTTATTTACTTTATTTTTTTTTTTAAATTAACTTGATAACATGCGTTTACTTTTGTAATCATGATAGGTCAAAGTTCAAAATTGACTCTATACTAACCAAATCACTCACACTACTGCCCTTTTTGAATTTGATTGAATTGCAACTTTCTTTTTGACTTTTTTTTTTGTTGTAAGATGGACACTGAAAAGTCTAGCAACAGCTCATTTGAGGATCTCTCAAATTTAAATGAGGCTGAAATGAAACAAATGAAAGAAGAAGTTGCTGCTGACGAACCCAAAATTGATCCATACCGTATTGTTGATTTGCTCGGCAATGGACAGCTCATTAAAAAGACATTGAAGACATCCGATAATCCCATAAGTCCGCAACGTGGAGAATTAATTAAAGTCAGTTTCACGGGTAAATTGGACGATGGAACGATTGTTGAGAATGTTGAAAATGCATTTTATCATGTTGGTGATTTTGAGGTGATCTTTATACATTTACTTTGTTAATTTTGGTTGTGTTATTGTAATGTTGTAATAATTTTAGGTATGTCAAGGTTTAGATATGGCTATACCAATGATGTTGGTTGGAGAAGTAGCCGAAGTTAGTGTTGATCCTAGATTTGCCTATGGACCGATTGGATTGAAAAATGAAGAAAAGCCTGAACTTTCAATTCCACCAGATGCAAAGGTTAGTAGATTTATTCAAGTTTTGTGATATAAGAGTAGACACATAATAAGTTAATTACTCTAATTAAAAACTCGTAGAAAAGCACTTACTTAAAACGTGCATTCGTTTTAAGATAAGTTTTGCAATCTGTGACAATTCTTGGATTTCAAATCAAAGTTGTTGCCGTAAGTTCAAAATTACAAAAGTTTTTAAAAAATATTAAGAACCCAGATAAATAGACTTATTGCGTTTTTAAACTAAAAAGTTTCAAATTTATTTATATTCGTCATTCACGTACATACAAAAATAAAAAGCACGACTGGGTCGCACGAACTTGCTCTTAGAGTTAAAGTTGCTTAAATTTTTAAGACTTTTTATTTAGAAAATTGAAAAAAAAAAAAAATAAAATTCCTTTTTTAAAAAAATAAAATAAAATCTAAAATTAAATTGCCCTCCAAAACAAGTATGCAGTTTTAATTGATATATTAACATGCATTTTTAGAAAAAAAATTTTCAAAATCGTTAGAGCCGTTTTTAAAAAAACTAATTTTTTATAAATAATTTCTTGGAAAAAAAGTTTTAAAATAAATTTGGTATGCCATTTTGTAGAAATCACTAATCAACATCTAAAAACAAAATTTCAAAAAAATTCAATGCCCCATTTTCGAAAATTTGATTTTTCAAAAAAAATTTTCAAATTTTTTTTAAAAATCCAAAAATAATTCTTTTGGAAAATTTATTTTTGGTTTATATTAAAATTATATAAATGCTTCTTCACAAAAAGTTTCGTCGAAATACAATAAGCAGTTTCGGAGATAATCGGATACCGTTAATAATGATTTTCAAAAAAAATTTTTTTCATTGAAAGATAGACCTTAGTTTAAAACTAATAGGTGAATCTATGCTTTTCACCGAGGCGAAGGCGGGAAAGTTTATGCTTTGACAAGGGCGCCGGTTTTCCACATTATCTTTCGTAGAAATGACTTAATTCCACCTTAATTATTTGCTGCATTTGCCGTACTCCCCCTACCAAGTTTATTTTCTCGAAAACTTCTCTTGTTGTCAAATTCTAACGAAAATTACTTCATTTTTTGTCACTTTTGGCTCTCTCTTCGACCAAAGGCTTCTTTCCTGATCGTTTTAGGTAACCATACTTGTCATCTTTGTAAATTAAATTATCAATTACACAATCGGACCTTTCTTCTCCTCCAGATTTTTGCGGTTGGACAATCAATTTTCATCGTAAGCCTTGATTTTGCCCATTTCTGCCTGCGTCAAGGGTTTTTCACGCCTTATTTAAAAATAACCGAAAAATTTTACTTATAAAATGTTCATAATGGGTTAAATTCATTTTCCAACAGTTTTGCTTACTTTTGGTTACATTTGATCCCGCTAAACCACACTTTTAATGTGAAAATCTGCTGTGCCTTTATAATTATTTCGCACCAGAAATTCAAAAAATAATTTTTAAAATTAAGTTAAACGAATTAAATAAAAATAAAGGGTGGCAAACAATCCAGTATATACTTGTCGTCTAATTCGTGCAAGGAGTAAAAATTAAATATCCTTTATATTGTTTAAAAACGAAAAAATCGACTGCCTTTATAATTATTTCGGTGGGTGTATTTGAATTTTTTAAACAAAATCGTTAAAGCCGTTTTCGAGATATTTCAATTTTATTTAAATCGGTATATGACCGTTATTTTTTGTCCAAAAAAATTAATTCCAAAAACCCCTCTGGATAGTCGCCAAATAACGCTACATACCAAGTTTGACATTAATCGGTTCATCCGTTTAGGCTGTAGCTCCTTATACAGACACAGACAGACAGACAGACAGACAGACGGACTTCCGGGACCCACTTTTTTGGCATTGTCTACATTGGAAAAATGTTATCTCGACTTTTTTTTCTGTACGAATGCATAACTTGATATATAGTACCTATGTATATCGCAAGTAAAAATTGGGATTACGATCTATTTTGGAAAAGTTTAATTTTCTTAAAAACCGCTCCAACGATTTTGTTAAAAAACAATAATTCATTTATTTTTTTAAGGGTTTTATTAATTTTCTTGTAAAATCAAATTGAGAATATTCGTTTGTGATTTTCCAAAGAGCTTGAAATTAGCAATTAGTACGGGTCATACATTTTATTTAATATCACTTTACTTTTTCCATCAACATAGTCCTTTTATCGATGGAATGAAAATTTAATTTACATACAAGCGCTCTATAAAAGTTGAAATATAATCCCAATCCCAATTTTTGTGTACATATGATTGCTTGGGGGCATTACCCTTACCGAGACTTTGATGTCCAGTCTGATTAAAAATATTACACAAATATTAGATATTACACAATGCCCAACAACAATAAACTAACTAATAAAAGCTTTGTGTGTATATTTCATACACACAAAAAGTGCTTAAAAATCAGATTGCCGTGAAAAGTTTTCGCTTAAATTTACATAGTTCACAAAATATAACGGGTGTCAAAGTGCATTTCACCCACTTACTCGATAACAAATAAAGAATTACAAAATTTAAAAGTGTATAATTATGAAACTTTTTTACATACAAATATTTTTTCTAAGTTTAACAGTGACAAAGTCAAATCGTAGGACGCGATTTTGCTCCAAAACAACTTGACTTCAATTTATTTATTAACAATAAGAAACGAAAAAAATGTGCACTAAAAAAATATGGAATTATTTTTTGCATTCAATTCTATACTAAATGTGTGCATTAAATATTTAGACCGAGAGCTGGACTTCATGCGGATAGGTAACCGATTAACATTAATATAAAGAAGAAGATCCATTTATAGTGGTAAAAACATGTAAGTCTTTCGGTTTGTATCGACGCTGATATAATTTAGTGCAAATAAATACCCCTACGGCCTACGATCATGATTTTATGAATTATTTACATTCAATGTAAGCCCAGTAATTTTAGGCATTTTTAACCCCAATCTGCGGAAAAACTCCTACTGGGCTGAATTTTGGTATAGACCTTCTTTAAGGCGTTGTTATGAAGATGTGAAAAATCGACATTGATATCGTGCCAGCGTAAGAAGTTATAGAGGTCAAAAGGTCACGAAAAAATTTTCGAATATATCTCGCGACCTGTTGCTCGGAGGTCAATAGGGGTCTGTAGAAAAAGTGTTCTTCATAAAATTATCTACATATATTGCTTTAAGCATTTTTCTCTAAAACCAACCGTTTAGAGCGATTTCAAGCGTAGGCATAATACATGATACGTAATACGCCTATACCAAAATTCAGCCTAGTAGGAATTTTTCCGCAGATAAAACCTAAAATTACTGGACTATGTTATATTTGAAATTTTTAAATAATCTCGTTTCATTAAGGGGGGAAATCCCTCCAGACGACACCTTTTTCACTATTTTTTTATGAAAAACTGAAAGCACTTATTGAAATTTGGAAAAAGACAAGATATTACTGACATTATCAAGAATTAAAAAAAAAATTTTTGAAATGAAAAAATAACAAAATGGCGGCTCTGGAGCCTTTCAAAGTTGACGCCTCTAGTTTGCGCCGTGCAATGTACAGGCCCAGGAAATTATCTTAAATCAAAAAGGAAATTTTTTTCCGTTAGATGATATTAGTACGCATTGCATGAACCTAAATTTATTTTTTTTAAATGAAAAATAAAAATTAGAAATAAAAAAAACGAAAAAAACATGTTTTTTTTTACAAAGAAGTAGTAAAAAAAAATATTTACTGAACAAATTTTATTCAACTTTCATGTTGTGGCCAATGATTTAAGGAGTAATTTGCTTCAAATTTCAAGTCGATAGCTTCATTAGTTTTTGAGTTACATTGCACGGCGCAAACTAGAGGCGTCAACTTTGAAAGGCTCCAGAGCCGCCATTTTGTTATTTTTTCATTTCAAAATTTTTTTTTTCAATTCTTGATAATGTCAGTAATATCTTGTCTTTTTCCAAATTTCAATAAGTGCTTTCAGTTTTTCATAAAAAAAATAGTGAAAAAGGTGTCGTCTGGAGGGATTTCCCCCCTTAATTTAACCTCAACCTAGTGTTAGGGACTATTACAGCCCTCTGGAAAAATTTCAGATTTTAAGACTAAAAATACGAATCGGAATGAAATATCTGCTTGGTTTTTTCTTAGGATTCATACAAGCACTTTCACATGATCGCATTGGTCCCACACAAGTTATGAATTAATTATTGAATTGAAAGTTGTTTCTATTTCGTTTTACCAAAAAAATTAAAACAAATAGTCGGTAACAACATGGTTCCATGGTTATTAAGTTTTGCTTTTAAAGAAAGATCAGATGCTTGTTATTGCTAGGACAACATGTCACGAGGCTGGTATAGTCAACAGGATATCGATCCTAAGCACTAAATTAATGCATGCATTTTTTGGGGTACTCAAATTTCTGTGATTCCTACCACCTGCCCAATCTTAACCTAATTATAAATGAGTGGACGGATCTGAAAAAGGAGGAAGGATAAAAAGACTTTCAAAAACAAAAATTAAGTATTGCTTGAAGCTAAAAATCAGTGGAAGATTATCCCAGTAA